>NC_056737.1:1087728905-1088328905 GCF_019279795.1 Protopterus annectens | reverse complement strand
CAACTTACTATTGCCCACAAGATACTTTACCAACCTGATAACACCCCTATACTCTCTAAACTTTTAATCCCTTATAGCAATCTTACCTCCCTTCGATCTTCTTCTAAACTCATGACCAAATCTGTAAAATCTCATAACTTAGCTGGTGACTCTCTGTTCACTAATACTGTAGGTAGGACATGGAATCTGCTACCCACAGATATTACTCTAATCACCTCCTTACCACTCTTCAAACAAAAATCAAACTGTACTTCCAAAATCACTGGCTTTGTTCCTGTAGGACTCCTGACTAACCTTTTTCATTCCCCCTACTCTACCTTAACTATTTACTGTCTTATTAGCTACACATATACTTACTTTTTTTCTTGCCCTGTTGCTCTCCTCTTATGCTCTGACTCACTCCTCCTTTCTCTCCCCTGCCCTCATTTCCATCTTCTTTTTTCTTCCCCTTCTAGACTTTTGTTTCTCTCTCTTCTCCTCTCTTGTATTTCTACATTAATCCCTTCTAATCTCTTGTTATACTTCTTTCTCTCCGGATTATTGAAACTAACTGCTAATCTTTAGCATTTTAATTGTGATGCTACTACTGACCTAGTGTATTTTTGTGTGTGCCTTAAGTATTTGTTGTTCTTATTACTAAATGTATATTCTTATTGTACTTAAATTTTTATTAATATGTCTTGTAGTGTAGTTTTATGTATGGAGCTTTTCTCCCCGGGCCTCTACTGAAAATGGACATATATCCAGCTAGACTAGCCCGGTAAACAAATGTAAAATAAAAATAAATAAATAAATGTTAAAAGTATGATAAAACAGGTGAGCACAATGATCGACTGTTATGAGAAATTCATGTGATATAACAAAAATACATAGGGTATATTAATGTGCAGCTAAATTTATAACAGATAAAGTCTTACCACAAAAATGTAGAGCAATAAGGAAGAGGAAGGGAAGAAATAAAATGCCGCCATAGTTGCGATTAGGGCAATAAGTGTCACTGTTAGAAGAATAGAGAAGAGGGAATAGTTCAATAAAATATTTAAGAAACTGGGTAAAAGCAGTTCACAATATCAAAACAGACCATGATCTATCATACACTATTGCAAATAATAAACTAAAGATATCAGCACAGGCAGAAAAACTTAGATATGCAGATAAATATAAAAGAAAAGTACAAAATAAGCAGTTCACTGATGACCCAAAAACAGCTGGTAACAAAAGAAAGTCATACAAAGCAAAGGATCATTTGTGGGTAAATAAAGCTATAATCGAGGATTGTAGAAAGGGGAAGAATCTAAGTATGGCATGAATAGATTACAAAAAAGCGTTTGACAGCATCCCACATTCACGGATAAAAGAGCGCTTACAGATGTACAAGACATATCCTACACTGCTCAATTAACATTATACAGTGACCATGAAACAGTGGCAAACCTTTTGCTCTTAAGCCATGGCAAAAGGCAAATTATTATCCCAGGGATAAAAATTCAGAGGGGGATATTCTAGGGTGATTCTTTGTCATGGCTTCTATTTTACCTTGCCTTTAACCCATTAAGCTATTTACTTAAAAGATCAGGTTGTGGTTACAGTTTGGCTGTCAGAAAACAATCTGGCTTAAAGACTTAGCTCCTTTTCGTGGATGACTTAAAACTGTATAGTTTATCAGATGAGGAGTTGAAAGCAAAGCACAATTGCAAGTGGTTAAAATTTTCTTAGATGATTTAAGAGTATCATTTGGTCGTGATATATGTGCAAAAACAACATTTAAAGCATGAAAGTTGTAGTACCAAAAAATAATCTGAGACAAGAATGTAATCTAAAGGAACTTGAGGGAGTGTATAAATATTTGGGAATTGATGAAGGATCTGCAATAAAACATGAAGAATGCGGATAAAAAGTAAGGAATACTTCAGAAGACTAAAATTAATATTGAGAACAGCCTTGACATCTCAGAATGAAGTTCAAGCTATAAACCAGTTTGTTCCTCCTTTTTTAACTTGGTTTTGGAGTGAGTGACTGGCCCCAAAATATATTGGACCAACTGGACAGGAAAACAAGAAGAATGCCTCACGCATACCAAATGATATATAAAAATCACTGTATACCAAGATTATATATCTTTGCTCTGAAGGAGGTATGGGCTTTCTTGAAACTGATTACATATATAGATCTGCAGTCACAGAACTGCATACATATCTGCTGACCACATCAGATCCAGACATAGTGAAAGTTTTAAAACGTGAGGAAACAAAGTCTAAGATGATCTCTTGGCTTAGTATATCAAAAATATATTGATGGTCAGGTGGGAATGGAAACCAAACCAGAAGTTGACAAAAATTAAACTGTACCTGAATGTACCAAAAAAACAAATTAAGGAATATAAGGAGAAGGATCAGATGAGAAGGAAAGAAATGTAGAAAAAGCATAAATTGTAACAAATTGAGATCTCCTCAAACAACCTCATGTCAATCAGGATTTGATGCAGGAATAGTTAAGGAGAGGTGAGATGAAACCAAAAGATGAAAAGTTAATACTGGCAGCCCAGGATAGTGGACTACGTACATGTTGGTGTACAGTGTCCATTGAACATGTGGGAGAAACAGATACATGTAGGTTTTGTAAAAAAAAAAAAAAAAAAAAAAAAATTGGAAACGGTTGTACATCTTGTTGCTGGATGTGATATAGTTATGGCAGAGGGCCTATATACTGAAAGGCATAATAATGTGGCAAGACTGTTGCAATGGGGATTGGGCAAACACTACAATATAAAAGTAGCTGAGAAGCATAGAAACATGAACCACAAAGCATTATAGAGAACAGTGAAGTGTACATCACATGGGCTCACCCATTACCAACAGTTCAAAAAATAGATGTGAGAAAACCAGATGTAGTAGTCCAGGAAAAAAAAAGAAAAATGTAGCATTGATCATTGAAATTGCTACACCTAGTGATTACAGTGTCTAAAATAGAGAGAGATGGTCATAAATTTCAGGATTTGAAGGCAGAAATGAGAGCAATGTGGAAGAAAGATACCTAGACAATTCCGGTTGTAGTCGGAGCAATGGGGTCTAATAAAAAACAGAATCTACAGTCATATTTAGATATGCTACAAATACTTGCAACTCTGTATAAACTGCAGGAGGAGACAATTCTAGCACATTGCAGTGCTGTGTACACCACTTTTGGCTAACATCAAAGATTGAAACAGCACTAATTTTATGACCTTTAATTGTACCCTGACGTAAGAATGGGTCTGTTCCTTTCATGGCATTAGAAACTGAAAAAACTTGGCGAAATTAAACCTAGAGAAATGTAACATGAAGATAAAGACACAGTGGAAGTCCATTAAGCTATCTGTTAAAACATAATTTTGATTCTAAGTAAGTTAGAGACCATCACTTCATCTAGTACACTTTTGAGGTTTCTTAAACAAGTATATGCAAGCACACATTTTTAACCTTGGTGAAAAAGAAAAACACTTTCTAATGAAATACAGGCTGCAGTTAGTATCTTAAAGGTTTAAAACATGTATTTTTGTTTTCAGGGTAATGTTTCATACAACAAATATTTCACATTTAATTCATTAAGTCCCTTAGGTTGTAATCAGTCCAGAGAAAAGATATATTGGGGTGTAGACATCAGCCAGAGCACATTACAACTGACCTGCTTTAGGGGGCGTGACCTCTTAAGTAAGCTGGCAGTAGCGGTACATAGGGTATTTTTCTCCAGAGGTCAACCAGGGCTTAATGGCCCAGGGTGGGGGAGGGTCCATTTGATCTCCATGTGCCAAGGTTCCTGATTTTGGTCTTCATAGTCAATATTTGAAGCCTGATAGGCCCTGTCCATGAAGCTACAGAATCATGATGTTATAGAGCTTGGTCAGATGCCAGCACCAAGTCTGGTACATGATCCTCAGGTCCTTCTGTTGTTTGAAGCAGGCATACCCCCAAACACAACCTCATTATCAGCTGACATCCATTGCACACTTTTTGCTGCTCGACATTATGCATAAGCTTGGTTGTACCTGCTGGAGCTGGTGGATTGCAGGAAATTCCTCTGACTTGAGCTTCCTGTGAGGAATCTGAAAACCCAACAGTTATCACTTTCCAGATGTAGATGATGAGTCCTCTTAACCCTACAGTTCCCCAGATACCTTGAAGCTCATAAAATTCTGTGACCGGTCTGTCATGCCATTCCTTCATTCCCTCCTCCAGAATTGTCTCCAAGTATCTTGGAAAGAAGGTGGAGGAAGCTTAGATCATATCCCTATGGATCCAGTGATTCATTTTGCTGGTACTTGCAGCTTGAGAATGCCCAGACTGTGCTCCAGTAGATCTTTAAAAAAAATGTGAATGGAAAAAGGTCCTAATCAGATATCCAGGTACTGATTCATTTGATATCCTTATTCCAGTATAAGCCCCAGAAACCTCAACATTTTGTACCTTTGCTGTCAAACAAGGAATCTTGGGCTTTGGACAGGGTAAGCAGTTTTTCTCACCCTTTGAGATTGTAGTCCTTCCCACTTGATAAGGGACTGGAAAAAACTTTCTTCTTTCCCTCGGTCTGGGCTGAAAGAATTGGTTGAGTTTCTCTTCTGCATCTCGAGTGGACTTTCACTTGGCTTTGACTACACTGTTAATATGATTAGGGCAGCAAGGTTGGATATGTGCTTGTGCAGGAGTATTTCACCTGAGGCTCTTTTCGCTTGAAGAGGAGCTCAGGTACTCTATTCTGAATGCTTGTTTAAGTGGCTATGGTTCTGCACAACCAGCCTTCTCAGGATCTTATGAACCAGTTCCTGAGATAGTAATAGGTCCTATTCGATGTGGAGAACCTATGTTAGCCCTTTCCCAACCTCACTCTCTTGTAAATTTTGGCTGGATTATTAGAGAGCTGTGTAATGGAGGGTGAGATAGGCCCAGATTCTGCATCGAGGCTGTCTCTCCTTTTGGTTTAGGGCAGGCATTATTTTCTTTTCTTTTTGTTTCTTAAAAGAGCAGAAGGTTTCCATTCCATCCTGGATATCAGCGATTTTAATGAGCACATTCAGTCTTTCAGGTTCTAGATTGTTTCTTAACTAGGTCATGTATTTTCTGCTGCAGGATGCTTGTATATTGTGTTTGGAGAGGAATAACACTTTCTGGTTAGCAGTTACTGCTCCATGAGTGTGTCTACCATAGTGCTAATCAGAGCCTGACAAAAAAAAGGAGCTGTGTGGAGTCCCTTATCTGGACAGTTGCTTCCTGGTGCCTTCATCTAGAGACTGGGAGCATCCCTGATGTAGATGGTAACTCCATTGCTGCAGTTACTAGGGGTGAACAAAAATTGAAAGAAATATGCTCTAATCTCATCTAGGATTGTTTTCATTAAAAAGAAGCTATTCATTCTCCACTTTCATATTTTCTTGCCAGTGAAGTAGGCTCAGAAGGTTGTGTGTTTTGCAACTTAGGTAAGAATGAAGGAGATGGCCCATGTTTGAACATATATGTATCTTCAGGATTGATGACAGCCACAGTCTTCATTGTTATATTTGCATACCTGCTGATATGCCTTTTACCGCAGACTGGAAGTTGCCATTGGCTACAGAGTCACCTTATGCTTGCAGATGATCTTCTAGTTGGATACCTGTTACAGGTCTGTGGTTTGCTGTACAGTCCCCATCAGTACTTAGAATGGCCTTCCGTTCCTGCCCCTGAACCTTACACAAGGTGCTGAAGTTGAATGCTTCTGTGATACAGTGGGGAGTTCACTTTGCAGTATTTGCAATACAAGGAAAGTAATTCCTATTTGATGAGGTGTATTTCTGAACATAGTCATTGGAAGATACGGTGTTTCTGGGGCTCCCTCTTATCTTGTTTGATATTATGTGTAATCTAAATCAGGAAGGGAGCATGCAGTTGCATTTTTTCCAGACAGAAAGAGAGAGATTAGTGGGCCATGGACAATCATCACTTTTTTAACAGTTCATATCCAGATGAAGTGAACTTTGCTGGTGGACTTTAAAGCTTCTCCACCCCTGTCTTGATGCTGCAGATTTAAATATTCTGAAAGTGGGAAACTTTAAAGACTGACATTGTTTGCCAGCTTAGAGCATTTGTAGCAGGACAAGAGGCAGCATGACGTGGCTTTTTTTTCCTCTGCCCTTTAGTAAGGGAGACTCTTGTATGCATTCATTCCATTCCCTCTAACTCTACACTTAATTTACAAAATTCGGAGAACAAAGGCCAAAACAAATCCTTGTTACAAGTTGGCGACCTAGAATGGTGTCGTTTGATTCTCACATCCATGATAATGGTGGAAACTGTCCTAGATCTAGGCAGGGAGCTTCCCCAAAATTGGTGCAGCAGCTAGTGCCACCTCAGGGCTTGGGTTTTACTATAGATCCTCTGATCCTGCAGTGAGTCATCTTGCTGGTATTGCAGAAGTGATCAGTTACCAGAAACCCTGTAACCCAACAGATACACTTTGTCAAGTTTAAGAGGTTCTTCATTTTGGTAGATTAGAATCTGATGCTGACACACACATATTTAGTTTGCAGGTGATTATGTCTTTCTCTGGTACCTGTATGATTTGGGTCTGTATTTCTCTGTGATCATGGTTGATGGGGCAGCTGTTTTTGCTTATTTCCTTGTGGAAGGCAGTGTTGTGTTCCAGCAGTTGTTTAAGCACTGCATCTCTATCTCCACCCTCCCCTCTTTGCCATTTCTCCACCCTCCCTTGATGAATCCCTCCTTTCTCTGTCATTTCTTCTCCCTTCCTTTGATGAAACCTTTCCTCCTTTGCTATTTCTTCTCCCTCCATTCTTTATCAATTCTCCACTGTCACATTGATGATTCTCTCCCTTCTTTGCTATTTCTCCACCCTCCCTTTGAATTCCTCCCTTCTTTGCCATTTGAGCTTATCAGAAGGTTTGTCCATCACTGTATGCATATGCTGCGTTGGTTGCATCCAGGTTTGTATCTTTAAGTGTTAGTAATGGCTATCACCTCTGCTCACAGGATGTTAGAGCTACAGACTTTTGTTTAAAGGGAATCATATCTGAACTTTCTAGAACCATCCACTATTTCCTATTAAATGTGATTTCTGAACTACACTTGACCATTCCTATGTTCCCGCTTCCTCTTGCCATGGTGGAGAGAGAGCCCTCACACCTTGCATGTAGATCACCAGCTCAAGGTTAGCCTGAATTGGGGTGCTTGAGTTTAAGAAATAGCAGCTGTTTACCTCCTTTGTTAGGAAGAGATGACTGTTACTTTTTGGCGTCTACCGCGCTGAAGTCAAAGCCAACATCAAAGGCCTCTGGCTGATCAAATTTGCAGACTGTTGCAAATTAGGAGCAGTCATAGAATCCCCCACTGACACTAATGTTTTCCAAGAAAGGCTGACACAGACAAATAACTCATGTCAAAGCCATGGACTAAATCTAAATGCCAAGAAATGCATAACAACATGTTTGGGATTTTGGCCACCCCTGGTAATTATCATATTGACAACACATCCCTAAGAGTCGACCCGGTAGGTAGGGGCTTGAGGACACACGGAGACAGTAATCTAGCCTTTGACCATACTGTGCCCGTGGTAGTGAGGAAATCATTCTACATTATGTAACTTGTATACAAAGGTATGGTATCTAGGCCCAAGGAGGGTCTTTGTTGCACTGTATTCAGCATTCCTCAAACCTGTCATTGAGTACAATGCCCCATTTGTTATCTACCTAACCAGGTATATCCAACAAATGGAACATCCACAGAGGTTCCCCACTAAAAGAATGCAAGGAGTAAATAATGTGCCATATGCAGACCACCTCAAAGCCCTATCCTTGTATTCTTTTACAGGCTGTTGATGGGAGGTCTATGCCTGGCGTGCAAGGCATTGTCAGACCTCAGTGTGATGGACGTCCTGTATATCTGCAAAACAAATGGCATCAGATTTATCCATTCTAGACATAAACCTTGCCTGTGATATAAATAGGACCTTCTGTAGAGACCGGTATGTGTCTCAGAGCCTATCCCTTCTCTGTGCTCCAAATCCATGTGAAGCAGAACCCAATTCAGGTATTACCTTGACTGGATGGGGAACTGGAAATTCAATACTGGTTTGGTACCAGTGTTACTAACTGACACACAGAGCCTGTAAATGTTTTTTTCTCCCAGGTGCCTGCTTGTAAATAGTCATCTCCCAAGTTCCTGCTTATACTGCCAAGGGTACCAGTGCTTGTCAGAGATTTTTGATGAATGGCTAGGCTTTAAACGGCCCAAGTAGTATTTAGCCTAGCACACACGTAGAGAACAGTGAGCAGTCACCTAGCCAAACTAAATGAATTTCCCACTGCATCATCTTTTGCCATCATGTATCTCATCATTTATTGGAAAATACTGTGGTCAATGGCCACTCCACTAGAAACTCAACCATTTTGAGTGCTTAGAATGCCTCCATTTCAAGTATCTGTGCCATAGGCACTAAGTCACTGGTTTATACATTTAACTGGTATTATTGTCTTGACCACCACTCCTTTGGTAGTTTGTCCTTATGACTGTACTCTGGCTTCTTCCACTGTTGTGGATTTAATGCTTGGCATGCAGTTTATTTTAGTTATTTGTTAACTGGAGTAGAGCAATGGACCACATGGACTTTTTCAGACTCTGCCAGAGAGTGCTGTCTGGTTAAGTGACTTGATCCAATTGGGTTGGTGCAGTGGTGCAGCGGTTAATGTTGTCGCCTCACAGCAAGAGGTTCTCCAGTTCAGTTCTGGTCCCTTCTTTATGAAGTTTGCATGTTCTCCCTGAGTTCGTGTGGGTTTCCTCCGGGTACTCCAGTTTACTCCCACATTCTAAAGACATGCGTCTGGAGCGTTTCTCCCCAGGCCTCTGCTGAAAATAGGCTCTGTCCTAGTCTGACTTTCCTGGTCAACAAATGTTAAATAAGTAAATAAATATAGTAGGCAAATGGAGGATGAAGAAATCAATCTCTGGTCCATAATATGAAGCTTAACAGCTCATAACCTTAATCCTCTGCTCTGACAGACATTTCATTTCAGTCATCTCTTTGTGATAGGTCAACACAGATCTACCAGGGAGGGTTCCCATTATTAGATTTAACAGGTATGTTATTACTAAGCAGTTGATTTTGAGGAGACCCTCCAATGTGGGTCCTAAAAGTGGTTCCGCTGCTCCCCTATACTTGGGTGCCCCCCTCCATCCAGCTGATGCATTTGAAGTTCCTTATAAGTCAGACAAGTACATATTTGTGTAATATCTGCTAACAGTACAGGTGCCGTATCCTATATTTAATTAGCAGGAAGTGTGCTCATTCAGTAGTTGGGATGAACTGGTTGATTCAAGGATTCTTAGCGCCCTGTAGTATGTGGAGTGCAGCATCTAGTTGTTACTCTGAACAATTGTGGTAAAAATAGTTTTTGCTTCAGTCTTTCACTAAGTTTGCTGATTTAATTATAGATAAATGACACAATGAGAAAGTCTTCAAGCCCTTTTGTGGGCATCAGATACCTCTTAAAGATGCTTACATCCATTGCTGTTTTGTCAGGGGAAGAATATAGTGCTCATATACACTGTGCTTGTAATAAAAGGACTTTGTAAAGAATAACTGAAATCTAATAGCAATTGTTGAACATGAGAAACTGTTGGAGATTTTATATTTTTTTATTTATCTCCATAGGTTCATAGGTATATACTTGGCTAACAAGCAAAAGGGCCTTTTCAAGCCTAATCATGCATCCCAAATGTATGTGACCAGTTATTAAGACACATGCAACAAGTGGAACACCCACCGAGATATCTTACTAAAAGGATACAAAGCCTAAACAGGATGTCGTACATGGACCAAGTCAAAGCACCGTTACTGTACTCACCTGTGTCTGGCATACAAGGCATCCTCTGTCCCAGTACTGATAGATTTACTGCACATCAGCAAGTCAGGTGGCATCAGAAGTACTTTGTCTAGGGATCTGTACCACTTCTGCAACATCACCAAAATGGTTTGGAGGGACAGGTGTATCTCGCAGAGGATACTGCTGCTTTGGAACAGACTCCCCCCTCCACATAAAACAAAGTTCATCCCTGTCCATATCCAAGCACAATTTGGATCTATGGATGGGAAACAGAACATTTACCCAAGGACTGCCCCCTGTATTACTAATGGACAGAGATAAAGGCATCTACTAAATGCTTTATCCCATACAAGGGTGCCCTCAAGTTATCTGTGGTATGATCCCACGTTTTCTCATTAGGGGTAATATATAAATGTTAAGTTGTCAATCTCGCCTTCATTCTTGCTGGATGGGTTCGGAGCCGATCCTCGGCTCCGACTCGGCACTTGCTTTAGCTCGAGAACTCCTTTTACCAGCTCGAGGCAACCCTATATCCCATGATGCAAGGCGGAACTACCTCAGATCTCGTTTGCCGCTTAGCGAAAGAGGTCTCCTTTGCCAGCTGAGGTAAGTTTTTTCTTGTTAAAGAAGAAAAAGTTTTGTTAGGGGTTTAATTTTCCCTTCAGTGTTAGGTTAGCCTGTATTTAGTACAGCACACTCTATTCCCTTCCTTTTAAACTTTTAAAATAGTTTTTTCAGTTTAAAATTTTAGTCAGGCCTAGTTCCCCAAGTTATTCCCTTCCTGTGTGTCTGTGTAGGGATTAAGTTGTGTGTTTGTGGGGACTGTTTGTGTATATCCTTTTAGGATGTCTAGGGAAGGCAAGGTCTCAGGCTTCAAGAAGTGTGACCAGTGCTGTCAGAAAATGTCCCTGACAGACGGTCACACTTCTTGTGTGTATTGCCTGGGGCCTTTGCACCTGCAGGACTCCTGTGCGTTGTGTCATGCCTTTAGCCAGAGAGTCCTGCAGGAAAGGAGGAACAAATTGATCCTCCGAGGTTTATTAAAACCTGAAGGTTCTCCTCCTAAGCCAGGGCAGGAAAACCTCTTAAGCCACCGGCTCAGGCTACAGTGTCCAAGCCTCCTCCGGTGGCTCCGGCTCCATCGGGCCGATATCGGCTCCGGCTGGAGCCGATACTTCTTCTGCTAGAGTAGTGGGTTCGGTGCCGCCGGCTCCGATACCCTGACTACTGTTGCCTTGTCGGCTCGGCTGGAGCCGACACTTTATCAACATCGAGCCGAGATCCTCGGCTCCATCTGGGGTTCAAGGGACTTTGGCTCCGGCCCGTAAGAGATCCCGGTCCCCTTCGATACTAAGTATTCACTGCCCGGGTCTCCTCTTTTGTCGGAGCGGAGCCATCGGAGCCGATCTTGAGATCTTCCAGGCTGTCTGACCACGATTTGGAGAGGGTGGTAAGCAGGCTGTTGAAATCTCAGGCACTGGCCCAAATGCTCCATAGCCCGTCTCAACAGACTTGGCTATAGCCCCGATTCTTGAGATTCCTCCTCCGACTCCACACCAGAGTTCGGCCGGAGCTTCTTGGGACAGCGACTGTTTCGATGCCGGAGCCGATACATCCTTCGGCTCCGTCATCCTCGGCTCCGATCTCCTCCTTGAGACCTTCCTTGGAGGATCCGGTCGCGGGTTTCCACTGTCGGCTCCGAGGGGCTAGTGGCATCGGACCCTTGTCCGACCCGCTCTCCTCTCAGGGCTTCGGCTTTGGTAAGCTCGGCGCCGACATCGGCCTCGAGCCTTCTCTCTCCTTGGAGCCGACCATTCCTGTTTCTTCGAGCGGTGTGTTCAGGTCTCCGGGAGAGGAGCCTTTGAGGTGATGAGGAGTGTCCTGGCCTCTGAGCCTGGTCAACGGTCTATCCTCTAGCTCCTCCCTCATCAGTGCCTGCAGATGCCTCTTGCCAGCCTCTTGCTCTCAGGCCCAGGGATCCATCGCCCCAGGTTTCCCCACTGGGAATTTCCTCCTCTTCCGAGGTTTCTCCTGACCCTGCAGGGGAACCCCTCGGAAGAGGACGTGTAAGAGGAAACACACAGACTCCCTGAGTCTACTACATCTGATACCGACTTAGATGAGTCGGAGGGTTCCCCACGGTCCCCTCTGAGGATGTCTCATTTTCAGACATCCTTGAGCTCCTCAAACAGAGGGGAATTGGCCTCCATTGACCTCCAAGGATGAGTCGGTATACCTGGAGGCTTTGGATCCCGACCCTCCACCTCCTGGGTGTCTCCGCCTTCGACCCACTCATGCAGGTAGTGGCTCGAAGGCGTGGCTCCAGATTCTGTGGAACCTGTCCCCAGGAGTCCATCCAAGTTCATCACGGCCCCTTCGGACAAACAGTTCCTGTCCAAAGGTGTCTCTGTGGATGCTATGGTGGTGGCGGCCACTAAGAAGGAACTGGCGGATCCTTCAGTACCTGTCCATCCTCCTAATAAGGATTCTAGGACCATGGACAGGTATGGAAAGCGGATGTTTTCTTCAGCGACCTTTGCTATGCGTTCGCTGAATTACCTTTGTCACTTCACCAGGCTTCAACGAGATATTCTCAAGGAACTGGGAGAAGTAGTCCAGGATCCTTCAGCTGCTGGGGCTCAGGAAAAGATTGCCTCTCAGCTTGCTATCCTGAATTCTATATCTAACTCCTCCATGCGGCTCATATCTTATGCAGCCGATGGAGCAGCAGGCCGCAGGCACAGGTGTTGCTCTTAGACGCCAAGCCTGGATGCGGCTGTGTAATTTTGCGGACCCCTTTAAGGCGTCCTTCACCAACACCCCCTTTGACGGTTCGGCTTTGTTCGGACCTCAGGTGAAGGATACTTTGACCAGATGTGAACAGGACGGTAAAACTCTTTCTGCCGTTGGAGTCCAGATGTTCTTCGTCTTCCATTGCTGCAGTCCTTACTATTGGGTATAGTCCGCATCCAGTCGGCCCGAATACCAGAGTATAAGGCTGGCGTCGGTCAGGGCGCATTAGACTGACGTCAGTACGTCAGGGTACTAATGCGCATGACCGGCGTCATATCCTCAGTCTTTTTTGCCGCGTGATCCGATGCAGAAGCAGTTTTGCGAGTGCAGGTTGGCGTTCTGAAATATTTCCGAAACCGGAGTTTCAGACCGAATCAGAGTTGGCTAAGTACCCGTTGGAACATTTTGGTTTCTTGCCTCAGTATTTAACGGATGTCAGAAAAAGTGAATAACTGTATTTCTTGTGGGAAACAAATACCTCATAGGGATTACCATACATTATGTATACCTTGTTTAGGGCCTGAGCACGGCGTTGTTGGTTGCCGCTCTTGTGCTAAGTTTAACAAACGCACTATTAAGAGGAGGTTAGACTGTGCCAGATTAGTGTTTGGGAAGCGTTGTAATTATAAAATGCCGCCGGATGCTCCGGCCGCTTCATCCAAGAAGCGCAAGGACAAAACAGCGCCTAGGGTTGATGAACCGCAGTCCCGGACGCCGGTTCTTTAGATGGCTCAGTGGAGCCAGAGGTTTTGCCAGGAGTTTCTATAGAGTCTCAGGCAGAAACTTTACTGTTACAGGATGTACCCTCTCAGGAGGCAGGCCAGGCTGAGGGGGCTTCTCAGGTAACTATTCTTCCCTCTCTTCCCAAAGTAGTTAGAGCCTCTCCTTCTGTTGCCAAAACTTCTTTTAGAGGTAGGCCAACTTCAGCTTCAGTAGGGGCTTCTCCTAGCCTTTCGGGTTCTGTACCTAAGAAACATATGCTTAAAATGGCAGAAGATTTGATTACTATGATTAGAGGTTCTATGGGCCCTCCTGATAAAAGGCCTAGAGTGGAACCAGAGTTTGACAGTTTTGAACAGGGTTCAGGGGCTTCTGAATCTTCTGCGGAAGATTTGCAGGAGTATCCTCATTATTCTGATTCTGATGTGGATGATGCCACTCCTTGCTTCTCCTCCTGAGGATTTTTCATTTTCAGAGACTCTGCATTCCATGAAGGAGTACTTTAAATGGGGAGGCCAGTTTTACTCTGTTTCCAGGGAGTGGCTTAGGGAATTCTTGTTTTTACCCCTGCATAGGCCCTTAGCTATACCTCCTGTGTTGAATGTGGTCGAAGATGTTTTGCAGAGGCTTCCTGAACCCTGATTCTTTGCCTCCTGCTCCTGTTAAACCTGATAGGTACTATAGGGTGCCCGAAGCTCATAAGTATTTGTTTAAGAGTCCTAGGGCGGACCCAGACACTGTTTCTCAGGGGCCTAAAGGTGTTAAGGCCTCTGTGGTTAAAAATCCTGTTCCCACTGACAAAGAGGCAAGGGCGTTAGATAGGTGGGGTAAGAAAGTGTATACTTCTTCCACTCTAGCCATGAGGCGTTGAATTGTCAGTTTCACATGCTGAAATATCAAAATTATCTCCTTTCACAATTGAAATCTAAGGTGGATGCTTTGGCGGAAGGTATTGATTGTAAAGACTTGCTGGATTTAGTTTATGTGTCTGAACAAGTGGGCAAGCATTCTTTGCAATGTGGTTTTGATGCTGTGCAGGCCTCCTCGAGGGTGGCTGCCACTAGTTCTGTTCTTAGGCATGCCTGGTTGAGGGATCAAAATTTGGCTGAGCATGTTAAGACAAGGATTTTGGATGCTCCTTTACAGTCTGATGTGTTGTTTGGTTCACCTGTGGAAGCAGTTTTAAAGAAAATGGAGGACAAAGCTAAGTCTATGCAAACTGTTAAAGATTTTTGCAGGTACAGCCACCGGGTTTAGTAGAAATTGGCCTGCTAAGGGGTGGACATATCCTGCTTATGATTCCCAGTCTAGGGGTAGGTCTAGACGTGGTAGGGGCAGGGCTCAAGGTTCTTTTAGGCCTAGAACAGGAGTTCACCTGCTCAGACTTCTGGTGAGGGCAGGGGTCAGTCCTTTCGTAAACAGACCCAATGACCTGCCTTTTCAACTGCCAGTAGATTCTCGTCTGGCAGCTCCTTTGAAGGACAACTGTCTCTTTTCAAAGGAAATTGGGATTTAATTACTCAAGACAGATGGGTGTTGGACATCATTCTACCAGTCCCTGTGTCAGAAAGGGGCCTAGGATTTTATTCTCGCATGTTCCTAGTACCAGAGAAGGGGAACACGTGGAGACTGCTTTTGGATTTATCTCTCCTCAACACTTATCTGGACATTCCCAAGTTCAAGATGTTGACGTTACAACAGCTTTTTCCCTGCTGGGCAAAGATCACTGGATGGTAACTTTAGATCTCAAGGAAGCTTACCTTCATGTGCATATCAGGCTAAGTTACAGGAAGTATCTGCGGTTTCAAGCTGGAGATTCTCATTATCAGTTCTCTGCATTGCCCTTTGGCTTATCTACTGTCAGAGTATTCACAAAGGTTCTGGCTCCAGTGATAGCTTACTTCAGGCTACAAGGACTTCAAATCTATCCTTATTTAGACGACTGCCTGATTCTGGCTCAAGAAAAGGAAGACCTTCTACAGCATCTGGAATATCTTATAGCAGTGCTAAGATGCCTAGGGTATTCTGTGAGCGAAATAAAGTCCAGTCTAGTACCCTCTCAAGACATGTGCTTTCTGGGTGTGAGACTGAATACAGCAGCCCAGATGGCCTTTTTAACCCCGGACAAACAAAAGAGTCTGTCACTTTACTTCCATCAACTATCTCATCAGTCCGTGCTGACTGCAGAGACAGTCCTTCAAGCATTAGGGTTCATGGCATCTTGTATTCTGGTGCTTCCCAATGCCAAACTGCATATGAGGAAGTTACAATGGTATCTCAAAATGTATGGACACAGCACTGCCAGGATTTAGACACTGTCATTCAAATAATACCTTGCCTTCAAAGAGTATTTTTGTGGTGGGCTCAGGAATGTCACCTAAACAAGGGACTCTCTGTGACCCGGCCAGAGGCGAGTCAGATTTTACCGACAGATGCCTCAGACATTGCTTGGGGAGCTCATCTAAATGTAAAGTGGATACAAGACAAGTGGCCTGCCAGACTACAGCATCTACATATCAACATAAAGGAGATGTTAGCAGTCCAGTTCGCATTGCTGGCTTTCAAGGAGTTACTTCTTCCAGGGCAGGTGTTGATTCTAACAGACAACACAACTGTCATGTGGTACTTCAACAAACAAGGGGGAACATTCTTATCCCCTATGCGGGCAGGCAATGATTTTATGGGAGACTGCTTGCACCTAACTCTTCAGGCAAGGTTTCTGCCAGGAGCACAGAACTCCTTAGCAGATGTGTTAAGCAGACAAATCATGGATCCCCACAAGTGGAAACTGGATCTTCATGTATTTCAGAAATTGACAGTGTCATGGGGAACTCCAGACATAGATCTGTTCGCTTCTCCACTAAACCACCAGCTGCCACAGTTTTGCACAAAGGGGTTTCATCACACAGCTTGGAAAGTGGATGCTCTGTCTTTCAGTTGGACAAACCTTCATCTGTATGCCTTTCCACCTCTGCCTCTTCTTCCAAAGGTACTGTTAAAGGTCAGACAGGACAGGCCAAGGATGATTTTGATAGCTCCAGATTGGCCTCGCAACACTGGTACCCTCTACGGAGTCTGGTAAAGAAGCCTCCATGGCCTTAACCTTTGATTCCACATCTGTTATCCCAGCAGGACGGTCATCTGCTCAATGTCAAGCTTCACTCTCTTCATCTGACAGCCTGGCATATTCTGTGTTGAAACACAGCAGGTCTCAACTTCCTCAACAAGTTTTAAATGTGATTATGGAAGCTAGAAGACCTAGTACAAGGAAAGTGTACGCAAAATGGAAGAGATTTTTATTTTGGAGTAAAGCAAAGAATTTGGAGATTTCTGAGCCTAATTTGAGTATGGCTCTTCAATATCTTACTGAGTTACTGGACAAGGGTCTGTCCTTCTCTTCCATCAAGATTCATGCTGCAGCAATCTCAGCTCACTATGATTGTGACCCACCATTGTTTTCGCATCCTTTGTTCAAGCAGTTTCTTAGAGGCTAAGAATATAAGACCCCACGTAGAGCTCCTACTCCTGCTTGGGATCTCAATTTTGTGTTGGAAAAACTTACTCTACAACCTTTTGAGCCTGCGGCTACTGCTGAATTGAAATATTTGTCATGGAAGACTGCTTTTTTTGTTGGCTATTACTTCTGCAAGAAGGGTGTCTGAGTTGCAGGCCCTTATGGCAGTCGTGCCCTTTTGATTTTCCATAAGGATAGGGTATCATATCCTTCCTTTATGCCTAAGGTGGTTTCTAGTGTGGCTTTAAACCAAACTATTCATTTGCCTACCTTTTATGCAGACCCCCAAAATAAAGGGGAAAAGATTTTGCATACTTTAGATGTACACAGGCAATTGCGTTATTACTTAAGCAGGACTACGGATTTTAGGCAGTCTCAGCAGTTGTTTGTTTCTTTTGCTTTGAGTTCAGGGCAAGCCTGTGTCAAAACAAACTATTTCTAGGTGGATTGGCTTTTGCATTGCATTTTGTTATTCCCATCATGGCAAGGAGGTTCCAGCTGGGATTAGGCCTCATTCCACTAGGGCTACTGCCACTTCAACAGCATTTCTAGGGGGGGTGGCAACTAAGGATATTTTGGAAGCAGCTACTTGGAGTTCAGTGCATACTTTCTCTAAGCATTATCACCTTCCTATCTACTCTAAGTCTAGGGCTGGTTTTGCCACAGCTGTTTTGCAAGGCATGTTGTCAGCTCCTGCTTCTTTATGATTTGCCAGCCTCCCTTACCTCTGCTTTGGGATTCTACAATAGTAAGGACTGCAGCAATGGAAGGCGAAGAACATAGTACAGTTTTGTACCTACCATAAATGTAGATGTTCGAGGATTCCATTGCTGCAGTCCAATTTACCTCCCTCCTTCCCTCTGTGTTTAGGGGTGGTTGTGTAGGTGATTTACCTGCTTATATTTTTGTATATATTGTTCATGTTTTGGTGCAGGTATTTTGGGCCTTGTCTTTTAGGGTCTTCTGACATCTGGGGCAAGAAAAGACTGAGGATATGACGCGGTCATGCGCATTAGTACCCTGACGCACTGACGCCAGTCTAATGCGCCTGACCGACGCCAGCCTTATACTCTGGTATTCGGGCCGACTGGATGCGGACTATACCCAATAGTAAGGACTGCAGCAATGGAATCCTCGAACATCTACATTTATGGTAGGTACAAAACTGTACTTTTCCTCGTTCTAGACCATATCCCAAGGGTCAGAAGGGGGAAGATGTGGTTCGTAAAGCCCAAGGAGCTACACCGACACACGTGGTCAGTTTACCCCCAGGGCAGAGGGGTAACAATAATAGACGCCGCCCTAGAGGCAGGGGGTCCAGAACCAGGGCAACAGGGAGTCTCTTCTTGAGAAGCCTTTTCAGCATCCCTGAGGTGTTGCCCGACTGTCCACCCTTGGAGGCAGCCGGGGAAGAATTTCGCTGTACCCAGTAGCCTGGCAATCCCTATCACAAGAGAAGTGGGTACAGTTGATCATATCCGAGGGTTACAAAATCCCCTTCAAAGGTTTCCCGACCTCTACAATCCCTTCCAGACATCTCACCCGGTCAAAGGGATTTGGCAAGACAGGAAGTTTCAAAACTCCTGGAAAAAGAGCCATCCAAACAGTGCCGGCAGACCAAGTAGGATCCGCTTCTACTCAAGATTCTTTTTGGTCCCCAAAAGGACGGGAGATTGGAGACCGATACTAGACCTAAGCAGACTAAACAAGTCTGTCAAAAGGCAAGCTTCCGGATGGTCACGCTGCAATCCATTCTGCCCTTTCTGGGCAAGGACAACTGGATGTGCTCGATAGACCTTCAGGATGCGTACTATCACATAAAGATTCACAGACGCCCAGAAGGTTTCTCCGCTGCTGGGAGCCAGTCATTACCAATTCAGAGCACTGCCCTTTGGCCTCACTTCAGCCCCCAGAGTGTTCACCAAATGCATGGCAGTGGTCACAGCTCACCTGAGACGTCGAGGATTCCAGATGTTTCCTTATTTGGACGACTGGCTCCTCTCCGCCACCTCCAAGCATCAGCTTCTTTGGTCCAGAGACTACACCCTACAGCTTTGCAAGAGTCTAGGAATTTCGGTAAATTTCGAAAAATCCTCTCTGCTGCCTTGCCAATCTATCACCTTTATAGGCGCAGAGTTAGATACCGTCAAAATGTTAGCCAGGCTAACAGATCAAAGGATTCTGGGCATCCAGAAATTTGTTCAGCTTCTGTTACAAAGCAACAAGGTCAAAGCCAGGTTTGTCTTGAAAGTTCTAGGCCTAATGGCTGCAGCCATTGTTCTTCTTCCACTGGCTCGCTTCCACATGCGTCTCCTGCAGTGGATGTTGTTCACGCAGTGGTCGTACCACGATCTGCCCATGAGACACGAGATCTTAGTGACACAGTCTTGCAGGGCTCATCTACGATGGTGGATATCTTCCCTCTTCTTCATCAGGGCCGACCCTTTGTTCCCCTCCTCCAGTTGCCACAGTCACCACGGATGCCTCTCTGAGCGGGTGGGGGCATTATCAGGCAGGATGGTCCACGGACGTGGCAACCCATAGAATACCACCTGCACATAAATGTCCTGGAGATGAGAGCAGTGCTTTTAACGTTGCAAGCCCTCGACTTTCTTCCCACAGGGACTATTGCAGTACAGACGGACAACATGTCTGTGGTCTGGTACATCAACAAACAGGGCGGAACCAGGTCCTATCCCTTATGTCGAGAAGCTCTCAGACTTTGGCAATGGGCGATCTCTTCTCAGCGGTTTCTGATAGCAACGCACATCCCGGCAGGTCCAACCTATTGGCGGACAGGCTGAGCAGATCTATTCTGATGCCTCACGAGAGGTCTCTCAATCAGTCTGTAGTGGATCAGATTTTTCTGAAGTGGGGCACCCCTTGTTGCGATCTTTCGCTACCCCTCAAAACAGCAAGTGCCCAGATTACTTCACACTATTTCCTCTTCCAGGCCAACCCTTGAGAGACTCTCTAACCCAGGATTGGCCTCGGGGACTTCTTTATGCTTTTCCTCCCTTCCCATTGATTCGACAAGTCATTCAGAAAGCCACCGCTTTGAGAGCCAAATTGATCCTCATTGCTCCATATTGGCCTCGACAAATTTGGTTTCCGTCTCTACATCATCACCTTCTGGTACAGCCCTGGCATCTGGACCCAGTTCCGGATCTTTTGATCCACCAGTCGGGTCAGCAGCACCGGGCCATTCATTCTCTCAACCTCACTGCTTGGTTGCTCCACTTCCTTCCCTAGCCAGGCTACCAATGATTTCTGACTCAGTCAGAGACATTTTAGTGTCTTCTTTAAAGTCGTCCACTAGAACTGTTTATGCTAGCAAGTGGCGACGTTTTTCTATTTGGGCAAATGCCAGAAATATTGACCCTTTCACCGCTCCTATACATTCTGTTTTGGATTTCCTGGCAGAGGGTTTTCATTCGGGATCTTCATCATCTACAGTCAAAGTACAACTGGCTGCTATTTCCAAATTTCATGCTGGCTTGCAGGACAATAACATCATGTCTCATAGGTTATGCAAAGCCTTTTTAAGAGGAGTTTTTCTCCAAAAACCGCCTGTGAAACATCCTCCTCCGCAATGGGATCTAAACTTAATGTTAGCATCCCTAATTCTACCTCCTTTCGAACCGTCTGCTACGTGTTCTTTAAAGTTGTTGACGTGGAAAACTATATTTTTGCTGGCTGTTACTTCTGCAAGAAGAGTTTCTGAGATTCAGGCCCTCTGTATTCGTTCACCTTATCTGGTGTTTCATAAGGATAGGGTTTCGCTCAGAACTAACCCTTCCTTTCTTCCCAAGGTTGTATCTCAAGCCAATATTAACCAATCTATTGATCTACCAGTTTTCTTTCCTAACTATTCTGACAGAGCTGAACAGAAGCTGCATTTTTTGGATGTTCATCGTCAGCTCAGGTACTACTTACATAGGACTAAACAAATTAGAAAATCAGACCAATTGTTTGTCTCCTATGCAGAAAACAGGTTAGGTCTTCCAGTATCTAAAGTGACCTTATCTAGATGGTTGACTTCCACCATTTCCTATGTGTACTCTCTAAGGGGCAAACAACTATCTTCTAAGCCAAAAGCACATTCGACCAGGAGTCTATCCACTTCTGTAGCCTTTCAGGATAGACTTCCCATTGACACTATTTGTGCAGCAGCTACTTGGGCCACGCCTCATACCTTTGTGTCTCATTACAAGTTGGATTTGGCCTCCAGAGATAGGGCCAGTTTTGGTTCCACTGTTCTCAAGAGTCTGTTCCATTGAGCCACCTGGGATACAGGTGCTAGGGACGCGGTCCCATCCAGCAAGAATGAAGGCGAGATTGACAACTTAACATTTAGAAGTTATGTACCTACCATAACGTTCCATGTTAGTTGTCTTCTCTCGCCTTCTTTCTTGCGTCCCTCCCTCCTTCCCCCTGGCCTGGACAGATCTTGGAGAGTTCCTATTAGATTGCTTCCTCTGGAGCGTTGTTATGAGGACTTCTTTTAGGAACCATGGTTCCTAATTTTATTAGGATAAGTCTTTAGCAGGGTTAGTTATCTGCCAAACGAGATCTGAGGTAGTTCCGCCTTGCATCATGGGATATAGGGTTGCCTCGAGCTGGTAAAAGGAGTTCTCGAGCTAAAGCAAGTGCCGAGTCGGAGCCGAGGATCGGCTCCGAACCCATCCAGCAAGAATGAAGGCGAGAGAAGACAACTAACATGGAACGTTATGGTAGGTACATAACTTCTAATTATCGACCATGGGATGGGTAAGACCACATTTTAACCAAATGGGATAGGTTATTTCAAGCAAAAAAAGGGATAGTAGCTGCCCTTGCAGGCCATTTTAAGCCTACCTAGTCTAGTACTTGTCTGTGAACCTGAAAGTATAGGATTCTTAAGTTAGTGCATATGTATACTAAGGTGTGGGTGGTGAAGCATTTACATGCTACCTGTGCCCATTAGGAAAAAAGGTGTCAGACCAGATGTGATTTTGATTCCCCATTCACTGATCCAAATTACACTTGAATTGATTTAAGGAATAACTCTGTTTCACATGGATGAGAAGCCTATTCCAGAGAGGGTAAGAAATATTCTTTCAGAAATATACTGGCCGCTCCAGCATGTCCTGTTTGTGTTGCAAGCAAAGTGTAACTCCTTAGACTGGGTATTTCTGATATTTGTTTTGTGAGTCAATCAGAGGGGGATTCAAGGACGCATTATGTGACGGGCATTGATCACCCCTCAGTAGTCTGTAGGAGACTGGGTACAGGGACAGGGCTTTGAGATTATCCTCTTAGGACCTATTTATGCCCTGTATTCTTTTTATGATGTACTTTTGTGGACATTTAAGTTACTGCATGTGCCTGATCAGGTGTATACCGAAGGGGGGTATTGTACTCCATGGCTGGTCTGATGAGGGCCAAATACAGCG
Source organism: Protopterus annectens (assembly GCF_019279795.1). Lineage (NCBI taxonomy): Eukaryota > Metazoa > Chordata > Ceratodontiformes > Protopteridae > Protopterus > Protopterus annectens. The sequence goes on along the minus strand of NC_056737.1, from coordinate 1,088,306,596 downwards.
GAATAATGACTTCCCTGGACCTAAATGCCGTACCCTTGCTTATATGTTGTGCAACATATAATGATTTCCTTACTGCAGGAGACAAATAATGGTCGAAGGCCAGGTTGCTGTCTATGTGCATCCCCAAATCCCTAGCTACTGAATCTGCTCTTAGAGTGTGTTTTCATTGAGGTAGTTTCCAGGGGTGGCCAACTTCCCAAAGGATATTTATGCAGTTCTTGGCATTGAGTTTCAGACTATGGTTCTGCTACCAGTTGTTTGTCTGTGTCCGCTTTCATGGAAGATATTTGTAACTTGGGAGGATTCTATAACTGCACCTAGTTTGCAGTCGACAGCAAACTTGGTCACACAGAGGCCTTTGATGTTGGTCTTGACTTCAGAGAAGTAGATGCCAAAAAGGAGCAGAGGGACTCAGCATAGAACTATGATGTACTCTGCTAGTGACTGTACTGTTTGTGGAGGTGGACTCTCCTATTGAGTCCTATCCGAGAGCCACACAGATATCCATCAAGGTAAAGTGGCAGTTTATACCGAATTCCATGCGTTTGTGCACAGTGACCGAATAGAGTATTGTATCAAATGATTTGGCCAGATCAAGGTAGGCAGTATGTACCATTTTGCCATCCATTGCCTGGTGACCTTCTCCAAGAAGTTCACACGATTTAGCAAGCATGATCTGCCCTTGATTAAACCAGACTGAGTTGGATTCAGTGTCTTAAGGTTTCCTTTGTACTTGTTAATCATTTCCATGGTAATTCTTTCCATGGCTTTGCATATGAGAATAGTAAGGCATGTGGGTCTATAGCTTCCAGGGTCCCTATATGGCACTAGATGGCACAGTATTGTGCAGAGGGATGACCGCTACAGTTCTCCCTTTACATGGTGCAAAGCCTGTTTGGAGGCTGAGGTTAATAAATAGTGATTCTAGTGGTTCTGATAGGTCATGCTTTATGCTATTTAGGAAGCATCCTGGGATACTGCTGGGGCTCAGTGATGCAGTAGTCTTAAACTTTTAGTGTGTGTTGAAGACCTACTGTATAATAATAATTGGGGGGTTATGTTTGATCGTATTTCCCAAGGGGTGGCTGAATGAGGGAGAAGGACACAATTGGAGCTGAGTTTTCAGCCTGTAAATTTGCTATATCTTTCAGCTGATTATAAGTGGCTCCATTTACAATTAGTTCATCACATTGTTGTGTACTGCCTTTGGAGTTGCGGACATAGCTAAAGAAAGCCTTATGCTTGGCCTGTGAGGTTATTTTGCCTCAAATTTGGCTTTGATGACTTGATTTGTCCTCAGACTTGCTTGTTTAGATTGCTTAGAGATTTTCTTTTTATCCTGCAGGGTATTGCACTTATTTTTGCTGTAACTTTCTTCATTTTGTTGCACAACATATTTAAATTGGGATTCTTCTAGGGTGGTTCTTGTGTTTATGTTTATTCCTCTTAGGCACATCAATCTCTATGCACCCATTGATATAATTGTACGCGGTCTGTGTAAACAGTTCTGCATAGGCAACAGTGTTCTCAGGGCTTGGGGAAGCTTGAAATGTTGCCAGGTTATCACTTAATAGTAGAAAGTTTACCTTAAAATAGTTCCTAAAGTTGCAAGGTTAGCAGGGGATAGCTTTATGGTCCAATCTCACCAGAGAGGACATTACACTGGGGGGAGGTCCAGCATTCTGTCATGTTAGTGAGGACCAGGTCCAGTATGTTCTCATCCCTAGTGGGCATATGAACCATTTTTTCCATGAATGTCTAGGCTTGCATGCTTGGAGTCCTGTATTATTCCCATTTTGTACTGCGGTAGTTACCCATAAATTATGATATTGAGTTGAATGGTAAGTGATTCCAGTAAGTTTAAGCATGTGTTATGGGTTTCCTGGGTCATAGAGGGGAAACCTATAGCTTGCAAAGCAATTGTGTGGGACTTTGCTTTTGGTAATTTGGACATGGAGAAGCTCAAGCAAGTTATCCTGCTTGACCAGACTTTAAGGTATGATTGTTTTTGATGCAAGTCAATACACCTCCATCCTTAGTCCTTGCCTGTGCAGTAGCTGGTGTAAATTTGTGGAAAGTATTGTAGCCCTGCACTGCTGGGGTGTTCTCTGCTGCTCTAAACCATGCCTTGATAACTGCAGAAACATTTGCATCCTCCAAGGTGAAGGTAATTTGGAGGGATTGGAATTTCTTGCTTAGGGTCCTGGCATTGAGCAGTAATGCTTTTAGATTTTAGAGGGTTGTTTATGCTATGTCACAAGATCTGAAGTAGTTGACTTCATTCATTCTGCACATATGGGTATACGGATCCGATTCGGCAAAACTTTTCAAGCTTCAGCTCCGAGCTCCAAGCTCCTCCCTTACCTATATTGCATCACTTCCTCCTATCTAGCCCCAGGTCTCGTTTGCTGCTCTAAGAGTCAGCATCCTGGTCTCTGAGCTCTAAGCAAGGTGGTAAGGTTTTTTGGTCTTTTTGTGATAGTTGAGTGTGAATACCTTTCCCTTTTTTTCCTCCCTTCGCATTCGATCGAAGTGTTAGTTGTTTTTGTTTGTGATACTGGTTTCCCGCCTAGGCCCAATCCCTGTTTAAGTGTGTGTATGAGTGGGCCGTTAGGGCCTTTACTGTTTCTACTATGGCTGAACAGCCTAAGGTTCTCTTTAAGAAGTGCACAGAGTCTGGTCACAAGCTCTCACCAGCCGATGGCCACACTCTGTGTGTTCTATGTTTAGGGATCGCCCATCTGTCTGCATCTTGCGAAATTTGTTCAGGCTTTAATCCTAGGGCTTTGAAGGATCGCCGGGCTAAGCTTGTGGCTAAGGGTCTGCTACCAGCTTCTGCCCTAGAGTCTGCCTCGGTTTCCTCTCCAGCCAGGGACACTGTGCAGGCAGGGACTCAACCTCCCGCCAGGCCTGCTTCATCGGAGTCATCCCAGAGAGGTAGGGACAGAAGGGATAAGGAGAGGTGCCACAAGGAGAGGGACAGGCCCAGAAAAAGATCACCGGACAGGGAGTCTTTCTCCAGCCCCTCTTCAAAGGCACCCAGGTCTCGTTCTCCTCGGCTCCACTCTCCCCGTTTTTCGACGGAGCCGAGGCACTCCCCTCAGATCTGGCCCAGACCCGAGTCGGTCGCTTCCTCCACATCGACTCGGAGTGTCTCTGACCTGGATATGGACAGGCTGATGACCAGATTCAGATGGGGGTCTTACCAGGGCCCTCTCCCATTGGAGAGGGTGCTCCTTCTTCAACTATGCTCCACCCTATTGCTCCTTCCCCGATCCGACCCGATGCTTCGGGGTTCTCTGGTCCGAGACCTTTCGGAGCTGTTGGATCTGCGCCAATGGTTCTCGTTTCCTCAACGCTGGCTGTCAGCTTGAGTTCCTCGGATCCAGTCTTGGATCCAGGAGACTCTCGGAGCCGTGGTCGGGGAGTCGGACCTGAGGGTCGAGATCTCACTCTTTCGGATCCCATCCTCGGTGCCCGGACTACCCCTCCGTCGGCTCCGATCCCTGCTTCGGTGCCGGGGAGAGCCTCTTCCTTACGTTCTATGGAGGTGTGCTCTCCATCGGCGTTTGGGGCAGAGAAAAGGGTTCTCTCCGAGGGGTTGAGACCACAGCTTACCTACTCTGATCCTACCCAGACCCCTCTGATTTTGGATTCTGCTCCCATTACCCTGTCTCAGGGACAGCCCATGCCAAAGCAACCCCAGGTTGTTCCCCTCAGGGAACCCCTGGAGGCTTACGAATCCTCTCCAGAGAGTCCCACTGGAGAGGAACCTCATAAGCGCAAGTGTAAGAGGAGGCACTTGGACTCCCCTGAGCCCATTACCACTGATCCAGACATAGATGGAGAGGGTTCCCCCTGATCACCTACTGAGGACGTCTTGTTTGGAGACATTATGGAGATCCTACGCCAAAGAGGAGGTTGGTCAGCCCCCAAACCCTCTGCGGATGAGTCCGTATTCCTGGAGGCCTTTGGCGTGGGCCCGTCTACTTTCTGGGTCTCCCCTCCAGCGGACCCTTTGGTGGACCTCATCACACTAGGGCATGGAAGGATCCTGACACCGTAGAGCCTATACCCAAAAGGCCAGACAAAATTCTTTCCCCGCCATCAGACAGGCAGGCATGGTCCAAAGGAGCCCCGGTAGATGCTTTGGTGGTTGCAGCTGCCACAAAGAAGGAACTGGCACAGGAGAGTTCCTCGGTTCATCCACCAGACAGAGTCCAGGTCGATGGATCGTTTCGGGAAGCACATGTTCTCATCAGTGATATTTTCTATTCGTGCGCTGAATTACTTGGCACATGTTATCCGACTGCAGCGAGACCTTATATTGGAACTAACTGAGTCGCCCCCCCCCCCCAGAGTCTCTGTCACAACAGGACAAGCAGTCTTTCACTGCGAAGATGACTACACTGAAATCAGTGACAAATACCTCTATGCATCTCCTCTCTCATGCTACAGAGGGAGCCGCTAGAGCTGCTGGTACAGGCGTTGCCTTGAGGCGTCACACCTGGATCAGGCTGTGTCAATTTGCGGACCCCTTTAAGGCGTCTTTCATCAACGCCCCTTTCGATGGATCATCCCTCTTTGGGAAGACTGTACATGACACACTAACCCATAGTGAGAATGACGGAAAGACTTTGTCAGCCGTCGGAATCCGCTTCTCTAACCCCCAGAGGTCCTATTCCGGGAACCAAAAGGGGCAAAAGAAGATGTGGTTCCGGAAATCACAGTCCTTTCGTGACACTCAGGAATATTCATCCTCCAGAGGCAGAGCGGGACAAGACCGATGCCGTCCCAGAGGCAGAGGGGGTCCCAGAAACTTCGGGTCTAGGGAACCTTTTTCCGACAGACCCGCACAACAACCCTGAGGGGTTGCCCGGCTGCTCTACTCTGGAGGCAGTCGGGGGAAGATTTTCCTTACATCCAGCAGCATGGGAGTCCATTACTACAGACCGCTGGGTGTTAAACATCATATCCAGAGGATATTCTATCCCCTTCATTTCTTGTCCCGTAACTCCAGCACGCCTTCCAGATGTTCCACCCGCTCACAAGGAGGCTGCAACCTTAGAGGTTTTGAAGCTGCTACAAAAACGAGCCATCGAGCCAGTCCCCCCAGATCAATCCGGATCAGGCATCTACTCCAGGTTCTTTTTAGTGCCAAAGGAGACGGGGGACCTCGGGCCCATTCTGGACCTGTCTATCCTCAACCTGTTGGTAGAGAAACAAAAATTCCGGATGGTCACTCTACAGTCCATTCTACCGTTTCTGAGAGACTGTGACTGGATGTGCTCGTTAGACCTCCAGGACGCTTACTATCACATCAAGGTCCACAGGAGCTCCAGGAGGTTTCTACGCTTCCAGCTAGGGGCCAGTCACTTTCAATTCAGAGCCCTACCCTTTGGTTTCACCACAACCCCCAGGGTGTTCACCAAGGTTATGGCGGTCGTAGCGGCTCACCTGAGACTTCAGGGCATTCAGGTATTCCCCTACCTAGATGACTGGCTCTTTGCTGCATCCACCAAACAACTCTTGTGTCAAGCCCTACACTACTTCCTCGGTCTGGCTCACAAGTTAGGCATCATGATCAATATCAACAAGTCCCGCCTGCCTCCGGTTCAGATCATAGACTTCATTGGGGCACGGTTGGATTTGATTCACTCAAAGATTTTTCTCACCCCGGAAAGGATAGAAAATCTCAGACTCCATGTATCGGCTATCTTGGATCACTCGGTAGTCACAGCAGCCGATGTTCTCAGGGCCCTGGGTTCGATGGCAGCCGCAATCTCTATCCTCCCTCTTGCATGTCTTCACATGAGAGTCCTTCAGTGGAATCTAGCAGTTCAATGGTCCTGACTAGACCTTCCAATGAATTTCCACATCCGAATCAGTCGGACATGCAGAACGTCACTCCAGTGGTGGCTTCAATCAGCGGACATTTTCGCGGGGTGCAGCTTTCTAGCCCCTCCGGCTCAAGCCACGGTGACCACGGACGCTTCCAGCTCAGGTGGAGGGGCACTTCCTGGGAAGGACAGTCCAGGGCACGTGGTCCCCTCCAGATACCAAGCTACACATCAGTGTCCTGGAGATGAGGGCAGTGCTTTTAACGTTGAGAGCCTTCCACCCTGTCCTACCTCCGGGGATGATAGCCATTCAATCAGACAACATGTCTGTAATCTGGTATATAAACAAACAGGGAGGGACCCGATCCTACCCCCTTTGTTGCGAGTGCATGAGGGTTTGGGAGTGGGCCATATCCACCAGCCAGTTTCTCATAGCAACGCACATCCCGGGACGCTCCAACATTCTAGCAGACAGTCTCAGCAGGGCAATCCTTCTGCCTTACGAGTGGTCTCTGAAACAGTGGCGGAGAAAATCTTCCGTGTTTGGGGTCAACCTTGCTGCGATCTCTTCACATCTCCTTCCAACGCGAAGCGCAGCAACTTCTTCGCTCTGATCCCCCCTCCGGGGGATGTCCCCAGGGACGCTCTAGTCCATGCTTGGCCTCCCGGGCTACTGTATGCTTATCCCGTTACCTCTTATTCCCAAGTTCCTTCAGAGAGCCTGCCGGCTGCAGTGCAAAGTCATTCTCATAGCTCCCTTCTGGCCGCGTCAAGTGTGGCTTCCCTTCCTATGGTCTCACCTGTTGGCTCCTCCATGGACTCTAGATCCATGCCCGGATCTGATTTCTCACCCATCGGGCTTGCCCCTGCCCATCCTGGACAGTCTCATGCTGACAGCGTGGCTGCTGCAGTTCCCATGATCTTCAGGACTCCCGGACTTTTGTCCCCTGTTAAGAATATTCTGGTAGCTTCACTTAAAGCCTCCACTAGGAAACTCTGCAATAGCAAGTGGAGACGTTTTTGCGTTTGGGCCTCTCAGCGCAGTCTGAACCCGTTTACAGCTCCCGTTCCGGTCATACTGGATTTTCTGGCCGATCTTTTTCGATCAGGCGCAAGTGCTTCTACCATCAAGGTTCAGCTGGCTGCCATCTCTAATTTTCATGTGGGTGAAAATAAGGTTGCTGTGGCTTCTGCCAAATATTGTAAAGCTTTCCTGAAGGGCACTTTTTTATTGCGACCACCAGTTAAAGAAACGGTGCTCCCTTGGGATCTGACTTTAGTCCTTCAGGCTTTGACCTCTCCCCCCTTTGAGCCAGCCGGTTCAGTTCCGATGAAGTTTTTGTTGTGGAAGACAGACTTCTTGGTCGCCATCACGTCAGCCAAGAGAGTTTCAGAGTTGCAGGCCTTATCCTCCTTGCCCCCCATTTGGTTTTCCACAAGGATAGGGTTTTGCTGTGTACGAACCCTTCCTTTCTTCCCAAGGTGTCCTCAGCAGCCAATATTAATCAGTCTATAAATTTGCCAGTCTTCTTCCCAAATTTCCAAAATAGAGGTGAACGTAAGCTTCATTTATTGGATGTCCATAGACAGCTTTGTTTTTACCTCCATAGGACTAAACCCTTCCGGAAGTCGGATAAATTGTTCGTCTCTTTTTCAAAACCATTTTTGGGCAAAGCAGTTTTGAAAGTGTCCTTAGCAAGGTGGATCACTCTCTGTATTGCACAGGTTTATAAGGACAAAGGTTTATCTCTTCCTGACACTAGAGCAATGGCCACTTCTGCAGCTTTCTGGTCAAGAGTTCCGTTAGACGATATCTGTGTGGCAGCGACTTGGGCCAATTCGTACACATTCATCTGTAATTATAAATTGGATCTTATTTCTAGAGGGAGAGCATCCTTTGGCTCTGCGGTGCTCAGAAATATCCTTCCATAAGGGCCTCCCAGGAGTACTAGTAGCTGGGGACTCTGTCCCATATGTGCAGAATGAATGACGTCAACTACTTCAGATAAAGAAGTTATGTTCTTACCGTAACGTTCCGTCTGAGTAGTAGACTTCATTCTTCTGCACCTTCCCTCCCTCCATCCACCTCACTCTTCAGGTTTTTCCTGTTTAGGATTGTGGTTATGTTGCCACTTAGTGTCAGCAAACTCGATCTGGGGCTAGATAGGAGGAAGTGATGTAATATAGGTAAGGGAGGAGCTTGGAGCTCGGAGCTGATGCTTGAAACGTTTTGCCGGCTCGATCCGTATACCCATATATGCAGAAGAATGAAGTCTACTAGTCAGATGGAACGTTATGGTAAGAACATAACTTCTTTTTTTGTCAATTTTGCATCACTTAAAAAAGGGCACAGTGGGGAAGAACAGTGTTTTAGCCTGTATTCAAAAGCCTAAAAGGAACAAGTGCAGGCCATCCTTTGCAGAGTAGTCTACCATATCCTCCCATACTAACAAATATTGTAATCCCTTGGAGTGACACCAAAAACTAAGCCTGTTATTAATGTTAGTCATCTGCTGTTGATGTTGTGGCATCACCCTTGGAAATAGTAGATTGCTGCTAAATGCTAGGCTCATACCTGCCTAGGACACACAATCCAAGAGTTCCACCATATAGCCCAGGGAAATATTGGGTCATTTACACCCACATGAGCTACGACTGGTACTTGCAATCCACTGACCTGGATGCATGCGTTATTTGACTGATCCTGGTCCCGGATAGCCTTCCATGACTCTCTCCTTGCTTAGCCTGGTGAATGGGACATCTGTTTGTCTTATAATGGAGGCTCCTGTGGCCAAAATGAGGGGTTGTGTGGGTATGCCTTATGGGCTTAAGTCATGGGATGTGGTAGATTGTATTTTGTTTCGTGATGTTTTTGCTGAGTCCCAGAGGTTGCCATGGCAATTTTTAGAGTGCAGTGTACAGAACATCTTTGTGATTTTGGGAGGTTACATTTAAACGCCTCAGCAAATGAGGGTCTGTATTGTCTGGTTGCTAATATGCGAGTTAGGTGTAGTATGTATGTTACTGACGACCTGTTTGGTATTATAGGCACTTGTATGTGAGAGCCTTGTTTCCAGTGACATTGTATAACTACATCTCTCACATACCATATCCATCTGTTGAATTAGGTGGTTTGTATACATGAGGTAATTGCTGCATTGAGTCAGAATGCCCCTGTCCACCAGGCTAGCTGCAAAGATAGCAAGGAAGTGCATGTCCATGGCTACTGGTCCTTATTGCATATTTTACAAGTGGATGGTGTTGGAGAGGTTTACAGTGGGCTAGGATGGTGTAGATTCCTATCAAGACTGCCGAAGGTCAATCTTGAGGGGGGTGCTTTTCAATGTGCAAACTAGCTTTTCTCTGTCCAGTTAAGTACTTGGGAATTTTCAGAGGTAGTGTTATAGGGAAAATTTCAGTTCTACGTACCTGTGTCTGCACAGGGCACTGCTAACCACCACTGTGCGATAATTGCATCTGCCAAAGCCATGACTTTATACATGCTCAGAAAGTCTCAAAACAAGCAGCGTAGCTCTCAGTCGGTCACAGCAACACACTTTGGAGGTCCAAACAGTGAATCCCAGCCCAGAAGGAACTTTGTTACCCCCTCCTGCCACACATGACCAAACCAAAGACTTCCTATTGTAAAAACTCAGGTTCAGGAATGGACAGGAGGATGAAGGGGACAGAAATAGGGGTTTCTCCTTAGATTTCAATTTCAGAGGAGGGTTCAGTTGCTGACTCTCTCTATGTTTCTGTTTCTGGGAAACTATTTCTAGAATGTGCTAGTGTTTTCAGTGAGAGAACACAGAGTTTTCTCAGTCGATAAGAAATACTGTTAGCTGTTACAGAAGGAATTTCCAGAAGCCAGACCCATTCCTCCAGTTCTGTCAGCTTTGGAGGATGTGTGTGTTAAGTTTTTATACACTCTTCCCAAACCTGTTCCAGCAGCTATGGCTTTAGTTAGTCCTCCTGCTGCTAAACACTTGGTTAATTACAATCCTACTGTTTTTGGTAAGTTTATTGATAAGTATGGAAAAGTGAATGCTTCTGCAACTTTCAATTTCAGAATTTTGAATTTGCAGGCTCATATGTTAATAATTGAGAAAGTGTGAGAACTGTTTTGTCGGCAGCTTTGTTTTGTGATGAAAAAATCTGCTTTAAATGAATGTCTTCACTGTTCAAGTCAGTGCTCATTGTATACAGTGTGTGTACGACTCTGTTGATACTTCTTCAAGGGCTGTGACCACTGGTACTGTTTTGAGGAACTTTGCATGGCTGCATTCTCAGTACTTCCTAGATAATGATAAAAATGAGATATTTATATTCTTCTTTGGATATAGATTTAGTTTTTGATTCCTGTGCTGCAGAGGTGATCAAGAAAGTGTGAAGAAGGGGTAAGCTGATAAGGAATCTCTAAGATTTTTCAGCCCTATTTTTCCAGATTTTCCAAGAGATTCCCTTTTTGCTTTTCCAGGTTTGGTGAGAAACAAAATAAACAGTTTCATCAAAATGCAGATTATCCAATGTTTAAGATGAAATAGCAAGGGGGGGGGGGGGGGGGGTTTCCAAGAAGAATTCTGGAATCTTCCAAAACCAGACATTCCAATAAGTCAGAATGATTATTTAAGAGACTTTGCTTCCCCTCCCCACACTAGCAGACCCCTTTTTCTTCTGGAAAGTCTGAATCTCCACTTAGATTTCAGACAGTGAGTTTTGAAGATCATTCATCAGGGTTACAGATGGCAATGGGAGGAAATTCCTCCTTTCTGGCGGCTAATTCCTCATCTTCCAGACCAGCCTTTCTTGTTTTCTCATGTCCTTCATCACATGTTGTCCCAGGGAGTGATGGAACTAGTTCCCCTTCCCACGTGAGAAGATAGTTCTGGATCTTTCTTTCTTAAACCTGTTTATGATAGTGCCCTAATTAAAATGATGTCACTTCCCAGCCTGTTGCCGCCTCTTCCTCATTCAGATTTCCTGCTAAGACTTGGTTTAAAAGATGCTTATCATCACATTCCTATTCATTCACACTACAGGCATTTCTTAAGGTTGTGTGTGTCTGGATCACTTTATCAGTTTTCCGCCTTACCCTTTGGACTGTCCACTGCGCCAAGAGTGTTCACAAAGTGTCTGGCCCCATTGTAGCTCATTGCAGGCTATGGGGTCTCCACATTTTTCCATATTTAGACAAGTTAACCTTTTCTTATCTTTTGCAGAGTCCTTTTCAAAGTGTCAGGAATCTATTGGGTGATAAATCTCTTACAGAAGTTGGGATTCCAAGAGAACATTCAAAAGTGTTTCTTGCCTCTTCCTCAAAGGATTGTATTTCTGGGATGAGGAAATTTTTAACCCCAAGTTCCCAATTTTTTCCCTTCCCCGGGAAAAACCATTAATCGACCATTTCGGGAATCTTAATAAACAAAAGGGAAACCCGATTTTCCCTTTTTTCAGTCATGATTTGGGGAAGGGCCCTTTAAGAAATTTTATGGGACCCCGGTCCCCCCCAGCAAAAATCTCGGGCTCTTCGCCTTCAGGGTTCGAAAAATTCCCAAAAACCCGGGGGGTTTAAAACCTTGCTGGGACCTTTCCATAAAAAAGGGCAATTGTTGGGACCCGGACCCCCGGGAAAATTGGGAATGTTCCTCCCGGGCAAATTTGTTATCGGTTCCCTTTTTCCCCCCAAGTTTTCAGAAACTGGGCTAAACAAAGAATTCTTTGTCCCTTCTGGCCGTAATGTGGTTTTCCAGGCCATTTGGGCTCCCCAGGACCTGACCCTTTGGGACAAATTTTAAAAAACGGGCGGCCACCTGAATTACTGACAGGGGTCCCCCCAAGATTTAACCCCCCGGATTTTTCCCCTTTTTATTCTGGACTTCATTAAACCTCCCTGGAAAACTTGCAAGAAGTGGAGACGTTTTTCTTTTCCTTCAGGAAGTCTCCCTTTACACCCTTTTTCCCTAATACGGGGTTTTTTCCAAAATTTTTCAAAGGGGCCAATTCTTACCCCCTTCCCTGGCTGAAAACTTTTTTCTTTGGGGGAAAATGGGCCCGTTCCCAAAATTTAAAGTTTCCAAGGGGCATTTTTTTGCCCACCAGTAAACTCCCCCCCTTTATTTGATTTAGTCTTCCCTTTTGACCTTTTTTTTGGGAAGGGCATTTGATAATTTTGGGGAAAAAGCCTTCGGGGGAAATCAGTGCCAAAAGTTCAAATTGGAGGTTTTCCCTTTGCCCATTTTTCCCAAGGGGGGGTTTTCTGTTACGAACCTTTTTTTAAGGTTGTCCTAGGCCTTTTTAAACCCTTATAATTTGCATCTTTTAAAAATTTCCCAAAATGGTGCCCAATTTCCAAAAGGATGTCCTAAAAGGTTTTTTTTTTAAAACTAGGTTCCCTTCCGGAAGTCGGATAAATTGTTCGTCTCTTTTTCAAAACCATTTTTGGGCAAAGCAGTTTTGAAAGTGTCCTTAGCAAGGTGGATCACTCTCTGTATTGCACAGGTTTATAAGGACAAAGGTTTATCTCTTCCTGACACTAGAGCAATGGCCACTTCTGCAGCTTTCTGGTCAAGAGTTCCGTTAGGCGATATCTGTGTGGCAGCGACTTGGGCCAATTCGTACACATTCATCTGTAATTATAAATTGGATCTTATTTCTAGAGGAGAGCATCCTTTGGCTCTGCGGTGCTCAGAAATATCCTTCCATAAGGGCCTCCCAGGAGTACTAGTAGCTGGGGACTCTGTCCCATATGTGCAGAATGAATGGCGTCAACTACTTCAGATAAAGAAGTTATGTTCTTACCGTAGCGTTCCGTCTGAGTAGTAGACTTCATTCTTCTGCACCTTCCCTCCATCCACCTCACTCTTCAGGTTTTTCCTGTTTAGGATTGTGGTTATGTTGCCACTTAGTGTCAGCAAACTCGATCTGGGGCTAGATAGGAGGAAGTGATGTAATATAGGTAAGGGAGGAGCTTGGAGCTCGGAGCTGATGCTTGAAACGTTTTGCGGCTCGATCCGTATACCCATATATGCAGAAGAATGAAGTCTACTAGTCAGATGGAGCGTTATGGTAAGAACATAACTTCTTTTTTGTCAATTTTGCATCACTTAAAAGGGCACAGTGGGGAAGAACAGTGTTTTAGCCTGTATTCAAAAGCCTAAAAGGAACAAGTGCAGGCCATCCTTTGCAGAGTAGTCTACCATATCCTCCCATACTAACAAATATTGTAATCCCTTGGAGTGACACCAAAAACTAAGCCTGTTATTAATGTTAGTCATCTGCTGTTGATGTTGTGGCATCACCCTTGGAAATAGTAGATTGCTGCTAAATGCTAGGCTCATACCTGCCTAGGACACACAATCCAAGAGTTCCACCATATAGCCCAGGGAAATATTGGGTCATTTACACCCACATGAGCTACGACTGGTACTTGCAATCCACTGACCTGGATGCATGCGTTATTTGACTGATCCTGGTCCCGGATAGCCTTCCATGACTCTCTCCTTGCTTAGCCTGGTGAATGGGACATCTGTTTGTCTTATAATGGAGGCTCCTGTGGCCAAAATGAGGGGTTGTGTGGGTATGCCTTATGGGCTTAAGTCATGGGATGTGGTAGATTGTATTTTGTTTCGTGATGTTTTTGCTGAGTCCCAGAGGTTGCCATGGCAATTTTTAGAGTGCAGTGTACAGAACATCTTTGTGATTTTGGGAGGTTACATTTAAGCGCCTCAGCAAATGAGGGTCTGTATTGTCTGGTTGCTAATATGCGAGTTAGGTGTAGTATGTATGTTACTGACGACCTGTTTGGTATTATAGGCACTTGTATGTGAGAGCCTTGTTTCCAGTGACATTGTATAACTACATCTCTCACATACCATATCCATCTGTTGAATTAGGTGGTTTGTATACATGAGGTAATTGCTGCATTGAGTCAGAATGCCCCTGTCCACCAGGCTAGCTGCAAAGATAGCAAGGAAGTGCATGTCCATGGCTACTGGTCCTTATTGCATATTTTACAAGTGGATGGTGTTGGAGAGGTTTACAGTGGGCTAGGATGGTGTAGATTCCTATCAAGACTGCCGAAGGTCAATCTTGAGGGGGGTGCTTTTCAATGTGCAAACTAGCTTTTCTCTGTCCAGTTAAGTACTTGGGAATTTTCAGAGGTAGTGTTATAGGGAAAATTTCAGTTCTACGTACCTGTGTCTGCACAGGGCACTGCTAACCACCACTGTGCGATAATTCGCATCTGCCAAAGCCATGACTTTATACATGCTCAGAAAGTCTCAAAACAAGCAGCGTAGCTCTCAGTCGGTCACAGCAACACACTTTGGAGGTCCAAACAGTGAATCCCAGCCCAGAAGGAACTTTGTTACCCCCTCCTGCCACACATGACCAAACCAAAGACTTCCTATTGTAAAAACTCAGGTTCAGGAATGGACAGGAGGATGAAGGGGACAGAAATAGGGGTTTCTCCTTAGATTTCAATTTCAGAGGAGGGTTCAGTTGCTGACTCTCTCTATGTTTCTGTTTCTGGGAAACTATTTCTAGAATGTGCTAGTGTTTTCAGTGAGAGAACACAGAGTTTTCTCAGTCGATAAGAAATACTGTTAGCTGTTACAGAAGGAATTTCCAGAAGCCAGACCCATTCCTCCAGTTCTGTCAGCTTTGGAGGATGTGTGTGTTAAGTTTTTATACACTCTTCCCAAACCTGTTCCAGCAGCTATGGCTTTAGTTAGTCCTCCTGCTGCTAAACACTTGGTTAATTACAATCCTACTGTTTTTGGTAAGTTTATTGATAAGTATGGAAAAAGTGAATGCTTCTGCAACTTTCAATTTCAGAATTTTGAATTTGCAGGCTCATATGTTAATAATTGAGAAAGTGTGAGAACTGTTTTGTCGGCAGCTTTGTTTTGTGATGAAAAAATCTGCTTTAAATGAATGTCTTCACTGTTCAAGTCAGTGCTCATTGTATACAGTGTGTGTACGACTCTGTTGATACTTCTTCAAGGGCTGTGACCACTGGTACTGTTTTGAGGAACTTTGCATGGCTGCATTCTCAGTACTTCCTAGATAATGATAAAAATGAGATATTTATATTCTTCTTTGGATATAGATTTAGTTTTTGATTCCTGTGCTGCAGAGGTGATCAAGAAAGTGTGAAGAAGGGGTAAGCTGATAAGGAATCTCTAAGATTTTTCAGCCCTATTTTTCCAGATTTTCCAAGAGATTCCCTTTTGCTTTTCCAGGTTTGGTGAGAAACAAAATAAACAGTTTCATCAAAATGCAGATTATCCAATGTTTAAGATGAAATAGCAAGGGGGGGGGGGGGGGTTTCCAAGAAGAATTCTGGAATCTTCCAAAACCAGACATTCCAATAAGTCAGAATGATTATTTAAGAGACTTTGCTTCCCCTCCCCACACTAGCAGACCCCTTTTTCTTCTGGAAAGTCTGAATCTCCACTTAGATTTCAGACAGTGAGTTTTGAAGATCATTCATCAGGGTTACAGATGGCAATGGGAGGAAATTCCTCCTTTCTGGCGGCTAATTCCTCATCTTCCAGACCAGCCTTTCTTGTTTTCTCATGTCCTTCATCACATGTTGTCCCAGGGAGTGATGGAACTAGTTCCCCCCTTCCCAGGTGAGAAGATAGTTCTGGATCTTTCTTTCTTAAACCTGTTTATGATAGTGCCCTAATTAAAATGATGTCACTTCCCAGCCTGTTGCCGCCTCTTCCTCATTCAGATTTCCTGCTAAGACTTGGTTTAAAAGATGCTTATCATCACATTCCTATTCATTCACACTACAGGCATTTCTTAAGGTTGTGTGTGTCTGGATCACTTTATCAGTTTTCCGCCTTACCCTTTGGATTGTCCACTGCGCCAAGAGTGTTCACAAAGTGTCTGGCCCCATTGTAGCTCATTGCAGGCTATGGGGTCTCCACATTTTTCCATATTTAGACAAGTTAACCTTTTCTTATCTTTGCAGAGTCCTTTTCAAAGTGTCAGGAATCTATTGGGTGATAAATCTCTTACAGAAGTTGGGATTCCAAGAGAACATTCAAAAGTGTTTCTTGCCTCTTCCTCAAAGGATTGTATTTCTGGGATGTCAACTAAACACCACAGTTCTAAGTACTTTTCTTCCACAGGAAAAACATGTATCTGTATCCATTTCTAGGATCTTCCACTCAGACTTCAGTTACTGAGAGGGAATACCTCATGATTTTGGGGTCTCATGGTTTCTATGATTCTCATGATACCCTTGGCAAGACTCCGTTTAAGAAATATATAGTGGTATCTGAAGTCTCTTTAGTCCCAGCACCAATACTACGTGTCTTTTCAGATCCCAGTGCTAGGGTGTGTCAGGAGAGAAATATCCCAAAACAGTCACCACAGACACCTCAAACTTTGCGTGGGAAGCAGTTTCATGAGGAATAAAAGTGCAAGGTGTGTGGGACACCAAGGACAGATGCAAGTGCATAAATAAAAGAGATGTTAACCTTAATCAAGGCACTGAATCCTCTGAAATTATCTTTGGTCCCTGGAACGTCTTCAAGTTGTTACAGACAATCATGTGGTACATCAACAAACCATGGGGAATCTGGTTGTACCCCCTTTGCAGACTAGCCATGTTATTTGGGATATAGATTCACAGCACAGTCTTGCTCAACAGGCATCCTGCATTCAATTGGAGCAAATTTGTATAGCGGACAAACTGAGCAGGAGAAGGGCAAACCCTCATGAATTGAAACTAGATCAGGGGTCTTTCAAGATTTGATCCATCCATGAGGAGTTCCTCAATAGACCTCTTTCCTCCAGTCTGAACAATCAGATGGCAAGATTCTGCTCCTGGAGTCTATGCAAGAAGGTCTGGAAGACAGATACCTTTTCTTTTCCTTGGACAGGAATGCTCTTCTTTACTTTTCCACCCTTTCCACTAATATACAGGGTACTTCCTAAAATTCAGAAGATCATTCTGGTGACTCCCTTCTGGCTCAGACAACAGTGGTTCTTACTTCTTTTGGAAATGGCCAGGCACAGTTACCACAAGCTTCCTTACCAACTGGATCTACACACAAGAACAGAGGTGTTTGATGCACCCCAATACCAGTCAACTTCATTTGACTACCTATTTGATAGTCATAATTCCTTTTAGACACCTGTTTACTGGGAATGTGCAGTAGATACTAATGGAGGCAAAAAAGCCTGCTACTAGAAAATCATGTGTTGCATATATTAGCAAATGGAAAAGGTTTTCTTGTTGGTGCCAACAACATAACCAGTACCCATAATGCTTAGCTGTTCTCTGGTTGTACAATATTTGTGTGAGTTACGATCCTATGGCCTTTCTTACCCCTTTTATTAAGGTTCATTTATTGGCCATTTCAGCATGTCTGCCCCAGACCTCCAAGAAAGGCAGTGGACCCTGCTTGAGGTCTTACTTTTGTGTTAGAGAAGCTAACGGTTGCTCCATTTGAACCAGCTAACCTGGCTGACTTGAGGTTCTTAATATGGAAAACAGTTTTTCTGATTATTCTGACTTGCAAGCTATTACGGTGAACCAATCCTATCTATTTTCTTCAGCGACAGGGTTTCTTTTAAAACTAATCCTTATTTTATACCTGAAGTAGACAGGCTTTTATGCCTGAAGTGGTATCTGAGTTTACTTTAAGCCAAACTATCCATTTCCGCATTTTCGTTCCTGAATCCAAAAAATTAATGAGAAAGGATACCCCATACCTTGGATGCCAACAGATGGAAGAAATGATACTCCATACCTTGGTTGCCAACAGACAACTATGGTACTGTCTTGACAGATGTAAATCATTCAGATGTTCGTTTCAGTTGTTCAATTCTCTTGAAGGTAAGAAGGGATAACATGTGCCAAATCAGACTTTTTCCAAATAGTTGTCTAAGGCTATAACTTTTTGATGTTAAGTTGTCTATCTCGCCTTCATTCTTGCTGGATGGGTTCGGAGCCGACCTCGGCTCCGACTCGGCCACTCTAAAAGCTCGAGAGTTGGTTCCACCGGCTCGAGGCTCCCCTTATATCCCACAATGCTAGGCGAGAGTTACCTCAGATCTCGTTTGCCGCTACAGCGATCGAGGTGTTGGTTTTCTACCGGTTCTTGATAAGTGACTTTCTTGTAAAGTTAGTGTAATTAAACCCCTTTAATTTTAAATTTTATACTTATTTCCCTTAGTTTAGAGGAATTCTTGCCCCTTTTTCTTAAAATTCCTGTTTTTCCCCACAAGAACTTTAAGTTCTTCCCTCGGCCTTCAGGCCTTCTTCCTTCCTAGTGGGTGTGTGTGTGTGTTATTTTCTTAATTTAAAACTTAGTCAGTTGTTTTATTTTAAGCTAAAACTAGACAGGGTGTAATCAGTGTGTTTTTTGACTGTGTGTGTGATTGCACTTTGGGATGTCTAAAGAATCAAAGGTCTCAGGCTTCAAGAAGTGTGATGCGTGCTGTCAGAAAATGTCTCTGACAGACGGTCACACTTCTTGTGTCTACTGCCTGGGGCCTTTGCACCTGCAGGACTCCTGTGCTGTTTGCCATGGCTTCAGTCCCAGGGTCCTGCAGGAAAGAAAAAATAAATTAATTTTGAGAGGTTTACTCAAGCCTGAGAATTCCCTTACTGTCTCTTCAGGGAAGCCCTCCAAGGCTTCTAGGTCTTCGGCTCCAGCAACTGAGCCGAGACCTAAGGCTTCTAAACCTCCGCCTACATCGGCTCCGGCTGGAGCCGATGAGTCTCAGTCCACAGTTTCTGTGGTTCACTCGGCTCCAGCTGGAGCCGAGGTAATAGAGATTCCCGTGTCGGCTCCGACCAGATCTTCGGAGCCGACATCGAGGAAGAGGTCCAGGTCACCATCCCTTGGCTCCGTTCATTCGGCTCCAGGATCTCCCCTGCTGTCTGAACGGAGCCATAAATCTCATTCCTCTAGGTCATCGAGGCCGTCGGATCATGACCTTCAGAGGGTAGTGATTCGACTTCTTAAGTCCGAGGCACTGGCCCAGATGCTTCAGAGCCCGACTCATCAGTCGATGCCTGCCCCTGTCCATCAATATATTCCTCCTCCGACTCCGTTGAGCTCGGGCCGGGTCGTCGGAACCGAGACTGTGGTAGCGTCGGAGCCGATACAATTGTCTTCGGCTCCATCGTCGGCTCCGATTTCTTCCTTAGAAGAAGCTCGGCGCCGGACTTCCATCGTCGGCTCGAGGGGTGAGTGGCATCGGACCCTTGTCCGACCCCGCTCTTCCTCTCGGAGCTTCGGCGCTGGTGAGTTCGGCTCCGACATCGGCCTCGGAGCCATCACTGTCGGTGCCGAGGGAGGTTTTCAGCTTCTCGGAGCGGGGACCTCTGGCTTTGCCTGACAGGGGTGCTGAGGTCATGCGGAGTGTGTTAGAGCCTGGCTCTACTCCACAGTCGGCGCCGTCCGCCCCTCCCTCTACGGTGCCTCAGGTCAAGTAGACTCACTCCCTCATCCCGGACCGCAGAGAGCCAGCTCCTCAGGAACCCCATGTGGGGATTTCATCCTCTTCCGAGGCCTCTCCTGATTTCGCAGAAGAGCCCCCTCGGAAGAGGAAGTGTAAGAGGAAACACATTGACTCACCTGAGTCCATCACATCTGACACAGATTTAGATGATTCCGAGGGTTCCCCCCGTTCCCCTTCTGAAGATGTCTCTTTGCAGACATTCTAGAGATCCTGAAGCAGAGGGGAAATTGGCCAGCCCTTAACCCTTCGGAGGATGAATCTGTATATCTTGAGGCGTTTGGCTCTCGCCCTTCCACCTCCTGGGTGTCCCCCCCTTTGACCCCCTCATGCAGGTGGTTGCTAAAAAGGCATGGACGGCTCCTGATTCAGTGGACCCCACTCCCAGGAGACCCACCAAATTCATAACGGCACCAGCAGACAAGCAGTTCTTGACAAAAGGAGTTTCTGTGGATGCTGTGGTGGTAGCTGCTGCCACTAAGAAGGAACTAGCTGATCCTTCAGTACCTGTCCATCCATCCACCTAACAAGGAATCTAGGTCCATGGACAGGTACGGGAAGCGGATGTTCTCGTCAGCGACATTTACTATGCGTTCGCTGAACTACCTGTGCCATTTCACTCGTCTTCAAAGGGACTTGATTAAAGAAGCGAGTGACATGTTGAAGGATCCTACAGCTGCGGGTTTTCAAGATAAAATGAACACTCAGCTGGCTACCCTTAACTCCATAGCCAACTCCTCCATGCGCCTCCTTTCTTATGCGGCTGATGGAGTGAGTAGGGCCGCAGGGACAGGTGTGGCCTTACGTAGGCATGCCTGGATGCGGCTATGCAATTTTATGGACCCCTTCAAGGCGTCTTTCACTAACTCCCGTTTGATGGATCATCTCTCTTTGGTCCTCAAGTGAAAGAAACCTTGACTAGGTGCGAGACTGATGGCAAGACTCTTTCTGCCGTCGGAGTCCGTTTTCTACTCCTTCTAGGCCTTACCCCAAAGGCCAGAAAAGTGGGAAAATGTGGTTCCGTAAACAAAATCAAGGGACTTAGCCTGGCACAAAGTCGTTACCCGCCAAAGGCAGAGGCGGGAATAACAATGGTAGACATAAGCCCTCGAGGCAGGGGCTCCGCCAGAACCAGGGCAATCGAGAAGCCTTCTCTGATAAGCCCTTTCAGCATCCCTGAGGTGTTGCCCGGCTGCCCACCTTCGGAGGCAGTCGGGGAAGGTTGTCACTGTACCCAAAAGCCTGGCTATCCCTGACTCAAGACAAATGGGTACAGTCCATCATTTCGAAGGCTATTCTATCCCCTTTCTTCGCATTCGAAACAATCAAAAATCCCTTCCAGATGTTCCACCAGCAAAGGGATCTAGCGGTTTTGGAAATTTCAAAACTGCTTGCAAAAGAGCAATTCAGCCAGTTCCAGCAGACCAGCAAGGATCCGGAATCTACTCAAGGTTCTTTTTAGTTCCAAAGAAAACAGGGGACTGGAGACCAATTTTGGATCTCAGTATCTTGAACAGATCAGTCAAGAAAACAAGATTTCGGATGGTCACGCTGCAGTCCATCCTTCCCCTATTGGGAAAAGGAAACTGGATGTGCTCTATAGACCTTCAGGATGCGTACTATCACAGAAAATGAACAGGCGCTCCAGAAGATTCCTCCGCTTCAGGCTGGGAACCAGTCATTTTCAATTCAGGGCCCTGCCCTTTGGTCTCACCACTGCCCCCCGGGTGTTTACCAAATGTATGGCAGTGGTAGCTTTTCACCTGAGACGACAAGGATTCCAGGTGTTTCCATATTTGGACGACTGGCTCCTCACAGCTCCCACCAAGCATCTCCTTCTGATGGCCAGGGATTACACTTTTCGCATTTGTCAAAAGTTAGGCATTTCAATAAATTGCGAAAAGTCTGTTTTGTCGCCTTGTCGTACTATTACCTTCATAGGCGCAAATCTAGACACAGTAGACATGTCTGTGAGGCTAACAGATCAGAGAATAACAGACATACACAGACTGGTCTCACTCCTTTTCAACAACAACAGAATCAAAGCCAGGTTAGTTCTGAAAGTGTTGGGAATTATGGCGGCTGCCATACCTCTGCTTCCATTAGCCAGATTCCACATGCGAATCCTTCAATGGATGCTCTTTACACAATGGTCATACCAGCAACTTCCAATGTCCCACACCATTATGATCACGCAGGCGTGCAGAAATCATCTCATGTGGTGGATGTCTTCCCCTCAGCTCTGGTTGGGAAGACCCTTTGTTCCTCCCCCTCCGGTTGCTACTCTGACAGCGGACGCCTCCCTGATCGGGTGGGGGGGGGGGCATTATCAGGGCAGGACGGTCCAGGGCACATGGCAACCAGACGAATGCCACTTGCACATAAATGTTCTGGAG
Source organism: Protopterus annectens (assembly GCF_019279795.1). NCBI lineage: Eukaryota > Metazoa > Chordata > Ceratodontiformes > Protopteridae > Protopterus > Protopterus annectens. The sequence goes on along the minus strand of NC_056737.1, from coordinate 1,088,284,872 downwards.
ATGAGAGCAGTGCTTTTAGCGTTGCAAGCCCTTCAAGACTCTCTCCCCTTGGGAACGATCGCAATCCAGACAGACAATATGTCTGTAGTGTGGTACATCAACAAACAAGGCGGAACCAGGTCCTACCCCCTGTGTCGAGAAGCATTCAGATTGTGGCAATGGGCGATTTCTTCTCAGCGTTTTCTGATAGCAACGCACATCCCCGGGAAGTCCAATCAAATAGCGGACAAATTGAGCAGAGCTATCCTCATGCCTCACGAGTGGTCTCTGAAAGACTCTGTTGTGAGAGAGATTTTTCTCAAGTGGGGTCAGCCTTGCTGCGATCTTTTTGCTACTCCCCAAAACAGCAAGTGCAGACATTATTTCACTCTATTCCCTTTACCAGGCCAACCCAGCAGAGACGCTCTAGTCCAAGTTTGGCCCCGGGGACTTCTGTATGCATTTCCTCCCTTCCCACTAATCTCTCAAGTGATACAGAAAGCTATCGCTCAGAAGGCCTCGTTGATCCTCATTGCTCCTTACTGGCCTCGACAGGTGTGGTTCCCCTTTCTACATCAATTTCTACTGGAGCGACCTTGGCATCTGGACCTAGTTCCAGACCTTTTGATCCATCAATCGGGTCAGTTACATCGCTCCCTCCCTCTCTGAACCTCACTGCTTGGTTCCTCCAGTTCCAACCTTAGCCAGGCTTCCTCAATTATCTCACTCTGTTCGAGATATTGTGATAGCTTCCCATAAATCTTCCACTAGGAAGATTTATTTGAGTAAGTGGAAACGTTTCACATATTGGGCTCAAGGAAGGGACATAGATCCTTTCACTGCTTCCATCCAAATAGTCCTTGATTTTCTAGCTGAACTCTTCCATGCAGGTTCATCCCCTTCTACTCTTAAAGTTCAATTGGCAGCTATCTCTAACTTTCATGTGGGTATTTCTGAGTCTGCCTTAATGTCCCACAAGCTTTGCAAAGCCTTTTTGAAAGGAGTTTTTCTTCTCAGACCTCCTATAAGAAATCCTCCTTCTCCTTGGGACCTAAATTTAGTTCTTACTTCTTTGATTCTACCCCCTTTCGAACCTGCAGCCTCCTGTTCTTTAAAATTGCTATCTTGGAAGACTCTTTCTGGTAGCTATTACTTCAGCTAGGAGAGTCTCAGAACTTCATGCACTCAGCTGTCGACCTCCTTATCTATTGTTCCATAAGGACAGGGTATCCTTACGAACCAACCCGTCCTTTTTGCCTAAGGTAGTCTCGACATCAAATCTAAATCAAAGCATTGACCTCCCTGTCTTTTTTCCAGAATATTCCAATAGGTCTGAACAAAAATTACACTGGCTAGATGTTCATCGTCAGTTGAGGTACTATTTGGATAGAACAAAACAATTCAGAAAATCTGACCAACTGTTTGTCTCCTATGCAGAAGGCAGAAAGGGACTTTCAGTTTCAAAGGTATCATTATCTAGATGGCTTACATCTCTGATTACCCTTGTTTATGAGATTAGACACCAAAAGCTGCCTAATAAACCTAAGGCCCATTCTACCAGAGCTTTGGCTACTTCCTTAGCCTTCCAAGACAGACTGCCTATTGACACCATTTGTGCAGCGGCTACTTGGGCTACTCCTCACACTTTCATTTCTCATTATAAGTTGGATCTAGCTTCTAGGCATAGAGCTAACTTTGGTTCCACTGTTCTCAGGAGTCTGTTCCGTTAGGCCACCCGGGACAAGGTGCTAGGGGCGGTCCCATCCAGCAAGAATGAAGGCGAGATAGACAACTTAACATATAGAAGTTATGTTCTTACCATAACGCGTTCCATGTTAGTTGTCTTCTTCTCGCCTTCTTCTTCGTCCACCCTCCTTCCCCCTGACCTGGACAGACCTAGAGGAGTTGTGATTGTGACCTCTCTTTCTACCACCTCTTTTATTAGGCATATGCTGCTTGCATATTTCCTGAATCAGGATGTAGGTCACCCTTCTTTCTCCCTGTTGTTAGAGGTGGACTCTGTTTAGAGTTATTCTGTTACTATTATAAGCTGGGGTTAGCTTACAAACGAGATCTGAGGTAACTCTCGCCTAGCATTGTGGGATATAAGGGGAGCCTCGAGCCGGTGGAACCAACTCTCGAGCTTTTAGAGTGGCCGAGTCGGAGCCGAGGTCGGCTCCGAACCCATCCAGCAAGAAGAAGGCGAGAAGAAGACAACTAACATGGAACGTTATGGTAAGAACATAACTTCTATTTATACTCACCACAGCAAAACTATCCAGACAGGGTCAAGGCTCCCACTGCATTAGGACATTGGATTCATCTATGGCTTTTTAGAAAGGGGTTCAATTCTAGAAGTATTCTAGAAGCTGCAATCTGGTCCTTTGTACATACTTTTAGAAAGCACTAGGAGATTAATTCCTTCTCTAGATCTAGATCAGGATTTGCAAGGACCATTCTCTAGGGTCTCCTGGACTCTTCTCCTTCTACCTCCCAAATGTAGTTAGCCAGGATAATCTACCCATATAGCTAAGGCTACTGCTTGCAGTATCAATATAATGAACATAGTGCAGTTGTGCAAGTAAACTTAATAACAATAGATGATTGAATGATCATTGCTGCAATAGCTGCTGTCTCCCTCCATCGCCTTGTATTTTTTTGGTGTGTTGTTTATGCCAGTGTGTGGTTGTTTTTTGTTCTTCCTAGCATTGTCTTTTCGGCCCCCCTCTGTGTGATGGCAGGAAAGCTCTGAAAGGTTTGGTGCCCAAACTCGACTTTTAGTCAGCTCATGTTGAGCTGGTTGACAGTTTAGGCATGTGGAAGGTGCCCTGAATCTTTGGAAGCTGTGGCAAAGAGGCTCAAAAAGAAAGGTAGGGAGGGGCTTTTGGAATGTTAGAACAAAGGTCCTTCCAAAATGGCAGATAGACTTGACTATATGCCTTTTCAGGTGTTTCCCCTTTTCCACTCTGGCAACCCATTAAAAGTTTCTGTCTTTTATTTTCTGCATTGACATCAGCTAACCTTAGATAAGTGGGTTCTGTAAATCATTCAAGAAGGAAATATTTGGCAGTTTGAGTCCCATCCTACTTTTTCAGGGGCAATTCCTCATCCCTTAAACCAAACTTCTCTGTTTCTTCTAGTTGTGGAACAAATGCTGTCACCTAGGGAGTCATAAAATCAGTTCCTCCTCAACAAAGAGGGAAAATATTTTATTCAAGAATCTCTCTGGCATCAAAGAAGAATGGGACATGAAAACCAGTCATAGGTATTTCTTTCATAAATCTTCATTTCAGAGTCCCAAAATTCAAGATGCTTTCCCTTCAGTCTCTTGTTACCCCTCATCCCATTTCTCCATTTTAATTCTCGATTTAAAGGATGCTTATCATTACATCCCATTTCTCACATGCATCAGATTTTTTTTAAATTATCTGTGTCTGGCTTACATTTTCAATTCTCTTTTACCCTTCGGGATGTCTACAGCTCCAAAGGTTTATACAAAGTGTTTGGTACCATTACTAGTTCATTGCATGTTGCAAGGCATTCACATTTTTCCATATTTAGCCAATTGATATGTACTGACTCTTTTCATCTTCAAATGATCAGGAATGTCTGGGCTAGGTAACCCACCCCCTTATCTGCCTGGTGTTCCAGGTGAACTTAAATCTCAGTCAGGGTTCCATCCTTCTTTGTTATGGAGCCATGCAGAACTCCGTAGACTACTTAATGATTACATTCTAACTTAACTAGTACAGGAGAGAACTAATTAAAAGTGTAACAATATAAATAAAAGCTCCATCTGAGATACCATAATAACCAATATACCAGAGCACAGTCATCTCTTCCTATGTTACCCAACTCCTTAAGTGACATAACCCAGTGCTGTCCACATGGTCACTCAGTAGTATTGCACTACCAGCAGTATATGTATCCATGAGGAAACAAAAACCGCCAAAAGACCAAGACAAACTGTAGAAAAACAGATAACGAAGTAGGCAGCCAACAATACCACAGATCCGGATAAAAGGAAAACTCTTCTTTATTCAATTAAGCACTTTCGTTAGACTCCACTGACTTCATCAGAATACAAATACGAAGTGCAAAACACTGCTTAAATAACCCATCCCACCCTAAATTAGTTGGATCATTTCCCCCCAGGAAATTAACGATGAATGGCATGACAAGGTAAAACACATTTTAAAAGGAACCACAACACAAAACCACTCATTATTAGTTGGTAATCACTCATAAAAAATACAAAGACTTCAGTTTCAGGAGAGCCATGATACTGACCCTGTCATTAAGCCCAGTTTTTTTACAGACATTAGGTTTAATTTGCCACTTTAATTCAAGAAGTTCCAAAAACATTTCCAACGGTCCACCCCTTGAACCCAGGTCAGCATGATCAATGGCACAAAACTTAAACTTGCGCAAAGGGAACATCTCTGTATGCTTGTACAACGCATTTTTGTTGTTTTTCTAATTTCATAGCCATGTTCATAAACCCGTTGCTTGAGGGCCCTTTTAGATTACCCACATAAAATCCGTCACATGAGTCACACAAAGCAACATACACTACCCCTTTTGAAAAACAGTAATACCTTTTCTGTGGGTAAATAAACCCGTAGTTTTTAATAAAGATCTCCCCTCTGTCCACAATAGATGGGCAGTGAGCATACCTACCACATTTAAAGAAACCCCCATTTTTTTAAAGACCTCGAGTTCTTTTCCAAAAGGCCCAGGTGTCTTTTTTATAAACCACAACTGGTTTTAACATTATAATCCCTCCTATCCTCAAGAAAACATTGACTATTACCAACCAATCCTCCCCTAACAAACCTTTACACTATTTAATCCTGTCTCCGTTCTTCTACTTCAGAGCTATTACAAAAAAAGAGGTAAAGAAGCTTCCAAGCTCCAATCAAACAGCATTACAAGCTTCTATGGAATTCACACTCTAATACTTAAAATTGCAGCTGAAATATTGTGAAGCTAGTTGTACGTACTCTTAATCTGATTCTCAGCTGCAACCATTCAAACATGCAGTAATGCATCTATTGTCAAACATCTCCTCATCCCAACCCCCATGACATGCCACCAATTATTGACCCATAATTAGACTTGACTTGCTGGTAAAAATTCTCAAAAAGCTAATTCATTAACAAATATTGAAATAAATTAAAACAATAATCCATGACTGTCCATGGGTATATCAGGATTTAGCCATGGTTGGTGTGGTTTGATCAGAAGGGCAAAGCCTGAGTAATTAAGCAAAGCCAACTGTGGGTACTTGCATTCCCATACTTGCACAGTACATCAGTGCAGGCGAAGCAATGGGAAAAACAGAATCTAGATTGCCGTTTGCATTTTTTTTAATCTGTTAAAACATAAACTTTACAGGGACATGCACAAAAATTATAAAGAAAATCAGGTACATTTCTGTTTTAGTTTTACAAAACATACCTGTTTTTTCTCATATTTTGGTGGTGTCTTCCAGGATATGGTAATAGAAAAGTCTGGCCGCTCAATAGTACTTCAGTGGCCGGTGCTTGATTTACAATGGGCATGCTGACTGGGATGTCCAATCAATGTGCTCATTTTTGAATATTAATGAGCAGTTATTGTATAATCACAAATAACCCTTAATCACCATGAACTTTTTTGGTCATTATCTTTTACTTCTAGACAAGATTTTCTTTCTTTTGTTGTACAGCCTATTTATACCAGGGGTCCACCAAGGTGGTTTGTTTTTTGCAGTTTGTCCTGGGCTTAATTCGGTCTGGTATTATCGTTTCTGTGTGATTGTTTATATGGTCGTACTGAGCTTTTGTGTACTCCTCTACGTAGGCTTCTGTGTTTTCTGGGTTTGAGGGAGCTTGGAAATTAGCTATGTCTTTGCTTAATAAGGAGGTAGTTTGCCTTGGGAAAGTTAAAGGTTTTGGGGTGTAGGTAGGGGGTTCTGGTTTTATACTTACTTCATGGGAGACTGCTTTGTGACCTGATCTAACCAGCAAGGACGTTACACTTGCGGGGTGGTGCAATGTTCTCCCATATTTGTGAGTACCAGGTCTAGGATAGTTGTACCCCTAGTGGGAGTGCAGACTAGCTTTTCCAGGACATTTGGATAGGCAAAGTCTAGAAATCTTTGAGCCTGCACGTTATTGTTCGTGTATGCTTCCCAGTTAAAGGAGGGTTAGTTAAATATAAGAAATGAGCCAGCAGCAAGTAGATAGTGTCAAAAAAAGAGTAATTTAATAAAAACTACCCCAACAGCATAATGGCATCCAAAAACAAACCGGTTTCGGCAGTGGTTGAAAACCTAGCCTTCTTCAGTGTACAACAAGGAGCCAAGACAGAAATGCTGTATTTATACAGATAAAGCCATGCTGATTGGTTACAAAATAATGAGCATGTGCTGATTATCAAACAGCATAAAATAGCAAAAAGTTTTTGTATGATTGTAAATACATTCAAAAATAGATCATTTTAAGGGGCTTGGGTTCATACATATAATGATTGGCTATTTTTATGTATATATTAATTAAAACATATACATAATTCAATATACCAAATATAAAACACCAGTAATACATGATCCAATGTTGAACAAAATATGCATATATGCAAAATGCATAACATATCAGAGTACATACTGCAATATTGGCATTAATTAATCCAATATAAATATAAAATTATATATGTGTATTCTGAATATTGGAACACCATATGTTCAACAAGCATGTATAATATTTTCCATTTATAAACAATCATTTAACCCAGGGCTAAATAGTGCTCCTAGTTTCGTAATCCATTTCTTTTCTTTAAGATTGAGTTTATTGTGCCAACCACTCTTGATGGTTCTGTCACCAATGATTTTATCAATAATAGTAAAATGAAATTTAGCAGTGCTGTGCGTGAGAGTGTGTTTATATAATGCATTGGTAGTCTTATGGCATCTAATATCACTGAGATGCTCAGAGATACGTAATTTAACTGGTCTTGACGTCTGTCCTACATAAAATGAATGGCAGGTACAACATGCCAGATAAACGGCCCAATCTGTGTTACAGTTGGCAAAAAATCTAATGTCAAAAACAGTATTGGTATTCCTACTGGTAAACCCCTTAGTTTTCAACATATGCTTACAATTGACACAGTGGCCACATGGAAATGAACCAATAAGCCTATCACCCAAAATTGTAGTTTGATATACTTGTGGTAAGGTGGACTCATAGTGATGTTTGTAGTGATTAAAGTGACCAGCCAAATTCTTTCCCTTACGAAAAGAAAAGAGGCACTTCTCAGGAACAATGTTTTTAATTCTGACATCAGCCTCCAGAATGTTCCAGTTGTCCCTGATAATCTTAATAAAATTGTTGGTATTTCTACCAAATGTTGTAGTGAGTCTGAGTTTGTTTGTCTTAGTATGTTTCTTTTTGTATGTTAGTAAATTTGGTCTATGTAGACCCAATGCATAATTCTGAGCCATGGTCACATATCCTGAACGATAGCCACGCTCAATGAATCTATTATACAAATCCTGAGCATGATTGACATAAGTATTATTCTCAGAACAATTCCGCGTAATCCTAATAAATTGCGATTTAGGGATGTTCTTTGCAATATGTTTTGGATGAAAGCTGGATGCGTGGAGAATCGTATTATATTGGGGGAATTTTCTATGGGTTTCAGTTGTCAAGGTGTTATCATTATTCCTAGTTACCAAGACATCCAAAAATGTAATGGATTCCCGATCATAGGTAATAGTGAATTGTATTCCCCATATATTATCATTCAGGTATTCCATAAATTCCTGAAGATATGAAATATCCGATCTCCACACCATCCAGCAATCATCCAAATATCTGCGCCAGATATCAATTTCTGGCAAAAACAAATTATGAGTATCGTCATAGATCATAATTTGTTCAATATAGGCCATAAACAGATCAGCATAAATAGGGGCAAAAGATGCCCCCATAGCTGTACCTCTGATCTGTAGGTAACATTCCTGGTTGTAGAAAAAAACATTCTTAGTCAAAACATGCTCAGTTAGATTCAACAGGAGAGTATTAAAACCAGGTTGATATAATTTAGATTCATTGAGCCAAAATTCAATAGCATCAAGTCCACCCCAATGTGGAATATTGGTGTAAAGTCAACTTACGTCCAGGGTACATAGTAACCAATCTGTATCCAACTGCATATCATTTACAATACTCAAAAATTGAGTAGTGTCCTGTATTCGTGATCTTACATATGGTAACAACGGCTTTAGATGCATAGTTAGGAATTCAGAAAGAGGTTCAGTTATCGACCCCATACCTGATACAATCGGCCTTCCAGGTGGATGTGAAAGATCCTTATGTATTTTTGGTAGAAAGTAAATATGTTGTCTAGTAGGATCAGTAATAGTTAAATGATAAAGTGTTTTCTTGTCAATAATACCATTATCAACAGCAGAATTCAAAAAGTCATCAATATCCTTTTTGAAAACCAAGGTGGGGTCCAGTGGCATTTTGGTATAATATTTAGCATCATTAAGTTGTTTATGTGCTTCAATATCATAATCACACCAATCTAACACTACCACTGCCCCTCCTTTATCTGCGTTGATAATTACTAAATCTTTATTGTTTACAAGTTCCTCTAGACAAGATTTTTCACCATCAGTGATGTTATTGGGCATAGGTCTGTCATAATTATGCTTGAAGTGTAACTCACTAAGTACACTTCTCAAAAAGAGATTGACAGCTGGATGCATAGGAGGAGTGAAATTAGAGGCATGATATTTGAAACCTTCCATTTGTGAATGTACAGTGTCCCCTTGTTCCTGAAAAAACAATTTTAAATGAATAAGTCTACAAAATGTAAATAAGTCATTGGTAAATGAATCTTCTGGAACAAAAAAGCCAGGAATAAAGGATAAACCTTTATTTAGTAGAGATATCTGTTCATCTGATAGTATTGTGCTAGAAATGTTACATACATTATTTATTTTTTGGTCAGTATCTCCAACAGATTTTGCAGACTGGTAACTTTTTCTGTGCTTCCTACCCCCCCTCCTCCTCCTACCCCTGTGTTCCCTAAAGGGGATACATAGTTTTTACGTTTGGGGGTGGGGGAATCCATGATGGACTGTGTGTCAGTATCTGTACCAGATGAGGTCTCCAAATCAGTGGACTCAATATTATTACTATGCCCTTTTAGTATGGAACGTGGACGTTTCCTTTTAGATTTAGAGACTTGCTTCTTAACATTCTGTCCTTCTTGGAATCGGACATGTCTAACATTCTTGAACGGTTGTCCCTTATCATAATCTGAAAGATCACGAGAAAACTTTTTAAGTTTTCTGTCCTTTAAGATAGTATCAAAACTCAACAGTTCAGTACTCAATTTTGATAATAAAGCAGGGAAAAAGTTTCATTTTGGTAGTGATTACATTCCTCAATAGAATTCAAAACTAAAATAGTTTCACTCTCAATGATTCTAGTGTAATGCTCAGATAAAGCTTTAACAAACTTCATCGAGCATTCCTGTTGTATGAGATTCCATTCCGAAAGTAAATTATCATCTGGACTAGCCACCAAGGGTTGTATTTTCACTCTGAGACCCCTAGGGCAAATGCCCTTGACCAAATATGCTTTTAATAGTTTGTGGTGCCAAACACTAGATCTCAAGGCCTTCATATTTTTGTTAAGTGAAGCAAATTGTTGTTCACATTTTTGTTCAGGTTTTAAAGAGATCATATTTCCTGAGGCAGTTGTGTCATTCCCAATGCCAAATGCTGCAATATCATCTTTATCTGATGATAAATCCAAAAGAAGCTTTTGGAGATCCATATTGTGACCCAAATTGTTCTTATATAGAACCACGGCCTGTATATCAAGATCAAATGATCAAACAATAATAAGACAATAATGGCTCAACACCATGGAACTAAAAATTGGTTCGTTATAGCCACGTCTGATACAGGTCAATAATGGTATTTGTATAATAATATATTTATAAATAATCAAAGGTCTAACGCTTGGCCCACAGATAACATTTATTTATTAGTATTAAAAATGGGGATAGTCCCAGAAGTGAAAAAATATAACTTAAGAAACAAGGATCCACCTAGAATCAATGGAGTGAAAATTATAATAAAATGTTATTGTGTATCAAAATATTCTGGTACTGCTCGAATATTATCAAACATATCATGGACAGATACTGACTTAGTCTATCAATCCCATATAAATTGTTGGCTTATGCTAAGTAAACTCAGTCATATAGATACCAAAAAATTATTATTATGTAGAGTCATATAGCCTGAGTTACTTATTGCGGAGATAGAAAGCAACATAAATCTATCATATCTGTGATATAATGACAGAAAGATAGTTATAAATCAACTAGATTGTTACAAAAATTTGTTCACATTGACCCTTCACTAATGTATAGAACTAGCACAAGTTAAATTTTAAATTTTTACAAAATTGAAAAAACAATAGAATAATATAGCAAAAGATGAACATAAACCCTACATAACTGTACATCAAAAAGCACTGTTATTGTTCAAATCATGTAAAGTGAATCATGGACTCGTACTAACTGAGTATAGCAAAAAATAATTTGCTTATACTAAAGTAAGTCATAAAGACTTCAAAATAGTAATATTATTGTATGAAATTATCTTAACTAAATTCCTAACTGTAAAGTTCAAAAGCATAATCTGTCTTCAGTGTCTGTAGTCAGCTATCCGGATAAGTAATCATAATCAACCAGATTTGCTAGTGTTCATCCTTAGCTAACATCTTAAACTTGCACCAAATATATGTCCAATAAAAAAGGAAAAACTAATATTGAGATTGCACAGCATATGTATGTGCCCCAAAAAAGAAGAAATAATTATTAAAGTGGACAAAATAAGTGATGAACACAGTATGGAATCCAACAGATTAACTCCAGCTGAAAACCGGAAATATTATCCCTTCATACAGAAAAGGATAAACAGATGTTATCTCAAAAATGAGAATAAAATGTAGTTCAATCCTTCTTACAAAATGCAAATAACACTAAGCCTATGTAGGCCGTAACAAATTATACAAAGGATCAAAACATAACCTAAACAGTAATCCTATGTTAATATGAAGTTACACCTTGAAAAAATGATCAAAATACCTCACAGCCCCTGTATAGAGTAAGGTTGTCAGCCTATGTAACAATCATATATATGTGCTAGAAATCAGTCCAAGGACGGAAAGAATAAATTCCGCCTGCCAGAAAAGTATAAATAAACTGTTAATATAAAGTTCCATAGGTAAATAAGTCCCATCAATAACATCAAGAACAAAAAATGAATCAGATATCTCCAACAGTTGTATCAAAATTCCCAGATTTTGCAATGGGATTGTTTAAACCCTGTTCCAATGTCATCCACAAGTAGCAAGCCAAAAAGATGAAAAATATGGCTGCTATCTTTTTAAAGTTAAGTATATCAGTTATTATGAGATGTTGCTGAAGTTCTCCAACCGTCGTCAATCCAAACACTACTATACATGCATAATGTCCACAGCATCAATACTGAATCGCCATGTTGAAAATAAGGCCATACATATATGTCCAGCCGTAAATAATAGAAAAGATATTCGTTATGGTCCCTGGTTTAATATCGTATAAAATATATGCTTTAGAGTGCCCCAGATGAAATCGCAATTCACCCAGTTTATGTATATAATCCACTCACCCTAAGGGCTGCACCAACAGTATCGGAGATGATATCCCTCGTACTTTAAGAATAGAATATAGAACAACCCAAAGGAGATAGTATAATCACAAGTCCAAAGATGTAAACTAAACACATAGTCACAGATACGATAGCATAGTTCACGATGGTTTCCCCGAACAGGAGCAGAAAGAACGTGTTGCAAACAAAATGTTCCCCTGCACGTACAGCTCTCAGCGACTAGCAACAAACACCCAGTTTTCCAAATCGTCGTCAAACAATATTAAAACACTACTCACACGTGATGTCCACAGCATGAATACTAAATCGCCATAGATTTGAAAAAATAATAGTTGGGTTCCCCTGGTTCCATATCATATAAAATATATATTCCAAAGAGCCCCAAACAGAATCGCGATTCACCCGGTCCGTATATCCATGATCCACTCACTCTAAGGTATGCACAGGCAACGCCGGAGATGGTATCCCTCGTACTGCATATAATACAAATGAAGATAGTCCAATATTCGTGCGACAGTAGGTTATAAAGAGCAGTATGCACAAAAACACACTCAATAGTGGAATATGGAGCGACCCAAAAGTAATGTGAACTCAGGTCCAAAAAAACTTAAACCAACCGCATGGTCACAGATACGATGACACAGTCCACCATGGTTTCCCCCAGCAGGAGCAGAAAGGAAGTGTAGCAGACAAAATGTTCCCCTGCACGTCAGGAACTGCACGGCTCTCAGTGAATAACTCCAAAAACAAGAAATGAGCCAGCAGCAAGTAGATAGTGTCAAAAAAAGAGTAATTTAATAAAAACTACCCCAACAGCATAATGGCATCCAAAAACAAACCGGTTTCGGCAGTGGTTGAAAACCTAGCCTTCTTCAGTGTACAACAAGGAGCCAAGACAGAAATGCTGTATTTATACAGATAAAGCCATGCTGATTGGTTACAAAATAATGAGCATGTGCTGATTATCAAACAGCATAAAATAGCAAAAAGTTTTTGTATGATTGTAAATACATTCAAAAATAGATCATTTTAAGGGGCTTGGGTTCATACATATAATGATTAGCTATTTTTATGTATATATTAATTAAAACATATACATAATTCAATATACCAAATATAAAACACCAGTAATACATGATCCAATGTTGAACAAAATATGCATATATGCAAAATGCATAACATATCAGAGTACATACTGCAATATTGGCATTAATTAATCCAATATAAATATAAAATTATATATGTGTATTCTGAATATTGGAACACCATATGTTCAACAAGCATGTATAATATTTTCCATTTATAAACAATCATTTAACCCAGGGCTAAATAGTGCTCCTAGTTTCGTAATCCATTTCTTTTCTTTAAGATTGAGTTTATTGTGCCAACCACTCTTGATGGTTCTGTCACCAATGACAAAAAGATAGCAGCCATATTTTTCATCTTTTTGGCTTGCTACTTGTGGATGACATTGGAACAGGGTTTAAACAATCCCATTGCAAAATCTGGGAATTTTGATACAACTGTTGGAGATATCTGATTCATTTTTTGTTCTTGATGTTATTGATGGGACTTATTTACCTATGGAACTTTATGTTAACAGTTTATTTATACTTTTCTGGCAGGCGGAATTTATTCTTTCCGTCCTTGGACTGATTTCTAGCACATATATATGATTGTTACATAGGCTGACAACCTTACTCTATACAGGGGCTGTGAGGTATTTTGATCATTTTTTCAAGGTGTAACTTCATATTAACATAGGATTACTGTTTAGGTTATGTTTTTGATCCTTTGTATAATTTGTTACGGCCTACATAGGCTTAGTGTTATTTGCATTTTGTAAGAAGGATTGAACTACATTTTATTCTCATTTTTGAGATAACATCTGTTTATCCTTTTTCTGTATGAAGGGATAATATTTCCGGTTTTCAGCTGGAGTTAATCTGTTGGATTCCATACTGTGTTCATCACTTATTTTGTCCACTTTAATAATTATTTCTTCTTTTTTGGGGCACATACATATGCTGTGCAATCTCAATATTAGTTTTTCCTTTTTTATTGGACATATATTTGGTGCAAGTTTAAGATGTTAGCTAAGGATGAACACTAGCAAATCTGGTTGATTATGATTACTTATCCGGATAGCTGACTACAGACACTGAAGACAGATTATGCTTTTGAACTTTACAGTTAGGAATTTAGTTAAGATAATTTCATACAATAATATTACTATTTTGAAGTCTTTATGACTTACTTTAGTATAAGCAAATTATTTTTTGCTATACTCAGTTAGTACGAGTCCATGATTCACTTTACATGATTTGAACAATAACAGTGCTTTTTGATGTACAGTTATGTAGGGTTTATGTTCATCTTTTGCTATATTATTCTATTGTTTTTTCAATTTTGTAAAAATTTAAAATTTAACTTGTGCTAGTTCTATACATTAGTGAAGGGTCAATGTGAACAAATTTTTGTAACAATCTAGTTGATTTATAACTATCTTTCTGTCATTATATCACAGATATGATAGATTTATGTTGCTTTCTATCTCCGCAATAAGTAACTCAGGCTATATGACTCTACATAATAATAATTTTTTGGTATCTATATGACTGAGTTTACTTAGCATAAGCCAACAATTTATATGGGATTGATAGACTAAGTCAGTATCTGTCCATGATATGTTTGATAATATTCGAGCAGTACCAGAATATTTTGATACACAATAACATTTTATTATAATTTTCACTCCATTGATTCTAGGTGGATCCTTGTTTCTTAAGTTATATTTTTCACTTCTGGGACTATCCCCATTTTTAATACTAATAAATAAATGTTATCTGTGGGCCAAGCGTTAGACCTTTGATTATTTATAAATATATTATTATACAAATACCATTATTGACCTGTATCAGACGTGGCTATAACGAACCAATTTTAGTTCCATGGTGTTGAGCCATTATTGTCTTATTATTGTTTGATCATTTGATCTTGATATACAGGCCGTGGTTCTATATAAGAACAATTTGGGTCACAATATGGATCTCCAAAAGCTTCTTTTGGATTTATCATCAGATAAAGATGATATTGCAGCATTTGGCATTGGGAATGACACAACTGCCTCAGGAAATATGATCTCTTTAAAACCTGAACAAAAATGTGAACAACAATTTGCTTCACTTAACAAAAATATGAAGGCCTTGAGATCTAGTGTTTGGCACCACAAACTATTAAAAGCATATTTGGTCAAGGGCATTTGCCCTAGGGGTCTCAGAGTGAAAATACAACCCTTGGTGGCTAGTCCAGATGATAATTTACTTTCGGAATGGAATCTCATACAACAGGAATGCTCGATGAAGTTTGTTAAAGCTTTATCTGAGCATTACACTAGAATCATTGAGAGTGAAACTATTTTAGTTTTGAATTCTATTGAGGAATGTAATCACTACCAAAATGAAACTTTTTTCCCTGCTTTATTATCAAAATTGAGTACTGAACTGTTGAGTTTTGATACTATCTTAAAGGACAGAAAACTTAAAAAGTTTTCTCGTGATCTTTCAGATTATGATAAGGGACAACCGTTCAAGAATGTTAGACATGTCCGATTCCAAGAAGGACAGAATGTTAAGAAGCAAGTCTCTAAATCTAAAAGGAAACGTCCACGTTCCATACTAAAAGGGCATAGTAATAATATTGAGTCCACTGATTTGGAGACCTCATCTGGTACAGATACTGACACACAGTCCATCATGGATTCCCCCACCCCCAAACGTAAAAACTATGTATCCCCTTTAGGGAACACAGGGGTAGGAGGAGGAGGGGGGGTAGGAAGCACAGAAAAAGTTACCAGTCTGCAAAATCTGTTGGAGATACTGACCAAAAAATAAATAATGTATGTAACATTTCTAGCACAATACTATCAGATGAACAGATATCTCTACTAAATAAAGGTTTATCCTTTATTCCTGGCTTTTTTGTTCCAGAAGATTCATTTACCAATGACTTATTTACATTTTGTAGACTTATTAATTTAAAATTGTTTTTTCAGGAACAAGGGGACACTGTACATTCACAAATGGAAGGTTTCAAATATCATGCCTCTAATTTCACTCCTCCTATGCATCCAGCTGTCAATCTCTTTTTGAGAAGTGTACTTAGTGAGTTACACTTCAAGCATAATTATGACAGACCTATGCCCAATAACATCACTGATGGTGAAAAATCTTGTCTAGAGGAACTTGTAAACAATAAAGATTTAGTAATTATCAACGCAGATAAAGGAGGGGCAGTGGTAGTGTTAGATTGGTGTGATTATGATATTGAAGCACATAAACAACTTAATGATGCTAAATATTATACCAAAATGCCACTGGACCCCACCTTGGTTTTCAAAAAGGATATTGATGACTTTTTGAATTCTGCTGTTGATAATGGTATTATTGACAAGAAAACACTTTATCATTTAACTATTACTGATCCTACTAGACAACATATTTACTTTCTACCAAAAATACATAAGGATCTTTCACATCCACCTGGAAGGCCGATTGTATCAGGTATGGGGTCGATAACTGAACCTCTTTCTGAATTCCTAACTATGCATCTAAAGCCGTTGTTACCATATGTAAGATCACGAATACAGGACACTACTCAATTTTTGAGTATTGTAAATGATATGCAGTTGGATACAGATTGGTTACTATGTACCCTGGACGTAAGTTGACTTTACACCAATATTCCACATTGGGGTGGACTTGATACTATTGAATTTTGGCTCAATGAATCTAAATTATATCAACCTGGTTTTAATACTCTCCTGTTGAATCTAACTGAGCATGTTTTGACTAAGAATGTTTTTTTCTACAACCAGGAATGTTACCTACAGATCAGAGGTACAGCTATGGGGGCATCTTTTGCCCCTATTTATGCTGATCTGTTTATGGCCTATATTGAACAAATTATGATCTATGACGATACTCATAATTTGTTTTTGCCAGAAATTGATATCTGGCGCAGATATTTGGATGATTGCTGGATGGTGTGGAGATCGGATATTTCATATCTTCGGGAATTTATGGAATACCTGAATGATAATATATGGGGAATACAATTCACTATTACCTATGATCGGGAATCCATTACATTTTTGGATGTCTTGGTAACTAGGAATAATGATAACACCTTGACAACTGAAACCCATAGAAAATTCCCCCAATATAATACGATTCTCCACGCATCCAGCTTTCATCCAAAACATATTGCAAAGAACATCCCTAAATCGCAATTTATTAGGATTAGGCGGAATTGTTCTGAGAATAATACTTATGTCAATCATGCTCAGGATTTGTATAATAGATTCATTGAGCGTGGCTATCGTTCAGGATATGTGACCATGGCTCAGAATTATGCATTGGGTCTACATAGACCAAATTTACTAACATACAAAAGAAACATACTAAGACAAACAAACTCAGACTCACTACAACATTTGGTAGAAATACCAACAATTTTATTAAGATTATCAGGGACAACTGGAACATTCTGGAGGCTGATGTCAGAATTAAAAACATTGTTCCTGAGAAGTGCCTCTTTTCTTTTCGTAAGGGAAAGAATTTGGCTGGTCACTTTAATCACTCAAACATCACTATGAGTCCACCTTACCACAAGTATATCAAACTACAATTTTGGGTGATAGGCTTATTGGTTCATTTCCATGTGGCCACTGTGTCAATTGTAAGCATATGT
This sequence comes from Protopterus annectens, assembly GCF_019279795.1. Classification (NCBI taxonomy): domain Eukaryota; kingdom Metazoa; phylum Chordata; order Ceratodontiformes; family Protopteridae; genus Protopterus; species Protopterus annectens. The sequence goes on along the minus strand of NC_056737.1, from coordinate 1,088,267,414 downwards.
TGAAAACTAAGGGGTTTACCAGTAGGAATACCAATACTGTTTTTGACATTAGATTTTTTGCCAACTGTAACACAGATTGGGCCGTTTATCTGGCATGTTGTACCTGCCATTCATTTTATGTAGGACAGACGTCAAGACCAGTTAAATTACGTATCTCTGAGCATCTCAGTGATATTAGATGCCATAAGACTACCAATGCATTATATAAACACACTCTCACGCACAGCACTGCTAAATTTCATTTTACTATTATTGATAAAATCATTGGTGACAGAACCATCAAGAGTGGTTGGCACAATAAACTCAATCTTAAAGAAAAGAAATGGATTACGAAACTAGGAGCACTATTTAGCCCTGGGTTAAATGATTGTTTATAAATGGAAAATATTATACATGCTTGTTGAACATATGGTGTTCCAATATTCAGAATACACATATATAATTTTATATTTATATTGGATTAATTAATGCCAATATTGCAGTATGTACTCTGATATGTTATGCATTTTGCATATATGCATATTTTGTTCAACATTGGATCATGTATTACTGGTGTTTTATATTTGGTATATTGAATTATGTATATGTTTTAATTAATATATACATAAAAATAGCCAATCATTATATGTATGAACCCAAGCCCCTTAAAATGATCTATTTTTGAATGTATTTACAATCATACAAAAACTTTTTGCTATTTTATGCTGTTTGATAATCAGCACATGCTCATTATTTTGTAACCAATCAGCATGGCTTTATCTGTATAAATACAGCATTTCTGTCTTGGCTCCTTGTTGTACACTGAAGAAGGCTAGGTTTTCAACCACTGCCGAAACCGGTTTGTTTTTGGATGCCATTATGCTGTTGGGGTAGTTTTTATTAAATTACTCTTTTTTTGACACTATCTACTTGCTGCTGGCTCATTTCTTGTTTTTGGAGTTATTCACTGAGAGCCGTGCAGTTCCTGACGTGCAGGGGAACATTTTGTCTGTTAGTTAAATATACCCATGAATATGGTATTGGGCTGAATGGTAAGTGATTCTAGTAAATTCAGGTATGAAGTATGGTTTTCCTGGTTCATGGTGGGGGCTGTAGCTAGCAAGGATATGGTAAGGGTTTTTTCCTATGGTTAGTTGAACATGGAGTAGCTCAAGCGTGTCATATTGTTTGATCAGTCTTGAGGTGTGCTTATCATTTATGTAGATGGATACACCTCTGCCTTTTGTCCTTTCATGTGCAATTGGTGGTTGGACCATGTGAAAGGCATTATAGCCTTGCACTGCCAGGGTGCTTTATGTGGCTTTGAACTATGTCTCAGTAATTGCACAGACATCAGCATTCTCCTGGGTGAGGAGTGCTTCCAGGGAGTGTAGTTTTTTGTTGAGACTCCCAGCATTGATCAGTATTCCCTTTAGCGTATCTTAAGAATATTTTGCTATGTTGGAAGGTGAGTCTGTTAAAAAAGGCACTATGGGGTGGATAATGTTTTGGCTAATATCTTAATGCCTAGTGGCTACAGGAGAAGACCATTCCTGACCAAGCAGCATGGCATGTAAATCATGGTCTCACAAGCTGACATATGTTTGGACCCCTTTGAAATGACACCAGTAGCTAAGCCAGTTATTGAAATCAATCATTTTCTGTTGGTATTGTGGCATCATTCTTGGAGACTGTAGAGTGCTGCTCAGTGCTAGGTACATACTGTGGCATCATTCTTGGAGACTGTAGAATGCTGCTCACTGCTAGACACATACTGTGGGTGGAGACTGTAGAATGCTGCTCAGTGCTAGGCACTACTGTGGGTGGAGACTGTAGAATGCTGCTCAGTGCTAGGCACATACTGTGGCATCATTCTTGGAGACTGTAGAATGCTGCTCAGTGCTAGGCACATACTGTGGGTGGAGACTGTAGAATGCTGCTCAGTGCTAGGCACATACTGTGGGTGGAGACTGTAGAATGCTGCTCGGTGCTAGGCACATACTGTGGGTGGAGACTGTAGAATGCTGCTCAGTGCTAGGCACATACTGTGGGTGGAGACTGTAGAATGCTGCTCGGTGCTAGGCACATACTGTGGGTGGAGACTGTAGAATGCTGCTCAGTGCTAGGCACATACTGTGGCATCATTCTTGGAGACTGTAGAATGCTGCTCAGTGCTAGGCACATACCAACCTGTGATGCATATTCTGAGAGCTCAATCATGTGTCTTCATATTGTCCAAGGAGGTATGTCTTAAGTCATTTACACCCACATTCTTCATTAATGACCTACCCTGGAAACTTGAGGATATTTTTAAGGCATACACCAAAAATCTGGTAGTTTGAACTGTGTGAAATTATGTTGCAAAAATGGTTGACTTTCTCCTCATTAATATACTTGAAATACTACACGCAATCAACCCAAGATCCACGGTGGTGCAGCGGTAGCGTTGTTGCCTCACAGCAAGAGGTTCTCCCGTTCGATTCTCGGCTGGAGTGCGGGGAGTGCCTTCTGTGTGGAGTCTGTATGTCCTCCCCGCGGTTGAGTGGCGTTCCGAAAGCCATGCGTGAATGGGCGTGCCTTCGTTGAAGGTTGGGCGTCAAGCTGGCAACTCGGCACCATAAAAATCAACTGCCAATCATTAGCGGACCGGAGTTCCGCTGTGGCGACCCCTAACTGGGAAAAACCGAAAGACAAACAACAACTACACGCAATCAACCCATTTACCTGTAAGTAGTAACTGGAGAGGGGTCTATTGCAAAGCCTTTCATAGTTTACTTGGAATACAAGGTGGAGCCACCTGGCTAAAAGTTTGCCCTTGTTCATTTTAAAGCCAATAGAGGGGATTAATATTTAGTTGGGTGAGTATATTGATAATACTTGAATCAGGAATGGTAATGAAAGACTTGACCAGGTCCAGATATGCAGTGCTGGGCAGCCTAACCTTCATTCAAGGCTTCTTTAACCCTATCAAAGAAGTCAATTTGAAGACATCGTCTTCCTTTCACAAACTCAAACTGATTAGTTTCAATGGTCTAAAAGTGGCATGTGCCATTGTTTGAGTTGTAAGTGGCCTTGGGAAGGACACAACAGTTCTGAGAGTTGCATTTAATTTTCATAATGTCGCTAAAAAGCTTTCTGCTTACGTTTGGTAGTAGAGGCAATATTATGTTAAACACTGGCTTTACAGTTTGTAATAAGATTAAGGGCTTTGCTAGCCAGCTTTAAGCCCTTTTTATAATGGGACAGAGGAGATTTCTTGTAAAGGGTTAGCAGGTGTTTTTTCTTTTATTGTATAATTTATTCTTATGTTAACTCCATCATATGTTTACCATTGAGTTGTGTTGGATGGAGGCATACTCCTCAGTGCCATTAAGTGAAAGCAGAATCTGGAAAATATAACATGACATCATGTTGGGGAACACGTAAGGAATAAGCCCATTTACAATTGTTGATATTGTCAGTGTATGATGTGTAGTCTCCAAATACACCTGAATTCTTCAGATATAGGCCTCCAGTCCTAAGGGAGAAGATAAGAGCTTGGTGGTTGAACTTAACAAAGAAAGAATAAACATAAGAGGGAGTATAGGCAGTGGATATGTTAGTAAAGATTAGATCAAGAAAATATTTACATTTCTATTGGTTGAACAGACTAATTGGTATTAAAGTCAAGAAATCTTTCTGCATCTTTATTATTAGTGGTATACATTTGCCAGTTTATGGAAGGATGAGTAAAATCTCCCATAAGGAGACTATTTGGTTTAATACCTAATTTTTCAAGCTAATTTAAGTAAATAACATGCTGAGTAGTGGATATAGAGGAGGTTGTGTAATTAGCAGTTCTATGATAAGTTAGCCTTGTCTAGAGTTACTAGGACCACTGGGAACTCCAGGTTAGTATCACATAAGATTTGGTATAAGGTGATGGGGTTCCATGTATGTAGCAAATAGTCTTCCCATTTCATAGTGGATTTAAATTCATGATACTTTCTGAACCCTGGTGTAGAAAGAGTGTAATCACTCTGCTGGAATCAAGTCTCAGTAGCTGTGCAAATATGACTGACTTCAAGAGCAGAAATGTCGTAAACTCTTGTATTTTATTGTTCAAGTTGCTAGCATTAAGCAGCACTACCTTGATGTTCAAATTAGTATTTATGTTGAAATGTTCGTAAGTTGAACTTTACTTAAAAATGAGGCACTGTATGGCTTGTAGAAATTTTAATCAGTTTGTGGAAACAAAGAAAACAGAAATGTAGACCATCTAGGGGCTATAAGACATCTCATCCCATGTTGAGCCACACTTTGGATTCCCCAGAAATGGTATCAATTAACCAGTCAGTTGTTGCATTCATCTTTTATTTTGTACGTGGGCATCATTCTTAGCAAAAGTAGTCTACTGATTAATACTAAGGCACGGTCAGTCTCAGGGACATGTAATGAAATTCAGTCATGTTTGTGCATCTCCCATTAGGTAGAGTAAGATTATTGACTGCCATGTGGGTCACAGTGGGCTTGGTAGTGTTATTTAGGGTGGCAGAGATTTAGAACCCATATGATATTGCATATTTTGGTACTAGAGAGACGCTGTTACCTTCTCCTTATCCAAGCTAATGAGTATTGTCTGTGTATGTCTGAATATGGAATCACCAAAGTTTGGAGTCTTAGTTGAACTATCTGAAGCTTTAGAAGAGCATGGGTGGGTGCATGCTCACATAAATTTGCCAAAGCTGCACATGAGTGTGTGTTGGCAGATGTAGATGTAGACATAAGATGTTAAGGTTTGCAAGTGAGGTGACTTGAGAACTAGAGTAGTGTTTTCGTAACAACCTCATCATAAGTGGGTATAGTGTCCTGATCCTATTTACAGCTTCCATATGGTACTGCAAGATCTGCTTCCAATTTAAGGAAAGTAATTGGATCTTTCACAGGCATTATCAATGTTTGAAAGGACCAATAATTGAGTGCAGTGCTCCCTTTTGCATGTACCTCTCCAGACACCTGCAAGAACTGGAGAGACCACAGAGGTTTCTCACCAAGAAATTATATGTTACACAAAACAAGTGTTGCGTGAAAAGTCTGAAAGCCCTGTCACTGTATCCTCTCTCCTACAGGTTGCTAAGGGGTGACCTGTGCCAGGGTTACAGGGCAGTCTCTGACCCAGCCCTGATCAAAATTATACACATTTGTAAATCAAACTGCATCAGGGTCAGTCACTCCAGGGATCTTAAACTAGCCTAGCATTTGACATGAACAGGTCATGGTGGAGCGACAGACATGTCTCCCAGAGACTCACTTCTCTGGAACAACCTTCCAGTTCATGTGAAACAGAGCCCCTCCCAGACCCTCTTCAAACGCAACCTAGATCAATTGGTGGGTGACTCCAAATGCACTCCTGGGGGTGGCACCCATGTCCCTCCTGGATAGAGGAAGTCATTCACAACCATAGACCCTTACATCTGTGAACTGCACTCATCTAACCACTGACAAATGGGGCAACTCAGGATGGATATGGCTAGGCTTGTAAGGGATCTAGGGCCCATTAGCCTAGTAACCGTCTATGAACCTGTAAGTAAAGGATTGCTAGTAAATGAGGCAATTGCTACACTGCATCACTACTGCAAGGGTTAGAAGGCTGGACAAGGAAGGAGTAGCAGGCTGTGGCTTCACGGCAGTTCATGTTAGATTGTGGGATTTGTTGCATGTAAAACTGATGAAGACGTATAGGCAAGTAAGTGTAAAAAAGACTTCATTAAAAGGATGGAGTGAAGAATTAGTTTTAGTTTAACACTGCTAGGATGTGTACAAAGACAAATGGGGGGTATGGGAACAGTACTATGGTTTGTGATACTGTATGGAAGGCAACTATGAAAGTGGCAAACAGAGGAGCTGCTGCTGGCAAAGAAGAGCAGTAACCAAATCAAGCAGAGGGGCAGCTATGAGCAGGGAACCATAACCAGATTAAACAGAAAGGTAGTTATTAGCAGTGAACAGCTATAACCAAATCAGTACATTTGATGCCACATAAAATGAATGGAACTGTGGTGATGCCAGGCACAGTAAGTAGTAGTCGAAGGGAGTTAATAGAGCCATCTATATAGAGCATTAACAGCAGGGGTTTAGGCAGTACTAGTGTATCTCAGTTAGCAATGTTACAACAGATATTTATTTTTCAACACAGCCTGCAGTAGGTGTTCAGCACGTGGTATAGACCAGCACAAATGTTAAGGACTGACCAAAAAAAATGCTCGTTGATAAGTAGTGACAGATGGTATCTTACACAGTTTACATTAAGCCAGACAAAAAATATCCATGTTATAGTATGTAAAAGACTGGCTGAGGAATAAAGATAGTTTGTTTGTGTCTTTCGGCTTTTCCCGGTTAGGGGTCGCCACAGCGGAACTCCAGTCCGCTAATGATTGGTAGTTGATTTTTATGTGCCGAGTTACCATCCCTGACGCACAACCTTCAACGAAGGTACACCCATTCATGCATGTCTCCACGCAGAAGACGCTCTAGCTGAGAGTCGAACCGGACAGCGTCTTACTGTGAGGCGACAATGCTACCGCAGCACCACTGTCTCATGTTTTCAAAGTTTAACTAGTGTTCTTTACTGCTGCAGTTGTTACTATATTTGTTGTAACAAGTTCTTTATCTGTACAGTAGTCAGTCAGTGTCACAGATTTCCATTTGCTCTGAACTATTCATTACACTCCTATTGAAAGTGCAAAGGCTGCAATTGCAGTCCTCATAACACAGAGACTAATTGTGAGAAAAGAGGAATATATATAGTCTTAGTTGTGATACCTAGGAATATTCCCCTTAGTCTATGATATCTTGGAATTTGGTGATCTTGTAGTTAGTGTGTAATATCATGTATAATATATACGCGTGTGTGTGTGTGTATATATATATATATATATATATATATATATATATATATATATATATATATATATATTTGTGTGTATGTATGATATAAGCAGGAGTGTGAGGTCACAGACCTCCACATAAAGGAGTAGGGGGGATGATGCAGGCAAAGCTCATGCAATATTTAAAAGGAACTAGTTTCAAGATGTGCCGGGGTTTTTTTTCTAATTTATACTCTTATTTGTCTTAATGCAGTCTCGCGATTACAATAGTGAACTATTTTAAAAAGTTATTTTGTTTGTCATCTACCACATCAGTGCTTCCTTGTTACAGAATCCTGTTTCAAAGATGCACCAGGATAAGTGCAGTGTTAGCCTATATTCATTTCATCAGGGAAAGAGAGCAAAACATTTGCAATTTCAGGCCAGAGAAGACAAAAGATAAGGGTAGAATGTAATCCAAATGTTATGATCTAGTGTTAGATTCCACTACTGGGAGTTGGTCTCTTATGGTGACAATACTTACCACAGCTGTACTTTAACATCTAGAGGAAAAGGGAGAAACATTCCTGGATATTTAATGGATGTTTTCCTCTCCGTTTTCTAACTATAATAGAAATTACCCTTCAGAAAGCTGACCATTTTACACAATAAGCATTTTTAAAAATAGCAGTTGGCGTGGAGGGACAAGACAACAGCAAAAACAGCACAGGATCCCTCTCACCAGGACAAATCTTGTTTATTTAATTTTATCAGTCTGTTAACCTGGTAACACCAGTATTCAGAGGGGTCTACCTGATAATATCAAATACCCATATAGTCAAATTACAGAAGATAAAGACAAAAATAGCAAAAACCTTCTTCATCAAAACCATAAAAGAACGAAACCCAGAACATCGAACTAAACAAGTTACCAGATGTCTGGTTTTCACTTAAAAGAACACCTCTCTGGTTACAGACAGCCTACACTAAGTAAGTGGTTTGGAATGGAGATGACGGTACAGTGAGGATTTGGAAATTTACCCTTTTCTCACTGTTGTACGATCTCAGAGTTGGTATATATACAAGGGAGTGGGTACAGACGGGCTTGCCCCTTGCAAAACCACTGATACTTCCTTAATGTAGGCTGTCTGTAACCAGAAACCTGTTCTTTTAAATGCAGACCTGACATCTGGCAACATGTTTAGTTCGATGTTCCTGGTTTCATTCTTTTATGGTTTCAATGAAGAGGGTTTTCAATATTTTTATTTCGATCTTGTGCAATTCGACTATATGGGTCCTCGCTATTATGAAGTAGACCCATTCACAGACAGTGGTGAAGTGAGAGCATGTCCCTCCTGGTTTCATTTTGTCTGTTTATACTAATGAGCACTAGAAGTTGAGTCTTGGAAGGCTGTCCTTTTAGGTCATTAAAACTGCACATGGGGGGTGCAAGGGGCCTTGCCCCCCTGCAAAACAGCTGATACATCTTTAGTATTGGCTGTCTGTAACCGGAGACCTGTTCTTTTAAGTGCAGACCGGACATCTGGCAACTCGTTTAGTTCGATCTTCCTGGTTTCATTCTTTTATGGTTTTGACGGAGGGTTTTCACTATTTTCATCTCGATCTTGTGTAATTCGACTATATGGGTCTTCGCTATTATGAAGTAGACCCATTCACAATCGGTGGTGAAGTGAGAACATGTTCCTCCTAGTTTCATTTTGTCTGTTTATACTAATGAACACTAGAAGTTGAGTCTTAGAAGGCTTTCCTTTTAGGCCATTAAAACCTCAATTACCCTCTCTGTCATATCTCCACCACTTAGTGCACAGGGCAATACCTGGAGTAGGAGCCCATTTTCCATCTTACTTTTAAAATTTGCAGCATATGGGGCAAAACTACCAATTTCTGGTAGTGTACAAACCACTTCTCTGGAATTAGCTTGGACTTAGTGCTTCTGTTTTGCTTCTGGAAAGACAAGAGGAGGCCATTATTTCTTAGTCTTCTAAGAGACTACTGATTACTGAAAAGCCTGAAAAGTGCTTCTTGGGAGCCAGCTTGGGATTGCTGCTAGTGTTTTGCTCCAGTTGAGAGAAGGAGCATGGGGATATTGATTCTTGGCCATATCCAACTTGGCAATGTGTGTGGGACTTCCCTGATTGATCTATTTGATGTTTTGTTGGAAATCCCTTCAGTTTTAATTTTGAATCATTGTATTCTTAGCTGTCTGGTACTGAGTCTGCTGTACATGCTGATTCGAACATCTATCAGGAGAAAGCTACAGCAAGCCTACAGACCCCTGCAAAATCTGGGTTAAAACAGCTAATCACTAAACAGCCTTTCACCCATTTAAGAACTTGCTGTTCACTGCTTCTGCCAATCAAAAGTATAATGTGCAAGAGATGTAAAATAAACAACACAGAGTTGCCTTAACCAACTGTTGGTAATCATCTCACCTCCACAATACAACATCAGTCACAACACACCATTAAGCCCATATTTTATACTGCAGCTGTAAATGATTGACCAAAGCCTCCTGGAACACACTAAAAGATCCCAGCCTCCAGCATACAAGGGCCTACTCCTCCTCCTCCTCCACTCCCACATATTGCAAGTCTACTTTGATCACTTAAGCTAACCCCACTAGGTCCACTAAAGTCTCCTTCTACACAAAGAAGTGTTGTCATCATAAGTAACTCAGTAGTTAAGCATATGAACTCCACAGTCAACAGACTGGACAAGAATAGGGTAACTGTAAGCTGCTTGTCCTATGCCAGGATCCGTGATGTCAAATTACCATAAGTTCCCTTAAACCAGACATATACGAGTACAGTCTAATGGTAGCTCATGTGGTAGTGGATGACCTGAGGTGTTCCACCCACATGAACATGAATTGATACAAGGTGGAACTTCCTATGCATGATTTCTCGGGTCCTGTCCAGACATGTGAACCACTGGACTAGTTGTCTTTAGCACCTTTTAGCCAGCATCAAACTCTTCACCAGCTCAAGTTCCTCCCAGCCTATAAACCCATGCTGTATGTGCACTCTCCAGATGCCATTGCCACCATTCGGCCACAGCAATGTCTCTGGTAGCACAAGCCATTAGTGGGAATATCTTTACTTGTTTGTATACAGATAAGTGATTTGTTTCACTTTTTCTAGCTAGCGATAGCAGAACCTTAGGGCAAGTTCTGCAGCACATTTCTAATCTTTCATACCTTATTATCCTCTCTCCTTCCCTCCCCAGCCCTCATCACACTTCCAGGCCTTGCTTCTAAACCTTCATTCCAGTTCTGATAGTCTGAGGGTTAGATTATTGATAGTTTATTTATGGTCATAACTTGTGTATTTTTTGCTAGACACACCAATGAAAGAAACTCTCTAGTGTTGTGCTGTAAAGTTTGCTTTTTCTTTTGTCCTTTCTTTTACATTTATTTTCTATCATTTTGAGGTGTTAGAAGTACTGTTTATTTTCAGTAAGCCATGTGAATTCGAGTCCTGTAATTTTTTATCTGTTCCTCATAAAATTTTGGGTTTTCTGGAAATCACTGGGATGATCAGAGGAATTAAATCACTAAATAATATTATACATTTGAGTTTCAGACTTCATACCCTTTAGAAAATGCATTTTAACACCAACCCTGTTATTCTAGCAACCTTCTAAGTGTATAAGAGCAATATTTAAAAGCTGTCCCTATTTTTGGGCGTTTGTTCCCCATTATGTCAGGCTTTGTCCAGATTTCTTGGGCTAAGAGGTTGAGAGGCATGTGTTCTATAATTACTGAGAAATATACAGGCAGAATGATTTTTGCTATAAAATGTCGTCTTTTGCTGTGCTTCATTCAACCTAAGAAGGGCATATGGCCAAGGTCTCTCAGTCTTAATGGAAGAAAAAGGCTTGTTTAATAAAAATGTACATTTTACTTTGTATCATGGCTTAAATGTTTCAGCTTATGGTGTATACAAGGATGTTGTTTGATATGTTTTCTGTGTAAATACTTTCTTTAAGAAGAAACTCATGCCCCCTAAAGTCCCTAGGGTTGCTTCACCTTCTCCTAATGAAACTTCTGCTGCAGTCACCCTACCTAAATATTCGTCTTCTCCCCAGCATGATTCTTCTGGTACCACAGAATTAGCACTGAGGAGGAGGAGGACAGGCAGCTTATCTGAACAAGAGCTGTCTGTAGTGAAGATTTCCAGGCCAGCCTCTGTCTTCCTTCCACTCCTACAAGTTCCTTAGGAGCCTTACTCCCTTAGATGGGGATCAGATGACATCAGTCTTTGTCAGGGCTCAGCTTCAGTATGGTGTCCACTCTGTCCCAACAGTACTCACTGTGGGCTGAGATTCTCAGTGCACAACCCTGAAAACAGTTCCATCTTCTTTGATTTTACGTCATGGCTTCAGATTTTGAACTGAATCTCGTTGCTTTGGCATACATTGTGTGTGTAACTAAACATATGTGAAGGGCTGCATATCATTGCTTATCACAGCTAATATAAAACTTGTTTTCCATTTGGGATGCCCACTGAGGGGCCTGAATACCCATCCATTTACTGTGAAGACAGAATCACTAGGATAATCAACTGTTATAGTGATTACCTCTTACGGTTGTACTTCCCAAATGTTTTAGCAGCTGTGTAGACCAATAAATAGAATATTCCATACTAAATTCATTTCTGCAGCTAACTCCTTAAATAATCTGAATGTACTTCATTTAAGTTGTGTATCTTAAAAACTTGCCTGTCTTTTCGCATTCATCTATTTAGTGAATATTGGCTTCACATCACTATTTTATCCACAATTAATCTCCTTTAATTATTTGTACTGCATTCTAAACTGAAGTAGCTCTTTGGGACTGAGGCCTGTTATTTAGTGTCCTTTGCAATATGTACTTTTTTTTCTTTTCTCTTAACATTCCTCATAGTTTGCATACTTTCCTGTCACTGACTCTCTTCCTTTGACTTGCCTAGCCCTTCCTGAAAAAACTGTACAGTTTAAGTTGAATACTGGCAAGGTGTTAATGGTCAGAAGACTCAAGATTCAGTTGCTTTTCATTTCCTATGATTTTTATTCTGTTTGTCATTTTATTTATTAAAGTCCTATTTGACCCTAAACATTCCCAACCTTAAGTGAAACATAAATTATTGTTTTCTGAACCTGTTTTTTGATACAGTCTGTGCTTCCTTTCAGACTCAAAGAACCAAGTTTACTACTGTGATGTCTATACTCCATATGTCTTTTTCTGTCATACTTTTCTTGGGCAGTTCCCTCAGTCTACAAATGTCTAACCTTTTATATGTAATTTGAAGTATAAATTCATAGCAGGTACTCTCAAGCACACTTTACTGCTTGAAGCTGTAGAATTTGCACTTGTACTAACTGAGCCATCTGATTGTTGTCAGAACATCCCATATTCTCTCACTTTAGTGCCATCTATGGCAGAATGGACCATTCCTCTTCCTCTGACCCTTCTGAGTTAGTTAAGGTCACACGCGTGTCATTTCACCTGTAATTTATGTTTGTGTAACTATCTAAAGGGCTGTTTCACTGTTTGCCATTAGTGCCTGTAGTTAACCAAAGGTTACCTGTACTTCTGGGATTGTAGTTCAGTACCCTTTCCCATTTGATAACGATATGTTACATTTGGTGCTCTCCATTTGCTTTTAACATAATCCTTTTGTTTTTAAACATTTGCCTTAGTAGTTGCTGGTACTTTTCTCTTGGTTCTTTTTAATGTGCTGCTTCTTATCATTGTCTCTGCATCCTTGAGTCTCTTCTACTCAATATCTGTTGTAGTTGTATGAGGGCTGAGATCAGCAGCAGTCAGTTTATACATACAGGTAGTAACGTACATCAAGCTTGTGTTCCAGTAATCTAGTTCCCACTGCTGTGTTTTCTGCACAAAAATCAGTTTGGTCTGTGAAAAAACATCTGTCAGTGTCCTATACCACATTGAAGTTGGGTATTAAATCTCATTCCATTAACCAGAGTTTGCTGCTGCCTCTCCTCATGTCAAAGGAAGAGACTCAGGAATGCTAATGAATTTAAGGGTTTACCAGGAAATGAAACTCTTTACTGTATATGTGCACTAGTTTGGCATATCACTCATACAAAAACATATCAGTAATGTGAACTCCATTCTCACTCCCTAGCATTCTTATTCAGTCCCTTCTTTTCATAAAGAGTTACTGACATTCAGTCACAATAAAATGCATTTCCCTCTTTGAACTGGTTCTCTGTTGTCACTGCTGAGCCATAGCTGGGTTATCTGGCGATCTGTGCTGTTCCCTGAACAGGTGAGCCCCCCATCTCAAATTGTACCTGCACTGTATGAATGCTGATACACTGTACACGTGAAGATTTAAACTGCAGCAAGCTGCTTGTTACAAGTCTCAGAGATGGAGAAGTTTTTGTTTTGTTCCTCAAATTTGAGTTGGGGGGGTGCCTGTTAAGCAGTATGGCTTTTAGGCATGCAGGGCATACCTCCAATCATGTGCCACCATCAGCTCTCTTCATTCCCTTTCTTATGGGACCCTTTGCATGCTGGTTTTGGTGTTTTAAGTGGTAGTAACAGCTGAATACTGAATTATCTGCCCAGACCCAGAAAGCCTCTTGGTACTGATGTTTAATCTTTGAACATGTTTGTAATTGTAACTACATATTAATAAATGTTGCTAAAGCAGAAAGCTATTTAAAGAATGTCTGTGCCTGCAGATGGTCTTTTGTGATCAGTGTACTACCCCAGTAAACAAACTAAAGTAAATAAATAAATAAAAATACGATTTAGGGTATAAAAATAATACAGGTTTCTGCCTGCTGTTTCTAGTGAGGTACATCATGAAGCAGATGCAAGTATCTGTTTAGTTAAAAGAAACTTATTGTCTGAATTCTTTTAATGATGTTGTTAAATAAAACTGCTTTTATATTTCAAAATACAATTATTAATGGTTTTTATTTTCATATTGGCTTCTTGCTACTAATGGGATACTTTCAGAATACTGTTGCACAGTTGGTATCTTCCATTTTCCAGGATTGTGTGTGTACCAGTATGCCATTTTTGTCAGACATTTCTAATAATTCAGACATGTTTAGGCAGTGTTCCAAATACTAGTTGAAATGTGCCTGAAGAGATAGATAGTCCAGGTTTATTTCAGATGTTAATTCAGACCTGAATTGTTGAGATGCTAATTACTTAATATTTATAATATTGTTTTAAATAAATTCATCAAGCATGTGCATGACCTTGTATATTAAATGCCCTACAAACACAGGATGTGGAATACTGCCTTGAAGAGATTATAGTCACTTTATACCTTACTGACTGTTGTATAATCCCTTCTAAAACTGTTTTAATCAGTTTCAGCTGAAGCTACATATCTCATCTGCTGTTCCTCCATAGCACATTTTGGAGTATGGTTGACCTGATTAGAGTTTTTAATTTGTGGAAGATTTCATAATTCCCCCTCACTTTTTTGTGGTGGTATAGCTTAAACAGTAGTTTCCTTTTATGAGTATGACTCCATAGTTGAGCTCAAGCATGGACTTTGTTAGTTGGGCTTAGGATACATAGCATGATGTATACATGCGTATCAATATCTTCTCTTAAAACAGCAGCATATGTGGTGTGTAGCTGAGGTTAAACAGCACTTGATAATGAAACCTTGTTTACATGTTTTTGGAAATGTCATTTTGTGCTAAATCACAATAAAGTTGTGTGTATAAAATATCTTTGTCAGCATGGTTTGTTTTCATTTATATAAATGTATGATTCCCTGTGTCATAAGTGATAATTCAATAAAGATGTTACTTGTTTAAAAAAATAGCTTTAAAATACTATATCCTGATTTTCTGAGCGTTTATTTATACGAAGTGCTGAGCTGAGCATTTTTCATGCTTTTGAAGATTAGTTTGCATATAAGCAGTCTGTGCTTGCCTTTTTTCTGAAAAAAAAAACAGTTCTTTTTAGAAACGTTTATAACATATAATGCCTTTTGTATCACTTTCTTCAGTGTTTTTATATTCAGCAGAGGTGAGGATCACAGTTGTAGTAGCCTAAGCCATATGGGTCCTAACCCAATTGTCTTGGTCAGCTTTACAAAGCTAAATGGGCATCCTCCATGTGTTCTGTCAGGGACTAGAGAGGATCTTCTTATGAAGGATGGTTAAGAGTCCAAAAAGCTCAGAGCTTTCTTGGCACTGAAGAGTGGTTCTTTGGTGGGTCACGTGGAACTGTCTGTAGGTTAGTGATCCTTCAAGATTAGAGAGATAACACCCCCTCTGGGGAAAACTTTCCAGTAAGCTTAATTTTTTTTTTTTTTATGAAAACATGCTTTTTGTGTGAAAATAAGTTGTGTTTTCCTAGAAAGCCTGATACTTTATACAGGGTACCTCAGACTCGTGAGTAATTGTTTGCTTACCTTAAAGCAGACTCTGCAGTGATTTCCCTGTACAAAACTGCTTCTGCTAGACAGACAAAAATGCTAATCCCATTCCCTCTGACAAGGATGTGAAAGTTTTTGGCAAATTTTGGAAGAAAGTGTACTCTTCTGTCACTTCAACACTCAGAATTTATAACTGCCAGGCTCATATGTTCAAGTTTTACTTCTGTCTTTTGAGAATATGCAAAAGTTAGCTGTTAACCTTCTCTTTTCTGAGGTGAAAAAAATCTTTGAATGCCAATTTTTGTCTTTGCTTTTCATGTAATTAAACTTATATTTGTGTTCTTTTGATGCTGCAAATACTGTCTCCAAGGCCGGTGCTTTTGGTTCAGCCATGATAAGATTTGCTTGGTTTACAATCTCACAATCTTCCTATAGATGTTAAAAACTGGAATTTTAAATTCCCCACTGGACAAGGAAGTTCTGTTTCGTCCTTCTGCAGCTGAAGTGCTTAAGACGTTTGAGAGGGGAAAGTTGGTACAAGGAGTAACCCAAATCTTGCAGCCTACCTTTTTAAGGCAAATAAAACAATTTCCTTCCACCCCCGCTCCATTTTTCAGTAAGCAATTTAGGCAGCAAATTGCCTATAGGATTTTAAAAACATTAGCAAGAAGGCTCCAAAAAGAAAGGAAACGTCTCTCAAAACCAAGGACAGGCCAAAAAGTCAGAATGACCCTTGGCCTTTTCAGGTTCCCCCCTGCCTCGCCATCAACCTCTCCCTCTCCGTGTGTCTTTGTCTTCCCATGTGGCACTACATTGTTGCAGAAAACTGGATTCTGAAAGTCATTCAACAGGATACTCTTGGTAGTGGAATTCCCTTCCTCCTTTCCAAGGTATATCTCCTTGTCCTAGAGCCTAAATGTCCATGTTTCTTTCTCTTCTGGAACAAATGGTGTTCTTCATGTTTCACTGTTGCAGTCATCATCTGTGGGTTATCCCTGTTGTGGTAGCCCTTGTCCAGCCCGGATACCAGAGTCAATGTTTTTTTTTTTGTGTCAGCTGCAGTCGCCTGCAGTCTGACGTCAGGTCGTCGGTGCTTTAAGGCAAGGCAACCATCATTACATCAGTCTGTCTTGCCGTGGAGCCCGTAGCAGAAGCAGTTCGCACGAGTGCCGATTGTTTGCTACCAGAAGTTGAATTTCAGCTGAAAACGTCTAAAGCTAAGTACCCCATTGGGGATACTTTTTTCTTGCACTAACCGATGTCCGAAAAAGTTAATTGTCTCACCTGTGGAAAGCAGATCCCACACCAAGACTTCCATTCTTACTGCGTTATTTGTTTAGGCCCAGACCATGACGTCCCCCGTTGCTGGTTCTGTGCCCTCTTTAATGCAAGAACCATTTGCCATAGAGCTCTTTTTATAGACAGTTATTTTCAGGTTCCATCTTCGCATTCCGATATGGTGTCCATCAGTCAACAGTCTGTGGACATTCTGAAAAACGTTGAGATAAAGATAGAGACAGACCACACAAGGCTAAGCCTTCCGACAATGCTACCGCTAAGCAGGTCGTCAGTTCTCTGGAATACAGTGAGGCTGTTTCGCAGCCCCTGATGCCCGATTCGATATCTACGTAGGCCTCTACAGAGACCCTTTTGGTGTCCGTTATGCTGCAGAAATCTTCTTCGTCTTCCGAGCCTTTGTCTTTGTTTGCCTTAGTTGGATCCGGAGTCGCTACGCAGGCACCGGCTTCCGAGGAGGCCTTTCGCACTACCGAATCTAGACAAAAAATGGTGTCTTCTCTTCCGACTACCGTTTCTTTCAGAACGACGGATTCTCTCAGGCCTAAAAGCCAGGCCACTCCTAGGAAATCTGCTTCTAGCCACCATTTTGCTACTGCTCCACCACCCCAAGCACAAATGCTGAAAATGGCGGAGGATCTCATCTCCCTTATCCGGGTTAGTCAGGCCACAACTTCTAAAATGAAAAGGCACCCTTCTCCAGAAATTATGACAGAACAAGATTCTGAGGAATCTTACTATTCAGTTTTTGTAGAGGAACCTATGATTTTGGGTCAATTCCTAACTCCTTGATCTCCCTCTCTTAAAACCCTCTTTTGTGCGGTTTTGCTCGTTTTGGCGCATAGCGCAACATCGGGCAGCACCGCCTAATTGGGTTTAAACTATTCCTGGCTCCACAAAGTCTGCTCTTTACTTTTTCCCTTAGAACTGCTCATCTCTCAAATTAAACACCATATTCTCATTCTAAGGCTCCTCACTGGTCCAAATAAGTAATTTTACAAGTTAGCACTAATAAACCATAAGCACTACTTACTCTTATACTCTTTACGATTACCTTGTCCCCTATTGGTCCGTTTTAATTCAGTTCCCTATATTACTCTAGCATGTCCAAAGGTCAGTCAATGGTTTCCTCTCCAGTCCAGCTGGGGAATCTGGGAATTTTGAGGCAATGTTACAACTGTCTCATGTACACGGACAACCCTCTCCTCCTCCAAACAGGTTCAAATATATGTGAGAGATGCAACCATATAGCCAAACTGGAGGCTGAGCTCTCTCATCTCAAAACTGGTGTAACCAGTCAGGAGGAGAATGTAACCTCACACAACACAATTCCAGTATCACATAGTCCCACCACAACAGCGAGCCAAACACATAAAAACACAAAAACATACTCGGAGGCTCTAAATAAAAATCTACCTAAGCAACAGAGACCTCCAAAGCAGACATCCAAGCAAACGCTACCCCAAAACAAAACACGTACAACACATAGCACACAAAATCAGTGTGCCAAGCAGTCACAGCCCTTAAGGCTCAATAACACACCTGATACTCTTGTAATAGGTGACTCTATTGTCAGACACACTGATGTCCCGCTCACCAGGCTGAATAAAGAGAAGGTCACAGTGAACTGCCTTTCAGGTGCTAGGATCCGCCACATAACGCAAGCACTCAGGTCACTCCAAAGCAAATACAAATATGACTCAGTCATTGTACATGCTGGCGTGAATGACCTGAGACGTACCTCCCTCGACTACATGAAAAGAGACATAGAGGAGCTCTCTGATCATGTAGCCCAGGCCAGTATGACCCTGACCTTGAGCAGCATCTTACCCTCACCTAGAATGATGCCACAGTGTAAAGACAAAATGATCGATTTTAACAATTGGCTAAAATTTTGGTGTCATTCAAAGGGGATCCAGTGTCTGTCAGCCTGGGATGACATGCTCGACAAGCCACGTTGTTCCGCTAGGGACGGCTTGCACCTGTCACCCCTGGGCTTTCAGATATTGGCAAAGGCTCTTGCCACCCCCATAGTGCCTTTTTTAGGCAAGGCTCAAAAGTCAAACCCACCTCCATAGACAGCACAAGGAACAAGAAACTAAGGGTAATGCTGCTAAACGCCAGAAGTCTTAACCTCAAGATGCATGCACTCGAAGCTCTCCTCAGTATGGAAAACATCGATATCTGTGCAGTGACAGAAACCTGGTTCAAGACTCCAGAGAGCACCCCAGCACTACCAGGTTATACCTCATATCATGCTTTTCGGCCCTAAAACCCTGACCGAACCACAAAAGGAGGGGGAGTTTCCATATTTATCAAGGATATCCACACTTCCAGGTTAGTGGCATTGCATGAAGTATCGGAGACCATCCATGTGCAACAGACAGTGGGCAAGACTGCTTTTCAGTTTATAGCATCCTACAGACCACCCTCTCAAAGTCAGGAATCCCACTCAGCTTTCCTGAAAACATTGGAGAACATGAAGATCTCTCCGAACACCATTATATTGGGTGACTTCAACTACCCAAACATAGACTGGGAGCATTACTCAAGCTCCAGCACCTTAGCCCAAAGGTTCCTGGAATTTATAAACTCAAATGCTCCGGAACAACTAGTCACCACTCCCACAAGAGGGGAAAACATACTAGACCTGATCATTACCAACATAGGGACTCTATGCTGCATACCAGAAGTATATCCCTCATTGGTAAGATCAGACCATAAATTAATTTCACTGGATATCCACATCCCGACCCCACCCCCAGCCCAGAAAACCACAGTGAAAAACTTCGCAAAAGCGAACTTCACACTTCTCAAAACCGAAGTGGAATCCTTCAAGGTCCCAGGGCCAGTGGAAACTACGGCCCAAACTGCAGAATCCTATATAAATGCATTCTACGGACATCTCCAGGAATGCATGGATCATGCTATCCCAAACAAAATCAAGACCCAATCATCCAAAGGCAGGCGTCCAGTCTGGTGGACCCCAGCCATAAATAAACTGTACAACAGAAGGAGGAAGCTACTACATGATAGAGCAAAATCCCTAAAAGGGAAGGCATCTCTGATTAGTACTAGCAAAAAATTACGATCCCTCATAAAATCCTCCAAGGCCAGCTTCGAGAGGAAAATTGTACAGGACACTAAAGACAATCATAAGGCTTTTTTCAGTTATGTTAGGAACCTGGGATGCAACTCCCAGACTTGTTCTGAGTTGATTCTAAGCGACAAAAAATACACTGAACCCACAGACATCGCCAATATCCTGGCAGACAGGTTCAGTGCAAACTCCCCCCCCCCCTCCCCCCCAAAAGAGCAAGTATCTATCCCGACAGAGTGCAGCCTCCCAAACATCTCTGATGCTCAGGTGAAGGCCACCCTCTCCAAAGCAAAAAACACTGCTTCCATCATTTCCATGGGACTAGATGGTGTCCCGGGTTGCGTCCTACATGAACTCCAAGAAGAACTAATCCCTCAAGTAAAACTGCTGTACAATCTCAGCCTCACTACAGGATATGTGCCCAAAGAATGGCGTACAGCAACAGTGGTCCCACTCCACAAAGGTGGTGCCTCTGCGGACCCTGGAAACTATCGCCCCATAAGCCTGACTAGCCTAGTCTGCAAGGCTATGGAGAGGATCATCATGGAACTCATAAACAAAGACATTGGGGACCTACAGACACTAGATCCTACCCAATTTGGCTTCGTCAAGGGCAGATCCTGCCTTTTGAACCTGGTCGACTTCTTCGAAACAGTCACCAAGGCCATAGATGAAGGGAAGGTAGTCCACACAGCCTATCTGGACCTTGCAAAGGCATTTGACACAATACCCCACTCGGGCATCATAGATAAGCTATCCAGCCTAAATATAAACCTCTATGTCACAAGATGGGTCGCAAACTGGCTCAAAGACAGAACCCACAGAGTCAGAGTTGCTGGAGCCATGTCAGACTCGAAAAGTCACAAGTGGCATCCCACAAGGTTCTGTCCTGGGACCTCTCTTGTTCGGTATTTACTTTTCTGAGGTACAGGCCAATGTGGGAGGACTATGGCTCACCAAGTTCGCAGATGACTGCAAACTGGGCGCCATAATCGACTCTCCAGCTGACACAAACATCCTTCAAAAAGGTCTCGCAGAGATGGATAACTGGTGCCAGAGCCATGGTCTAAAGCTAAATGCCAAAAAGTGTATAGTCATACCCTTTAGCAAAAACAATGTGCCCACAAATTACCACACAGGTGGTAACCCATTAAGTACAGAGAAAGTAATTAGGGATCTGGGGACCCAAGTTGATAGTAATCTCTCCTTTGACAACCACATTGCCAAAGTGGTTAGAAAGACTTTCTACATAGCCCACCTCATCATGAAAGGATTCACATCTAGATCAAGAGAGGTAATCGTGCCTTTATTCATCCCTCATCAGGCCCATCATAGAATACAATGCCCCTTTGGGATGTACCTTACCCGACACCTGCAGCAATTAGAAAGACCCCAAAAGTACCTCACCAGGAGGATCAAGGGACTCAAACAGATGCCATATGCTGCTCGGTTAAAAAAACTCCAGCTCTACTCAGTTGCATACTGCCTACTTTGAGGCGATCTATGCCTGACATATAAAGCTATGTCCAACCCAGAATTAATGGACATGCTCCACCTCAGTAAATCTAAATCTCTTAGAGCCACGCGATCGAGGGACTTGAACCTCAGCACAGAAATAAATAGAACATGCTGGAGGGACAGATTCATAACCCAGAGGCTCCCTTCGCTCTGGAATAGAATTCCAATTCATGTTAGGCAGAGCACCTCACTGACTCTCTTCAAGAAGAATCTTGATGAGTGGATGGGGGATCATAGGTTTGTCCCAGGGATTACTTCCATGTCACTATTAGACAGAGGCACAGTAAACTAAACTTTAAAAAGGGCACAGTATACTCAAATCAAGGGGTGGTGTAAGCCAAACACAATCGGGCTAGGCTTATAAATGCCCCAGGGCAGGTAGCCTAGTATGAATCTATGAACCTATGAACAGCATCCCTTAACTGCTTATGAGGATTCATATGCAGAGGAATCCATCCCTTCTGCCTCCCCTCCAGAGGACCTTTCCTTTGGGGAAATCCCAGGACTTCCCACAGTTTAAGAAAATCCAGCTTAGCCCCTGACACCCTCCCTCCTGCTCCCAGTAAACCTGACAGGTACTACAGAGAACAGGATTCTCACAAATACCTGTACAGAAATCCTTCTGCAGACCCATAGGTCATTACACATGGACCTAAAGGAGCTAAGACTAATTCTGCCAAAAATCCTCTTTCTTCTGACAAGGACTCCAGAGCTCTGGACAGATGGGTTAAAAAAAGTATACACCTCTGCAGCCTTAGCTATCCATGCACTCAATTGTCAGTTCCATATGTTAAAATATCAACAACAGACTTTGGAACTATTAAAACAGAAAATTGCTACTTTTCCTGACTCTGCCAATTCAAAAGAGTTAGCAGATTTACTGCACTCTGTTTGTCAAGTGGCCAAACTCTCATTACAGTGTGAATATGACACCCTGGTAGAAGCCTCTAGCAGGGCAGCAGTGACAGGATCTGTTATTAGGAGACATGCATGGCTGAAGGAACAAACTCTCCCTGATCATGTCAAGTCTAAACTTATTGATGCACCCCTAGATAAGGAGTGCTTATTTGGGGAAAAAGCAGAAGAGGTGCTTAAAAAAATGGAAGACAAAGCAAAATCTATGCAAACAGTAAAAGATTTCTTTCAGGTACAACCTCCCAGGTTCAGCAGGAACTTTCCCTCTAAGCATTGGGCCTTCCCTGCACCTAGCAGACAGGGCCAAGGTAAGCCCCGCAGGGAGAGACCATCCAGGCCCCTATCCCAGGGCCAGCAGAGAAGCAAACAGTGGACCACTTCCATCTCTAAGGCAGGAGTTCTAAGCCAACCTTTTATGGCAAACACTTACAATGACTTCCCCTCCTCCCTCTGCCCTCCCTTCACTCATCAAAAACTAGGAGGAAGCATCTCCCTCTTCAAAAACAATTGGCTTTCTGTAACAAAGGACCAATGGGTCTTAAAGATCATTTTCCACGGATACAAATTCTCTTTCAGCGAACTCCCAGTTCCAAGAGTGTACCCGGACTTGCCCCCAAATCAGTGGGCAGAGGCATTGAAACAGGTACAAACTCTCATATCCCAGGGGCAGTAGAACCTGTACCTTCAGATTAAACAGGCAAATGATTTTATTCCAGATTATTCTTTGTTCCCAGAAAAGAGGGCAGTTGGCACCCCATCCTGGATCTCTCCACTCTGAACACCTCCCTGGTGGTCCCCAGATTCAAACTGCTAACTTTGTAGCAGCTGCTGCCTATGCTAACAAAAAATGCCTGGCTAGTGACCCTAGACCTAAAAGATGCCTACCTCCACATCCCCATCAGGGAATCGTGCAGGAAATTCCTGTGCTTCAGAACAGGCTCACAACACTTTCAGTTATCTGCACTGCTCTTTGGCTTATCTACTGCACTCAGAGTATTCACCAAATGCTTGGCCACGGCCATAGCATTCTGCAGACAAAGAAATATATACAGATTTACCCTTACCTGGACGACTGCCTCATTCAGGCAGAGTACAAAGAAAAGCTGCTCCAAGACCTTCTCTTTGTCAAGTCCCTCCTAACTTCCGTAGGGTTCATCATCAACAAGAAGAAATCAAAGCAAAACCCCACCAGGAAGATCATTTCCTCGGTAGCTGTGCTTAGACACAGCATCCCAAATGAACTTTCTATCCCCAGAAAAGCAGAGCTTCCTGCCTCCCTAATTTACCCAGCTGGCTTCCAGAAGTTACCTCACCGTGAGGAAGTTCCTGCAAGCCGTGGGATACATGGCATCTTGCATCCTTCTCATTCTGCTGGCCAGGCTTCACATGAGAAAACTTCAGTGGTATCTAAAGAACCTTTGGTGCCAGCACTCTCAGTCCCTAATGACATTTCTCCCTCTGATCCCATGTATAAGGGCCAAGTTTCTCTGGTGGGCAGAGACCTGTACCAGGAACAAGGGTCTTCCCTTCATCCTCCGCCCTACCGGCCAGACCATCACCACCAATGCCTCAGACATTGCTTGGAGCACCCAGGGTCTTTGGGATGCCCAGCAACTTCACTTGCACATCAGTCAGAAAGAAATGATGGTGGTACAAAAGGCTCTGACATCTTTCAAACCCCATCTCAGGCCAGGGGTGGTTCTTATAAAAACAGACAACACCACAGTAATGTGGTATATCTGCAAACAGGGGGGACCCAATCTTACCCCCTGTGCAGGTTAGCAATGAGCCTCTTGTTTACAGCCATCTCCATGGGTCTACACTTGATTGCCCAATACCTACCAGGGATCAACAACACCCTGGCAGACCACCTAAGCAGAAACTTACTGGACCCCCACGAATGGCAGCTCCATAGGCAAATCTTTCTGCAAATCACTCAGGAGTGGGGGACTCCGGAAGTGGATCTCTTTGCCTCGCACCTCAACCACCAGCTGCAGAAGTTCTGTACCAGGGAGTATCACCTCCTAGCATGGAAGGTGGATGCCTTGACCTTCCCCTGTAATTCCCTCTTTGTGTATGCTTTCCCTCCTCTGCCCCTTATTCCCAAGGTACTGATCAAAATAAGGGAGGAGAGACCAAAGGCCATCCTCATTGCTTCAGATTGGCCCAAACAGCATTGATACCCCTTCCTGCACAGCCTGACCTTACAGTCCCCGAAGCAGCTTCCCCTGATCTCAGACCTCTTGACCCAGGGGAGGGGGAAGATACTGCACCCAGACTTACAGACTCTCAGTCTCTCAGCATGGCTTATACCTTAAAAGCTAACTAGGAGTCCCTGTTAAGCAAACCGGGACTAGACATCATCACAGAGGCACAGAAGGCCCAGCACCAGAAAATCATATGCAGGAAAATGGAAAAGATTCTGCTCCTGGAGCCACTCCAAAGGGACCAGTATTTCCCATCTTTCCATCCCTCTTATCTTGGATTACCTAGCCGAGTTGCTCGATAGTGGCCTCTCTTTCTCTTCTGTTAAAATACATGCCTCAGCCATTTCTGCCCATTTTGATTCAGACCCACCCCTCTTCTCTCATCCTTTGATAAAGCAAGTCCTCAATGGAGCTTCTAATATCAGACCTCCCAGAAGGCCTCCCACCTCACCCTGGGACCTGAATTATGTTCTAGAAAAACTAACCTTGCCTCCTTTTGAACCTGCTGCTTCAACAGAATTGAAATACCTCTCCTGGAAGACTGCCTTCCTAGTAGCTATCACCTCAGCCAGAAGGGTATCAGAGCTTCAGGCTCTCATGGCTATTGAGCCCTTCATCATTTTCCATGCAGACAGTCTCTCCCTGAGGACTAACCACTCCTTCATACCCAAGGTGGTATCTGATGTGACCCTCAACCAGGCCATACACCTACCCACCTTCTTTCTCAACCCTCAAAACAAGAGGGAAAGAATTCTACACTCACTAGACGTGCATAGACAACTCAGATACGATCTGGACCGTACTAAACCTTTCAGAAAAACAGGCCAACTACTTGTTAGCTTTGCCCCTGGGGCAGAGGGGAAGCCGATTTCCAAACAAACCATTTCCAAATGGATGTCACACTGTATCCATTTTTGCTACAGACTACATGGGAACCCCCACCCAAATCTATCCATACCCATTCCACTAGAGTAGCCTCCACTTCCACAGCCTTCCTCAGAGGAGCCCCACCGGGGACATCTTGGAAGCTGCCACCTGGATCTCTGTCCATACTTTTACAAAGCATTACCACCTACCTCTTTTTTTCTAAGTCTAGGGCAGGGTTTGCCTCTGCAGTTCTGCAGGGCCTGCTAACCCATGCCTAGGACTCTAACCTTTCCTTCCACCCCTCTCCTCAGCTTTGGAAATCCTCCCACAGGTGATGACTGCAACAGTGAAACACGAAAAACATAGTACAGTTGTGCAGACTTAGCGTAAATGTAGATGTTCGAGTGTATTTACTGTTGCATTCCTGGTTTCCCTCCCTCCATCCCCCATATAGCATCTTCCCCTAGAGGGACATAAGCTTCCCATGGTGGCTTTTGCCCACCAGGACCACTTTTTCTTATTTCCTTGTGCTTCTGACGGGTTAAGGCAAGAAAAACTGATGTAATGACGTCGACTGCCTTGCTTTATAGCACTGACGACCTGACGTCAGACTACAGGAGACGCAAAAAACATTGACTCTGGTATTCAGGCCAGCCGAGGGCTACCACAGCAGGGATAACCCACAGGTGATGACTGCAACAGTGAATACACTCGAACATCTACGTTTATGGCAAGTGTACACAACTGTACTTTATCTCAGTAACTCGTATAACCAGTCCCTGCAGATCAGAGAGGCAAAGGAGCTTATTCAAGGGTTTTTCTAGTGCCAAAGAGAAAAGGGACTTGGAGACCTGTACTAGACCTCTCCGTTATTTTTTTTGAAAAGGTTCCAAAGTTCAAACTGTCCCTTTAGACACTGTTGCCTCTGGTTGCTTTACTAGTGTTCATGGTAGAGTTTAATTTAAAAGGTGTTTACCGCCAAATTCACATTGGTAAGCACTTCAGACATTTTTTTTTAAGATGTGTTGCATCTAGATCCCATTATCTGTTCACTGTCTTACCCTCCGGACTATATACAGCTCCAAGGATATTTACAGAGTGCCTGCCTCCAGTAATTGATAATTGCAGATGACTCCAAGACCTTTGCACGTTTTCCTATTTAGTTGATTACCTTATGTTTACAAACTTTCAAGCTGTCAAGTGTCCTTAGGATGTTTCAGAATCACTTATTCAGTTTAGGGTTTCAAGTAAACTTAGAGAAATCTTCTCTCTTCCCATGTCATAGAATTATTTCTTGGGATGTCTTTTAGATTCTAACACAGAAAGAGCTTTTCATCCTCCAGACAAAGTAGAAATGCTTCAGAATTTCTTCCTGAATTTTTCCACTCAAAACCAGGCATCTACCAGGGAATTTCTCAAGTTTATGGGGTGCATGGCTTCCATGATTCTTATGATTCCCCTAGCCAGACTTCACTTGAGAAAAGTTCAGTGGTGTATCAGATCAGTCTGGACTCAGCACATTCACCTTTTCAGATCCCTTGTTTGGGATTTCCAAGGAGGGAAGTTCTGTAGTAGGTAGACCAGTTCTTTCAGAATCCAGGTCTCCAATTCTTCTCCCATTCTTCCTTCAGTCTTCATATTCAGTCTGTTACAACTGATGCTTCAGACCTGGGTTGGAAAGCAGTGTCAAAGGGAGTGAAAGTACAAGATGCAGGGTGCAAACAAGACAGACAAAGCCACATAAATGTAACTAATAAATGCTTTGGAAGCCCTAAATCACCTCGGGTCTGCAGGGTCTTTGCAAGTTTTCACAGAGAAACGTAATGTAGTACATAGGGAGGGGAGTGACCAGACCTTTACCCCCCTTTGCAGACTTGCTATAATTGCTTAGGAGGTAACCTCATGTCAGTTTAATTCATCAGGCTGCATACATTTTGTCAGAGCAAAACAGCAGACAAACTAAGCAGGACAAGACAGACCCTAATGAATGGAAACCCCCCTGGAGTCTTCCAAGAATTGTTCCAACTGTAGAGGACACCTCTAATTGATCTGTTTGCCTCTTCTCCAAACAGATAATTAAAGAACTTCTGCACCAAGATTCCTTGCTAACGAATCTGGAAGACAAATGCCTTCTCATTCCCATGGAAGTGAATGTTTCTGCATGCTTTTCTACCCTTTCCACTAATATCCAGGGTTCTTTTAAAGATCCAGAAGGATTCTCCAGGGATTGTGGTGGTGACCCACATTTAGCCTAGGCAACAGTAGTTCTCTCTTCTTTTGAAACTGGCCAACGGCACTTACTACAGGCTTTTGTACAGACTTGATTTACTCATGCGAAACAGGGTTGTTTGATGCAGCCCAGCCTGAAAGCTCTTTGGTTAACTGACTGGATGACAGAATCTTGACCTTTTAGGCACCCTTTTTTCTAAGGATGTGCATCAGATATTGAAAGATGCTAAAAAATAGTACCAGGAAATTATACGTGTAACTGGTAAAGATTGTATGGTTGGTGCCACTCAAAGAACCAGGACCCTCTTAAGGCCCAGCTACCACTGGTTCTTGATAATTTGTGTGAGAAACTGTCTTCTGGCCTTCCTTTCTCTTCTATCAAGGTTCATTTGTCAGCCATCTCTGCTTGTTTATCTTTGGATCCCCTCCCCATTTTATAATCATTCATACAAGTCAAACAGTTTTTATAGGTTCATATGTAAGTACTAGGTTAGTTGCCCTTGTGGGCCATTTTAAGCCTAGCCATTTCCCCTTTTTGTGCTCAAAATAGCCTATCCCATTTGGTTAGAGATTGGCCTTACCTATACCATGGTCTGTAATTGTATGTTGCAGCTGATGAGGATAACTGGGGTCATACCATAGATAATTCAAGATGACCCCATACATGGGATAAAACATTTTGGAGCTGCCTCTGTCCAGTACGAGGGGTTTGAAAGGGGGTTTATATATCTGGCCACCTAAAAAATAAGTGGCTTCTTGGGATTTTAACTTTGTACTTCAAAAGCTTACTGTTTTTACATTTTAATAACCTCATCAGATTGAATTGAGGTTCTGAACATGGAAGAGTGTTCTTACTCATTGCTCGGACTTCAGTTAGTAGAATATCTGAGTTGCATGCTCTTATGGTAAGTCAACTCTACATCATTGTCCACAAGGTTGCTTTTAGACTAGCCCCTCATTTATACCCAAGATGGTCTCTGAGTTTACTTTGAGATAGTCTCTTAATGTCCATGTCTTTTTTCCTGATAACAAAAACAAGGAAGAAAAAAATTGTCTGACACTACCTTGTCCTTCAGGAAAGCTGACCAGCTGTTTATCTCCCATGAAAGAGAGAGGATAGGACAACCAGTGTCAAAGCAGTCTAATTCTAGATGGTTGTCTTTGTGCTATTTCCTTTTTTTCATTATTCTCACCATAAGAAGTCATTTCCAGCCAGGGTTAAGGCCCACTCCTTCATGTCTTTGGCTCCAGTGGCTTTTTGGAAACTGGTGGAATTGAAGTATTCTGGAAGAAGCAACATAGCTTACAAAGTATTATAAACTGGATTCCATTTCCATGTCAAGAGCAGACTTTGTTAGGACCATTCTCCTGGGGCATCTGGATTCTTCATTCATCCTCTGTTTCTTGTTAAGCCACTCATATAGATTAGGCTCCTACAACAGTGATCTAATGCCAAACATATAGTGTACTTATGTAAATAAACTTATCGTAACAGTAGATATTCTAATAGATCACTGTTGCAGTAGCAGTATCCTCCCTCCAACCCTGTGTTTTTCTGTTGCCAGGGTGTATATGTGTATTCCTTTCTGCATATAGATTGCATTTTTGGTTGTTTTCGTAGCATTTTTCTTTTAGGGCTGTTGCCCCCCTTTTTGGGGCAAGAAAGCTCTGAGTTTTTGAAACTGTAACTGTCCTTTATATGGAGCTCCTGTTGAGCTCCTGACAGAGAGTGCAATGGGTGCCCTTTAGGTTTGAAATACAGGCTGGTAGCAGTGGGTAGAACCCATGTAGCTTAGGCTTCTACAGCAGTGATCTGTTAAAACATCTACTGTTATGGTAAGCTTACTTGCACTACTTTGCCTTTCAGGTGTACAACTTCCACCAGATAATCACCCCCCCCCCACTTTGTTTTTCAGCTGTCTGTTTTTATTAGTGTTGTCAAATGAATGCCCATAAAAGGCAGGATAGAACTTTTCTTTCCTCATTTCTGTCCTGTTGTTTTCACTATGGGCAGAACTTGCTAAAATTTGGTCCCGGGTTTTATAATCTTTGTTTTATTAAAACTAAAAATTAAATACATTTTGTTCTACAGCTTTCTTACTACATACTGATACTTTTTGCTTTTCAGAGGTAAAATTTGTCTTGGCCTGATTTGTCAGATTGGGGCTTTTGTGCTCAACTAGTGGTATGTCAGACTATTTGTGGATTAGAGATTAAGGCCCCACCTATGATATAGTTGACCAGTGCTTGAGTAGCAGGCCCAGTAGCTGAGGATGTTGTTGGGCAGCTTGGATTAGTTAGCTGATGGCCAGCTGTGCTTTCTTGGGGGGGCACTGCATTACACATCTGACGTGCGCCGGAAGGGGTAAAGAGTAGAAGTAAAAAAAAATACTAGATAGGTATAAATGCCCTCCATTTAAAACAGCTGTAGGTGAGAGAGCCTCCTCTAGATGAGGACCTGATACCTCTAACTACCTGCCTGCTGACATCAAAAATCTGGTAACCTTTAAAAATCTTCAAAGATGCACTTAAAGAGCATCTCTTTACTGAATCTATCTGCAGCTGCAAACACAGCAATGTTTAAGTAACTTACCATCCCATATCATGAATAATAGAAAACATTTGATGCATTTTTCTACGCCGCTTAATGTGGCACCTTACACACAAGTATTTTGCATAGAGGAGTATATGTGTGATGCATATCTTAGCATGCATTTTGTATATGTTTTTTTCTCATTGCACTCTAACTGGATCATTTTTAGTCTTTCAGTCTTACCATATCTGTATTCATTCTTACCATTATGTTCTGAATTTTTCTTTGTACTCGTTTTGTATGTAATATTGTTGATTGAAAGACTGTAATATATTTTTTGCTCTTTGAGCTCAAGTCGTGGCTGAAAAGGGTCAATAGACCAGTCCACTTATCCAGTGATGAAATAGTAAATAATAACTGACAGATGCATGGTACTTGTCGCTTGCCTACAGCAATTAACTCCAGCAGTAAGAATGTTTTTTTTAAAGAAGCCAATGACCCCACACCCAGTGGAGTGATTTGAGGTGCTGTGCTAGATGAGAATGATTTGGTCAGTACTCAGTAGAGTACCAGGTGCCTAGATGGATAGTCAGTCTGATGGTGCAAAAAAGAAGTTATGTACTTACCATAATGTTCCATCTGTGTTGTCGATCTTCATTTGTCCTTGACTGATGGGCTCGGATCCAATATCGGAGCTGACTCGGCTGTTACTACAGCTCGCTCCAGCCTTCTAATGCCTCTCTCCTAGTTACCTCAAACATGATGCCTTCATAGACACTATATCTGAGGTTGGCGAAGAAGAAGTGGGATTGTCAAAGAGATGAAGAAAGTAGACAAGAGTATAAGGAGATGAGGTGCATGGCAAAGAGAGAGGTGGCGAAGGCTAAGGATAAGGTGTATGAAGAGATGTATAAAAGGTTGGACACTAAGGAGGGAGAAAAGGACCTGTACCGATTGGCTAGACAGAGGGACCGAGCTAGTAAAGATGTGCAGCAGGTAAGGTTGATAAAGGATAATGAGGGAAACGTACTCACAAGCGAGGAGAGTGTGTTGAGCAGATGGAAAGAGTACTTTGAGAGGTTGATGAATGAAGAGAATGAGAGGGAAAGAAGGTTGGATGATGTGCGGATAGTGAATCATGAAGTGCAGTGGATTAGCAAGGAGGAAGTAAGGATAGCTATGAAGAGGATGAAAAACGGAAAGGCTGTTGGTCCAGATGACATATCTGTGGAAGCATGGAGGTGTTTAGATGAAATGGCAGTGGAGTTTTTAACTAGATTGTTTAATGAAATCTTGGAAAGTGAAAGGATGCCTGAGGAATGGAGGAAAAAGTGTTTTGGTACCGATCTTTAAGAATAAGGGTGATGTGCAGAGCTGTAGTAACTACAGAGGGATTAAACTGATCGGTCACAGCATGAAGTTATGGGAAAGAATAGTGGAAGCTAGGTTAAGAAGGGAGGTGATGATTAGTGATCAGCAGTATGGTTTCATGCCAGGAAAGAGCACTACAGATGCGATGTTGCTCTGAGAGTGTTGCTGGAGAAGTACAGAGAAGGTCAGTAGGAGTTGCATTGTGTCTTTGTGGATTTAGAGAAAGCATATGACAGGGTGCCTAGAGAGGAGTTGTGGTATTGTATGAGGAAGTCGGGAGTGTCAGAGAAGTATGTAAGAGTGGTACAGGATATGTACGAGGGTAGTGTGACAGCGGTGAGGTCTGCGGTGGGAGTGACTGATGCGTTTAAGGTGGAGGTGGGATTACATCAACGATCAGCTCTGAGCCCTTTCTTATTTGCAATGGTGATGGACAGGTTGACAGACGAGATCAGACAGGAGTCCCCGTGGACTATGATGTTTGCAGATGACATTGTGATCTGTAGTGAGAGTAGGGAACAGGTGGAGACCACCCTGGAGAGGTGGAGATATGCTCTAGAGAGAAGAGGAATGAAGGTCAGCAGGACTAAGACAGAATATATGTGTGTGAATTAGAGGGAGGATAGAGGAATGGTGAGGATGCAGGGAGTAGAGGTGGCGGAGGTGGATGAGTTTAAGTACTTGGGATCAACAGTTCAGAGTAATGGTGAGTGTGGAAGAGAGGTGAAGAAGAGAGTACAGGCAGGATGGAGTGGGTGGAGAAGTGTCAGGAGTGATTTGTGACAGACAAGTACCAGTAAGAGTGAAAGGGGAAGGTCTACAAGAGGGTAGTGAGACTAGCTATGTTATATGGGTTGGAGACAGTGGCATTGACAAAAAGGCAGGAGTCCGAGCTTGACGTGGCAGAGTTGAAGCTGTTAAGATATGCACTGGGTGTGACGAGAATGGACAGGATTAGGAATAAGTATATTAGAGGGTCAGCCCAGGTTGGAAGGTTTGGAGACAAAGCCAGAGAGGCAAAATTACGTTGGTTTGGACATGTGCTGAGGAGGGATGCAGAGTGTATTGGGAAAAAGATGCTAACGATGAAGCTGCCAGGTAACAGGAAAAGAGGGAGGCCTAAGATAAGGTGTATGGATGTGGTGAGAGAGGACATTCAGGTGGTTGGTGTGACAGAGCAAGATGCAGAGGACAGGAAGAAATGGAAACAGTTGATCTGCTGTGGCGACCCCTAATGGGAGCAGCCGAAAGAAGGAGTAGTAGTAAGAACTTCATATTGCCCATTCCAGGAAAACAACTGCTAGGGTAGGGAAGGAGGGAGAGAGGTCAAGGACAAATGAAGATCGACAATACAGATGGAACATTATGGTAAGTACATAACATCTTTATCTGATGATGTCAGTCTTCATTTACCTTTGACTGATGGGACAGAGTCCCCAGCTACCTTTGATCTTGGGAGGATTCACTGGAGTATATTTATAAATGCCATTGCACCCTGTGGGTCTTTTCTCCGTAGAGACCAAATTCACTTTGAAACAGATGGTGAAGGTGTGTGAAATATCCCACATATATCATCAATAGAGGCTGAAAATTAAAACTATGGAAGGTAGTCATGGCTTTCACAGAAAGAGCTTTTCAAAGTAACAGGCAACTCACTTTGTTTTTGTGTTAGACAAAAGAAATACAATTTTGAGCCATCTGGCTAAGATAACTTTGTTGTATACCGATAAAGACGAAACTGTGTCTGTATCTAACAGTATTTACCCCAATTTTTTTTTTTTTTTTTTTTTTTTTTTTTTTTTAAAGGTTGGGAAAGAAAACTAGCAAATTGATAATATTACTTGTATTGGTATGTGACATCACCTTAAGTGTAAAGGAAGGGTTTATCCTTAGAGATACTCTGTCTCTTCAAAAGAAGAACAGAGAGATTTACATAATAAGGCTTGTATATTGGAAATTCCTCTGGCAGAAGCCATCACCACTAAGAAATAACTTTTTTTTTTTTGGAACTGAGGTTCTATAACACAGTTAACAACAGGCTGGAAAGGTGATCGTACAAACATCCATAAGACCAAAACAGGGATTTAAAGGTGAGGCATGATCCTAATAAGTAAATCTTAAAAATAGAGTCCCTCAAGAAAGAGCCATGCTAACTGGACTTAATAGTTGAAGGAACAGCCCCTGTGTTGAAAATGAAAGCTAAACGGTCTTGAATTTTGCCAATTGGAACTGAATTGGAGCCACTGTCCCTTTCAAAATTTCAAAGGGTGAAATTTTTTCCATTTGCTTGTGTAGAGCCTACATGTGGATGGCTTGCGGGAAGCTAGCAGAATATGACATATGGATATGTTCCCTTGGCCATGACTAGAATGGGAGAAACAAGCTGTCGGCTGAATTTCAGAATGGTCAGTTGAGTCAATCTGTATGGATAGGACAGAAAGACTGGAGCTGGATCCAGAGTCCATGGTTTTTGCATCAGATAAGATCAAGGAAATAAAAGGGAAACCTAATCTGTTGAAACCAGTAAGGAGTAATGAAAATTACTCTGCTCATCAACTGTATTACTTTCTGTAGAATTATGGAGTTAGGGGAAATGGAAGAAGCATATGGAAAATCCAGAGACCAAGTGTGTGAATGGGCATACCTCGGTGACTCCCTTGTGTGTGTGTGTGTGTGTGTGGGGGGGGGGGGGGGGGGGGCCTGGCAAGATGGTTGCTGCAGTTGTCATTTAGAGATGAAGATTTACGTGTGAAGCACAAAAAAAAATAGACCTGCTCAATTTGCTTGTTAATATATTGGGGCTCCCCATAATACATGTTGCTATCAGAAGTTGGTTGGGAGAGAAATGTCCATTGTCACACGGTCAGTGTTTCTTGTAAAGGGGTTAAGGTTTGGTCCCTTCTGTTAGTTAAAGTACCAAACCACTGACATATTTTCTGATTGAATCACAATTGTTCCCAAAAGGAGAGTAGTCTCAAAGGTTTGCAACAGTAAAAAATTCTGCTTTCGTCATTAGAACGTTGATATGAAAATTGGCTTTTAAATGGAGCTGTGAAGTGTCTAGTCCAGATAATGCCCGTTTGCACCATTTTGAGACACTGTGGAAACTAACCTTGTCTGTAGTGAGAACAAGAGGATGGCCCCAAGGAAACTCCTTGGAGTACAACTTCCCAGTCTCAGTTTTTCTGCAAAGATTGGATGTCAAAAAATGGATCTAACATAGGTTAAAAAGGTATTGACCATTGAAATGCAAGTAGCCATTGAAGAATTCTGCTGTGATACTTTGTCAAGGGAACTAGTATAATCACCACAAGGCTTTGAACCTAGAGACTGTGAAAGTTTCCATAACTGGAAATTGTACCTTTGAACTCCAAACCTCGAGTAGGAGTCAAACATGATTTTTTGTGACTACAATTATTCATGTGTGTACAAATTCAGAGAAAATTATCTGTTATAGTAAGAAGTGCCTGGACGAAGCGGTAATGGACAGATATGGAAACTGCTGGAATCCTTGCAGTTACAAGGTAGTTGCCGTTTCTGCCATGCAATTAGTGAGCATTCTAGGTGCTATAGTGAGGTCAAAGAAAGGGACCCTGAAGTGGTAATGATTGGCTACTAGCTGGAAATGGAGGAACCTGGGGTGTTTGACCATTTAATATCGTAATATGCCTCCCGAGGGTTTAAGGAGCATATCCAGACATCCTTGGTCTGAAGAGTAACCATACTGAATTCCATTTAGCGAACCAGTTTGGTCAGAATGTTGAAATCCAAGGTTCGTCTGAGACACCTGCCTTTTTGGCACTAATAATAAACCTTGAGGAAATTCCTCTGGTCTGGCTGGCATTTTCTGATAATTATTTCCCTTTTTTTTTATTGGAAGGAACCTCAGGGAGTTACTAATGTACTTAGGGGTGAAACTGGAGAGGATATGATGCAAACTCTGGATATATTCTATTTTGTACTCAAGGATCTGTAATTATTTCTAGCCAGTTGCTTAGCTGCAAGGATAAGCGACCCTCTAGATCCCACCAGAAGAAGATAACCGTACTTCATTTCAGGAGTGCTGGTAGGGCTTACTAAGGAAAGATTCTTTGAAACTGAGGTTCTACTGGGTACTGTTGCCTTGTGGGTGGCATTTTCCATAAAAGTTCCCCTAGAATGTCCCCGGGAGAACTGTCTCTACATGTGTCTTGGAAAGATCCTTTGAATCTTGAACCATATTTCCCCAGTGTCCATCTGATTCCTAAAAAGGATCTTTGTGGGGAAAGGAAAAGTACCTCTACAATTGAAAAGGTCTTAACCTCTTTCCGATAATACTTGAATAATGCTTCTTGAACTTTTTTTTTTGGGCCATAGGGAGACCATCTGACGAAAAAGACATGGACTGATGAAGACATGACTGATTCTGCAAATTCATATAGACGCATCAAGATGTTTCTCCTAACGGAAATGTCTGACCATGACGGTCTGCACTTGTAAAGAGGTCAGTGACGAGCTGGGTGCAGGCTGTAAGGTAAATAACTAGGAAACAACATGATAAGTCTTTAACCAGATCCCTTGAAGTTTGGTAAAAGGTGCCAAGAAATTTAAG
Organism: Protopterus annectens; assembly: GCF_019279795.1. NCBI lineage: Eukaryota > Metazoa > Chordata > Ceratodontiformes > Protopteridae > Protopterus > Protopterus annectens. The sequence goes on along the minus strand of NC_056737.1, from coordinate 1,088,231,582 downwards.
GATCTTAAGGGACAAACCGATAAAGAGTAAGTTCTGTTTTCAAACCTATGCATCATCTGAAACTGTCTGTTAGGTATGTGAATATAGGAAATTTTTACCACAGCACCTTCCAGAAGAGGCTGCAGCAACATGGAGTCCACAGGAAAATTTTTGGTCCTGAACTGTTGAAGCTCGGGGGGGGGGGGTTCTGTCAGGAATACTGGGGGTGGGCTAACCGGAATCAGGACCTATGCCTGTAGCGAAATCAAATGGATAAGCTCATCTGCAAAGGGAAACACTAAAAGGATAGTGGGGTGCTGAAAGATAGTTACACTGAATCCTCTGGGGTAGGGATTTAGGATTTTCAGTCACCTCCCTGTTCAAGTGACTCCAGGGTGTTTCCAAAGGAGACATTATCAGAGGGAAACTTTAGAAACCCTTTTTATTGTATTCAGTTTCATCTGTGACAGGTTTCTGCATGAGATGTAAGTGCTTCCTCTTGTAATTCCTCTTATGAAGGACCTCTGTGATGAGAGTGGACCAGAAGGAGGATATCAAATGAAATATGGGTCAGATAGCCAGGAACTCTGCCATCTCCGCATTCGCTGACCTTGTGGATATGTTGGCAGATTACCGGGGAAGGGGTGGTTGGGGGGGTTGCAGTAGATAGGGCTGTTAATAGCCCTGAAAACTGAATTTGTAAAGATGGAAGGAACAGCAGAACCAAGAGGAACAACCTTAGGACCATGGGTCCACCCCACCCCGAAGAGAAATTGACAATGCTCTGAGGTGCAGGGACTACGTAAAAAAAAAAATAGGAGTAAGCACGTGCTCCCTGGAGTCAAACAGGCTCAGCTTTGAGAGATCTCTGGACTGTTGAAACGTGAATGTTCTAATCCAGTTACTACCCGCATGTGTATTTCCTTCCTGTGCAGCAGGGGGCTGTGTTAGTACATCTTTCAGCACTAGCAATTCTGCACATGCATTGTGATTTGCAAATGTCACAGGGTTCTAAAAACATTTGAACATAAGTAGGTGTACAGATCAGTTTGAAAATCAAATGCCATCCATTTCTAATACATTTGCAAGATAAAAACTTGTGCAAATCAGTTTGATATTCACATGCCATATAGTTCCAATACATATGTAACACAAATATCTCATACAAACCAGTTTGAAATTCAAGGGACATATTATTTACAACAGTCTACCTGCTAAGCTGGATAAAGTTCAATCGGTCCTGACCCGACATGGTCGGTGCCAGAGGGTTATTCATCGGTGCCAGTGGGGAGCTCCGCTCTGATAGTTTTGACACATTATCCTGTAGTTGTTTTGGAACTGCAGATCCTTCAGTTACAAAGGTGCAGATTTCAATAAAGCTATCAGTTTGAAGGTACTGTTGGAACTGCAGCAGTATGTTTAGAATGAGTCGGTTCAGAGGAACTTAATGAACCGCAGCTCTGTGCCTCCTAGGAGATGTTGCCGAGGAAGAAGGTGGCACCTTACTATCTAAATGTCTGTCAAAACAGAATAAAAGGCTGTCAGGGAAATGTTTCACGTTTTTTTCTGTCAGCACCAGAGAAGGCCTCAGAGTTAAAAAAGATGAAGCTTAATCTGATATACAATGAGAGGTCTTTCTGAAAAACAAAGTTTGATTTAGAAGGTCCTCGAGCTCAGTCCTCTGCTTCTCCTCTGATAAAGAAACTGGATGATCTTGCTAAGAACTACGAGAAATCTAAGGAAGTTAGAGCTGTATGTGGAAGTACCAAACTCAAACTGAAACAAAACAAGAAAAGGGCCGTCAAAAAACAGGGAATCTCCTGACGCATTCTGGCACATCTCAAAAAAACAGGAGGACCCTTAGATTTTAACGGAAAATGAAAACACTTTTCAAGGAGGATTGTCCAACATACCCAGTCACACACAGACAAGATAGGGAGGAAAAGCAAGAAAATAGCAAGATTTTATTATTATTTTTTTTAATTAACAAGAAAGAGGAACCTATCAACAATGGTAGAACAGAGTACAGACCGTATCTACTAAAAAGAGAGGGCAGAAATCAGATAGAGGGAAGTAGAACTCTAGTGAAGAAAATCTCTTTAGGGAAGGGATATTAATAAAAGATAAAATTACAGATAACTGACTTAGCTTGAGAGCTCTGGCAAATATGTCTGTCTCTGGAAGCGGCAGACGAGATCCGAGGTAACTAGGAGAGAAGCATTATGTGTGGGACTTGAGCTGAAGAGGTTTTGGCTGGCGTGAGCTGTAGTAACGGCAAATCTGTTCCAATATCTGAACCGACCCCATCAGTCAATGATAAATGAAGATTGACAACATCAGATATAGAAGTTATGTACTTACCATAACGTTCCATGTGAGTTGTTTATCTTGCCTTTATTCTCACTGATGGGTTGGAGCCGATCCTCGGCTCCGACACGGCCGATAGCAAGCTCAAGGTTTGCCAGTAGCTCGAGACCAGCCCCTTATCCCACCATGCACTGCTAGAATTACCTAAGATCTTGTTTGCTGCGAATAATAGTCTATACATATATATATATATATATATATATATATATATATATATATATATATATATATATATATATATATACATATATACATACAACCTATACAATCTACGAAGAAGAGTACCCAAAGGGAAAGAGAAATATTGAATAACCAGGATGGCACTAGCCTCTAAGTCAACAATCAGCCAGGAGGGGGAAGGAGGGAGAGACATGAGAATAAAGGTGAGATAAACAACTCACATGGAACGTTATGGTAAGTACATAACTTCTATATGTGAAGTTGTTAATCTCGCCGATTATTCTCACTGATGGGTAGCATCCCTAGCACCCTCAACCCTGGGTGGCTCATGGGAGTATGTTCTTCAGTACTGTAGAACCAAAGGAAGACCTGTCCCTAGAAGCCTTATCTACTTTGTAATGTGAGATAAAGGTATGAGGGTTAGACCAAGTGGCTGCAGCGCAAATATCGTCATGGGGCAATTTAGCTTGAAAAGCAGAAGAGGTAGAGACAGCTCTGGTAGAATGAGCTTTTGGTTTGTGCGTTAAAGGCATGTTCACATTTTCATAAACAAAGGATATACAATCGGATAACCATTTAGAAAAGGTTGTTTTAGCCACTGGATTGCCTTTTCTTGCTTCTGAGAAGGATACAAAAAGTTGATCTGATTTCCTAAAATCCTTAGTTCTGTCAAGATAAAATCTGAGCTGTCTGTGAACATCGTTTGTGCAGCATATATTCTAAGTTGTTAGAGTGGTTGGGGAAGAACACTGGTAGTTCAATGACCTGATTGATGTTTGACTCAGAACAGACTTTAGGTAAAAATGAGGGGGTTTGTTCTGAGAGATACTCTATCAGCATGCAAGATCATGTAGGGTGGTCTGATGGATAATGCTTGAAGTTCTGACACACTGCGGGCAGACGTAATGGCCACAAGAAAAATTGTTTTCCACGGTAAGAATTTTAAAGGACTAGAAAAAGCTGGTTCAAAGGGAGGAAGAATAAGTTGAGACAGCATAAGGTTTAAATTCCAGGGAGAAAAGGGAATTTTGATCGGAGGTCTCATATGAAGAACGCCTTTAAGGAAGGTTTTGGATAATTTATGGCTCATAATATTTGAGCCATCAAGACCAAGGTGAAAATTTGAGATAGCAGCTAACTGAACTCAAACTGTAGCAGCTGCTGCCCCTTCCTTAAAAATTTTTGTCAAAAATTCCAATATCAAAGATAGCGGAGCTTGAAAAGGGTCAATGTTCTGCGCGTTGGTCCAAATTGAGAACCTTTTCCATTTGCTGCTATATAATTTCCTGGTAGATGGCTTGTGAGAGGACAAGAGAATCTGTCTTGTATCTTCTGAAATTGAATGAAGCCTGGCAATTAGGGGAAGTGGATTAGCCAAGCAGTCAGTTTCGGGGACTGTAGAGAAGAATGACGGTCCCCTGACAGGTGTCAGAAGGTCCGGAACTGGGTCCGGGATCCATGGATCCTCCCAACAGATGATGGTGGAGAAACGGAAACCAAATCTGTTGAGGCCAGTAGGGGGCTTTGAGTATAAAGTTCCTTCCTAGCGATTTTACTTTCTGTAGAAATCTGGGTATTAATGGGAAGGGTGGAAATGCATAAAGGAGACCCGGGGGCCAATCGTGTAAAAGTGCATCTCTCAGGGGATGACCGGGAGGTGGTATCAGGGCAAAGTAGCTTCTGCATTTTGAATTGATGTGGCTGGCAAAAAGGTTGCAGCACAGCAGGCCCCATTTGCGGAAAATCAACTCCACAACCTGTTGATTGAGAGACCACTCATGAGGGAGTAATATTGCCCTACTTAGCTTGTCCGCTATGACGTTGGATTTCCCCGGGATGTGCGTTGCTAACAGAAAACGCTGGGATGACACAGCCCATTGCCAAACCCTGAGGGCTTCTTGACAAAGGGGGTAAGACTTGGTTCCGCCCTGCTTGTTCAAGTACCAGACTATTGACATGTTGTCGGTCTGAATTGCAATAATCCCTAGAGGGAGAGAGTCCTGAAAGTACTGCAACGCCAGAAGTACCGCTCTCAGCTCTAGAACATTGATGTGCAGATGTGATTCTTGATCTGTACATGTGCCTTGGGCAGTCTTTCCCTGAAAATGCCCCCCCCCACCCTATCAGGGAAGCGTCCGTGGTCACAGTGGCTACTGGGGGGGGGGGGCAAAGGATCTCCCTACTGTAACACGAAGAGATGTCAACCACCACCGAAGGTCTCTCCTGCAAGAATCCGTGATAAGAATCATGTGGTGCATTGTTAGTTTCTGGTAAGACCACTGAGTGAAGAGAAGCCATTGAAGGATTCGCATATGCATCCTTGCGAGTGGTATAGCCAGGATTGCTGCCGCAATCAAACCTAGTACTTTCAATACCTCTGCTGCTGTAGCTTTGTTCTTTGACACCAGTGAGCTGACGTTTTGGCGAAGAAGAGAGACTCTTTTGATAGAGAGACGTAGAGTGGTGGTTGAGGTATCTAACTCTGCTCCTATAAAAACAGTATGCTGAGATGGTGATAAGGCAGACTTTTCAAAGTTGATCGTAATGCCTAATTGATGGCAGAGTGTCAGAGTGTATTGTGTTGCCTGAGTCAAGTGATGCCTGGTGGTAGTGGTGAGGAGCCAATCATCTAAGTATGGAAACACCTGGAATCCTAGACACCTCAGGTGAGCCGTGACCACTGCCATGCATTTGGTGAACACTCTGGGGGCTGAAGTGAGACCAAAGGGCAGGGCTCGAAACTGGTAATGATTGGTTCCCAGCCGGAAGCGCAGATGATCTCTGGAGCATCTGTCCATCTTTATGTGATAGTATGCATCCTTGAGATCTATGGAGCACATCCAATCGCCTTTCCCTAAAAAGGGAAGAATGAACTGAAGCGTGACCATTTGGAACTTCTCTTTCTTTACGAACTTGTCGAGTCTGTTAAGGTCCAAGATAGGTCTCCAGTCCCCTGTTTTCTTTGGTACCAAAAAGAATCTTGAGTAAGTTCTGAATCTGACTTGGTCTGCTGGGATTGGTTGGATGACTCTTTTTTTTTTCTAGCAATCTATGGACCTCTACTATTGTTTGTTCCCTGAGATTGGGTGGAACATCTGGGATTTTTTTGATAGGAATGGAAGGGGTAAAGAACGGTATGAAATATCCTCTGGAAATGATGCTTTGTACCCAAGTATCCGATGTTATGTTTATCCAGGCTTCTGGGTACAAAGACAAGCGACCCCTGACTGCCTCGAGAGCTGAACAGTTGGGCCCCCTTTCAGGAGCACTGGTAGGACTGACCGGAGAACTGACCCCTGTCACCCTGTTGATGCAGACCTCTTCTGCCACTGGGGCAGCATCTTCTGTTATAACCCCCTCCTCTGCCTCTAGAGGGGGTTTCACCACGTGTGTCGTAAAAGGCTGCTTGAGTTTTTCGGAACCACATCCCCCCCCCCCCAGGGCCCTTGGGGTAGGGCCGAGTAGGAGAGGAAAAGCGGACCCCAATGGCAGATAAAGTCTTGCCTTCCTGTTCACACCTGGTTAAAGTTCCCTTTACTTTGGGCCCAAACAGTGATGAGCCATCAAATGGGGTATTAATAAAAGAAGACTTGAAGGGTTCCGCAAAGGAACAGAGATGCATCCAGGCTTGTCTGCGAAGAGCAATGCCCGAACTAACGGCTCTACTCGAACCATCAACTGCATAGGATATGAGACGCATGGACGAGCTCACTACTGAGTTAAGGGTAGCGAGCTGGGCTTTGACTTTGTTGGCCGCTACTGTACCTTGTAGAGCATCTCCTAGTTCTTTCAGGAGATCTCTCTGTAGTCTTGTAAAATGGGTCAAGTAGTTCAGTGATCACAGAGAAAAAGTCGCTGAACTAAACATGCACTTCCCATATCTATCCATAACCCTATAATCTCTGTTAGGGGGATGGATAGAATGGATGTCTCAGATACTTCTTTTTTGGTGGCTTCAGCCACCACCATGGCATCCACAGGTACTCCTTTTGTCAAAAAAGGTTTATCGACTGGGGCAGATATGAATTTATTGGGTCTGCGAGGGACAGGTTCCATGGCCTCCAATGACTCCCACGCCTTACGAGAGATCAGATCCATGAGCTCGTCGTAAGGCGGAGACACCCAAGAAGTGGAAGATTGAGACCCAAAAGCCTTCAAGAGCACAGACTCATCCTCAGTAGGGGTCTTGGACTGCCAGTCGCCCCTCTGACTAAGGATCTCTAGTATCTCTGCAAAAGAGATATCCTCAGAGGGAGACCGAGGGGACCCTTCTGACTCATCTAAGTCCATGTCAGATGTCAGACTCCTGTGGGGAGACGTGCCTCCTCTTGCACAGTCTCTTTCTGGGCATCTCCTCAGTGGGGGGGGGGGTCTTGGGAGATCTCAGAAGAGCAGGGGACACCCTGTGGGGGTACTTGAGGCTCAGGGTCTCTACGCTTAGAGGGGTCGGTAGATGCAGAAGTATACACAGGAGCTTGAGGGGAGAGGGAAAATTGAACCGATGCTGATGTTGTCTTTGGAGACAAAACTCTCCTCATAGCATCGAAGGAACCATGGCTCTGATGAGGAGAAGTGGACGGACCCGAGAGTACCGTCCGATCCTCCCGCACCGAAATGCTGGGTTCCGAGCCTGAGGTATGAGCCTAGCTCATCCGAACGAAGCCCCAAGAGGGAGAGTTGGCACCGACAAGTCGGTGCGAGTATCCTCCCCGGACCCGACTGGAGAGCGTCAGCTCCTAGAGCCCTCGGTCAGTTCTGAGGACATCTGAGTAGATGGAGCCGATAACCCCGGAGCGGATATCAGCTCCAAGGGTCCGACCACCATTGGTTCGACTTCCCTTGGCTCAGAGAGTCCAGTACGGCTTGAAGGAGAAGTAGACAAGTTCGGTTCCATGGTCTTCGGCACCGACAAGCTGATTGGGGCCGACAAAAATTTGGTAAGTCCTGGTGCCTGTAAAAGCTTCTGCACTAGCCGATCCATGTCCAAATCCGAAAGGCTGACTGAAGACTTAGCTGAATGCACCGAAGGTGCTGACTGGAGCAGAGGTGAAGAAGGAACTTCGGAGACCGGCTCCAGTACTGAGAACTGGCTCCGAATCAAAGGTACACTCTGCTCCGATGATTGTGGAACTGATGACCCTCCTGCTGAAATTTTAGCCTTTTTGGATACCTTATCTGAAGACTTGGATGTTGAAGATTTGGAAGACGTACTATCACCTTCATGGCTATTCAAAACCTCTAAAAAAGATTGCTGTAGCAATTCTCTGTCTGTAAGTTTCCTCCTTATCTCCAAGAGGACTCTTGAAGAGAAGGAGTGACAAATGCTACAGGTGTCTTGGAGGTGCTTGACCCCCAAGCAGTAGACACATTGAATATGTCCATCAGTGATGGACATTTTCTGCCCACAATCTGGGCATTTTTTAAAACCCGATTTGGGATGGGATTTCTCCCTATCCTCTGACATACTGAGAGAAAAACAGTAAATAGATTCACAAACAACTAAGCCCAACCTGGGCACTATCTACAACAGTAATATATATATATATATATATATATATATATATATATATATATATATATATATAAATAAAAATATAATACAAATATGGGACTAAGAGTCCCACAGAAAAAAAACTAAATACTAAAGGGATTACTAGTAGGAAAAGGGGCTAAAGGCCCATACAAGCTAAAAAGCCAACAAGTCCCTAATTTAAAACAGTTTAAACTATCTAAACTGTCTAAACTATCTAAAAATAATGGAACGAACACACACTACATAAATATATCAAAAAGGAAACTTTTTAAAAACTTGCTGTTAATTCTGTTTCTAAAATGGTCTGAGCTATCTGGATCACCGAGATCTCTCTTGCCGCAGCAAACTAGATCTGAGGTAATTCTTGCAGTGCATGGTGGGATAAGGGGCTGGTCTCGAGCTACTGGCAAACCTTGAGCTTGCTATCGGCCGTGTCGGAGCAGAGGATCGGCTCAAACTCATCAGTGAGAATAATCGGGGAGATTAACAACTTCACATATAATGTTATCACAGGCTAAGCATGTGTTCATTATATGTTTAAGCACTACACAGACACTTGTATTTCCTGTAAGGAGTTCAGTACAATAGTAATTTGCAGTACCGAAAAAGCCTTTGGGAAGAGGGTAGAAGAGCAAGAACAGAAAAAGAAACATTCAGTATCTTTTACAGTCCCTCAACAGGTCTGAGTCGTTGAAGAAGCAACATGAAAAGTAGCAGATTCATGGATTCCTACCTTTTATGTAGTTAGTTCTTGCCATACAATACTTCAGCCTTCTAGCATCAGGCCAGTGGTATCACCTGTCCTGTCATCCTCATATTTCCATTCATGACTTTGGAAGTTACTAAGTAAAGTAATGGACCAGGAAAGGCGCAGATCTTGTACACCTTCATCCATAAGCTGGGAGCTGAGGGGGAGCAGTTATGCTTACTTATCCCATGAGACAGACACATCATGCAGTAAGTCTGAGCCTAATGCCATGCACACTATTATAACAACATGGCGACATGTGTCCCTATGTCTTGAGTGAAATATACTTACTTACAGGTTAATGACAATTCCTGTCCTGATCTATCTTCAGGGAGCTTGGAACCCCTTAAAGTGGATTATTACCCCTTGCCAGTGAGAGAGGTCAGGCCAGTTAAATGAACTCCCCCACCCACCCACCAAGCAGAATCTCCATTTGATGGAATTTTCTATTTGAACCCAAGTTGCCTGGTCTGCATTTGGATTTCCATGTACTATGGAACTGAAGGATTCTCTTTGTTCTTTCTGTCCCTTTTCTTTTGTATGCAGGACAAAGGAGTGCTGTACACCTGCTATACAAAGCTCACTGATGAAAAGCCCATATGTAAAGATGGCGATGTTGCCATTAACAGGACAGCAAAATTTCCCACAGTTTGGGGACTTTCACTAGGAAGTAATAGATTCCTTTGTCCCAATATCTCCAGAACATTTCTGTTTTCTTACTCAGGGCTGCTTCCCATATCATTTAAAGTTTAAAGTTCCAGAGGATGGTAGGACACTTTTTGCCATAATTCTTGCTTTAGGAAATAGCCAGAACATCTCAAATGAGCCATCAAAGATTTTGATGAAGTAATAGAATCATTGATGAAAATTCACCAAATGTTATTTTATGTGTTGCTTGCATCAGTAAAGAAGGGCCCATCTTATATGTCTTTCAGAATATATTTTTAACACCTTTATTGAATTATCACTTGTGACATAGGAAATTTACATTTATACAAAAGTAATCAAACTGTATTAACAAATTAACATTAACAAACATCATACTTCACATATATTGCTATATATCATATAACCTAAGCAATATTACATAAATTATTCAGTACCTGCCCCCCTTTTTTAAACAAAAAACATCTTTATTAAACCATCACTTACAACATAAGCAATTATACATTTATATAAATGAAAACAAACCACACTGACACAATCCTAGTTGCAAGCATTTTACATTGCATACCATACTGACACACTCCCAGTTGCAAACATTATACACGATTTATAATCTACCCAATCATTTTCACTCAAACATTACATAGCTTAGATCATTCTTAATTTCAGAAGAGTTTTTAAAGTTGGCAGATAACATGTACTTAATCATCCAAAACCAGGGAACTACATCACCTGAATGCCACTTCACCAAAGCACTTTGTTTGTACCATCCTTCTGAGCATTATTATTTGACAACTTTGACTCATCAGTTGATCCTGTAAAGAAAGCAGAAACACTGGAAAACAGGTGCAGATGAGTGCTACATCTTCCACAAAGCATTTCCTTTTTGAAGGGAGCTCTCATTTAGCTGGGGAGGAACAAGCCCCTCCTTTCCTGTATCCGAAAGGAGGACATAGCTTGCCTGGGGCTTTCTGAGATATTGTCATTAAGACAAAAATGTAAGTACCTTGACTTCCTAGAACCCCTTCCATACATTCTGCGGCCAGTCTTGGCTATGCTAAAATCAACACTAAGTCAAGCCTAGAGTTTTCCTTATAATTTGTATGCCATTGCTCAAAAGGTGGATTGCAAAGAATTGTCTCCATGTTGTCACCTCAGTAGCACCTACCTCTTCCCAAGACTAATAGTGCAGCTCTCATGATCTGAACAAATTCTGTTTACAAGAGAATTCAAAGCATGTTGATTTGTTGGTGTGTGTGGGGTGGGGTTGGATAGTCTGCCTAAGCTTTAGGCCTGCATGTCTTTAGTAATGTGATGCATCTTGCAGGGCACTGGGAAAAGGACTACAAAATTGAACAAAACTCTTCCTGACTCAGCACCAAAAACAATAGAACATGGATGACTCCAAAGAATCACACCCAAAATAATTCTTGTCTTTGATGGTTTCCATAACCCAGGCCAGGTCAGCAGCTTTCTTTGTGCTATTAGCCAAGTATATGTGACTGCATATTTCCTGCTTTCTGCAACCAGATCTCACTGTTTTCCCTCACTGTTGCTAACTTGTTTGGGAAATTGGTTGTAAAGGTACTTTTTTAGACATCGAGAGAGGCCAGAAAAAGGTTTTCTCTCTCTCTCTCTAGTAGCTACTTTATCCAGTTCATGATGTGGGGCTTGCCCTGTCAAGCAATGGTTGTAAGGTTGGAAATGGCTCTGAATTAAATGCCAGTTCATTGCAGAACAGCACGTGTGCCCCCCCCACACACACACACAAACACACACCTGAGGAAGTCTGGTCTATCGAAAGTTCATCTACCCCACACATTTAGAATGTGGGAAGAAAATACAGACCCACTACAAAAAATGCAGACAAAAGGAGGACATATAGACTCCACACAGAATACATCCCAGCCAGGAAACTAGGCCAAAAAACAAGGACAGTGAGGTAGCAGATGTTCTTCGTGTTTCACTGTTGCAGTCATAACTGTAGGGTGCTCCTGCCGGCAGGCAGCCCGAGGTCGGCCAGAATCCCAAAGTCTGGGTCCGGCGTCGGCTGTACAAGCTAGTACCCTGACGTCAGTACGCTTTGGTACATAGCCCTCAGCCGACGCCATCTTCTCCAGTCTTTCTTGCCTTGCGGTGGAAAGCAGCTCGCAAGTCGTTGGTTGGCGATTTTCGAACAGCGTATTTTGTTGTTGTCGGTCCGAAGTTCTTACTTCTCTTCTCAAAGCTAAGTACCCGTTGGGAATCTTTTCTTGTTCCTCCGATGTCAGAAAAAGTTAATAATTGTATAGCGTGTGGAAACAAATACCTCATTAAGGTTTCCACTCTTACTGTCTACCTTGCTTAGGCCCTGACCACGGCGTTTCTTGTTGTCGGTTCTGTGCCAGGTTTAACTCGTACTATCACGATTGGGCTTTAAATTATTTTGGCAGACGCTTCAATTATAGAATGTCGGACACTACCGGAATTCAAAAGAAGCGCAAAGACAAAGACAGGCCTCCGAGGTCCAAACAGGACTCGTTGCAGCTGGAGCCAGCGTCCGGTTCGGCTGTCGTCAGTGAGGCGCTTTTGCAGCCCCTGTCGTCTGCCACTTCTGAACCGATGGCCGATACGGACTCCCATGGGGAGCCATCAAGGCCCACTATTTTAACTGCTGCAGGACCTTCGGACGTCGCTCCTTCAGATGGGTCCGGAACCGCTGTGCAGGTACCGGCTTCTGAGGGGGTTTTCAGGCCTACTCACATCACTATTTCAAAGGCAAAGACAAAGACTCCTGTTAAGTCTAAAGTTCCTGCTCAAGCTGCTTCTGAATCCACTCCCAGGACACAAAAGCAATTATTAAAGATGGCTGAAGATTTGCTTACAATGATTAGGGTTCTCACCCTCCTGAGAAAAGGCCTCGACAGGATGTTACTCTGGATTCCTCTGACCAGGCTTCTGTATCTTCTGTTTCTTCCTCAGATCAGGACTATTCCTTTCCTCCTTATGAGGATTCGGATGCTGAGGACTCTTTACCCTCGGCCTCTCCGCCTGAGGATTTCTCTTTGGGAAACCTTGCATGAGATGAGGGAACATTTTCATTGGGAAGGACAGGAGTATTCTGCTTCCAAGAAGAGGCTTAGGGAATTTCTTCTTCTTCCTCAGCATAGGCCTTTAGCTATCCCTCCTGTTTTGGACATTGTAGATGATGCTTTTTCTGAGGCTAATTTGAATCCTGATTCCATGCCTCCTGCTCCTTCTAAGCCTGATAGATTTTATAGGGTTCCTGACTCTCATTTATTTTTATTTAAGAACCCTTCTGCGGATCCTGAAACTATTTCTCAGGGCTCTAAGGCTGCTAAGGTTGCTACTACTAAAAATCCTATTCCCTCTGAGAAGGATTCTCGTGCTTTAGATAGGTGGGGAAAAAAGGTATATACTTCTGCTACCCTGTCTGTAAGGGCTTTAAATTGCCAGTTTCATATGTTTAAGTATCAGCAATTTCTTTTGTCTGTTTTAAAGCAAAAGCTTGCTTCCCTTCCTGCTTGTGCAGAGGATAAGGAACTTCAGGATGTCTTGCATGCTACTGAACAAGTGAACAAGCATAGTTTACATTGTGGTTTTGATGCTTTGGATGCTTCTTGCAGGGCTGTAGCCTCTGGTACTGTTATCAGGAGACATGCCTGGCTTCGTGAACAAAGTTTACCTGAACAGGTTAAGGCTAAGTTATTAGATGCCCCTGTTCAACATGATGTTCTTTTTGGATCCAAGGCTGAGGAAGTTATTAAAAAGATGGAAGAAAAGGCAAAGTCTATGCAGACTGTAAAAGATTTTTGCAAGTTCAGCCTCCTAGATTTTCCAGGAATTGGCCCTCTAAAAATTGGTCTTTTCCCACGTCAGACAGGCCTCAAAGGGGAAGATATAGGCGCTCCAGAGGTCGTGGTCAAGGTGAGGCCTCTTACAGATCTAGACAATGGACTGCTTCTTCACCTAGAAGGGGAGAAGACAGATCCCAATCTCAAAGAAAGCAAACTCAATGACTCTCGGTTGGGCTACAGGACCCCTTCACCTGGATGCCCCTCTTGGAGGAAAACTGTCTCTTTTTTACAGAAATTGGACTCATATTACCCAGGACAGATGGGTATTGGACATGATTTTAAAAGGTTACAAATTCCACTTTCACACTTTGCCAAGGGCTCACGGTTGGCCAGATCTGCCAAAACATCAATGGTCAGAGGCCTTAACTCAAGTGGATGCTCTTCTGGCCATGAGAGCCATAGAGCCTGTTCCACTCTCGGAGATGGGAAAAGGTTTTTATTCAAGACTGTTTCTGGTTCCCAGAAAACAAAACTCATGGAGACCTATTCTGGACCTTTCTGTGTTAAACACGTTTTTGGAAATTCCAAAATTCAAGATGCTTACTCTGCAGCAACTAATTCCAATGCTCTCTCAGGACGCCTGGATGGTGACATTGGACTTAAAGGAAGCCTATTTACATATTCCCATCAGGCAGGAACGCAGGAAATTCCTCAGGTTCAAGGCAGGTTCGAGGCACTTTCAATTCTCTGTACTGCCCTTTGGTTTATCTACTGCGCCCAGAGTCTTTACCAAGTGCCTGGCACCAGTAGTGGCTTACTGCAGACTTCAGGGGATCCAAATTTACCCCTATTTGGATGACTGCCTTATTCAGGCAGACAGCAAAGATCTTCTGCTTCAACATCTGGACTTTGTTCAACGTCTTCTCCTCCTACTGGGATTCTCAGTGAACACAAAAAAGTCACATTTGATCCCTTCTCAACAAATGGTATTCTTGGGAGCCCTCTTAGATACAACCTTACAAAGGGCCTTCCTCACTCCAGAAAAACAAACTCAGCTGGCTTCTACTTTCAGCACCTTAGCAACTCTATCTCAGCTCACTGCAAGGAAATTCCTGCAGGCTCTGGGCTACATGGCTTCCTGCATTCTGTTGATTCCAAACGCAAGGCTTCATATGAGAAAGCTTCAATGGTATCTGAAAAGTGTATGGTCACAGCATTACCATGATCTGGATATTCTGATTCCTCTGATCCCCTGCCTTCAGAGGGAGTTCCTCTGGTGGTCCAGGGTATGCGCTTTAAACGAAGGAAAGCCTTTTCGTCTTCCTCAACCTACTCAAATCCTAACCACGGATGCCTCGGATTATGCTTGGGGAGCACACTTTCTAGACAATTGCCAGCAGGGAACCTGGACAAAGGACCATCTTCACTGGCACATCAATCTGAAGGAAATGTTGGCAGTTCAAAATTCCCTTCTAGCCTTCAAGAACCTTTTGCAACCAGGGCCTCTGCTAATTCGCGCAGACAACACCACGGTCATGTGGTACATCAACAAGCAGGGGGGTTCTCATTCGTACCCCCTTTGCCGACTAGCTATGGCTTTATGGGACACAGCTGTAAATTTGAATCTACATCTCCAGGCTCAATTCATTCCAGGGAAACAGAATCTCTTAACAGACAGCCTGAGCAGAAACATTTCAGATCCTCACGAATGGATGCTAGACACCAACTTATTCAACAGGATTACTGCAGTTTGGGGATGTCCCCAGATAGATCTGTTTGCATCCCATCTCAATCATCAGCTGCCTCGCTTTTGCACCAGGTCCTTCCACAAAACAGCTTGGAGAGTGGATGCCCTGTCCTTCAGCTGGAGAAGCCTTTCAGCATATGCCTTCCCTCCTCTTCCTCTACTACCTCGGGTATTACTGAAAATAAAACAGGACAAGCCCAAGTTCCTCATCTTGATTGCTCCAAATTGGCCTCGACAGTTTTGGTATCCAACTTTAAAGCACCTGTTCTTGGGGCCTCCTTGGATTCTCCCTCTGAACCCTTCGCTTTTGTCCCAGCATCAGGGTCAGTTACTACATTCCAATCTCAAGACCCTTTGCCTGGCAGCTTGGCTCTTCAAAGGAATTTGATTTCCTCTAGTCTTCCCAAACAAGTTTTGGATGTTCTTTTGGAAGCTAGGCGGCCTAGCACTAGGAAATCCTATGCCTCTAAATGGAAGAGGTTTTGTATTTGGATGCAGGACCGAGGCTCGGATCCTCTGGTACCTGATCTCTCTTCTATTTTGCTTTACCTTTGAACTTTTATCTAAAGGACTTTCCTTTTCTTCCATTAAGATTCATGCTTCTGCTATTTCTGCATTTCAGTTCTGATCCTCCTGTTTTTTCTCATCCTTTGGTGAAGCAATTCTTGAGAGGGGCTAAAAATTTGCGGCCTCCCAGGACCCCTCCTGTCCCTGCCTGGGATCTTAATTATGTTTTAGAAAAACTTACTTTGCCTCCTTTTGAGCCTGCTGCATCTTCAAATATTAAGTTTTTATCTTGGAAGACTGTTCTTTTATTAGCATTGACCTCTGCCAGAAGGGTCTCAGAGTTGCAAGCTCTCATGGCTGTGGAACCATACCTTATTTTCCATCAGGACAGAGTATCCTTGAGGACTAATCCTACTTTCATGCCTAAGGTGATTTCGAAAGTGGCTTTAAATCAGACAATTCACCTTCCAACTTTCTTTCCAAATCCTCAAAATAAAGGGGAAAGGATTTTGCATTCATTAGATGTGCACAGACAGTTACGATTTTACCTGGACAAGACTAAAGAGTTCAGAAAGTCTAATCAATTGTTTGTTTCTTTTGCCTCCAGTTCTCTTGGAAAACCTATTTCTAAACAAACTATTTCCAAATGGATTGCTTATGGAATCAGATTTTGTTACACTCATCATGGGAAACAGTTTCCAGGTACCATTAGAAGTCATTCTACTAGAGCAGCTGCCACTTCTACAGCTTTCCTCAGAGGAGTCCCTACCAAGGATATCTTGGAAGCTGCCACTTGGAGTTCTGTGCATACTTTTTCCAAGCACTACAATCTCCCCGTTTTCTAAGACTAGGGCAGGTTTTGCCTCTGCTGTCTTGCAGGGTATTCTTGCCTCCCCTTCTTCTATCTAAAGCCTCCTCCCCTTTTACACTGCTTTTGCTTTGGGATTCCACCCTACAGTTATGACTGCAACAGTGAAACACGAAGAACATAGTGCAGTTGTGTACACCTACCATAAATGTAGATGTTCGAGTGTCTTCACTGTTGCAGTCGGGGTTTTCCTCCCTCCTATCCCCTCTTTTTTCTCCCTTTTCCTTTTTTGTGGTGTATTTGTGTTTCCTGGTTGGATTCATTTTTGTTTTATTGGGGACTTCTGACATCTAGGGCAAGAAAGGCTGGAGAAGATGGCGTCAGCTGAGGGCTATGTACCAAAGCGTACTGACGTCAGGGTACTAGCTTGTACAGCTGATGCCGGACCCAGACTTTGGGATTCTGGCCGACCTCGGGCTGCCTGCCGGCAGGAGCACCCTACAGTTATGACTGCAACAGTGAAGACACTCGAACATCTACATTTATGGTAGGTGTACACAACTGTACTTTCTAACTACTATATCCCTTGTGCTGTCCCTTTCTCCACCAATTACATAAACCAAATAAGCCAGTTGAGAGGGAAGTATCCAGTCAAAACTAGAGAATGCCCTAAACAATTGGGAACATGCCAGTATACCAACCCAGAAAATGCCAGCTGGTACTAAAGGCAATATTAGTCGACAGTAAGTCTTGTAGCTAACAATCTCTTTGATGGACTACCAGGTCACAGTCAGTTTATTTTTTTGTTACACTATTTTTGCCCCACTGCCTGCAGACCATCAAGCCCTACCCTGATCAGGCATAGCTCATTTGTACCATATGGAGGAAAGAACTGTGCAGCGGAAGCTTGTGTCCATCCTGACAGCCCAGCAACTGAAGGAGTATACTATGACCCTAAACCCACCTCTGGTGGTGATGAGCACCTGTGTCACTGCTAGGACCACCTGTTGTCCCTCAGTCCTACTAATGTAGACCGCTTCAGATACAGTACCAAAGGCTATCCTCACCATTTTGGGCAACCATAGCCCATATCCACCCTGCACTGGCTCTCTGCTGTGGGCAAGCATCGCCTTACCCCGCAACATCAGTGTGCCACTTGGGAACTATTTCCCTCTCCAACAGCATGAACTTTCCCAACCTCCCTGACAGCTTCATCAAGCACCTGAGCTGCTACTCAAACTGAGGTTGCCTGGGTTTTAGTCAGAGCTTCACCACGTTGTTCTGCTACAGGCCTGACATACTTCATTGTCCATTTCTGATAGTAGTGGTAGCAGAAGGATGTTCTTCATAGTCAGTGTTGCAGTGCAGAAGCTTGCAATTGGCCTGATCCCCAGAGTCTTTCCATTATTTTCATCCAACAGACGTCCAAGTATAAAATGGGCATCCCTCAGTACCATCTTCAGTTCTTTCTAGCCATGCAGTCTGATGTGCTACTCCATGTTTTTAATGTTGCAGACCATTAATTGGCTCATTTTTCAAAGTTATATCCAATCTACACTCAGATAAGTACCCTGTTAGGGAGGTTGCCTTCTAATTAATGTTTTAAAATGTTAATAATGCTTAATTTGTGAGACACAAATCCCACATAAGGATTTTGATTCATATTGATTGTCTTGCCTGGGACCTCAGGGCCATTTTCTAGTTGTCAGGATTGTGCTAGGTTTCATTCCAAAACCTTGAAATGTAGGGGTGAACTCCTTGCAGCCCATATAGAGTCTTCAGGCCTAACACCACCCACCTTATCACACACCTTAGCTTGGGCGGTTCCCTCCTTAGAAACGAAAAGATAAACCGAATAAGAAGGATGTCATGAATAACAGAGTGTTCAGCATCCATGGCCAGGTCTCCTGTTAAGGACACAGGTGAAGGTCCTTTACAGCCCCTTGATCTGACTGCCACTAGGCCCAAGTTCTCTGGCATGACCCCTTGGGTGGCCACCAGAGCAGGAGGCCACACCCCAGTACCATCGGTTGGGGCTGAAGCTGCTTTGCAGGCCTGAGCTTCCAACGCCCAAGTATTGGTAATTGACAGGGCAGTATTGGTAGTCATACAAGAGGAAATCCCAGGGAAGTGGATAGAGGTCATAGCTGCCCTCCTGCATCCTGAGGCCTTGAGTCCAAAACCCCAGGTTCCCAAACCCAAGAGGCCTGTTAGCTTGCCCCAGTCACCATCTTCTACCCAGATTGGTGCACTGGACCTGGTTAAGCTGGCCAAAGAGTTTGTGGATTTCATGAAATCCAGGTGGCCCAGCCAGCCAAAGTTGCCTGCCCCAGGAGCTTCTGCTGGTAAAAGGAGGAGAGATGTCTCTCCCCAGCAGGACTGAGACTCCTCAGAATCTGAACATAAGGAGTAACTGTCTTATGCTGAACACCTCCTCTATCAGTCTTTCCCTTGACTTGAATTTAGATGACACCCTTTCCTCTGCACCCCACCCCAAGGACTTATCCTTTGGGGAAACTCTGCACAAGATGGAGGCATTCACTTGGGAGAACAAAGAGTTTTGACAGGCCCAGACCCATTACAGAGAGTTTTTGAGCCTGCCATCCCCCAAACCTTTAGCCATTCCAGCTATATGCATGGTTCTGGATGATGTCTTTAAATACATCTCTTCAGCCTGACTTCCTTCCTTCTGCGACTAGGAAGGTAGATTGCTTCTGTAGAGTGCTTGACACCCACAAGCACCTTTACAGTAACTGACAGCCAGATCCCTCTGTGGTGTCTACTGAATCTGCCAAGGGAGTGTGTAAGGGTGCAGCCAGACATTGTTTACCAAATGATAGAGCAGAATGCTTGATAAATTTGGTAAAAAGACTTATACATCAGCTACCCTGGCTATTAGGGCTCTTAACTGCCAATTTCACATGTTAAAGTACATGGCATTTTACAAGAAAATGTCATTGCTAAGATACAGGGGATCTCAGACAAGAGCATGCAGAGGGACATACAGAAGGCTTCTTAATCAGCCCTACAGGTGTACAGACATTCACTAAAATGTGGCTATGATGCATTGGATGCATCATGTAGGGCAGCTGCTACATGATCTGTCATGCTTAGACATGCCTGGCTAAGGTCACAACTCCTGTCAGATCAGGTGAGGGCAGAACTCTTTGATACCCTACTGGAGAAGGAGTTCCTCTTTGGTACCCCTCCTGAGAAAATGTTTGAAAAACATGTTAAGAAAGGGAAATAAGTAAAAGCAGTTAAATATCTTTATTTGTCTACCATGCCTAGACACAACAGGAACTATCCTTCTAAATATTGTCTGCTGTCTCCAAGGCAAGAAAAAGGGAGGACTGCCTGATGCAAGAGGCTAAGACAGAGTAGAACGTGGCAAGCTGATCAACAAACTAGACCTGGGGATCCAAGGAGCTAATGCTCCCAGAGAGCAACTGTGACTATCCTCAGCACCTCTCACTGTAATCCAACCCCTTCCTAGCAGAGAGACTTTTCTCCTTCTTACAACAGTGGGAAAATTATCACCAGGGACCAGTGGGTCTTAACATCATAGAGGCTGTTTCATCCAGTTCAGAGAAAAAAGCCCTTTTCTAGGAATGCCAAAGGCTCCAAAAGGCCAAGCTGGACTTATTTCCACTGATGATAATGGAGCTTCTGCAAAAAGGGTCTATTCATCCAATCCCCACAGTAAAAGAGGGCACTTAGTTCTACTTAAGAATATGCCTGGTTCCAAGAGAGGAAGGCAATAGGAGACCAATCTTTGACTTGTCGAAGCTGAACAAGTTCCTTCATATACCAAATTTCAAAACGCTAACCTTACAAAAACTACTGGCCATGATTTACAGGGAGCCTTTATGGTGACCTTAAACATGGAAGATGACTACCTTCATGTTCATATAGCCAAGGAACACAGAAAATATACTCACTTTCAAGCAGGATTATTACAATACCAGTTCTGTGCTTTACTGTTTGGCCTATCTACTGCTCCCAGAGTATTCACCAAATGTCTAGCACCTGTTATAGCTCATTACACAACTCTGAGCTCCAAGAGAACTCCACCATAGAACTTCAGACTTGCAAATCGTCACGGATTGCTTCCAAAAGGAAGGCCTCGCCCTCAACCTCCACAAGTCTCAACTGCAGCCTGGGAACACTAATAGACTCAGTGCAACAAAATGCCTTCTTACCCCAAGACAAGGTCTCCTATTTGAAAAACTACCTGCAGAACCTATTAGAAAAGCAGACAATTGCAGCAAGGGAATTTCTAAGGGTGCTGGGGTATAAGTCATCCTGCAGCTTAATGATATCACTTGTAAAACTGCACACGCGAAAGCTCCAAGGATTCCAAAAAGATACTTGGGAAACAGTACTCTCAGCCTTTAGACATCCTGGTGCCCCTTCTTCCATGCCTGAAAAAGAAACTAATTTGGTGGAGAGAGAGCTTTTGACAGAATCCAGGGGCAAGCTTGTGCCTAACAGAGAAGGACAAAACTATCAGCCCACACAACTCAAACATAGCTTGGGGAGCACACTTGGGACAACTGAAGGTGCAGGGAATTTGTATTCCCGAACAAAGGAAACTGCTCAAAGTACAAAAAAATTGCTGGCAGTGTTTCTAGGAATAAAAGCCTTCCAAAGCAACCTGAACCCAGGAACACTGCAGATTTGTACTGACAACACCACAGTTGCGTGCTACATAAATAAAGAAGGGAGAACCTCATTCTTACTCCCTGTACAGTTTAGTGACAAAGGTATGGCTTCTGGCACAAAAGCTGCAACTAACATGAATAGAATCCTACATCATGGGCCAGAACAACACTATAACAGATTCTCTGAGGAGGAACCATCTCAACCTCAACAAATGGATGCTGAATACAGAGATCTTCCTGTAACCCAACCACCAATGAGAATACCCCAGTATAGATCTATTTGCCTCTTATCTGAGCATTCAGTTACAAAGGTTCTACTACAGAATACATCAAACAGGGACATGGAGAGCAGATGCTTATTAAAATGGCCAGACCTCTTCCTTTATGCCTTCCCCCCATTACCCTTGATCCCCAGGATACTGTTCAAAGTGAGGTCAGACAGGCAAAGCATGATACTCATTGCTCTCTTCTGACCAAGACAACACTTGTGTTGACCTGCATCAAGGGGAGAAGCTACTCACTTCCCCTGGTGATATATCTATACACCTAACAGAAGGGGTTTGTCATTCATCCACACCTGAGCGCTCTCAAACTGACAGCCCTGGATGATTGGATTCTAACACCAAACAATGCATCTTATAACAGTGAAGTGTTATCTATCTTGAGAGAGGCAAGAAAACCAACTACCAGAAAATCATACTTACCAAATGGAAAGGGTTTTCTATTTGGTGCCACGCCAAAGGTATAACTACTTAATGCTGACACAAAGCAAGTGCTAGAATACATTTTTAGAATTATTTAAACAGGGTCTTGTGTATTCAAGTATTAAGGTACATGCATCTTCCATTTCTCATTGCATAGCTTGCTCTCCTCCTACCTATACTCACCCCCATTTGAAACAATTTCTAAAAGGAGTATTAAAGCTGAGACTACCTAGGAATATCCCAGTACCTTCTTGTGCCCTGAACTATGTTTTCTAAAAGTTTACCCTGACACCTTTTGAATTAGCTGCCTCAGACCCTCTGAAGATGCTCACATGGAAGACCAACCTGCTGATAATTATCTCAGCCAGGTGAGTCTCAGAACTCCAAGCCCTAATGTGCAAACAGCCCTTCATTGCATTCCATATGGATAGAGTTACCCTGACAACTAACCCATCTTTCATGCCCAATTAGTTCTCTTCAAACCAAGCTATACACCTACCAGTGTTTTCCCCAGTCCTCAGAATAAAACTGAACAAATCCTGCATTCGTTAGATGTGAACCTACAGATCAGGTACTTCTTTAGTAGGACACAGTCCCCAAATAGAACAGATCAACTTTTGGTGACTTTTCCAGAAGGAAAAATGTAGATCTGTTTTCAAACGGTTTCAAAATGGATAGCTAATTGTATTACCTTTTGGTGTTTCTATCATGGAAAGTGGCTACCATCTGTCAGGGCACATTCCATGGCACGCAGAGTAGCCACCACTGCATTCTTAAATGGTATTGCTACTTGGACCATCTTAGATGCTGCCACCTGGTCTTTGGTCCAGACCTTTACCAAACACCATCTGATGCTGTCCTTTTCATTCTTCTTCAGTGAATGGGTTACAGATCTGATCTGGCTGGTTTGTATAATTCAGACTTTGGCTTCAACTCTCAAACTCCTCTCCCCAGCCATAATGCTCTAGTCCATCCCCAGTACCCCAGCTCTCATTTGCCACCATCGCACTCAGATAAAAGGCCCTTCTCTCTCAGCATTTTTTTTCAAGTTTTCATAAGTTAAAAAAAATGTTTATCTTAGATTGCTTTTTCTTCTTATCTTCTTATAATCCTCCCTCTTAGTTTTCATTTTTTCTGCATCAGAAGTTTATGTACTATTTTCCTATAGTAATTTCTTATTTTACCATTGTTGGTAATTTCTCTTTTCTGTCCCTCCTGTCCTCTTAACAAGGTAATTTTTAATTGCCATTGTTGGCAAATTTTTCTGTAAAAAAAAAAATCTTGTTATATTTCATCCTTACTCTTCTAAATGTTTTCCCTTGCACTGTCATAAATACAACAATGGAGCAATAGGAAGATACTGACACATAGTACCACACACAAAGATTTATTGAGCACATTAAAACAATGGTAAGCACTTTCATCAGCCTTTAGCATAAACTTCATCAGAATCCATAAAAAAACTGTTTTGCACAATTTAATATTCCTGCCTTTATTACCATGTGACTTCTAAATGACCAGTAATAGCACTTCCTATAAATACTAATTAAAAAACTTGTTCCTATTATATTTAAGCTTGATTATAATAGGAACAACTTTTTAATTAGTATGTATAGGAAGTGTTATTGGTTATTTAGTAGTCACATGGTATTAAGGCAGGAATTTTAAATTGTGTAAAACTGTGTTTTTTATGGATTCTGATGAAGTTTATGCTACAGGCTGATGAAAGTGCTTAATCCTTGTTTTAATGTGCTCAGTAAATATTTCTGCGTGGTGCTGATGTGTCCATATCTTCCTTTTTCTCTGTTGTTTTGTTTTTATCTGGTTATTTAGTTTGGTCTATGATCCTTGTACTCTCTTGGTCAACAAGATGACAAGATTTAAAAAAATACACTTTTTGTGGGTATAAAATCCCCAATTCAGATGCCCACAGGGAGTGTGTATATTGTTTAGGAGCAGCTCATTTGAACACAAACTGCTCTCTATGTGCAGCTTTCAATACGATAACTTTAGCTGATAGATGCAGTAAACTTATCCTTAAGGGTTTACTTCCTCCCTCAACTACATCATCTTCAGGGACTCAAACCCCCAGTAAGATCACTAAAGCTCCTTTGGTGCATAGGAAGCACTCACCACCGAAGTCTCCCAATACTTCTTCGGAACCGTCTTCTAAAGTTGTGAAGCTATCAAATCCAAATTCTTCAGAACTGAAAATACACACTGTGGATCCAAAATCCTTGGACCCTAAACCATCAGATCCAATTATATCAACGGACCCTACAACTCAGATTATAAATCCCAAACCCTCAGATCCGAAGCCTGGTACATCCCACACTCCTAGAGCTCATTCTCCTGACTTTCTTTTGGATACAGTCTTCCCTAAGCTCCATTCCCCTTTCATGCAAACTCCCAAAAAACATTCTAGGCCCCAGTCAACCATATCATCCACCAGGTTCTCCAGAAGTCTTTACAAACAGATGTGGCTAGGATGGTGTGAAAGGTCCTCAGATCAGATCAGGATGAGGGTTAATTCATCTCTGTCCCCTATTTGATCTGTGAGTCTTCCTGCCACTACTCACACAGTTTTATCTCCTTTGCTTTCAGAGCCCCATGATCTGACAGTTCCAAGAGTTCTGGAGTCCGAGATGAAAAGGATTACTTCTTTGACTCTGACAACATCCCTGACTAGTTTTTCTCCTATGCCTTTGGATTGGAACAGGTCCCGGAGCTGAAGCATTGGCATCCGGTCCATGGGGCCGGGATCTATTCTGATATTCTCAGTTCCATCCCTGCCCCTTGGAGCCTCAGCGCTGAACTGCTAGAGTCTAGTTACCTCCTCTAGGCATGGATCCAGTTGGGCTCAGGATCTACTTGTACTGGAACACTGTGCTCTGTTGCAGGTGGGCATGGCTTCTCTGGGTCAGTCTGCCTTCGATGTTATGGAAAGGCCTTTTTCTTGTTCTAGAGATCTGGTCTCTCTGCCTTTGGATCCTCCTTGATTCTGAGTTCTGAGTCCATCAGGCCAGTTCCACAGGGACAGCCAGTTCCATCTAGCTTCCAGTAAGTTCCCACTGAGGGACTCCCTCTCTCTTCTGACACCTCCCCCTGAACATCCCTCAAAGGGGTCCATTGGAAGAGAATGTGCAAGAGGAGGCACTTAGATTTTCAATTGGAATCTCTCAAGGAAGATACTGATTTCTAAGAAGGCAAAGGGTCCTCTAGATCACCACCTGATGATATCTTCTTTGGAGACATATTACAGATCCTTCAACAAAAAGGTGGTCGGTTTCTGATAATCCTTCTCCAGAGGAGTCTGTATTTCTGGAAAATCCTATTGGAGGATCTTAGGCATCTGAAGTTTTTAATGTATTCGGCAACCAGGAAGCATTTTTGGACTCAGAAGCTCATTTTTCTTCTAGATCTCACAAACTTGGATGGCAATGGCATTTCAGCAATGTCTGTACAGATGAAGTCTCCAGCACATAGAATGTACAATTCTTTTTATACTTGTTTCAACTGTGATAAGTTTGCGGCCGATGATTTTGGTAGATAGCTGCATATGGATTTTACTTTTTCAAGGGAGAAACACAGCCCTCATTTCGACTCGTATGAAGATGAAATTCGTAAGTTACACAAGACTTTAAATACCATACTGTAATGTTGGACAACTCTTTTCTTAAAATAATGTGTATCTATGAAAATTGGGTTATCCAAGGAAGTTGGTAGAAGAGATTAGTCTTCAAGTGATTGTTGGCTGGGGTTCTAGATTCTTCCTATCATTGGTAATAAATGTGAGAAATCTGTTGTGATGGTGGGTGACATTGGTTCATCGAAAATTAATATTAAGATTTTTCCCAGGCTTCACTCTTAGAATACAGTCAAGATACTAAGTGGATTAAGAAAGTGATGATAAACTATTGGAATACGATTGAAGTTAAACCTACAACCTTAGATATTTTTACTAAGCTCGCTTTGACTCTGTATAGGAAAGCCAAGAATTTGAAGGAATTTTGAGGGAATGATTAATAAGAATAAGAAGAATTGATCACGCTTAGTAACATATAAATGTGGAGCTTGTAGTTCATGCCCTTATATTGCAAACACCAATTGTGTTTACCTCTCTTGCAGACAAAAAAAACATTACAGGCTTCTAAATTTTACAACTACATTAAGTAGTGGAGTGGTGTATTTAGCCAAATGATCTTTATGTGACTCATTTTATGTAGGCAAAACAGAAAGACCCTTAAAAAAGCACATATACAAGCATAATTTTGACATTATTAAAGATGTTAAAACTAATGCCTTGGCTAAACATATTAGGACGTCTGCAAAAGCAAGGTATACAGTTTTTTTAATCCGGAATAAATCCAAAGGGACTCTGGAGAGGTCAGTGGGAGGACAGACTGGAGTATAGGGATCTATACTGGCAGGTAGTTCTGGTTGCTAATAACCCCCCTGAGGCTTAATGATCACATCACATTTTCCTCTATGCTGAAATGAAGGGCTTCTAAACTGTAATTATTTTATCACACAAAAATCATATGTGAAGTTGTTCTATCTCGCTGTTCATTCTTACAGATGGGTTCAGAGCCGAGTCGGCCTACTACAAAGATTGAGGTCTTCAGACAGCTCAAGGCCAAGTCCCTATCCCATGATGCACCTTGAGTTACCCAGATCTAGTTTGTCGCTGCAACAGATTCGAAGTTTCCTAGCATAGCTCGGGCCAGTATAGCTTTTTTTCTATAAAATTTCAAAAAATTTGTCTTACATTTTCATAGTTAGTGATAGTTATTCTTAGTTATAACCCTAGATAATTGCTTAATATTTGATAGTTCTCTTTCTCCCTTTGGCCTTCATTTTTTTTATAGGCCTTTAGTATTCCCTTCCCCCTTTGGTGTGCCTTTTAAAAAAATATTAGCATAGTGTTATATAGCTTTCTAGAGTTTATTAAGTGCTTGTTACTACCCAGCCAAGCTCCTCCTGGTCCTGCAGAGTGGTGCTAGCAGCAGAGAGGCTAGAAGAGCGACTGCTTACCTGATAAAAGTGTTTTTTTTCCTGCTACTACCTGGGCGACTGTCCGATCTAGCTAAATAGCAAGTATTTCTGCTTCTTTAACTGTTTTAAACTGCTTAAAGTTGTTTTTGCACCTGCACTTTTAAAGTTTGTCCTGTTTGTTGCATTTACCTGTTGAGGCTACACACTCAAGTGCGCTAGCATGTGTTACATATTTATTGCATTTTCCTGCTGTTTATTTGCAAAAAAAAAAAAACAAAAAATATATCCTTGTTTCCTGCCCTTCCTGACCTAGAGTAGTCTAAATACAGGCTTTGCTGTATTCTGGACTTTTGGAAAGTTCCTGAGTTGCCCATTTCCTTTCTTGGATAAAAGGAGGCTTCTTTGTTCACCAGTGGGAGTGGGGAGCTTAGAGCAGCCTATCTATCCCTGGAGGAGTGTTCCCAGCACAAGAATCTGGTAGTCTATTGGCCGTTTTGGGCCAATTTCTAGCTCTTTCAAGTCCCCCTGTATAAAACCCGCTTTGGCGCAGTTTTTGCCCTTGTTACTACTCAGCCAAGCTCCTTGTGGTCCTGCAGAGTGGTGCTGGCAGCAGAGAGGGTAAAAGAGCGACTGCTTACCTTATAAGTGTTTTTTTCCTGTTACTACCTGGGTGACTGTCCGATCTAGCTAAATAGCAAGTATTTCTGCTTCTTTAACTGTTTTAAACTGTTTAAAGTTGTTTTTGCACCTGCACTTTTAAAGTTTATCCTGTTTGTTGCATTTACCTGTTGAGGCTACACACTCAAGTGCGCTAGCATGTGTTACATATTTATTGCATTTTCCTGCTGTTTATTTGCAAAAAAAAAGCAAAAACAAAAAAAATTATCCTTGTTTCCCGCCTTTCCTGACCTAGAGTAGTCCAAATATAGGCTTTGCTGTATTCTGGACTTTTGGAAAGTTCCTGTGTTGCCCATTTCATTTCTTGGATAAAAGGAGGCTTCTTTGTTCACCAGTGGGAGTGGGGAGCTTAGAACAGTCTATCTATCCCTGGAAGAGTGTTCCCAGCACAAGAATCTGGTAGTCTATTGGCCATTTTGGGCCAATTTCTAGCTCTTTCAAGTCCCCCTGTATAGAACGCGCTTTAGAGTGGCTTTGTGCGATTTTGCGCATAGCGCAGCATCGGGCAGCGCGGCTTAATTGGGTTTAAACCATTCTCGGCTCCACAAAGTCTGCTCTTCACTTTTTCCCTTAGAACTGCTGTAGTTCTCATAATAAACACCCTATTCCTACTCTAAAGCCTGGCACCTGCTCACTAAAGCAATTATATAAGTCAACACTAAAACATTAAAAGCACTACACCCTCACAAACTCCCCTTGAATACCTTACTCCCAATTGGCCCTTTTTTTTCAATTTTTAAGGAGTTCCCTGTACTATTCTAGCATGTCCAAAGGTCAGTTGGCAGTATCCTCTCCAGTACAGCTGGTGAATCTGGGAATCTTGAGACAATGTCACAACTGCCTCATGTACACAGACAACCCTCTCCTCCTCCCAATAAGTTCCAACATATGTGAGAGATGCAACCATATAGCCAAACTGGAGGCTCAGCTCTCTCAACTCATTACTGGCGTAACCAGTCAGGAGGAGAAGGTATCCACACTCACTACAATTCCAGTCTCACATAGACCTACCACGACAGCAAACCAAACACATAAACACACAAAAACATACTCGGAGGCTCTAAATAAAAATCTGCCTAAGCAGCAGAGACCTCCAAAGCAGACACCCAAGCAACCGCTACCCCAAAACAAAACACGTGCAACACATAGTTCACAAAGCCAGTGTGCTGAACAGTCACAACCCTTAAGGCTAAACAACACACCTGATACACTTGTAATAGGTGATTCTGTCGTCAGGCACACTGACGTCCCGCTCACCAGGCTGAACAAGGAGAGGGTCACGGTGAGTTGCCTGTTGGGCGCTAGGATCCACCACATAACACAAGCACTCAGGTCACTCCAAGGCAAGTGCAAATATGACTCAGTCATTGTCCATGCTGGTGTGAGTGACCTGAGACGTACCTCCCTGGACTACATGAAAAGAGACATAAAGGAGCTCTCTGAGCATGTAGCCCAAGCCCGTATCACCCTGACCTTGAGTAGCATCTTACCCTCACCAAGAATGATGCCACAATATGGAGACAAGATGATCAATTTCAACAATTGGCTTAAATATTGGTGTCATTCAAAGGGGATCCAATGCCTGTCAGCCTGGGATGACAAGCCACGCTGCTTCGCTAGGGACGGCTTGCACCTGTCACCTCTGGGCTTTCAGATATTGGCAAAGGCTCTTGCCACCCCATAGTGCCTTTTTTAGGTAAGGCTCAAAAGGCAAACCCACCTCCATAGGTATCACAAGGGATAAGAATCTAAGAGTAATGCTACTCAACGCCAGAAGTCTAAACCTCAAGATGCATGCACTCGAAACTCTCCTTAGCATGGAGAACATCGATATCTGTGCAGTAACAGATGCCTGGTTCAAGGCTCCCGAGAGCACCCCAGCACTACCAGGTTATACCTCATACCATGCTTTTCGGCCCCAAAACTCAGACCGAACCACAAAAGGAGGGGAAGTATCAATATTCGTCAAAGATACCCACACCTCCAGGTTGGTGGCAAAGCACGAAGCATCAGAGACTATCCATGTGCAACTAACAGTGGGTAAAACTGCCTTCCAGTTTATAGCCTGCTGCATACCACCCTCCCAAACCCAGGAACCCCACTTGGCCTTCCTGAGAACACTGGAAAATTTGAAGGTCTCTCCAAACACCATTATATTGGGCGACTTCAACTACCCAAACATAGACTGGGAGCATTACTCTAGCTCCAACATCCTAGCCCAAAGGTTCCTAGAATTTATAAACTCAAATGCTATGGAACAACTTGTGACCACTCCTACAAGAGGGGAAAACATACTGGACCTGATCATCATCAACATGGGAACTCTATGCTCCAGACCAGAAGTGTATTCCTCACTGGTAAGATCAGACCATAAATTAATCTCACTGGATATCCACATCCCGACCCCACCCCCTGCCCAGAAAACCACAGTGAAAAACTTCTCTAAAGCAAACTTCACACTACTCAAAACCAAGGTGGAATCCTTCAAAGCCCCCGGGCCTGTGGAAAATACAGCCCAGACCGCAGAATCCTTTATAAGCGCATTCTATGAACACCTTCAGGAATGCATGGATCATGCAATCCCAAATAAAACTAAGACCCAGTCCCCCAAAGGCAGGCGTCCTGTCTGGTGGACCCCAGCCATAAACAAACTATACAATAGAAGAAGGAAGTTACTACACGATAGAGCAAAATCCCAAAAAGGGAAGGCATCTCTGATCAGTATTAGCAAAAAACTACGGGCACTCATAAAATCATCTAAGGCCAGCTTCAAGAGAAAAATTGCACAGGACACTAACGATAATCACAAAGCTTTCTTTAGTTATGTTAGGAACCTGGATGGGAATTCCCAGATATGCTCAGAATTAGTCCAAAATGACAAAAAATACACTGAACCCACAGATATTGCCAACATCCTGGCCGACAGGTTCAGCGCAAACTCTCCCACCCCCCTCTTCACCAAAAGAGCAAATATCTATTCCAGCAGAGTGCTGCCCCCCTGACATCTCAGATGCTCAGGTAAAAACTGCCCTCTCCAAAGCAAAAAACACAGCATCAATGGGACCAAACAGTGTCCCGGGCTGCATCCTACATGAACTCCAAGATGAGCTGAACCCAAACATAAAGCTACTGTTCAATCTCAGCCTTACTACAGGATATGTACCCAGAGAGTGGCGTACAGCAACAGTGGTCCCTCTCCACAAAGGTGGTGCCTCAATGGATCCTGGAAATTATCATCCCATAAGCCTGACTAGCTTGGTCTGCAAAGCTATGGAAAGGATCATCATGGAACTCCTAAATAAAGATATTGGGGACCTACAGACACTGGATCCTACCCAGTTCATCTTTGTTAAGGGCAGATCCTGCCTCTTAAACCTGGTAGATTTCTTTCAAACAGTCACCAAGGCCATTGACGAGGGGAAGGTGGTCCACACAGCCTACCTGGACCTCGCAAAAGCCTTCGATACAATACCCCACTCGGGCATCATAGATAAGCTATCCAGCTTAAATATAAACCCCTATGTCACTAGATGGGTTGCAAACTGGCTCAAGGACAGAACCCACATGGTTAGAATTGCTGGAGCCATGTCAGACTCCAAACCAGTTACAAGTGGTGTCCCACAAGGCTCAGTCCTGGGACCTCTCTTGTTCGGTATATATTTCTCGGAGGTACAGGCCAACACGGAAGGACTGTGGCTGACCAAGTTCGCAGATGACTGCAAACTGGGCGCCATAATCAACTCTCAGCTGACACAAGCATCATCCAAAAGGGACTCATAGAAACAGACAACTGGTGCCAGAGCCATGGCCTCAAGCTAAACGCCAAAAAGTGTATAGTCATCCCCTTTGGCAAAAACAAAGTGCCCACAAATTACTGCATAGGTGGTAATCCATTAAGTATGGAAGAAGTAATTAGGGACCTGGGGACCCAAGTTGATAGCAATCTCTCATTTGACAACCACGTGGCCAAAGTGGTTAGAAAAACATTCTATATAGCCCACCTAATCATGAAGGGATTCACATCTAGATCAGGGGAGGTCATTGTGCCTCTTTACTCATCCCTCATCAGGCCCATAATCTAGTACAATGCCCCTTTTGGGATGTACCTTACCAGACACCTGCAGCAACTGGAAAGACCCCAAAAGTACCTCACCAAGAGGATCAAAGGGCTCAAACAGATGCCATATGCTGCCCGGTTAAAGAAACTCCAGCTCTACTCGGTTGCATACCGCCTGCTTAGAGGCGATCTGAGCCTGACGTATAAAGCCATGTCCAACCCGGAATTAATGGACATGCTGCACCTCAGAAAAGCCAAATCCCATCGAGCTACGCGCTCGAGGGACTTGAACCTCAGCACAGAAATAAATAGGACATGCTGGAGGGACAGATTCATAACCCAGAGGCTCCCTTCACTCTGGAATAAAATCCCAGTCCAAGTTAGGCAGAGTTCCTCACTGACTCTCTTCAAGAGGAATCTTGATGAGTGGATGGGAGAGCATAGGTTTACCCCGGGTATCACTTCTGTGTCACTGTTAGACAGAGGCACAGTAAACTAAACCTCGAAAAAGGGCATAGTAAAATTCATTAAATGGGTGGCGAAAGCCAAACACACTCTGGCTAGGCTTACAAATGCCCTAGGGCAGATAGCCTAGTATGAACCTATGAACCTATATAAATGAGACTGTGTATGTGTGTGTATTTAGATATACATCCATGTTTATGTTACACAGTTACACATTTTTTATTTCTTTTTTTTGTTTTTTCTTGTTTTTTGTCTTGTAATGTTTATATAATCTTAATATTATTATTTATTATATATCTTAATATTATGTTTAGTCATGGTTCCATTCCAATATTCAATGCATGGTTTATTTATTTATTTCATTTTTATGTTTTGACACCAATGTATATGTTTCAACAGCAAGAATTGTGGAAAAATGGAATGGAAATATGAAAAGCCACATGATGGACCTTTTATATTTTTTTTTTTTATATGTTTTAAGAAGGCATTATATATGTTATAGTCAATGTTGATTTTCAAAAAACTAGCTACACATTTTAGGAAATACATTGAAGTTGTTATACTTTTAATGTTAAATGTTTAATTGAATGGAGTGCACTTGCCTTAGTATTTTAATATGCAGGTGATGGCTTTCATTTGATGTCTGATGAAGTCTGATTGTAACAGAAAAGCGCTACCCTCAACTTGCTGTCCTTGTCTTTTTTTTTAAATCTGAGTTTTAACTCAGTTTAACTTCATTCATTTGTCAACTGGCACGTATTTTCTTCAGGATAACCCCTGTATTGTGAAGCCGGTGGTGGTTTTCTTTATCTGTATTTTTGAGTGGTGGAGTAGAGGTTGTTGTTTCTGTGTATTTAGATAGTTATAAACTACATTTATACCTTTTCAGCCCATTTGCTTTGTTTAAGGGCTAATTTTTGTACTTTGAGATTGCTAAAGCCTCTGTGTGTGCATTCTTCTCTGATACTACAGCTTATTGGTGTATAGTTTGATATCTTTTGGTATTTAACATGGTTGACCAAGAAAAGGACAAACATCCCAAGTCTGGGTTTAAGAAATGTCCAAAGTGTGGACAAAAGATGTCAGTGACAGTCACGTAAATTGTGTTTGTTTCGGAGCCTTGCACTTGCAAGAGAGCTGCTCCATTTGCCGTTCTTTTTCTAGCAGAGTTTTACATGAGAGAAAAAGAAAACTCATTGATAGAGGACTTTTGAAATCTTCTTTTCAGGAAGCTTTGAGTGACCAGGATGAATCTAGCCAGTCCCCCAAGTCTTCAAAGTTTTCTAAGGCTTCTTCCACTGATGTGACAAAATAAAAAAAAAACATTGACGTCAGCTCTACAGCCTTCGGAACCGAGCATCCTGTCTTTTCGGAGCCGGTCCCCAAAGTGTTAAAGTCTCCTATACTCCAGTCGATACCACCCTCCATTCATTCAGATCGGTCCTCGATCAACTTATCCGATTTGGATGTGGATTGTGTGGTGCAGAAGTTGTTACAGGCACCAGCGTTTGCTAAATTTTTATCGGCTCTGACCCAAGTTGTTTTGGAAATGAAGACTGTTATGCCATCGACTTCCTTTCCTCCTCCGAGCCATACCGGTCCTTCAGAGCCAGAGGAGTTGGACCTGATGATTGTTGAGCATTTGGAGCCAATGACTGCTCCAGTGTCATCAGTTCCATTTACTCAGACTTCCTCGGCGCCTATCGAGGAGTCTAGGAGCCGACACTCTCCAGTCAGGTCCGGGGAGGATAGTCGGACTGACCTGTCGGTTCTGACTTTGCCTCTCGGGGCCTCGGCTCAGATGAATTCGGCTCCTACCTCTTGTTCAGAGCCCACTGTTCCGGTGCCAAGGGGATATGTTGTTTCTTCGGATCCAGCGGTCCCTTCTCATCAGAGCAGAGGTGCCTTTGAAGCCATGAGGAGAGTGATGTCCCCCAAGACATGTACAACTTCTGGTCCAACTACCTTCTCCCCAAACGCACCTGTGTCCACTTTTGCCTCACAGATCCCTTTGAAGTGTAGAGACCCTAAGCCTCAGGAAGCCTCACTGGGTGGCCCCTGCTCTTCCGAGACCTCACCAGAAGTTCGCACTGATGAGGTTCCCAGGAAGAGAATTTGCAAGAGGAAGCACCTAGCCTCCCTGCAGGAGTCTCTCACATCTGATACCGACTTAGATGAATCAGAAGGGTCCCCACGGTCCCCCTCTGAAGATATCTCATTTGCAGAGATATTAGAAATCCTTAAACAGATGGGTGGCTGGAAGTCCACCAACCCTACTGAAGATGTGTTGGTTCTCCTGATGGCTTTCGGGTCTCAATCCTCCACCTCTTGGGTGTCTCCGTCCTTCGATGAGTTCATGCAGATGGTCTCACGAAGGGCATGGGAGTCTCCGGACACCATGGAGCTTGTCCCTAAGAGACCCAATAAATTTATTTCTGCCCCTCAGGATAAGTTCTTTCTCACTAAGGGAGTGCCAGTTGATGCCATGGTGGTGGTGGTGGTAGCCACCAAAAAGGAAATGTCAGAAATTTCTTCCTCTATCCATCCTCCTAACAGAGACTCTAGAATCATGGATAGATATAGGAAGCGCATGTACTGTTCAGTGACTTTTGCCATGCATTCCCTGAACTATCTCACACATTTTACGAAACTGCAGAGACCTCCTAACAAAGCTTGGAGATACTCTTCAGGGTGCGGTAGCTGCAGGAGCTTCAGACAAAGTCACCTCCCAGCTTGCTACCTTCATTTCCATAGTGAACTCATCCATGCATCTCATTTCATATGCAGCTGATGGAACGAGCAGGGCAGTGGGTACAGGAATTGCTCTCAGGAGGCACTCCTGGATGCACTTATGTTCCTTCGCGGAGCCCTTTAAGTCATCCTTTGTCAACACCCCTTTTGATGTCTCATCCCTTTTTGGGCCCAAAGTTAAGGAAACTTTGACCAGGTGTGAGCAGGAAGGAAAGACTCTGTCTGCCGTCGGAGTCTGTTTTTCCACCCCTACTAGACCCTACCCCAAGGTCAAAAGGGGGGAAAGATGTGGTTCCAAAATACCCAAGGAGCCTTTCTGGACACATGGTGAACCCCCCTTCAGGGGCAGAGGAGGGGGCAATAATGGAAGACGCCGCCCTCGCAGCAGAGGGGGTCTGCAAAACCAGGGCGACAGAGACCAGTTCTTTGGGAAGCCCTACCAGCGCTCCTAAAAGGAAGCCCAACTGTCCTGGTCTGGAGGCAGTCTGGGGTCACTTAGCTTTGTATCCAGACGCCTGGCTCAAAATAAATGATAACAGGGTACAAAGTATAGTTTCCAGAGGATATTTCATTCCCTTTGCCATACTCCCTCCATTGACAACAAAAATCCCGGACATTCCACCCAGTTACAGGGAACAAGTAACAGTAGAGGTCCAAACGTTGCTAAGAAAAAGAGTCATCCAACCAGTCCCAGCAGACCAGACAGGATCCGGAACTTGCTCAAGATTCTTTTTAGTTCCAAAAAAGACAGGGAACTGGAGACCTATTTTGGACCTCAGCAGACTAAACAGATCTGTCAAGAAAGAGAAGTTCTGGATGGTCACGCTTCAGTCGATACTTCCCTTCTTAGGGAAAGACAATTGGATGTGCTCAATAGACCTATAGGATGCGTACTACCATATAAAAATGGGCAGACCATCCAGGGATCATCGGCGCTTCCGGCTGGGAGCCAATTATTACCAGTTTCGAGCCCTGCCCTTTGGTCACTACAGCCCCCAGAGTGTTCACCAAATGTATGGCAGTGGTCATGGCTCACTTGAGGCGTTTAGGATTCCAGGTGTTTCCGTACTTAAATGATTGGCTCTTCACCGCCACCACCAGGCATCAGCTAATACAAGCCAGGGACATCACTCTTACTCTTTGCAATCATCTGGGCATTACCATAAATTCAGAAAAATCTGCCTTGTCACCATCACAACATATCATTTTTATTGGAGCAGAATTATACACCACCACCACCACCACTTTAAAACTTCCAGCAGAAAGAGTTTTACTACTTTGTCAGCAAGTCCAGAACATCACATCCGGAGACAAGGCTCTAGCATCAGAAGTGCTAAAGTTGTTAGGCATGATGGCAGCTGCAGTAATAGCGGTACCGTTGGGTCGCATGCACATGCGGATTCTACAATGGCTGCTATTCACTCTATGGTCTTATCAAGAGCTCTCAATGTCTCGTCTCATAATTGTGAGAAACACATGCAAAAAGGATCTTCGGTGGTGGTTGACCTCTCTTCAAGTAAAGATAGGTCGTCCTTTTATCCTACCTTCACCAGTGGCCACGGTGGCCACGGACGCTTCCCTGATAGGGGGGGGGGGCATTTTCAGGGAAGAACAGTCCAAGGCACATGGACCGAACAGGAGACAAATCTGCATATCAGTGTCCTGGAGATGAGAGCGGTACTTTTGGCATTGCAGTACTTTCAGGACTCTCTCCCTTTGGGGACAATTGCGATTCAGACGGATAACATGTCAGTGATCTGGTACTTGAACAAACAAGGAGGAACCAAGTTCTATCCCCATTGTCACGAGACCCTAAGAGTATGGCAGTGGGCTACATCCACCCAGCGCTTTCTGATAGCAACATACATCCCTGGGAAATCCAACGTGATTGCAGACAAACTGAGCAGGGCAATTTTGTTGTCTCACGAGTGGTCCTTCAAAAAAGAGATAGCGGAGAGAATATTCCGCAGGTGGGGCCAGCCTTGCTGCGACCTTTTTGCTTCCTAAATCTACTTTTCCCTGATTCCCCCTCCGGGAGATTCCCAAAGGGACGCACTCATACACGATTGGCCTCCGGGTCTCCTTTATGCATTCCCACCAATTCCCTTGATATCCAAAGTATTATAGAAACCAAAAGCCCTAGGAAGGACCTTCATTCTAATAGCCCCTCAATGGCCTCGTCAGATTTGGTTCCCCTTCCTTCGACTTCATCTGTTGGAAGAGCCTTGGATTCAGGACCCAGTTCCAGACCTTTTGACGCATTCGTCGGGGGCTCTTCATCCCTCTCTTCAGTCCCTAAAATTGACAGCTTGGCTGCTCCAATTCCCAACATAACCAGGTTCTATAACCTCAAATGAAATGCAGCATATTTTAATATCTTCTCATAAATCCACTAGGAAGTTATACCTTAGCAAATGGAGGAAATTTTCTATATGAGCCTCTCAGAATAACAGTGATCCCTACCAAGCCCCCATTTCCTCTATATTAGAATTTTTGACTATGCTTTTCAACAAATTCGCTGCAGCAGCTACAGTTCGGGTACAACTTGCCTCCATCTGTAATTTTCACTTTGGTTTTGAAGGATTGAACATAATGTCACACAAACTATTCAAAGCCTTTCTCAAAGGGACCTTCCACCTCAGACCACCAGTGAAATCCCCTTATACCCCATGGAAACTAAATGTTATGGTTTCACGCATTATACTCCCACCGTTCGAGCCAGCTTCCTCATGTGAGTTGAAATTTTTGCCTTGGAAGACTATCTTTTTAGTAGCCATCACTTCTACCCGTAGAGTATCAGAGCTACAGGCCTTGTCCATAAACCCTCCATATTTGATTTTTCATGCTGACAGAGTGTCCCTGCAAACAAATCTTTCATTTTACCTGAAGTTAGTACTGAAGCTAACCTTAACCAAATCATAGATTTACCAGTGTTTTTCCCCAAACACACCAACAACTTGTATATATTGCACAAGCTTGATGTTCATAGACAGCTCAGATTTTACCTGGATAGAACTAAAGAGTTCAGAAAATCAGAATAATTTTTTGTTTCCTTTTCAGATTCTAGGAAAGGTATGCCATTGGCAAAAACAACACTATCTACATTTGTGCAGCAGCACTTGGTCAAGACCTCATACCTTTATCACTCATTACAAAGTTGATAAGGCCTCCAGGGACAGGGCCTCCTTTGGTTCTACTGTCCTAAAAAACATAGTCCTGTGAGCCACCCGAGAAAGATGCTTGGGATGCTACCCATCTGTAAGAATGAACGTCGAGATAGAACAACTTCACATAAAGAAGTTATGTACTCACAATAACGTTCCATGTGAGTTGTTCTTCTCACCTTCATTCTTACTTCCCACCCTCCTACCCCCTCCAGGGTTTTTCAAGGACTGAGATACTAGTTTTATCATGGTTGCTTAGTCTTTCTATGGGTTTTCCCTGAAAAAGTGATAGAATGGCGCATGGTATTGTTAGGCGCAGTAAACAAGATCTGAGGTAACTCAAGGTGCATCATGGGATAGGGACTTGGCCTCGAGCTGTCTGAAGACCTCAAGCTTTGCAGTAGGCTGACTCAGAGCAAACCCATCTGTAAGAATAAAGGCAAGATGAACAACTCACATAGAACGTTATGGTGAGTACATAACTTCTTTTTTTTTTTTTTTTTTTTTAGGTAACATTGTGATATGGTATATTTAGAACATAGTTTTAATGATTGGGTATATTAAATTAATATAAATTAATATTTATTATCTGTCTAATATTGAACAACCATTTTTGCATTTTTTTTGTTTTTATATGTTTGTGGTTTACAAGGGTAGTGTGACAGCAGTGAGGTCTGCGGTGGGAGTGATGGATGCGTTTAAGGTGGAGGTGGGATTGCATCAAGGATCAGCTCTGAGCCCTTTCATGTGAAATTGTTCAATCTCGCCATTTGTTCTTACAAACGGGTTCAGAGCCGATCGCATCACTAGCTCGAATCTTCGAGAAAGCTCGAGGCACAGTAATATCCCACGATCCTCCAGTGCTAACCCTCAGATCTAGTTTGCCGCTAGTAGCAGATCACATCGAGAGGCTCGGGTCAGTAGTATTTTTCTTATTATATCTTGTTATTTCTATATATTTACTCCAAATTTTACTTCAAATTTTCCTTTTCTTTATAGTATTTGATAGGTTTAATATCTAGTAGTTGTTTAAAGTAGTTGTAGTCAGGTTGTTATTTAGAAAGTTAGTAAAGGCCTTAGGCCATTCTTTTTCTGTAACTATTTACAGTACTTAAAAAAATATATAAATAAATAAATATATTCTTTCTATTTTTCATATAGTCATATATATATATATATATATATATATATATATATATATATATATATATATATCTTAGTGTGCTGTGTGAGTGTATACTATTGTATTTAACATATATTATAAACATTTTTTCTTTTCTTAAGAGAGTAAGATGTCAGAAAAGACCAAAAGTGGTTTTAAAAGGTGTCAGTGTGGACAGAAGATGTCCATTACTGACAACCACTCATCCTGCGTCTACTGTCTTGGCCCTCTCCACTTGCAGGAAGACTGTTCCATCTGTCATTCCTTTAGTGGGAGGGTCATGATGGAAAGACGCAGGAAGTTGGTGGACAGAGGGTTGCTTAAACCCGAGTTTCAGGAGGCCCTGGACAAGGCTGAACTGGTTTCTAAGTCTTAGAAGGGGTCGAAGTCTTCAAGAGTGCCGGAGCCCAAGTCATCGGCTCCGAGCACCTTTTTTCAGATTCGGACACCGGCTCCTATGACTTCGGTGCCGGCTGTCGAGACTCTATCTCTGCATGAGGCTCAGGTCTTAGAGCCGGTATCAGAGGTACCACCTTTGGCTATCCTTCGCTCGGTGACAGCTTCGATCCCTTCGACCCGTTCTTCGAGGCCACTTTCTGATTCCGATGTGGACCGAGTGGTACAGAAGCTTATGGAGAACTCGGCCTTGTCCATATTAATTGAGGTTTCGTCCCAGCTGGTTTCGAAACTCGAAGCTATTCCAGTTCCCTCGACACTTCCTCCTCCGAGACCCATCGAGTCATCGGTGTTAGGAGCTGAAGAACCGATGGTTGTAGAACCCTCGGTGCCGAAGCCTCCAGTAGTGCTATCGGCACCGTTGACCTCGACTCCTTCGGAACCAGCTGGAGAGTCTCGGAGCCGAAGGTTTTTCCTGGGTTCCGGGGGGGATAGTCGAACCGAGATGTCGGTTCCAACTCTTCCCCTCTGTGCCTCGGCTCAGATCAGTTTGGATCCATCCTTGGTGTCGGAGCCCATGGTTCCGATTCCGGAGAAACGACCCCCTTCTTCGGATCGGGTCGGATCTTCAGGTCGGGATACCGGTGCCTTTGACATCATGAGGAAGGTCTTG
The DNA here is from genome assembly GCF_019279795.1 of Protopterus annectens. NCBI lineage: Eukaryota > Metazoa > Chordata > Ceratodontiformes > Protopteridae > Protopterus > Protopterus annectens. The sequence continues at coordinate 1,088,191,541 of NC_056737.1, read as the reverse complement.
TCTGATCAGACACATACTTCATCGGTATCTTCATCTCCTTCCCCAAAAGGTCCGCGTTCTGCTTCTGTGCCTTCGGTCCCCACTAAACGTCGAGACCCAATGCCTCAGAAGTCCCCACAGGGTGACTCTGGTTCCTCGGATGCATCCCCAGAAGCTCCCGCTGAGGATGTTCCGAGGAAATGACTGTGCAAGAGGAGACACATAGATTCCCCTCAGGAATCTCTCACGTCTGATACTGATTTAGATGAAACAGAATGGTCCCCACAGTCCACCTCTGAGGATGTCTCATTTGCAGACATTTTGGAAATCCTGAAGCAAAGAGGTGACTGGCAAACCCTTACCCCTTCTGTGGATGAATCGGTATTACTGAAGGCATTTGGGGCTCAACCTTCTACCTCCTGGCTGACTCCACCCTTTGACGATCTCATGGAGCTTATAGCTCGGAGGGCTTGGGAAACACCTGATACAGTGGAACCAGTTCCCCGTAAACCAAATAAATACATGGCTCCCCAAGATAAAGCCTATCTTACAAAAGGAGTTCCCGTAGACACTATGGTGGTGGCGGCGGCCACTAAGAAAGAGATGTCTGAATCATCTTCCTCTGTCCATCCTCCTAATAAGGATTCTAGGACGATGGACAGATATGAGAAGCGCATATTTAGTTCGGCGACTTTTTCTATCCGATCGCTGAACTACCTTACGCATTTCACAAGTTTACAGAGAGATCTCATTAAGGAATTAGGAGATACTCTACAGGGACACACAGATGCTGCTGTCGTCGAGAAAGTGACAGCGCAACTTAACACCCTAAATTCCATAGTCAACTCGTCCATGAGGCTGATTTCATACGCAGCCGAAGGATCGAGTAGAGCGGCAGCTTCAGCGATTGCCCTGAGAAGACAATCCTGGTTGCACTTATGCTCCTTTGCGGAAGCCTTTAAGTCTTCCTTTGCCAACGCCCCCTTCGATGTTGCCTCCTTGTTTGGGCCCAAAGTAAAGGAGACTCTCACGAGGTGTGAACAAGAAGGGAAGACCCTGTCTGCCGTAGGAGTCCGTTTTTTCATTCCATCTAGACCCTACCCTAAAGGGCAACGAGGAGGAAAGATGTGGTTCCGAAAGACTCAGGGATCTTTTCAACACACCCAAAGTGACGCCCCCTCCAGAGGCAGAGGAGGGGGAAGAAATGGAAGACGCCACCCAGCCGGCGGAGGGGGTCCGCAAAATCAGGGTGACAGAGAGACCTTCTCTGGGAAACCCTTCCAGCACTCCTGAGTGCAGGCCCGGCTGTCCTACTCTGGAGGCAGTCGGGGGTCGCTTGGCTTTATACCCAGAGGCCTGGCTAAATCTTACATCAGATTACTGGGTAAAAAGCATAGTTACCAGAGGCTACAACATCCCCTTCATAAAAATACCACCAAACTCCAAAAAACTCCTAGATGTTCCACCCAGTCTGCGAGACCAAGCAACCATAGAGATAGGAAGGTTGCTTGAAAACAGAGTCATCCAACCAGTCCCAGCGGACCAAATAGGATCCGGAACTTACTCAAGGTTCTTTTTAGTTCCAAAGAAAACAGGGGACTGGAGGCCAATTTTAGACCTCAGCAAGTTAAATACCTTTGTGAAAAAGGAAAAGTTCCGGATGGTCACGCTTCAGTCAATCCTCCCTTTTCTGCAAAAGGGCGACTGGATGTGCTCTATAGATCTCAAAGACGCATACTACAATATCAAAATGGCCAGGGCGTCCAGAGATCACTTGCGCTTCTGGCTGGGAGCCAGTCATTTCCAGTTTCGCGCTCTGCCCTTTGGTCTTACCTCAGCCCCCAGGGTGTTCACCAAATGCATGGCAGTAGTAGCATCTCACTTGAGACGAAATGGATTCCGGGTGTTTCCTTATCTAGACGACTGGCTCCTTTCTGCCACCACCAAGTGTCGTCTTCTACAAGCCAGGGACTACACCATCAGTCTTTGCTCTTCCCTAGGCATAACGGTGAATTTTGGAAAATCTGTCTTATCGCCGTCACAGCGTATCTTATTTATAGGAGCACAACTAGACACTTCCCTGGCTCAAGTTACTCTCCCCCCACCAAGAGTATCAGACCTCAGGCATCAAATTTTGCTCCTTCTTCACAACAAGAGAGTCCCTGCACGACAAATATTAAGAGTGCTAGGCCTAATGTTAGCCTCCCTTCTTGTAGTTCCTTTAGGCAGGATGCACATGAGGATCCTTCAATGGATGCTATTCGCCCAGTGGTCGTATCTACAACTTCCACTGTCTCACGAAATCTTGATCATGAATTCTTGCAAGAAGGATCTCTTGTGGTGGATACACAGTCAAGAGCTAACACTAGGACGACCCTTTGTATTACCCAGTCCGGTAGCAACTCTAACCACGGACGCTTCCCTGATAGGGTGGGGGGATTCTTTCAGGGACAAACAGTCCAAGGTCAATGGTCCAACTTGGAGTACAATCTGCACATCAATGTTCTAGAGCTGAGGGCAGTGTTTCTAGCGTTGCAACACTTTCACAAGTCCTTACCTCGGGGAACAGTGACAGCTCAGACGGACAACATGTCAGTGGTCTGGTACATAAACAAGCAAGGGGGAACCAGATCTTACCCGTTATGCAGAGAGGCCCTCAGAATTTGGCAATGGGCAAAGTCCACTGGACACTTTCTGATAGCAATGCACATCCCGAGGACTTCCAACGTAATCGCGGACAGGTTGAGCAGAGCCATCCTGTTCCCTCACGAGTGGTCCCTCAAACCTCAAGTGGCGGAAGAGATCTTCCGCAGATGGGGCCAGCCTTGCTGCGACCTGTTTGCATCCCCTTTGAATGCCAAATGCAGAAGCTACTTTGCCCTGTTACCCCCCCAGGGGGTGTCCCCAGGGACGCACTGGTATACGATTGGCCCCCGGGTCTTCTTTACGCTTTTCCTCCTGTTCCACTAATTCCCAGGTTCTTGCAGAAAGCTACATGTCTGGACAGGACCATAATACTGATAGCCCCATTCTGGCCTCGACAAATCTGGTTTCCTTTCCTTCAATCCCATCAAGCGGAGGAACCATGGATACTGGACCCGGAGCCAGATCTGTTGACACATTCGTCGGGAGTTCCTCACACCTTCCTCAAGTCCCTCAAATTGACAGCTTGGCTGCTCCGCTTCCCATCTTAGCCAGGTTGGAGTTACTATCTCCTGCAGTACAACAAATTATTGTATCTTCTCACAAACCATCTACAAGAAAATTGTACAACAGCAAATGGAACCGTTTTGCGCACTGGGCCTCCAAACAAGGTATAGATCCATTCGGGGCCCCAGTACACAAGATACTAGAATTCCTCACCTCACTTTTTCAAGAAGGAGCATCAACATCCACTATAAGGGTTCAACTGGCCGCTATTTCCAATTTTCATATTGGCCGTGAAGATGGTTCTCTTATGTCCCACAGGCTTTGTAAAGCCTTCATAAAAGGTACTTTTCACCTCCGTCCCCCCTTTCGTAATCCAATAGCACCTTGGAATCTTAATCTCATGTTGTCACAACTCATGTTGCCCCCTTTTGAACCAGCTACCACAACTCCGTTAAAATTTCTTTCGTGGAAAACACTTTTCCTGGTTGCCATCACTTCTGCCAGAAGAGTTTCAGAGTTACAGGCTCTATCTATCCAACCCCCGTACATGATTTTTCATCCAGATAGGGTAACCTTGCACACCAATCCGTCCTTCCTTCCGAAGATTTGTTCGATTCAGAACATCAATCAATCTATCGAACTGCCTACCTTCTTTAAAAATCATTCCAATAAGCTAGAATACACATTGCACAAGTTGGACGCTCACAGACAACTAAGATTTTACTTACATAGGACAAAAGAGCACAGAAAGTCAGATCAACTATTTGTCTCATATGCTGACCAAAGAAAAGGACAGGCAGTAATGAAGGTTACTTTATCCAAATGGCTCTCAGATTGCATAAATTTCGTATATGCTAAATCTAAACAGCAACTCCCTTTCAAACCCAGAGCTCATTCTACAAGGGCGATTGCTACCTCTTCAGCCCATACCGCTCGTTTGCCCTTAGATACCATTTGTGCAGCGGCAACTTGGGCAAAACCGCATACCTTTATTGCCCACTACAAGCTAGACAAGAGTTCCAGGGACAGGGCGACGTTTGGTTCCACTGTTCTCAGGAATGTTCTCACTTGAGCCACCCGGGAAAAAGGAGGTAGGGACGCTACCCGTGTGTAAGAACAAACGGCGAGATTGAACAATTTCACATTAAGAAGTTATGTCTTACCATAACGATCCATGTGAATTGTTCATCTCGCCTTTGTTCTTACATTCCCCCCCTCCACCCCCCGTCCTACGGTCTGGGAGAACGGTTTTCAACTAGATTCCTTTTCAGCCTTTTCTAGGTATGGTTGGCATGTTATTAACAACAGTAATGGCATCTTTTATCCTCTACATGGCAGTAGGGTTCCAGACACTTTGCAGTATCTGTTTATAAGTGTTTTAGACACAGTTCTAAGAGTGATTCTTCTGGTATAGCAAACTAGATCTGAGGGTTAGCACCAGAGGATCATGGGATATTACTGTGCCTCGAGCTTTCTCGAAGATTTGAGCTAGTGATGCGGCCGACTCGGAGCCGAGGATCGGCTCTGAACCCGTGTGTAAGAACAAAGGCGAGATGAACAATTCACATGGATCTTTATGGTAAGACATAACTTCTTATTATTTGCACTGGTGATGGACAGGCTGACAGATGAGATCAGACAGGAGTCCCCATGGACTATGATGTTTGCAGATGACATTGTGATCTGTAGTGAGAGTAGGGAACAGGTGGAGGAGACCCAAGAGAGGTGGAGATATGCTCTAGAGAGAAGAGGAATGAAGGTCAGCAGGGCTAAGACAGAATATATGTGTGTGAATGAGAGGGAGGATAGAGGAATGGTGAGGATGCAGGGAGTAGAGGTGGCAAAGGTGGATGAGTTTAAATACTTGAGATCAACAGTTCATAGTAATGGTGAGTGTGGAAGAGAGGTGAAGAAGCGAGTGCAGGCAGATGGAGTGGGTGGAGAAGAGTGTTAGGAGTGATTTGTGACAGACGAGTACCAGTAAGAGTGAAAGGGAAGATCTACAAGAGGGTAGTGAGACCAGCTATGTTATATGGGTTGGAGACAGTGGCATTGACAAAAAGGCAGGAGGCAGAGTTAAAGATGTTAAGATTTGTACTGGGTGTGACGAGGGTGAACAGAATTAGGAATAAGTATATTAGAGGGTCAGCCCAGGTTGGAAGGTTTGGAGACAAAGCCAGAGAGGCAAGATTAAGTTGGTTTGGACATGTGCTGAGGAGGGATGCAGAGTATATTGGGAAAAAGATGCTAAGGATGAAGCTGCCAGGTAACAGGAAAAGAGGAAGGCCTAAGATAAGGTTTATGGATGTGGTGAGAGAGGACATGCAGAATCTATGATGGTTGGTGTGATAGAGCAAGATGCAGAGGACAGGAAGAAATGGAAATAGATGATCCGCTGTGGTGACCCCTAATGGGAGCAGCCGAAAGAAGAAGAAGATGTTTGTGGTTTCTTACATTGAAAGTTTTATATACTGTATCTTTAAATATGAATAGGCTTTGTACTGAATGTTTTCCATTGTTTTTTCTGGTTAAGTAGGGTGGAGGTTTGTATTTAAATTGTGGATGAAAGCTCTTAACGCAATTGCTTAAAATTAAAAGTTGTTTTTTATATGCTTTGACATGTTTTGAGTTTAATTTGTGGATTATATTTTTCGTCCTGAATTACCATAGGGTCTATTGTTGTGTGCAGTGCTTCTAGCTCCTTTATTAGCAGGGCCTTTTGATTATTTGGTGACTATTTTGTCCTGTTTACACCATTGTTTTTCTTTTGGTACATCTACAATTATTGTTAAGTGTAACACAACTGTACTTCCTCTGTCAAAGTATACATGTATATAGCACCATCACCATGAACATCTGAAACATACAAATCAAACTTTAGGGATCCTTTTTGGTGGGTCCACTAGTGGTCTGTGGCTGATTCATTCTCTCTGTCTCTCACTCCTACACTCCAGGTTGGTGTTCTTTTTCTTAGTAGCTTCCGTGGTTGAGGGCATGTGTTGATGGCACCCTCTCAAAAGTAATGCACCACACTAGGGAGATTTTGTCTAGACCCCAAGCCTGCCATTTCTTTTCTCCTATGTGGAATTTTGATTTGAAACCTGTCTTCTATCTGAGAAAAGTTTGGTAATTTGATTTGTAAAGCAGCAGAACCATTTATATGATAATGTGGTCAAAAAATAATGATCCAGGATCCACAACATCATTATCTTTAGGACAGAAGCACAGTGGGAACTAGTACAAAAAACATCAGCCAGTGGGGGACTTCGATATGGTAGCACTGTGAAGCCCATGTATTTCTCTGAGCTCTGCTTTGAAGAGAAGAATTAGAGTAAAAATGCAGTGCAGTTATAAAAATGAAATGTCCTGTATAAGGAGAAACTGCAGTGATTTGGATGTCAGTTAAACCAAAAAGAAAAAAAGCAGCAGGAGTTGCAAAAGAAAGATGTGGCGAGTGAACAGCAAGATATGGAGATGGAACAGCAGGGCCACATAACCCAGATGGCACTCCTCATTGGAATTAAAGCACTGAAGGCAGGAATTCAAGAGGATTTGTAAACCCAAGAAAAGAAAATTGAAAAACTGCAAAATGGACGTAATGAGCACTTAGCTATATTATTATTTATTTGTGCATTTAATGTTTGCTGACCGGAAAAGTCCGTCTAGGACACAGCCTATTTTCAATGAAGGCCTGGGGAGAAAAGCTCCAGACGCATGCCTTTGTAATCTGAGAGGAAACCCACACGAATGCAGGGAGGACATGCAGACTTTGCACAGAAGGCACCCCAGCCAATAATTGAACCAGAGAGCCTCTTGCTGTGAGGTGACAACGGTAGCCACTGCACCACTGAGCCACCTTTATCCTGTGCCTATTGCAGGCAGTGATCAATTAAAATATGTAAATGAAGGCTAAATGGAGGTGGCAGAAGCACTGGCAGATTGTGTTGAAGCAAAGCTCATGGACCTAGAAGATAGAGTTGGAAGGGAGAACATTAAAATAATGGGAATCCCAGGGAAACTGGAACAGCAAAATTGTAAGGAGGCAGTCAAAAAGTGGACTGTACAATGAATGGACCTAGTGGAAGATGAGCTGTATATATAGAGAGAGGGCCTATCAGACTGCCTGGACACAACAAGCAGAGGGATATAGGAACTTGCTTCCAATCATAGAATTTTAGTCCTATGAACTTAGAGTGTTGAATCAAGTATGGAAGTCTGGGGAAAAAATAATGGTGGAAGGAGGAAGAGCTTATGTGGAGCAAGATTGCTCCTATGAAACTCAGAAGTAGAGAAATCTATTTCTCCCAGTCATAAGAACTTTCAGAGGAAAAGGTATTCACTGGCGCAGCCTTTATCCTACCACTATGAGGGTCTTTACTAACAGTGTAGCTAAAACATTTCTGCAACCCAGTGAAGCTATGGCATATATTCAAAAACCTGCCAACTGTGGATCGAGCCTATCACAGAAGAAGAGCTGAGACCAGGAGGAACTTAATGGAAATGGAACAAAACACACAACTGATGAGTGTCCAGAAGACGGTACAGTTTCGCTTCTAAATATTTTGGTACTCAGTTCAATTATCCAGATATGTCTTCATAGACTACTGACATTCCAAAAAAACACAAACATAAAGACAGAGACAGGCTGCCTAGGTCCAAAGCTGCCGACGACGCTTCTCCTAAGTTAGTCGCCAGTTCACCGGTACTCAGTGAGGCACTTTCGCAGCCCCTGATACCCGCTACTTCAGATTCACAAGCCTCTACTGAGACCCATTTGGAGTCAGGTATGCCGCAAGATGCTTCAACTGTGGAATCTGCGGATGTCTCTACCTTGGGTGGGTCCGGAGCCGCTGTGCAGGCACCGGCTTCTGAGGGTGTATTCAGGCCTACTGACTTGCATATTAAACCAACACCATATTCTTCTTCAAGGTCTAAAACTCGAACCATGCCTAGAAAACCGATGCCCAGACAGCATGGTCAGGCCTATATGCCTAAAAAACAAATGATAAGAATGGCTAAAGACCTTATTACTTTAATTAGGGGAAGCCAACCTTTCCCCTCTAAGAGACCTAGGACTGAATTTGCTTATGATACTTCTGACCAGGATTCTGAAATTTCTGTTTCCTCTGATGACCAGGATTTACCCTTATCTACCTATGAGGATTCTGATGCAGAGGACTCTATTCCCTCTGCTTCCCCCCAGAGGATTTATCTTTTGGTGAAACCTTGCATACTCTTAAGGAGCATTTTCATTGGGAAAGCCAGGATTATTCTGATTCTAAAGAGAGGCTTAGGGATTTCTTACTCCTGCCCCAGCACAGATCTTTAGCTATCCCTCCTGTACTAGACACTGTTGATGATGCCTTTTCAGAATCTAGCTTGGCCCCTGACTCTTTACCTCCTGTTCCCAGAAAACCTGATAGATATTACAGGGTTCCTGACTCTCACAACTTCCTTTTTAAAAATCCTGAGACCATTTCACAGGGATCCAAGGGCATTAAGACTACTACTGCCAAAAATCCTACCCCCTCTGACAGAGACTCCAGGGCGCTGGATAGATGGGGTAAGAAGGTATACACTTCTGCAACCTTGGCCATTAGGGCCTTAAACTGCCAGTTTCATATGTTAAAGTATCAGCAGCATATTACTGGATTGCTTAAACAGAAAATGATGTTGATTCCTGACTGTGCTGAAAATAATGATTTACAGGATTTAATGCATTCTGCTGAACAGGTTGGAAAACATACTTTGCAATGTGGTTTTGATTCACTAGAGGCATCTTGCAGGGCTGCTGTCACTTGGTCTGTACTTAGAAGGCATGCTTGGCTTAAGGAGCAATCCTTGCCAGATCATCTTAAAGCTAAATTACTGGATGCCCCCTTAAATCAGGACCCCTGTTTGGCAACAACAAAGCAGAAGTTGTTCTTAAAAAGATGGAGGAAAAAGCTAAATCTATGCAAACTGTTAAAGATTTCCTACAAGTACAGTCTCCAAGATTTAGTAGGCATTGGCCTTCTAAGAATCGGTCCTTTCCTGCCTCTTCCAGGCCTTCTCAGTCCAAACCCAAACCCAGCAGAAGACGCAGGCTGCAGTCCCAGAGTACGCAAAGGACTAAGCAGTGGGGGGCTCCCACTTCCAAATCAGGGAGTAGTAAGACTCCCCCCTATGGTAAACTGTCTCAATGACTTAACTTTAAAACTTCCAAGCAGTTCTCAACTGACAGCTCATTTAGGGGGAAAGATTGCTCTGCAGGCAAAAAACTGGGAACTCATTACCCAGGACAAATGGGTTTTAAATATAGTTTCCCAAGGATACAGATTTCACTTCCACACATTACCAACCCCAAACAGTTGGCCAGATCCACCCCCAAATAAGTGGGCAGAGGCTCAAAAGCAAGTACTCTCTCTCTTAAGCATAAAGGCTATTCAAACTGTACCAGAAGAGGAAAAGGGGCAAGGTTTCTACTCAAGACATTTCCTGGTACCCAGAAAAGACAACTCACGGCATCCTATCTTGGAGCTGTCTATCTTAAACACTTTTTTGGTGATTCCAAAATTCAAGATGCTAACTCTTCACCAGTTGCTTCCTATGATAGGCAAAGATGCCTGCTTGGCAACACTCAATTTAAAGAAAGCCTACCTGCACATCTCAATCAGGGAATCTTGCAGAAGATACCTACACTTCAAAGCAATCAGTTCTCTGCACTGCCCTTTGGCTTATCTACTGCACCCAGGGTATTCACAAAGTGCCTAGCTCCAGTCATTGCATTTTGCAGGCAAAGAAATATTCAAATATACCCATACCTGGACGATTGTCTAATTCAGGCAGAAAACCAGGACATACTTTTGAATCATCTGGGATTTGTACAAAAGGTGCTAACTTGTCTGGGGTACACCATAACCAAAAAGAAATCACATCTGGTACCCTGACAACAAATTATATTCCTGGGAGCAAGCTTGAACACAACTTCCCAGATGGCTTTCCTCACGCCAGAGAAACAAATTCATTTGACAACTTACTTCAAACTAAAGGCCACAAAAACCCTGCTATCTGCAAGGCAAATACTGCAAGCCTTGGGGTTCATGGCCTCCTGCATTCTACTAATTCCATATGCAAGACTGCATATGAGGAAACTACAATGGTATCTAAAAAGCCTATGGTGTCAACATTCTCATAATCTAGAAGCAATGATTCCTATCATACCTTGCCTACGGTTAGACTTCCTTTGGTGAGCAGAGGCCTGCCACCACAACAAGGGACTACCATCCACTCTACCCCCTGCCGCACAAACCCTAACAACAGATGGATCAGACTATGCGTGGGGGACTCACCTGGCAGGGAAGTGCATTCAGGGCAAATGGAACCCAAGTCAAATGCACATGCATATCAATCAAAAAGAAATGTTAGCTGTACAGAATGCTCTGACAGCCTTCAAGGACCACATTCTTCCAGGACAATTAATGGTAAAGCCGGACAACACCACTGTTATGTGGTACATAAACAACCGGGGGGGGGTACCCATTCTTACCCCCTCTGCAGACTAGCCATGGTTCTGTGGAACACAGCCTTGAGCTACCAAGTGCATCTACAGGCTCAATTCCTGCCAGGAAAACTAAATACACTGGCAGACGAACTAAGCAGAAATCTCATGGACCCACATGAGTGGAAACTGGAACCAAAGACTTTCAACATGTTGATAAACAAATGGGATAGCCCTGATATAGACCTGTTTGCCTCCACTCAGAACTACCAATTGGACAAATTCTGCACAAGGACTCCCCACAAACAAGCTTGGAAAGTGGATGCTCTGTCCTTCAGCTTTAAAAATCTATCAGTTTATGCCTTTCCTCCTCTGCCTCTCCTCTCCAAAGTACTACTAAAGATCAAACAGGACAAACCAAGGGCAATATTGATTGCACCAGACTGGCCACACCAACACTGGTACCCCCTCTTGTACAGTGTGTCACTGCTGGCTCCATGGCACCTGCCTCAGACCCCTACCCTGTTGTCACAGCAGGAGAACCAGATTCTGCACCCTCAGCTTCAAACCCTGAACCTGGCAACCTGGCTAATTACCTAATCTTTCTGTTACCATCCCACAGTAAACAAGTGTTGGATGTCATTTTGGAGGCAAAGAGGCCTAGTACTAGAAAATCTTATGCTGAAAAATGGAAAAGATTATATGCCTGGAGCCAAACTCAAGAGATGGGCACAGCAGCACCCAATTTACCTCAGATTCTTCAATACTTAACTGAGGTGCTTCACAAGGGCCTTTCTTTTTCCTCCATCAAAATTCACGCCTCAGCCATTTCAGCTCATTATAACACAGAACCACCCCTCTTCTCTCATCTACTGCTCAAGCAGTTCCTCGGAGAAACCACCCAGGAGAGCCCATACTCCAGCCTGGCACCTTAACTTTGTATTGGAAAAATTCACTCTCCCTCCTTTTGAGCCAGCTGGAAGTGCAGATTTAAAATTGCTTTCTTGGAAAACAGCCTTCCTTTTAGCAATCACTTCAGCAAGAAGGGTATCTGAATTATAGGCCCTTATGGCAGTAGAACCTTTCATCATCTTTCATGCGGACAGGGTGTCCCTCAGGACCAATCCCTCCTTCATGCCCAAGGTGGTATTCAGTGTGGCTCTTAATCAGTCCATTCATTTGCCAACCTTCTTTTCTAATCAACAGAACAAAGGGGAACGGATACTGCACTCCTTAGATTTGCACAGACAACTTAGATTTTACTTGGACAGGACTAAACCTCAAAGGAAATCTGAACATCTGCTGGTGGCATTTGCTGCAAGGGCAGAGAGGAAGGCTATTTCAAAACAAACCATTTCTAAATGGATAGGCCATTGCATTCATTTCTGCTATAAGTACCATGGCAAACCTATCCCACAGGGGATTAGACCCCATTCAACCAGGGCTGCATCTACCTCTACAGCCTTTCTCAGAGGTGTACCTACCAGGGACATCCAAGAAGCTGCTACCTGGAGTTCTGTACATACTTTTACCAAGCATTACCATTTGCCAATTTTCTTTAAATCCAGAGCTGGCTTTTCCACAGCAGTCTTGCAGGGCCTTATAGCTGGTCCTAATGCTATCTAAATTCCTCCTCCCATCCTTAGCTTTGGGAATCTACCCAAATGTGATGACTGCAACAGTGAAACACGAAGAACATAGTACAGTTGTGTACACTTACCATAAATGTAGATGTTCGAGTGTATTCACTGTTGCAGTCCTGGTTATCCTCCCTCCAGCCCCCTGACTTCTCTTGGCTATACCTCTACTCTCCTTTACTATGCTTAAAAGCTTTTTGGTGTATTTGCTTGTTTGTTGGAGGTATAACCTTGTATGTATATATTTAATTGTTTCCAATTGGGGGGGGGGCACCTGACATCTGGGGCAAGAAAAACTGAGGTAATGGCATCGGCTGCATGCTTTATACCCCTGACTACCTGACGTCATGGAAGATGAAACAGCAACCAACGCAGGACCCAAGACTTTGATAATCAGGCCGACTTGAGGGCTACTGCAAGCAGATAACCCAAATGTGATGACTGCAACAGTGAATACACTCGAACATCTACATTTATGGTAAGTGTACACAACTGTGCTTTCTGAGGCAGGAAATGTCAAGTGTGCTGAGATGACAGGGATAAAGATAGAGCAGGACTGTGGGGGGCACATAGAGACAGATGAAGAAGATGTAGGAAAACACCACAAAGGTGTACTAGATGAAAATGGATGAAGGAACAATAGCTACTCAAGGGTTAATGATGAAACAGAAATGGAAGGAACAAGAATAAACACAGCCACAACTTGTAAATTGAGAGGAGTTAAGTTGCAGAGATAGAAGAAGACTAAAGACGTGCATTTGAGGTTGTAAGGGAAATTAGCAACAATATTCTGATGAAAGTAAAAGATATGGGAACAGTTATTATAAGAAAGAATGAGATGGATTAGAACAACGCAGAATAAAAGGAATGAGGCAGGATGGGAAGAGGGAAAGTAAGAAGATGTAACAATTGTCAACAGACTGACGCTATTACAGTTATGAAATGTAATTCATTACAGAATAAGAGAGGTGGCGGAAGTAGTGAGGGGATTTGGTGCTAGATAGGTATGAGCACAGGCAGTAAAGGGGGAAGGATTTGAAGAAGGGGATGAAAAGCCAACAAGTCAGTAATATGTGGACTAAATAGTTAAGGGTTGTGAAGGAAGAAGGATACAGGAGAAGCTGAGGGATGGATAAAAAGGCATGAAGAAGCAGCTAGATAAGGATGAGAAAAGGAGTGTAGGAAAGGACAGGCAGGTAGAAAAGAGAACGAGCAGTAAGGAAGTAAGATGCGTGGGGCGGGGAGACTCCCATGAAGCTGTATTTGCACTGCTATAATTAAGGCAGAGAGATGGGGAGGTAAGGCACACTATATAACACAGAGAATGAAGAACTGTGAGGAAGGAAAACATAATTGTATACACGTAGTTTTAGTTTTAAAGATAAGGGAGAAGATCTATATAAGAAACAGATAGTGAAGCTGGGGGATAAGAATGAAAGGGCAGCAGAGATCAAGCAGGAGGCACTGCAGGAAAAGACCGGGGAGAATGACAGAACGACAAAGCAGGAAGGGGTAGTACTAGGAAGAAGGTGGATAGGAACCAGCTGAAGGCTAAAAAGACATGGTTCAGAGAAAATAACACGCAATTTACAGATGGATCTTAGCATGTGCAATGTTAATACGTTTGAGGCCAGACTGCAGAGAGAGACTAATGACACACATGTTGAGAACAAACATACAGCTCCTTGTGTTACAAGAAGCTCATCTTGGCAGGATGAACAGCATAGTCTAAGGAAAGGGGATTATAAGGTAGAAGTGAGTTCTTCATTGGGAAGAGGAGACAAAGGTGGTATCATTAAGGAAGACATGCCCAATGAAAGTAGAGTTTAAGCCTGAGGAAAGGATAGGATAGGTAGGTATGTTGAAATAAAATGGGTTATAGAAGGAATACAAATTTCTTTAGTATCTGTTTGTATCCCAACCAAAGTATAAATAAAGAAAATGAGTGGTGTTTTTGCTGAAATAGTATAGTTTCAAAAGGGTTAGGAATACAGTAGTCAAGAGAGGGGAGGCAGAAGGATTAGGACTGTAACTGTAAGTGTGAAAACTAAGAAGGGGATTGTATTCAGTCAGTAGGGTGGGTGGACAGTAGAGAGAGAAATATGTACTATAAGACAAATTGGATTGGGAATATACACATTTCTCATCCAAATATAAAATATGGTCAAGAATTTATATTACAAAGGAGCACTCGGAATGGTTTAAAGAAGTGAAAATAGAACCAATCACACTATCAGACCATGCACTGATAAGGTTTGAGAGTAGTTGGAAGTAGAGCAGGGCCGGCCTTAGCTGAAATGGCGCCCTAGGCGAAGCAGTGCTCCGGCGCCCCCTTACACCCAACCCACAACATACTCACAAAACAACCCTATTTGAGCCACACCCACAGGTAGGTCACTCCCCAAGAAAGCCACTCCAGTAATTTCCTTAAATCATTTAAATGCATAAGAAGAAAAATATACCTTGTAATGTAGTTAAACTGCAACTACCTTTGTGTACTTATTTCCTACTTTAAATACCAGAAATGGATCATAGTAAATAGGGCCCTAGCAGGTTAATAGATTGCCCCCCCCCCCGAGTAACCCCTGTTGCAGCAACCTCTACCCTCCAGCAGCAGCCCCCTTTCCAGCCATTCCAGTGTTCCATTACTTGGCTATTTCTCACCAGTTACCATACACACTGTTCAAATCTATCAGTGTGCATACTGTTTTCTTATTTACTTCCACAATGTTTGCAGATATTTGTCTTTCGGCTTTTTCCAGGTAAGGGGTCGCCACAGCGGAATTCCGGTCCGCTAATGATTGGCAGTAGATTTTTACGAAACGCCGAGGTGCCAGCTCGACGCCCAACCTTCAACAATGGCATGCCCATTTATGCACGCATGTCTTTGGAACGCTACTCAACCGTGGGGAAGATATGCAGACTCCACACAGAAGGCACTCCCAAGCCAAGCCGAGAATCAAACTGGAGAACCTCTTGCTGTGAGGTAACAATGCTACCGCAGTACCACCGTGGCATAACACACAATATTTACAGATATACTGAAATAAAATAACACAAACACAGATAGCCATTTGCTAAACAAACATTACAGCCTCGCAATGAATACAGATTTAGCATGAGCTGTAAACTTCTCTGCCCTTGAAACTCATACTCATTAAAATAGCATGAAAACCCAGATTCATAGAAAATGCATCTGGCTAGTGGAGGATTAAGTTTATCTTTGAGCTGTTTTCATAACAGACTACTTGCACACTTTTTTTAGGGCCATGCATACACGTATTTGTTTTTTGATTCATCTTCCTGATTGTATTAAATTCTATTCCTTGTATAATACAGCACCGCTTGTTAGAATGGGTTTTAAATTTGTAGTGTTAAACATTCTTTTAATAAGCAATGAAACAAAATGTATGAACCAATTAACTACCCATTTCAGAAAATTTCAACCATAAAAGGCCACTCAAATCTTCTGTAATTACAATCCACCAATATCACTTGATACACACAATCTCTGCAGAAGTAAAACCATCTGAATAATTCTACATTAAAGAAATCTGTAACTAATGAAGAGGTTGCTATTGACAAACAACTTTACATTTTAATGTTTTATCTATAAATTCAGTGCCTGCTGCCTTTTTGCATGTTTGTCTGCTGTTGCTGCCATCACTATATCCTTTTTCCTACCCACACCACCCTCATGCTACTTACCCTCTTTGTTTTTTTTATAAAAGGGCACCTGTCCCACAAGAAAATTCATCTCCTCCCCTACTGCATATCACTCTTTCCTTCTCATTGTCCCTCTGTATGTTCCTCTGCTTACTCTTTCCTGCTTTCTACAGTCTTATTCACCCAGCACAGAGTTTGCTGTTTAGACATTGTTTGGGGTCTCAGCTGTGTCTGGAATGGTATGACAATGTATGTATGGAACTGCATCATTGTGAATGTGCTATTTCTGTACTAGCTTTTATTGGTTTCACAGATATGTAACAAAATATCAGAATAAGATAAGTTGCTTTGGTTGTCCTCTCTGGGATCAGGGGTTGCCCAGCAACTGCTGGGTTAGCTGTTGCCTAAAACCAGCCATGTGGTCTCCAATTATTTAAACATTCTTTTTTTCCTTCCTTACGAATCAACTTTATCACCCCCTCACAAACCTTACTTTTGCCATTCATTTGTAAGCCTTACAGATACAACATTTTGAAATTTACTCATTTCTTTATAAAATTCATAATCAAGGCCATCTATACCAGGTGACAAACTGACATTCACGTACTTAATATCTTCCATCACTTCTACTCTAATATCCCTTATTAAATATTCATTCTCTGTTTCTGTAAATGTTCACGTCCCCATTACTTTTTTACAACTCAGTTATTATTATTTATATCTTTCTTTAATATACTTAATCAAGTCTATTGCATTTATTTGAAATTTACATGGTCAAAACCATAAGAGCAACTATTTGAAATGTTCAAAATCAGCTCTGGAAAACAAACAGCATTACACTAAGATCATGGTACAGTGGGACTTGGGGACTGTGCCTTATCTCCAACATAGTCTCCAACGTAGTGCTATCTCAGACTTAGTACATATAATTAGCAGGGAATGTCGGGGTGCAGGAGGGCCTGGTCCCCTACAAAAGCATTCTCTGTCCAAATAAGTGATCAAGTCCACCCATCCCCAAAGGCCTATTCATTTTTTTCTTTCTTTCTGCCAGCCAAGAACACAGGCAAAGAGAAGTGAGAGCTGAAATTTATGGTTACCATCCAGCAGAGAAAAGGACATTTTCTTCATGTTTCCTAATTTTTCTTGCATGGTAGCTAACAACCCTACAGTACTAATCCAGTGGTATATGTTGTATGCTATATGTGTGCATGCTTACACACACACACACACACACACACACACACACACACACACACACACACACACACGTGTGCCCATATGCGCACAATTATGTTCTGCTACAGACAGTGCTTGTAATGCCACTTTTCTAAGCATTCATCGGATGTCAGCTGTGCAATGGGCCAAACTGCCGGTCTACCACTAGCACGGGTGGGCTGGAATCTGGGTTGCTGATCTTAAGTCAAGGTTTTAACTTTCTCCCCCACTGAAAATGGTTACTTGGTATCAGGTTTCTGTTTGCAGGCTAAGGCCAAGCACTGGAAACCTCACCCAAACAGGTGCCACTTGCTATCTTAAGCTAGAAGCACATTTTTTAAACCAGATAAAGACACCACAACCACTGTTTATAGCACACATTATAGCACACATACACTCCCAACAAATTTCCCAGCTAAAGACACCACAACTACTGATGTTAAGTTGTCAATCTCGCCTTCATTCTTGCTTGATGGGTTCGGAGCCGATCCTCGGCTCCGACTCGGCACTTGCTAAGCTCGAGAGTCACTTTTACCAGCTCGAGGCAGCCCCATATCCCATGATGCAAGGCGGTAAGTACCCAGATCTCGTTTGCCGCTTCGCTGATGAGGTCCTCCTTTTACCAGCTCCTGGTAAGTGATTTGCTACTTTGCTATTTTAGCCCCTTTTAACAAAAAACCCCTTAATTGTTAGTTTTATATCAGTTTTAAACCTTTTCTGACAGAAATTCTCTGTCTCTTCTTATTTTTTTAGTCAGACTTTCACCCATCCCATCCCCCCCCCTGTTAGGGTGTGTGTGTGTGTTTACTAGTTATACCTTTTGGTATATTTTATTTTAATTTCTTTGACTGGTGTGTGTGTCTGTGTGTTGTTACACCATGTCTAAAGAAAGGGTCTCAGGCTTTAAGAAGTGTGACTCGTGCTGTCAGAAAATGTCTCTGACAGACGGTCACACTTCTTGCCTGTACTGTCTGGGGCCTCTTCACCTGCAGGACTCCTGTGCTATATGTCATTCTTTCAGCCAGAGAGTCCTGCAGGAAAGAAGAAATAAGCTGATTTTGAGGGGCCTTCTTAAGCCGGAGAGCTCTCCGGCTAAGTCGGCTCCATCCAAGACTTCTAAGTCTTCCAAGGCCCAGGCTTCTGTGTCCAAGCCTGCGGCCTCGGCTCCGACTCATTCAGAGTCGAGATCGGCTCCGGCTGGAGCCGATTCTGTTAACTAAACCTTCGGCACCGATGGCTATCGGTGCCGATTCTGGTTCGACCACCGATTGTCGGCTCCGACCACCATGTGGCTCAGGCATCGGTGTCGGCTCCGATCGGCTCCGACACCGTTACTTTTGTGGCTGTATCGGCTCCGGCTGGAGCCGATGCATCGAAGCTACCTGTCAGCTCCGATAAGTTGTCGGCTCCGACAGGTTCAATAGTTTCATCGGTTCCGATGGCTCCTTTGAGGAAGAGGTCTAGATCTCCTTCCTTGGAGCCGATACTTTCGGCTCCGGCTTCACCTCTCCTCTCGGAACGGAGCCATCGGAGCCGATCTTCAAGGTCATCCAGGCTTTCTGACCATGATTTAGAGAGAGTGGTCAGTAGATCACTTAAGTCACAGGCACTGGCCCAAATGTTACATAGTCCGTCTCAACAGACGGCTATTGGTCCACACCCCATTGCAGTTCCTCCTTCAACTCTACCCCAGAGCTTGGAGTTGGAGTCTTCGAATGGTTACTGCTACGGCTGAGGGACAGATACCCCCTTCTGTTCCTTCAGCCTCTACTCTTATCTCCTCTTGAGACCTTCCTTAGAGGGATTCGTGGCGGGCTTCCATGGTCTCCTCCGAGGGTGAGTGGCATCGGACCCTTGTCCGAACCCGCTCTTCCCCTTGGAGCCTCGGCCTGGTGAGCTCTGCTCCGACATCTGCCTCGGAGACTTCCCTTTCGGTGGTCCCTGGAGTTCCTAGCTCTTGAACAGGTTCTCTCGGACCTTCCTGGGAGGGGAGCATTCGAGGTGATGAAGAGTGTGCTGGCCACGGGTATCAGCCAGCAGTCTGTTCCCTTAGCTCCTCCCTCTATAGTGCCTGTTGACATCTCTGCCACTTCTCTTGCTACAGGACCCAGAGATCCTCCGCCTCAGGTTTCCCATTGGGAATATCCCCTCTTCCGAGGATTCTCCTGATGTTTGGGAGATCCTCCTAGGAAGAGGACCTGTAAGAGGAAACATGTAGACTCCCGAGTCTATCACTTCAGATACTGACTTAGATGAGTCAGAGGGATCCCCAAGATCCCCCTCTGAGGATGTCTCCTTCTCAGACATCCTAGAACTCCTTAGACAGAGGGGAAACTGGCCCACCAATAATCCCTCTGAGGATGAGTCAGTATACCTAGAGGCATTTGGATCTCGGCCCTCCACCTCCTGGGTGTCTCCGCCTTTTGACCCCCTTATGCAGGTTATTGCCCGAAGGCGTGGGCTGCTCCTGACTCTGTAGAGCCAGTCCCTAGGAGGCCTTCAAAATTTATTACTGCCCCGTGTGATAAGCAATTCCTCACTAAGGATGTCCCCGCTGATGCCATGGTGGTGGCTGCTGCACCAAGAAGGAACTTGCAGATCCTTCCGTACCCGTCCATCCTCCTAATAAGGACTCTAGGACCATGGATAGATGCAGTGGCGGATGTTTTCCTCAGCGACCTTTGCTATGCGTTCGCTGAATTACCTATGTCACTTCACCAGACTCCAAAGGGATATCCTTAAGGAGCTAGGTGATGTTGTACAGGATCCTACAGCTGCAGGGGCTCAGGAAAAAATTGCAAACTCCTCCATGCAGCTAATATCATATGCTGCTGATGGAGCGAGTAGGGCCGCAGGTACAGGTGTGGCTCTTAGACGCCAAGCCTGGATGCGGCTATGTGACTTTGCAGATCCCTTTAAGGCGTCCTTCACAAATTCTCCCTTTGATGGGTCAGCTTTGTTTGGCCCTCAAGTGAAGGAAACTTTGACCAGGTGTGAGCAGGACGGCAAGACTCTTTCTGCCGTAGGAGTCCATTTTTCCACCCCTTCTAGACCTTACCCCAAAGGACAGAAAGGTGGCAAAATATGGTTAAATCCCAAGGAGTCACGCCGGATTCACGTGGTCAGTTTACCCCTAGGCAGAGGGGGTAACAACAACAGACGCCGCTCTAGAGGCAGAGGGGGTCCAAAACCAGGGAAACAGAGAGCCTCTCTCTGACAAGCCCTTTCAGCATCCCTGAGATGTTGCCCGGCTGTCCCTCCTTGGAGGCAGTCGGGGGAAGATTATCACTGTACCCAGAAGCCTGGCACTCCCTCACTCAAGACAGATGGGTACAGTCGATCATATCCAAGGGTTACATAATTCCTTTCGAGGAAAGTCCTTTCTACCCCTCAAATTCCCTTCCAGATGTACCACCTGGTCTAAGGGAAATTGCAGAGTTAGAAGTCTCAAAACTACTGCAAAAAAGAGCCATTCAGCCAGTTACAACAGACCATTCAGAGCCCGGAATCTACTCAAGGTTCTTTTGGTCCCCAAAAGACGGGAGACTGGAGACCAATATTGGATCTCAGCAGACTCAACAAGTCTGTGAGGAAGACAAGATTCGAATGGTCACTCTTCAGTCAATTCTGCCCTTCTTACAGAAGGACAACTGGATGTGCTCAATAGATCTTCAGGATGCGTACTATCACATCAAAATTCACAGACGCTCCAGGAGATTTCTCCACTTCGGCTGGGGTCCAGTCATTTCCAGTTCAGAGCCCTGCCCTTTGGTCTCACTACAGCCCCCAGAGTGTTCACCAAATGCATGGCAGTGGTCACGGCTCACCTGAGACGTCAAGGATTCCAGGTGTTTCCGTATCTCGACGACTGGCTCCTTTCAGCCACCACCAGGCATCAGCTTATTCAAGCCAGGGATTACACAATAAAGCTTTGTACTCTTTTGGGCATCTCGATCAACTTCGAAAAGTCATCCTTATCGCCCTGCCAGTCTATTACTTTCATAGGCGCAAACTTTAAACACTGTTCGGATGTCAGCTACCCTTACAGATCAAAGAGTTTCAGACATTCAAAGTCATGTCAGGATCATTCTAGCCAACAAGAAAGTACAGGCCAGAATGGTTCTAAAGGTATTAGGCCTCATGGCTGCGGCCATTACTCTTCTTCCCCTGGCTCGCTTCTACATGCGCCTTCTTCAGTGGATGCTGTTCACACAGTGGTCTTACCAACAACTTCCAATGCGTCACCAGATTCTGGTGACACAGACTTGCAAAGATCATCTTGCTTGGTGGATCACATCTCCCCAGGTTCACCAAGGCAGACACTTTGTACCCCCATCCCGGTAGCCACTGTCACCACGGATGCCTCCCTGATCGGGTGGGGGTCATTATCAGGGCAGGATGGTTCATGGGGCGTGGCAGCCGTTGAGTACCACCTGCACATAAATGTCCTGGAGATGAGAGCAGTGCTTTTAACGTTGCAAGCCCTCAACGACTTTCTTCCCGTAGGGACAATTGCAGTCCACACAGACAACATGTCTGTAGTTTGGTATATCAACAAACAGGGCGGAACCAAGTCCTACCCCTTGTGTCGAGAAGCGCTCAGACTATGGCAATGGGCAATCTCCTCTCATCGGTTTCTGGTAGCAACGCATATCCCTGGGAAAACCAACATTGTAGTGGACAGATTGAGCAGAGCTATTCTCATGCCTCACGAGTGGTCTCTCAAGCAATCTATAGCGGAAGAGATTTTTCTGGAATGGGGTCGTCCATGTTGCGATCTTTTGCTACTCCCCAAAACAGCAAATGCCCAGACTTCTTCTCTCTCTTCCCTCTTCCAGGCCATCCCCCCAGAGACGCTCTGACCCAGGATTGGCCCCAGGGACTTCTTTATGCCTTTCCTCCATTTCCTCTGATCCCTCAAGTTATCCAGAAAGCAACCGTTTGAGAGCCAAATTGATTCTCATTGCTCCTTACTGGCCTCGACAAGTTTGGTTCCGTTCCTCCATCGTCACCTTTTGGTGCAGCCGTGGCATCTGGACCCAGTGCCAGATCTTCTGATTCACCAATCCGGTCAGCTGCACGGTCTATCCCTTCTCTCAACCTCACAGCATGGTTGCTCCACTTCCTTCCTTAGCCAGGCTTCCTTTGATCTCTAACCCTGTTAGAGACATCATAGTAGCTTCTTTAAAATCCTCTACCAGGAGGATTTATGCAAGCAAATGGAAACGTTTCTCTTATTGGGCTAATGCCAAGAATATTGATCCTTTCACTGCCCCTGTTCAGGCAGTCCTGGACTTCTTAGCAGAGATTTTTCATGCAGGCTCCTCTTCTTCCACAGTCAGAGTTCAATTGGCTGCTATCTCCAACTTTCATGTCGGGATTGCAGATCACAATATTATGTCCCATAGGCTTTGTAGGGCCTTCTTGAAAGGAATTTTCCTGCTAAAGCCTCCAATCAGGAATCCTCCTCCTCAATGGGATCTAAATTTAGTGCTGACATCCTTGATTCTTCCCCCTTGAGCCAGCTGTTTCTTGCTCCCTAAAATTTCTTTCTTGGAAAACTTTATTCCTAGTAGCTATTACATCGGCCAGGAGGGTGTCTGAACTTCATGCTCTATCAGTTCGACCCCCCTATTTGGTTTTTCACAAAGACAGAGTATCATTGAGAATAATCCGACCTTTTTGCCTAAGGTCGCCTCAAAGACCAATTTGAATCAATCCATTGATCTCCCTGTATTTTTCCCAAACTATTCAGACAGAGCCGAACAAAAACTACATTATCTTGATGTCCATCGCCAACTCAGATATTATTTGGACAGAACTAAAAAATTTAGGAAATCTGATCAACTTTTTGTTTCCTATGCGGATAACAAGAAAGGCCTTCCTGTCTCTAAAGTGACCTTGTCTAGATGGCTTTCTTCAGTCATCTCTGAAATTTATCTGCTCAGGGGAAAACAGCTGTGCTCAAAACCTAAAGCACATTCAACTAGGAGCTTAGCTACTTCTACAGCCTTTCAAGCTAGACTTCCTTTAGACACTATTTGTGCAGCGGCCACTTGGGCCACTCCTCATACTTTTGTTTCCCATTACAAATTGGACTTGGCCTCCAGGGATAGAGCCAGTTTTGGCTCTACAGTCCTCAAGAGTCTATTCCATTGAGCCACCCAGGATAGAGGTGCTAGGGACGCGGTCCCATCAAGCAAGAATGAAGGCGAGATTGCCAACTTAACATTAAGAAGTTATGTACCTACCATAACGTTCCATGTTAGTTGTCTTCTCTCGCCTTCTTTCTTGCGACCCTCCCTCCTTCCCCCGAGCCTGGACAGACCTTGTTTCTCTAAGGAGTTATTATGCTGAAGACCATTCAGTCCTGGTCTTTCTTACATCCTGTAGGCTTTCTTTCTTTCTTTCTTCCTTTGGGAAGTGTTTTATACTTGGTGCTACTGCCCTTTGTCATCAAACGAGATCTGGGTACTTACCGCCTTGCATCATGGGATATGGGGCTGCCTCAAGCTGGTAAAAGTGACTCTCGAGCTTAGCAAGTGCCGAGTCGGAGCCGAGGATCGGCTCCGAACCCATCAAGCAAGAAAGAAGGCGAGAGAAGACAACTAACATGGAACGTTATGGTAGGTACATAACTTCTTATTTACAGCACACAGAGTCCAACAAATTTCCATGGTGCTTAAAAAAATTAAACTAAACTGCAGAACAATGATGACGGTCCAGTCATCCATTTTGTATACCCAGTTTCATTCTCCTCATGGTCATGAGGCTGCAAGCCATCTTTGTAAGCAATGACACAAGGCAAGAAGTCATCCAACTGTTGAAGTCAATCCCCCATCATATGGTACATATGCATACGTATTGACATTCACACACAAACCTAAGGAAAACTTAGTGTCATCACTTAATCTGCCAACATGGCAGTGGATAATGGAAGGAAACCCATACATACAAATATTTCACGCATGGGCAATAATGCCCTTCTAGCCTCCCAATATACCAAAGCAGTTGTTCCCATAAGTGCCCACGCTGTTCTTAAAAATATCAAAACTAGTGCATGCTTTAATATAGTTTGCTAGTCTATTCCATGCATCAGCTACTCTCTGAGAGAGCCAATTAGTACACTTCGCATTCCTGTAGAATCTTCTACATAGGGTTACTGATGATTCTCTATGCAAGCAATAATGCCCAACAGGGTGTGTGTTATTATATAAATAACACCAGTCCAGGGGTGTTAAGAGGCCCGACACAGCAGGCTGCATCTTGTTCTTAAGGAAATCTCTATCCTGCATACCTTGTGTGCCTAGTGAGCCTGATGTACCTCAGTGTTTGGTGCTGGATAACTTATAGGTTAACGTCAACAAGATTAAGCCATACATAAATATGCTAAACAACAGTTAAAATTATGAAGTCCATCTATGTGAATATCACTTTATAAAGTATTTAGGTCTACAATGTGCTGAAATCATAACTATAAAAATATTATAAAGACAGCTGTTCAATCCTATCAAGCTATTGCAAAACTGTACATTAACTGCAGGTTTGGAAACATGAGGAATATAGTGCCCTTCCTTTACTTGTATATATTCTTATGAAACCTGTGCACATAGTTTTTTATGCAGTGAAAACAACCACTGCTCTTTGTTGCCAAGAAACATAAAACATAAAATTTGCTTGCACAAAGAACACAAATCGATATGGTGCATGCTTTGTTTAGCCTCTCAGTATTAGTGTACAGGGCAGATCTTCCTTTTTTACAATGATAAAGTCTTCTAACTTTGTCACACAATTAGTCCCATTGACTGTTATTAGGAAATGACTGAATGAAAGTACCTTAAGCAAAACATTGCATACCGACTGGGAAATATAATGGTTTGCCACTGGAAACAAACAAACTACAAAACAAAACTACCCAGCAAGATACAAACATGAAGTCTTGAAACAAAAGTGAGAAAATGGCTGCTGCAGCAGCCCTGACTGAAGACCGTGAAGACACAAGAGAAGAAATCATGCCAACAGAAGTCAATTTACAGCTCACAATGGAATGTGTCACAAATCTAAATAAAGCAATGCAATCTTCAACTAACATCAAACTATGTCCATGAAAAGCCTTCCAAACAGGGCTGGCCTTAGCCGAAATGGCGCCATATATATAAACACTATGAACACTATATATATATATATATATATATTTATAATTATCTTAAGTGGCAAATCACAGAACTACAAATTTTATCTGGACAGTTGAGAGGTATGTTGCATACACGCAGCTGCTTTTTGTCACATAGCAGTAAACACACACACAAACACACCTACTGTCTCACGAAACAACACACATACATTCTCTTTCACACAAAACCTAAACTGGTTTAAATTCTACACACTCGTACTCTCTCATACAACACACAGACACACACCTTCCATTCCTACACACATCTGTCTCTTACACAGTAACACATGCACTTTCCCTCTCATTCAAACAGAACGACTAATTTAAATTCCATACACATACATATATACTTTCGCATACTGTAACCCGGTTTAAACTACACAGACACACACACAAATACACTTACTTACCTCCTTTTTAAACGAAATGGCCGCATGCATACACACGGAATTAATCCCTATCTTGAAGTGCTAGTTTAATTTCCGCGCGCCACCACAGAACTTGTTTACATCAGTGGTGCTGACGTACATGCGTATGATGCGCATATATTTCTCCTGAAAGGTGGAGTGAAGCTTTTTTTTTTTTTTTAAAGAAGCTGTTGATTGGCCACACTGCAGGTTTAAAAGTGGGAGGGCACTCACCGCTCGCTTTATGTTTCCGGTGCTCTGTGATTTATTTATTCATTTTAATTAATGTACTTTTCTTATTATGCGTTCGCATAATAAAACAAGTAAATTAATTAAAATAAATAAATAAATGAAGACAAACTGCGCTCTTTACTAGGCTGGCCTGTACGGCGCCCTAGGCAGTTGCCTAGTTCGCCTATGCCTAAGGCCGGCCGTGAGTAGAGGACCTTAGATGGAGAGACAATGGAGAATGCCAGCATGTTAATTGGACAATAAACAAGAAAAAAAAAATTATCATGGATAATTACAAATGCATTTGAGAGGAAAAGAAACAGTAACACTAAAGGGTGGAACTAAAGAAAATGATAAGATGGGAAGTTGAAAAATTACAAAGGAGACTAGAAAAGAAATCATAGGAGAAGATAGAAGCAATGAAAAAATAACTCGTGGAAATACAAAGAAACGAGAAGAGGACATCGCAGGAATGAAAGAGAGAAGGTGATAAAGAAACATAAACTCTTTTTCCAGTTTGGTTTTTCCACCCTGCTGTGGATCCTACTCAGTTACAGCACTCTTCATTGTCATTCTATCAACGATTATTGAATTGTTCGATATGTATTAAAACACTTGTTTTACCTTAGTGTTGCTGTAGTTTTGTTGATATATACTGAGTTTTGTGCTGGCATTTTTTCAGTTACTAATAGTTTGTTTTGCCTTGCACTTGGATCCTACTTGCAGGGCTTTTCTCTATTTCTACCTCTAGGCCTTTTCATTATTTCTCTAACTTCCTGTCCCAACTATCCTTTCTCAAATTATCCAAGCTCATTTGAGTTAGAGAGCTTGGAGAAAATTCTTGATTTTTTTGCGTTGACTCGTATGTCTTTTTTTCCCCCTGGTAGCTATGTTAGAGGGCTACTGTTGGCAGTTTAACTTAGAGGGCCTTCCTTTCCCTTTTGTATTTCTCCCTTTCTAGTAGAGGCAAGTTAGTTTAACTTAGAGAACTGCCCCTCCTTGTTTCTGTTTTCATATTAAAACTCTGTTTTGCTGTTGTGGTTACTAAAAATAAAACAGTTTTTTCTCTACTAGTGTTGTTTTAGTGTTTGATTGTTGTTGGTAGTGCTATTAGATTACAATGTCCAAGGATCCAAAAGAATCAAAACCTTCTGGTTTTAAAAAATGTGATAAATGTAGCCAGAAAATGTCATTGACAGTTGGCCATACCAGTTGTATTTACTGTTTAGGTGAAGTCCACCTTCAGGAGTCATGTGCTTTTTGTCATGCTTTTAGTTCTAGAGTTTTACTGGAATGAAAAAACAAACTTATATTAAGAGGATTATTAAAGACTCCTTTCACATGGGCTATAGAAGAGACTCAGAGTACAGATAAATCACCAAAATCCCCATCTTCCAGATCAGTGAAGTCAGGAAAGAGAGCATCTACCTCTTTGCCTCATTCGGAACCAACCAAAAAAGTAGCAAAAGGTTCATCCTCGGACCTGAAGGCTTTTGGGCCCAAAAAATCTTCCACCTCAGCTCTTACTGTGGCTTCGGGGCCGATGGAGTTTCAAATTCAGAGCTGGTCCCCAGTTCTGGAACTGGTCTCCCAAACTCTTAGATCTCCTTTGCTGCAATCAGTGAGATCCCCCCCCCACCTCTCGATCTTCCAGGTGCCTCTCCAACGACAATGTGGATTGTGTGGTAAGGAGATTTTTACAGGCACCGGCGCTGGCCAAGTTGCTGTCAACTCCAACCCAGAGGGATTCGGAGCTGACAAAGACCACCTCCCCTTCATCGATTCCTCCTCCAATCTGATCTGGGACTTCGGAGATGGAATGCCTGGATCTGATTGAAGTGGAACCGATGGTGCTGAGACCTGCTCCAGGAGCTTTGGACCTGACTTCCGCTCTGACTGCTTCAGTTCCATCAGAATTTCAGGGGTCTAGGAGCCGTTGTTCTCATCTCGGGTCCAGAGAAGGGAGTTGGATCGGCCAGCTGTCTGATCTGAACTTGCCTCTTGGGGCTTCAGCGTGGATGAGCTCGGCTCCTACATCAGCCTTGGAGCTCACCTCCTTGGTTCCAGTGACACCTTCTGGTTCTTCGGAGCCAGAGGCTTCTTCAGATCAGGGCCAGGGTCCTTCAAGCTGATGAGGAGTGTGCTGACACCTCGGACAGCTCCACTCTCAGATTCAAGTAATCTTCCCCCTAAAGTGCCAGTGCCTGTCTCAGTGTCATTGCATCCACACATACATAGAGACCCAAAGCCTCAGGATGCCTCATTGGGTGAAGCTTTGTCTTCTGAAACCTCTCGGGATTACCCCTCTGAAGAGGTCCTTTAAAAGAGATTATGCAAGAGGAAGCATTTAGACTCCCCAAAGGAGTCCGTCCATATCAGATACGGACCTCGATGAGTCAGAAGGGTCCCCATGGTCACCCTCTGAGGATGTCTCCTTTGCGGACATCCTAGAAAAAGCCCATCACCCCTTCTGAGGATGAGACTGTATACCTGTAGGCTTTTGGATCTCGCCCTTCCACCTCCTGGGTGTCTCCACCTTTCGACCAGCTCATGAATGTAGTTATTCGAAAGTTGTGGGAGTCTCCAGACTCAGTAGAACCTGTTCCTAGGAGGCCAAATAAGTTCATTACCGCACCTTCAGACAAGGAGTTCCTTAGCAAAGGTGTCTCGGTAGATGCTATGGTGGTGGCGGCAGCCACCAAGAAGGAGATTTTAGAAACATCCTCATCTGTCTATCCGCCAAACAAGGAGTTTCGTATGATGGATAGATATGGAAAGTGCACCTTTTCTTCAGTGTCATTTGCTCTCAAGTCACTGAACTACCTGACCCATTTTACTAGGCTTCAGAGGGATCTCCTGAAGGAGCTAGGAGTTACCCTCCAAGGTTCTGTAGCTGTGGGGGTCTCGCATAAGGTTTCCTATCAGCTCTCCACCTTAAATTCAGTGGTCATCTCCTCCATGAGATTCATTTCTTATGCAGCTGATGGAGCGAGTAGGGCAGCAAGTACAGGAATTTCCTTAAGGAGACATTCCTGGATCCACTTATATGATTTCACGGAGCCCCTTAAGTCTTCCTTTATTAACGCCTCATTCTTGTTCAGGCCAAAAGTTAAAGACACACTAACCAGGTGTGAACAGGAAGGAAAGACTCTCTCTGCCATTGGAGTCCATTTCTCCCTACCTACCAGACCTTACCCCAAAGGTCAGAAGGGGGGTGTAGTTCTGAAAATCCCAGAGAGCTTTCCAGGACACACGTGGTGGTCTTTCCCCAGGGGCAGAGGGGGAAGTAACAATGGAAGATGCTGGCCCCATGGCAGAGGGGGTCCGCAGAACAAGGGCGACAGGGACTCCTTCCTTGATAAGCCCTTTCAGCGCTCCTGAAAGGAGGCCCATCCGTCCATCTCTGGAAGCAGTTCGGGGTTGCTTATCTTTGTACCCAAGCACCTGGCTAGAAATAACAAAAGTCAAATGAATACAAACGATCATATCCAGAGGCTATTACATTCCCTTTTCCCCCTTAAAAACAAAATCAATCCCAGATGTTCCACCCAGTCAAATGGATCGCGCAACTCTAGAAATACAAACGTTGGTAGACAAAAGAGTCATCCAAGCTGTCTCCACAGACCAAATTGGATCTGGAACTTACTCAAGGTTCTTTTTAGTTCCAAAAAAGATAGGGGACTGGAGACCCATTTTGGAACTCAGCAGACTAAACAAGTCTGTGAAGAAATCAAAGTTCCGGATGATGACACTGCAGTAGATAGTTTCCTTCCAGGGAAAAGACGATTGGATGTGCTTGATAGACCTCCAGGATGTGTACTACCATATCAAAATGGACAGGCGATCCAGGAGTCATTTTCACTTTTGGCTGGGAGCCAGTCACTACCAGTTTTGAGCTCTGCCCTTTGGTCTCACCACAGCCCCCAAAGTGTTCACCAAATGCATGGCAGTAGTCACGGCTCACTTGAAGCGCCTAGGATTCCATTCTGAGTGTTTCTGTACCTAGACAACTGGCTCCTAACTGCCACCACCAAGCATCTACTAACAAGAGTGAGGGACACCACCATACAGCTTTGCTGTCACCTAGGGATCCCAATAAATTATGAAAAATCTGCCTTGTTGCCATCTCAGCATATTTTCTTTATAGAAGCAGACCTAGACACAAAACAAATGTTGGCCAAGCTTCCCCCTGAAAGAGTTCATGTACTACATCATCAACTCACAATTCTACTGTCCAAGAAAAAAGTGCAAGCAAGGACTGTCCTGAAAGTTTTGGGTACCATAGCAGCAGCAATAACCTTGATACCACTAGCACGCCTGCACATGAGAATTTTGCAGTGGCTGCTGGTCACTCAGTGGTTCATGCAGAAGCTACCCATGACTCACCAAATTATTATCACAGAATCCTGCAAGAAAGACCTTCATTGGTGGCTTCATTCCACTCAGGAATTAGGCCGGCAGTTTGTTTTTCCAAAACCATTAGCTACAGTGACCATGGACACTTTGCAGATAGGGTGTGGGGGGCATTATCTGGGAAAGACAGTCCAGGGCACTTGGCAGGATCATGAGATCCACTTGCATATCTATGTCCTAGAGATGAGAGTGGTGCTTCCAGCATTGCAAGCATTCCAAGACTTCCTTCCACTAGGAACGATTGTGATACAGACAGACAACATGTCAGTTGTGTGATACATAAACAAACTAGGAGGAACCAAGTCTTACTTCCTCTGTCGGGAGGCCCAAAGAGTGTGGCAATGGGCAGTCTCTTCCCAATGCTTTCTAACAGCAATGCACATTCTGGGGAAATCCAGTGTGATAGCAGACAAACTCAGCAGAGCTATTCTGATGCCTCACGAGTGCCCCCTAAAACAGGAAGTAGTGGAAAAGATTTTCCAAAAGTGGGGCCAGACTTACTGCAATCTCTTCGTCACATCCATGAATGCCAAGTGCAGTAGCCACTTTGCCCTGACCCCCCCCCCCCAGGAGCCAACAAGGACATACTTGTACACGATTGGCTCCCGGCTCTTCTCTATGCCATTCCCCCTTTTCCTTTGCTTCTCAAAGTCCTTCAGAAAGCCAGCTCATTGGGAAGAAGTTTGATACTAGTCGCCCCATACTGGCCTCATCAGTTATGGTTCCCTTTTCTTTTCTTTGGCCCCATCTCCAGGAGGAGACGTGGATTCTGGACCCAGTTCCAGACCTCCTGACTCATTACTTAGGGAAGCTCCATCCATCGGTTCAAACCCTCAAGTTGACAGCTTGGCTGCTCCAGTTCCACACATAGCCAGACTTCCTGACATTTCCCCTGCGGTGAAACATATCTTGCTTTTGTCTCATAAGGCTTCAGCCAAGAAATTATACTCAAGCAAATGGAAAAGATTTTCCCATTGGGCCTTCAGTAATCACATTGACCCTTTTACTGCCCCTATAACATCTGTATTAGATTTCTTGACAAAGCTTTTTCATGAGGGTGCAGCTGCAGCTACTATTCGAGTTCAACTAGCGGCTATATCCAATTACTATATAGGAGAAATGGGACTAAAAGTAATGTCCCACAGACTTTGCAATGCTTTCCTGAAGGATACCTTTTTACTCAGGCCTTCCATCAAAGACCCTCCAGCACTATGGGATCTAAACTTTGATTTATCTAGCTTGATTCTTCCCCCATTGAATCTGCATCATCCTGTGACCTAAAGTTTTTAACATGGAAGACAACCCTTTTGGTAGCCATCATGTCTGCTAGAAGGATATCAGAACTACAGGCATTATCAATAAGGCCCCCCTTACATAATTTTCCACAAGGATAGGGTATCTCTGCAAACAAAAACCCACCCTTCCTACCCAAATTGTGCTCAGAATCTAATTTGAATCAATCAATAGGCTTACCGTTTTTGTCCCCAACTATGGCAACAAGGCAGAGTATAAACTACAATAGCTAGACGTGCATAGGCAGTTATGTTTCCACCTAAATAGAGCAAAGGATTACAGGAAATCGGACCAGTTATTTGTATAATTTTCAGACAAAAAAAAAGGGGTGCCACCATATCAAAGGTCATACTTTCAAAATGGCTTACAGATTGCATTACCTTCACTTACAAATCTCAAAACAGAGAACTTCCTGGAAAGGTAAAAGGTCATTCTACAAGGGCTAATAGCACCCTCATCTGCCTTTCAGGCGAGGCTACCTATGGATACGATTTGTGCAGCAGCAACATGTGTAAAGCCTCATACCTTTATCACTCATTACAAAGTGGATTTGGCCTCCAGGAACAGGGCCTCCTTTTGGTCCACTGTTCTGAAGAATATTCTCCTTTGAGCCACCCAAGAAAAATGGTGATAGGGACGCTGTCCCAACCAGTACAGAATGAAGGTGAGATAGGACAACAACACATAAAAAAGTTATGTACTCACCATAACGTTCCATGTGTGTTGTACATCTTGCCTTCATTCATATGTCCCACCCTCCATCCCCAGCCTTTTGCTCCTGGAGGACTGAGCAGTTGTGATTGGAATATAATGATGTGAAGTTGTTCAATCTCACCGTTCATTTTTTACTGATGGGTTCAGAGCCGATCCATGGGCTCCGGTATGGCCGCATGCAAAGCTTGAGGTCTTCCAGTAGTTCGAGGGCAAGCCCCTATCCCATGATGCACTGTGAATGACCCCATATCTAGTTTGCCACGGCATCTGATCAGAGGCTCCAGTGCAAGCTCGGGCCAGTACACTTTTTCAAAACATTTATTAGCAGTTATTTCTAAAAATTGTTGCTAAGTTTTTCTAAATAATTGATAGGTAGTTTGCTTTATATAGCTTCTTAAAAGCTCCCCTTCCCGTGTGTGATTGCTAGTATCTGCTCTGTGTTTTTCCTTAGTAACATAATGGGGGACAACAAATATAAACAAAGATAAACACCCAAAGTCTGGGTTTAAAAAGTGTCCAGACTGCGTTCAAAAAGTGTCTGTTACTGATGGACATGTAACTTGTGTTTAATGCTTAGGAGCTGTCCACTTACAGGAGTCTTGTGCCATTTGCCATTCTTTTTCCTCGAGAGTGTTACTAGAGAGGAAAATGAAATTGGTAGACAGGGGCTTGTTAAAGCATCCCTTTCAAGAAGCTATGAGTGACCAGGATGTGGCCAGCAAGTCTTCCAAGTCCTCTAGATCTTCTGGGGACTCTAAGGACTCTAAGCAGTCTAAGAAATCTGAAAAGTTGGAGGGTCCTGTGACATTGGCTCCACAGACCTCAGAGCCTTTTCTTTCCTTTTCGGAGTCGGCCCACAGCCATGGAGCCAGTATCCAAAAGGCCTCTATCTCCATTGCTTCACTCGGCACCGTCAGTGCATTCTTCTAGGTCTTCTGTCAGCCTGTCAGATTTGGATATGGATCAGTTGGTGCAGAAGCTTTTACAGGCACCAGGCCTTACTAAATGTTGTCGGCTTCAACCCAAGCGGCTTTGGAGCCGAAGACCACTACTCCTGACTTGACTACTCCTCCTCCGAGCCATACTGGACCTTCGGAGCCAGAGGAAGCAGACCTGTTGATCATGGAGCCTTTGGAGCCAAGACCTGCTCTAGTGTCCTCGGCACCGACCGAGAACTCTAGAAGCCAACACTCTCCAGTCGGATCCAGGGAGGATAGTCGAACCGACTTGTCGGTGCCAACTCTTCCTCTCGGGGCTTCGGCTCGGATGAGCTCGGCTCCTACCTCCGGCTCGGAGCCCACGACCTCGGTGTGGGAGGGGTTGCTGGTTCCTTTGAGTCCGTCAACTCCTTTACATCGGAGCCGTGGTGCCTTCGAGGCCATGAGGAGAGCCTTGTCCCCTAAGACATCCTCGACCTCAGGCCTTGCTTCCTCATCCCCCAAAGCACCTGTGTCTGCTTCTGCTTCCATTGTCCAGGCTAGGCGTAGAGACCCAGAGCCTCAGGTAGCCCCACAGGGTACCCCCTGCTCTTCCGATACCTCCCCAGAGGTTCCCACTGAGGAGGTTCCCAGGAAGAGTTTGTGCAAGAGGAGACACTTGGACTCCCCACAGGAGTCTTTAACATTTGACACTGACTTGGATGAGTCAGAAGGGTCCCCGGGGTCCCCCTCTGAGGATATCTCCTTTGCTGAGATACTAGAGATCCTTAGACAGAGGGGTGATTGGCAGTCCAAAAGCCCTACTGAGGATGAGTCAGTTCTCCTGAAGGCTTTTGGGTCTCAACCCTCCATCTCTTGGGTATCTCCACCCTTCGATGAGCTCATGCAGTTGGTCTCTCAGAGGGTGTGGGAGTCACCGGAGTCCATGGAGCCTGTTCCTAGGGGCCTTAATAAGTTTATATCAGCTCCACTAGATAAAACTTTCTTGTCCAAAGGAATCCCTGTTGATGCCATGGTGGTGGCAGCGGCGGCCACCAAAAAGGAAATGTCTGAGACTTCCTCATCTATTCATCCTCCTAATAGAGTGTCTAGGATCATGGGTAGATATGGGAAACGCATGTTTAGTTCAGCGACTTTTACTCTCCATTCATTGAACTATTTAACCCATTTCACTAGGTTGCAAAGAGATCTCCTTAAGGAGATGCGAGATACTCTTCAGGGTACTGCAGCTGCAGGGGGCCTCTGACAAAGTTGCTGCCCAGCTTGCTACCCTAAATTCTATTGTCAACTCATCCATGAGTCTCATATCATATGCAGCTGATGGAATAAGTAGGGCAGCGGGTACAGGAATCGCTCTCAGAAGACATTCCTGGATGTGATTGTATTCCTTCGCGGAGCCCTTTAAGTCTTCATTTGTAAACACCCGTTTTGATGGCTCATGCCTTTTTGGGCCAAAACTGAAGGAAACTTTGACCAGGTATGAACAGGAGGGAAAGACTCTGTCTGCCGTCGGAGTCCGTTTTTCCACCCCTACTTGGCCTTATCCCAAAGGCCAAAGGGGAGAAAAAATGTGGTTCCAGAAAGCCCAAGGAGCCTTTCAGGACACACGTGGTGAACCCCCCACTAGGGGCAGAGGAGGAGGTAATAGTGGAAGATGCTGACCTCGTAGCAGAAGGTGTCCGCAACATGAGGGTGACAGAAATCACTTCTCTGGTCAATCCTACCAGCACTCCTGAAAGGAGGCTTGACTGTCCTGCACTGGAGGCAGTCAGGGGTCACTCATCTTTGTATCCAGATGCCTGGCAAGAACTAACAAAAGACAGCTGGGTGTACAAAGTATCATTTCCAGATGGTACTTCATACTATTCGCCACCCCCCCTCCATAAGGAGAATCCCGGACATTCCACCCAGTTACAGGGAACAAGCAACCATAGAAGTCCACAAGTTGCTAGAAAAAAAGAGTCATCCAGCCAGTCCCAGCAGACCAAACAAGATTTGGAACTTACTCAAGGTTCTTTTTGGTTCCAAAGAAAACAGGGGACTGGAGGTCCATTTTGGATCTCAGCAGACTCAACCAATATGTGAAGAAAGAGATGTTTTAGATGGTCACGCTCCAGTCTATACTTCCCTTTTTAGGGAAAGACAATTGGATGTGCTCGGTAGATCTCAAGGATGCGTACTACCACATAAAAATGGTCAGGCCATCCAGAGATCACCTGCGTTTCCGGCTGGGAGCCAATCATTATCATTTTCAAGCCCTGCCCTTTGGTCTCACTACAGCCCCCAGAGTGTTCATCAAATGCATGGCAGTGGTCACAGCTCACCTGAGGCATCTAGGATTTCAGATGTTTCTGTACCTAGATGATTGGCTCCTTACCGCCACCACCAGGCATCAACTGATTCAGGCAAGGGAATACACTCTGGCACTCTGCAATCATTTAGGCATTACAGTCAACTCAGAAAAGTCTGCCTTGTCACCAACGCAGCATATCGTTTTTATCGGGGCAGAGCTAGACACTTCAACCACAACTCTAAGACTACCAACCAAAAGAATCTTCCTTCTTCATCAGCATGTCAGCACATTGGTATCGAAAGACAGAGCACCAGCTTCAGAAGTTCTGAAAGTATTGGGTTTGATGACTGCAGCAATCCTGGCCATATCATTAGCAAGAATACATATGCGGATTCCTCAGTGGCTGTTGTTCCCTCAATGGTCTTACCAGGAACTTCCAATGGATCATACGATTTTGATTATGAGCTCTTGCTAGAAAGATCTCCAGTGGTGGTTGACGTCTCTTCATGTAACCATAGGACGCCCCTTTGTCTTTCCCCCTCCAGTAGCCACTGTGACCACGGATGCTTCCCTGATAGGGTGGGGTGGGGGGGCATTTTCAGGAAAAGACTGCCCAAGGCACATGGACAGATTGAGTCACATTTGCATATCAATGTTCTGGAGATGAGAGCAGTACTTTTGGCGTTGCAGTGCTTCCAGGACTCTCTTCCCCTAAGAACAATTGCAATTCAGACAGACAATGTCAGTAGTCTGGTACTTGAACAAGCAGGGGGAACCAAGTCTTACCCCCTTTGCCGAAAAGCCCTCAGAGTTTGGCAGTGGGCTGTTTCCTCCCAGCACTTTCTGTTGGCAGCGCACATCCAGGGGAGATCCAGCGTGATAGCAGACAAACTGAGCAGGCAATCTTGTTGCCACACATGTGGTCCCTCAAGAAAGATATTGTGGACAGGATTTTCCGCAAATGGGGTCAGCCTTGCTGCGACCTTTTTGCCAGCCACATCAACACGAAATGCAGAAACTACTTTGCCTTGATTCCTCCTCCAAGAGAAGTCCCAAGAGACACACTCATACCCGATTGACCCCGGGGTCTCCTCTATGCTTTTCCACCAATCCCATTGATACTCAGAGTTCTACAGAAAGCAAAATCCCTGGGAAGGACCATCATTCTTATAGCCCCTCATTGGCCTCGGCAGATTTGGTTCCCATTCCTTCAACATCATCTCTTGGAGGATCCCTGGATTCTGGACCCAGTTCCAGGCCTTCTGACTCATCTGTTGGGGGGCCTCCATCCTTCTCTGCAGTCACTGAAGCTGACAGCTTGGTTGCTGCAGTTCCCCTCATAACCAGCCTTCATAACTTCTCCAGTGAGACAAAACAGATTCTCTTGTCTTCTCACAAGCCATCCACTAGAAGATTATATCTTAGTAAGTGGAAGAGATTTTCCATATGGGCTTCTAAGCAGAACATTGATCCTTACCAAGCCCCCTTGACATCCCTACTAGAATTTTTGACTATGATTTTTAATAAAGGAGTGGCAGCCGCAACAGTTCAGGTCCAGTTGGCTGCTATATCTAACTTTCATCTCAGGATTGACAGGCTAAATATCATGTCCCACAAGTTATCCAAGGTTTTTCTCAAGGGAACATTTCATATGAGACCTCCAGTGAAAACTCCCTACTCTCCATGGAATCTAAATTTTATGCTGTCTCGCATAATCCTTCCTCCGTTTGAACCAGCTTCATCTTGTGACCTTAAATATTTGTTGTGGTAAACCATTTTTCTGGTAGCTATTACTTCTGCTCGCAGAGTGCCAGAACTTCAAGCCTTATCTATCAGCCCTGCTTATTTGATTTTTCATGCTGATAGAGTATCTCTTAGGACAAATCCCTCTTTTTTGCCCAAAGTTTGTTCAGAATCTAATATCAACCAAGTCATTGAGTTACCAGTTTTCTTCCCTAATCATTCCAATAAGTTGGAGTATATGCTGCACAAACTTGATGTTCACAGACAGCTCAGATTCTATTTGGATAGAACAGAAGATTTCAGGAAATCAGACCAACTATTTGTTTTATTCTCTGAAGCCAGAAAAGGTAGACCAGTGGCTAAAACAACTCTGTCTAAATGGTTATCTGATTGTATCACCTTTGTTTACTCAGCTGCTAATATGCCTTTGCAACACAAGATTAAAGCTCACTCAACCAGAGCAGTTTCTACATCCTCTGCGTTCCAAGCCAAATTGCCCCTTGATAACATTTGTGTAGCAGCCACTTGGTCTAAACCTCATACCTTTATCAAGCATTACAAAGTTGACAAGGCCACCAGGGACAGGGCTTCTTTTGGGTCTACGGTTCTGAAGAATGTACTCCCGTGAGCCACCCGAGATTGATGATGCTAGGGACGCTACCCATCAGTAAAGAATGAATGACGAGATTGAACAACTTCACATTAAGAAGTTATGTACTCACCATAACGTCCCATGTGAATTGTTCATCTCACCTTTATTCTTACATCCCTCCCTCCTTCCCCTTCCTGGCTGATAGTTGACCTAGAAGTTGGTCTCGTCCTGGTTGCTCAATGTTTCTTCCTCACCATAAGAGGATAGCTCATTTATATGATTATAGTACACACCACAAACAAGATCTGAGGTAATTCACAGTGCATCGTGGGATAGCGGCTTGGCCTCGAGTTACTGGAAGACCTCGAGCTTTGCATACGGCCGTACTGGAGCCGATGGATCGGCTCCAAACCTATCAGTAAAGAATGAAGGCGAGATGAACAACTCACATGGAATGTTATGGTGAGTACATAACTTCTTATTCTCTGACTTTCTTCATTGATCTGTTGCATATGCAAATAGTTCCTCTCATTAGTGGTAGATATCTGCAAACAAGATCTGGGTAATCTTCCCTAAACATGATGGAATAGGGCTGCAGCCACAAGCCGGTGGAAGTCCTCGAGCTTTTGTATAGGCCGAGTCAGAACCGATGATCAGTTCCAAACCCAACCAGTACAGAATGAAGGCAAGATGTACAACACACATGGAACGTTATGGTGAGTACTTAACTTCTTTTTTCAGATCATGCACCAATAAAAATTAAGATACAAATACAGGGTAATAAAGAAAAATGCGACATTGGAGCGTTCACACCTACCTGTTAAAAAGAGAGAAATTTAAGGAATGTGTAGTAGCAATTATTTAAGATTTATTAGAGAAGATAGAAATTTTTTCTGACGTGATAGCTAGTGATTGGGTTAAAATGAAAATGGAGATGAAAAATAGTGTAGAAATAAAAGAAAAAACATGGAATTATTTAGATGGGCTAACAAATGTTAAAGTATTGCAAAATAAAGTGAAATCTCACAGAAAAAGAAAAGATATAACTGCAAGACTGCTAAAGAGAAAATAAATGAGTATTTGGATAATATGCATGAGTTTAGAAAGATTGCTGTTAACTACAGAGCACAAAAATCTTTTAGCACAATGACTTGGGCAACAGAAAATAGAAAGGGTCATCACCAAACAAGAAAAATAACCAGACATCCTGTAGAGGTATTAGAGAAATTTTAGAAATTTTTGAACATTTGTATAAAGCAGAGGAATGTGGAAATCAGTTAACAGCACAAATGGAAATATTTATGGAAGACTTAATTATGCCAATATTGGAGAAAGATGAGGCTCAGCAACTTAATAAAGGAGGAGATGAGAGGAAAAATGGTGATGTATCAGGAAAGTCTCCAGGAACAGATAGTGTCCTGTGGAAGTTTGGAAGTTAGGAGGGAGGAAAGTGATAAAGATCTGAAAGATTTTGTTTAACAATATTTTAAAAGGAGAGGAAGCACCAACATCTTTGGAGAAAGCTGTGGTGGCTATATTACCCCATGTCAGTAAATATCCACCAGACCCAACTTTGTATATTGACCTATTTTGGTTTTAAACCATGATTATAAAGTGTTTACATCTATACTAGCTAAAAGAATGAGAAAGGTATTGCCAGAATTGATAGATATGGATCAGTATGGTTTTGTGGAGAGAAGGCAAACATTTGCCAACATTAATAGAACAATGATGATCCAAAAGGAAGCAGAAAGTAGAAAAATACCACTGTTGGAAGCATTTACATTCCATGATACAGTAATAAAGTTAGAAGGTATAAGAAGGATCAGCGGCAAGAATTAAAGTGGGTGGGTGCCTGTCAGATAAGTTGTACTTGAAGAGAGGAACCAGGTAGGGATGTCCTCTTTCCCCTTTATTTACTTTACATTTAGAGCCTTTGGCAAAGAAAACAAGGGACTCAAAAATTCAAGGATGTAATTGATATAGGCTTATTTGCAGATGATTTTATTTTGTGCCTAATAAATCCAGAAAAGTTCATTTCGGTGTTGTGAAACATTTTGAGGAAGTTTCATATCTTTTCAGGATATAACATTAATGAAGATAAAATAAAGGCTATAGCCATAAATTATGTACCTACACACTAGTTTGTTCTGGAATACCCATATTAATGGGGACATGATAAGATGGAATACTTAGGAGTATGGATTAAAAAGGCTTCCATTATGGCAGCTAAGAATATGTGGATGGAGACTACGTAAAAGATAATACAAAAACTGAGAAGCCAGAAGCTCTTGTTTACGGGTATGGCTAGTAAGATAGAAGCAGTGAAAATGTTTTAATCCCTTTAGTTTTATGTACTGGGCAGGTATAGTTTTATCATCCAGAGGATAATTTGTGGGCAATAATTAATAAAGAGTTGAAGGAATTTTTTTTGGGGGGGCGCAAGAGTTAGGTGGGTGGGATAAGTTGATTCTTCCAATAGAACAAAGTGGTTTAGGATTACCTAATTTGAAGGAATATTTTAGAGCTATACCGTTAAGACTGGTATATATAACACAAGTAGAAGGTTATAATTCAAAGTGGAATGGGATGAAGATGAAGCAGGGATGGATTTCGAGGAATAAGTAAAGAGTGGAGTTTTGGATGCAGATCTTTAAGAAGAATAATCATACACAATATTGTATATTCATAAAGTAGCAGAAAGTATTATCAGAACTAAGCCAACATTAGAATGGAGAAAGGAAATTTTGTTAATAGGGATGTCTGCAAGTAGGAGTACAGAAAATAGGCTGGGGGGTAGAATTTACTTGAAAAAACAGGCAAAAGAACCAAGGTATTGTGCACAAATAACTAGAGAGGGAAAAGTAATAGAGTGGAATGAGGCCAAGAAGACGTTCGACTGCCTTCTCTACCAGGGATTGATTTCAGAGTATAGGCAAAGAGAAAGGGATGGGAGGCTCCTAAGTGAAAGTCCTGCTCTGGTAGAGTTTTTACTTGAATATACTACAGAAACTGCTGTTAAAAATATAACTAGTAAGTCATTATAAAATATTGCACAATGACTATAAGAATAAATCAGTGGAGGCTAGAAAAGGCTGAGAGGACAGACTGGAAAAACAATTTACAAGCAAACAATGGAAGGACGTATGTATGCCTCCCAAGTTTGCAACAAAGTCCAGAAGGTTTAGGATTTTTGCTTGGAAGTGTTTGCATAGGTATTTTATACTTTTTTACATTTTATATTTTTATAGACTTCAAATAAATTTTCTTCGGTTGATTGCAAATGTTGGAGGTATAATGAAGAAGAAAGAGGCAACTGGGACCACGCTTTCTGGGAGGGTAGTGAGTTGGCAGATTTCATAAATTCCCTACAGACTACTCTGTCTGAAATATTGGGTGAGCAAATGGCTGTAACTAAGGAAATGATACTTCTGAACTGGGACACAGGATCTAAATTGCCTAGACATAATAAGGCCTTGTTTAATTCTGTTGGCTGCCAAAACAGCAATTGCTAGAGAAGAAATTAAACTCTAAACCAAATGTATTTGAAGTACTGAATAAATGAGCTGGAAGAGTGTTTTTAGAAAAGGAAAGGAGCAACTTGCTTAGAAATAAATTAAATTGTGGGAAGAATGCGTGCAGAATGATGTTCAGGAGGGGAATGAGTGAGGCTTAAGGGAAGGCAGGAATTGAGCAAGTTATGTAATGTTGGACTGATGATAGATATAAAGAAAGAAACAATATGTGATGTACAATGTATATAAAAGGAAAAAAATGTTAATATGGTTTGTTTTCTTTTATGTTACTGTATGTTTGCCTGTGTCTTAATTGATAATTTAATAAAGTGAAAAAGTGATGACTACTAGTGTAGTGTGCAGTGCAATTCTCCAAATCCAAGTTGGAGTCCAAGTAAAGGTAAAACAAACAAGTTTTCATTTTCACAATAAGATGAAGCACTTTCATCTTTACAGATCAATGAGTAAAACAAGTCTAACACTTAAATACTTTTTCAAACCAAACATCACATACTTATTGGCTGCTTTAATTAGTTTTGTTGAGTTGAATCTCACTAACTCTTCCTCTTAAAGAACTACTACAATGAGTCTGCAAAATATGACATTGGTTAAAACTGTTCAAGATCATAAGCTTTTTGTTGGCATCCCACCTAGTTCCAAATGGAATCAAAAGCCAAAAAGTATGTGCACACAAAAAACATGTCAAGTCAAAAGAAATCACAAGATGTTAAACATTCGGCTGATAACTGAGAAAAAAAAAACATTTTATACCCATTCCATAACCTAGCTATATGAATTTCATTACAGGCTTAATATTAATATGCTCATTCAAACCTAGGGGGGTAAAGGAATTGAGTCAAAATTGCAATAAAAGTTCTTTATATTCCAACTGGCTTTCTCAGTCATCTCCACTGGGGTCAATGTTAACTAATTCTAGAACTTCAAATTTAAATTCACTGTGTGTCATATCCAGTAAGGTATGTTTGAAAAAGGCATTGTTTACATTGTTGCTCTTAATGCTCGGAAATTTGTTACCTTAATGTACAGTACCTGTCTTAGCTTTTGTTGTCTGGGAAATGGAA
The DNA here is from genome assembly GCF_019279795.1 of Protopterus annectens. Taxonomy (NCBI): domain Eukaryota; kingdom Metazoa; phylum Chordata; order Ceratodontiformes; family Protopteridae; genus Protopterus; species Protopterus annectens. Next base: position 1,088,149,020 of record NC_056737.1, on the reverse strand, counting down.
GCAGTGCTGTTACCTGGCCAAGTATGCTCTGTATTCTTTTCTCCCCCATTGTGTGGAGTGCCCTTTAGAACAAATTATTTTTTTTAATTATTTTTAAAACAGGGTGGAACTTGAAAAGCCTCTATGATAGGGGTTTACATCCCAACCCTAGGGTTGGACGTGGCACCAAAAAATGTGGGGCATGTAATCAGTGTACGCACATCTTAGAGGTTGAACAGCTAACTCTTGACAACACCTTAAAAACTAAAGTCAAAGGTGTACTTTAAAAGAAGAAATTGTGAGAACAAGGGACTAGTTTACTTATCTGTATGTGTATAATGTAATAAAAGCTGTGTAGGAAAAACTGAAAGAACATAAAGTTCTGTGTTTTTTTAGAAAGTTCTTTTATGGAGCTAAGAAATCATGCCCAATGTGGAAAGTCATAAATGTAGTCAAGAGATCTTAGCAGGATTAATGCTATAGTGTTAATTTTTAGTTGGTCAGTGGTTGTTCTAAGATTGATATAATGTTACTTTCAGTCAGAAAAGGTATAAAAAATCTGTGATCTGATGTTGTCAGTCTTCATTTTATTCTTGACATACGGATTCTGGGTCCGGTTCCGATACTGGAACAGACTCAGCTGTTACATCTCGCGCAGGCCAAAAACTCTCGAGCTTCATACTTATTCACAGTTCCCCACTCCCAGTCACCTCAGATCTCATTTACCGCTTTTTCAGACAGAAGCATTCACCTTAGCTCTCGAGCTAAGTCAATTTTTATTAATATTTCTAGTTTAAAGTCACTTATTAGTCTTTTTACGTTTATCGTTATACTTTTTAGTATTTTTGTGTACTTTTACTATCCCTTTATTCCTTCCCATACACTTGAGTGTATTCTTTCTATCATTGTTGATAGTTCCCTCTCTCCCCCCCCTACACTTTGGTGTAGCTGTAACTGTCATTGTTGATAGTCCCCTCCCTTTCTAGTTTTCCCTCTTAAAAAAAAAAAAGTAAAAAAAAAATATATATATATATATATATATATATATATATATATATACATACACACACACACACACACACACACACACACACATATAGGTCTACTTTGACCCATCGAAATCACACTTCAGTGAAACTCGGTTTCACTAGTCCGGTTTCACAAAACTACAGTTCATCGAGATTGTTGCTGGAGATTGCGGTACAGTGGGGCTAAGGGAATTTTCCCTTTTCCCCACTGTAGTGCGATCTCGGAGTTGGTATATATTAGTAGCAGGGATGGGGGACACAGCATCCCACATGAGGGGTGAAGGGACTCTTGCCCCCCTGCATAATTTACTGTAGTGTATTTGTTTTTTTTTGTTGTTATTGTTTTTTTCTTTTTTTAATGCTTCAGTGATCTGTAGTTTCACAAAAGTGCATTTCCAGAAGAATGCACTTTCTTGAAACCGGACTAGCGAACTGAGTTTCACTGTAGTGTTATTTCGATGGGTCAAAGGAGACCCTCTTGCTATACTTTCTGTCCTTCTATAGAATTTTGGAGTTTGTGTTTTGTCTCCCAACATACCTAAAGGGCCCACTGGTTTTAAAAAGTGTCAAAAGTGTGGCCACAAAATTCCTTTTTCCGATTCTCGTCTTCTTTCTGTCTACTGCTTGGGGCAGTTAATTTTCAAAAGGACTTTGGCATATGTCACAGCTTTAGTCACAGAGCTCTCATCAAGAGAAAAAAATAATATCGAAAGGCTTAATTCTGTCAGCCTTTAGGAAAGCCATATCTGTTATGAAGATTAAATCTGTTATTTCTTCCCCTTCCTCTTCTTCGTCTTTGGACAGGTCAGAAAAGAGGAGCTTGTCGGTTACATCATCCCCATTGGAGCCGACTCCAAAAAACATAAGTCACTGGCTCTGTCAGGTACCTCGGATCTGAAGAAACGTCAATCCAAAACTTTGGTGCCAGAAAAAATGTCATCAGTACTGTTCCCACTCCTAGTATGTTAACAAAATCTCTGCAGGAAAGTCAAATTTTGAGTAAGGACACCTCATCTTCAACGTCGTCTACATCAGTACAGACAGTTCAGCCTGATTTACCAAGAGTGGTCTATTCACCTTCTACTGACCCTTTTGCTGGCAAATTTCTACACAGACCAACATCATCTTCTCAGGCTTCTATCCATTCTACCAAAAGTCTCACTGAAATTGATGTGGAGAGACTAGTGAATAACATTCTATGGGCGAGAGGACTTACAGGACTTCCTTTGTCTTCTAACCCTCTGGGTGTTGGACCAATCCAGCTTCTACCACTTTCGCTACGCCTCCTCTGTGGCTTTAGAGATGCCAGATCTGAGCATACCGGTGCCGGCTTTATTGGGTCTGAAGATCTCTCTCTCCCTTTGGAACCAATTATTTCCCTGAGTTCTTCGGCTCTGTCAAAACCAGGGAACTCTCAGGGCCGCATTTGTCCTGTCTGCTCCGAGGAGCCATGGTTGACTCCAATTTTTTCTGAGCTGTCTCTGTGCCATGGATCTTTGGCATGGTGCAGTTTGGCACAAGCCTCTGCCTCAAGGGCTGTCTCGTCAGAGTGGGTAGTGACTATGGTTCCAAGGCAGTCTTTCTCTGTTCCATGCTTCCTTCCTCTTCAGGAGGGGGGCCAGCCTTCCAGGCAATGGAGAGGACTTTGTCCATGGCAGTCACGCAATTGGTCCCATCCCCCTCGGAGCACATCCCATCTTCCCGCTCCCTTATTCATCCTGTCTTTCCACTCGGGCTGTGAGTAACCAATCCACAGGACTCACAGATTCATATTCTGTCTTCTTCTGATACCTCCCCAGATTATCCCCCTGAGGAGGTCCCTCAGAAGAAAAAGTGCAAGAGGAAACACTTAGATTCCCCACAGAAATCAGTCACAGAAAAAAACTTTTTTGATGAAGGGGAAGGGTCTCCTAGGGCACCCCCTGACAATTTCTCCTTTGGAGACATCCTGGAAATTTTAAATCAGAGGGGTGACTGGAAGTCCCAAAATCCTTCCTTGGAAGAGTCAGTGTACCTGAAGGTTTTCAGACAGTATTGAACCTATCCCTAGGAGATCAGACAAAATTTTATCTGCTCCAGAGGACAAGCAATTTTGGGCTAAAGGTCTACCAGTAGATCCCATGGTCATTGCGGATCTCACTAAAAAGTAACTGACTGATGAGAGTTCCTCTAGCCATCCTCCCAACACAGAGTCTCACGTGATGGATAGGTTTGGGAATCAGGTTTACGCTTCATCGACCTTTGCCTTAAGGTCATTGAATTTCCTGGCAGATTTTACTGATCAAGGAATTGTCAGATACCCTTGCAGGAGCCATTACTGAAGGAGTCGAAGACAAAGTTGCTTCCCAGTTGGCTGCCCTGGTGTCTGTGTCAAATGTGTCCATGAGGTTCATTGCACATGCAGCTGAAGGGAATAACCAAGCAGTGGGTTCAGGCATAGCCATAAGAAGACATGCCTGCATGTGCCTTTGTGACTTTGCAGAACCATTTATGTCTTCGTTCGTCAATGCTTCCTTTGACAAATCACCTCTTTTTGGCTCAAAAGATAGAGACATTATCCTTAGAGACTCCTTTCCATATAAGCCTTTTCAGCATTCCTGAAAGGAAGCCCAATTGTCTTTGTCTGGAGACAGTCGGGAGATGCTTATCTTTGCGCCAAAGCATCTGGCAAAATATAACAACAGATTCTTTGGTACAACGGATCATATACAGAGGTTATACCATACCCTTTTCCAGTCTTCCCCCATTTGCAAAAAAATTCGCTAAAATTCCCGATGTTCCACCCAGTGAGAGGGAACCAGCAGTTCTAGAAATTCAAAAACTTATAGGTTCATAGGTAGGTACTAGGCTATTGGCCCTAGGGCCTATACAAGCCTAGCCAAAAAGGTACCCTGGCTTTCGCCAGCCAAGAAAATTATTTTCCTGTGCCCCTGTTGAGCAGAGCCACAGAGGTGATCCCCGGGGTGAATTTCCTGTTTCCCATCCAATCATCAAGATTTTTCTTGAAGAGTGCTAATGAGAAGCTTTGTTTGATATAGATAGGTAGTTTGTTCCATAGTATGGGAAGTCTTTGGGACAGGAATCTATCCCTCCGGCATGTTCTGTTTATTGTGGTGACAAGGTTTAGGTCCCTAGAGCGTGTAGCTCGGAGGGATTGGGATTTCTTTAAGTGGAGCATGTCCAACAGCTCTGGATTTGACATAGCTTTGTATGTTAGGCAGACATCGCCTCTGAGTAGGCGATATGCAACGGAATAAAGCTGGTGTTTTCAGATGGTTTGTGTAGGGCATCTCTTTGAGGCTGGTAATCCTCTTTGTGAGGTATTTCTGTGGCCTTTCCAGTTGTTGTAGATGTCTTGTAAGGTACATACCAAAAGGGGTGTTGTACTCTATAATAGGTCTAATGAGTGATGAGTAGAGGGGAACAATAACCTCTTTTTTCCTGGATGAGAAATCTTTTGTGATGAGGTGTGCCATGTTGAAGGATTTCCTGACTGCTGTGGTGATGTGATTATCAAAGGAGAGACTACTGTCCACCTGTGTTCCAAGGTCTCTTATCACACTTTCAGTGTTAAGTAGACTACCACCTATGTGGTAACTCATGGGTACAGAGTTTTTACCAAAGGGGATGACAATGCACTTTCTGGCATTGAGCTTGAGGCCATGGCTTTGAAACCAGGCATCTGTCTCAGTGAGGCCCTTTTGTAGGATGTCCACATCGTTAGGAGTTTCAGTTATGGCTCCTAGTTTGCAGTCATCTGCGAACTTCATTAGCCAAAGACCTTCTGTGTTAGCCTGTACTTCAGAGAAGTAGATACCAAACAGGAGAGGTCCCAGGACTGAACCCTGTGGTGCTCCACTTGTCACTGGTCTGAAGTCGGATTTGGAGTCTGCTACTTTCACAGTGTGGGTTTTGTCAGTGAGCCAGTTGGCAACCCATCTTGTGATAAAGGGATTTATACCTAGTTTAGTGAATTTATCTATAATTCCAGAGTGGGGGGTGGTGTCAAAAACTTTGGCGAGATCTAGCTAGGCTGCGTGAACCACCTTACCCTGTCTACGGCTTTGGTGACTGCTTCAAAGAAGTCTATCAGGTTTAGGAGACATGATCTGCTTTTTACAAACCCGAACTGGGTGGGGTCTAGAGTTTGGAGATTACCAATGTCTTTGTTTATAAGTTACATGATGATACGTTCCATGGCCTTGCAGACCAGGCTCATTAGGCTAATGGGGCGGATGTTCCTGGGGTCCATGGTGGCTCCCCCTTTGTGGAGTGTGATAACTGTCGCTGTGCTCCAATCAGTGGGCAAAAAGCCTGAGGTGAGGCTATGATTGAACATGGTGCTTAGGCGGGGTGCCAGTTCATTCTGTAGTTTATGTAGAACGCAGCCTGGGATGTTGTCAGGTCCCATGGATGCTGTGTTCTTGGCTTTGGAGAGTGTGTTTTTTACCTGTGCTGCCGTGATTACAGGAACTTTGCATTCTTCCAGTATAGAAATGGGCCCTTTAGGGGGTGGGGGGTAAAGTTAGCACTGAACCTATCTGCCAGGATGTTGGCAATATCAGTTGGTTCTGTGTATTTATTGCCATTGTGCTGTAACTCGGAGCAGATCTGAGTGTTGCCATTGAGATTTTTGACATAGCTATAGAATGCTTTGTGGTTGTCTTTAGAATCAGTGGTGATTTTGTTTTCATAATTAGCTTTGGAGGATTTTATGAGCTTCTTACTGAGGCTGACCAGGGAGTTCTTCCAGTCATGGAATTTTACCCTTTTTTGCAACAGTTTCTTTCTTCTGTTGTAGAATTTGTTTATGGCAAGGGACCTCCAGATTGGCTTCTTTGTTTGGAGGATAGCATCTTGGTTCTGATAGGGATAGCACAATCCATGAACTCATGTAAATATTTATAAAGTGCATTTGTGTAGGATTCAGCAGTCGTACCTCTATTGTCCATCTGCATGGGTGTTGTGAAGTTTGCCACTTCTGTCTTAAGAAGCGTAAAGTTGGCTTTGGAGAATTTTTTTATGGTGGTTTCCCTAATGGGGGTGGGGGCGGGATGTGGATGTCTAGGCTGATTAGCTTGTGGTCGGATCTGACCAACAAGGAATTGACCTCTGGTGTGGAATACCGTTTGCCCATGTTGTGTTGGTAATGACCAGGTCTAGGATATTGCTGCCCCTGGTGGGGGTGTGGATAAGTTGATCCAAGGCACTGGAATTTATGAATTCCAGAAAACGTTGAGCAAAAGCGCTGGTACATGAGTAGTTTTCCCAGTTAATGGTGGGGTAGTTGAAATCACCCATTATTAGGGTGTTGGGTTGTACCCTAATATTTTCCAGTGTATCAAGAAATGAGGAGTGGGAATCCTGGGGCATGGTGGGGGATCTATAGCAAATTACAATCTGGATTGCAGTCTTGCCCAGAGTTAGTTGCACTTGGATGATCTCGGCTGCATTATGCTGAGCAACTAGCCTGGAGGTGTGGATATCCTTAATGAATATGGACACACCTCCACCTTTAGTGTTTTGGTCCAGGTTAGGTGGCCGAAAGGTGTGGTATGAATTATAGCCTAGTAATGCAAGGGTACTCTCTGGAGCTGTGAACCAGGTCTCTGTCACTGCACAGATGTCGTTGTTCTCCATTTTAAGGAGTGCTTCGAGTGAATGCATTTTGAGGGTTAGCCTTCTAGCACTGAGTAGCATTACCCTCAGATTTTGCTTGCTTGTACCTGTTACGGTGGTGAATTTGTCATTTGAACCTTCCGAAAAAAAGGCACTATAGGGGTGGCAAGAGCCTTAGCCAGTATCCAGAATCCCAAGGGCGACAGGTGCAAGTCATCTCTGACAAAGCATCGTGGTCTGTCGTTCATGTCATCCCAGGCAGACAGATACTCGATCCCCTTAGAAGGACACCAGAAGCTTAGCCAATTGTTAAAGTCAATCATTTTGTCCTTGTACTGTGGTATCATTCTGGGTGATGGCAGGATGCTACTCAGGGCTAGGGTCATACCTGCCTGGGCTACAAGATCAGAGAGCTCCTCCATGTCTCTTTTCATGTAGTCCAGGGAGGTACGTCTCAGGTCATTCACACCAACAGGGACAATGCCAGAGTCATATTTGTACTTGTTGTGGAGTGACCTGAGTGCGTGCGTTATGTGGCGGATCCTGGCACCCGACAGGCAGCTGACAGTAACTTTCTCCTTGTTTAGCCTGGTGAGTGGAACATCAGTGTGCCTCACTATAGAGTCACCTATGACTAGAGTGTTGGGTACGTTGTTATGCCTTATGGGCTGTGGTTGATTGGCTGTACAAAAGAGTTATGGATAACCATAGAGGATCTGGAATTTACTCAAGATTCTTTTTAGTGCCAAAAAAGACAGAGGAGTGGAGGCCAATTTTGATATCATCATGCTGTACAAATCAGTTCAACAAACAAAATTCTGGATGGTTGCGGTACAGTCCATTTTTCTATTTTTAGGAAAGGACAACTGGATATGCTCAATAAATCCTCAGTGCATACTACCACAAAAAAATGGATAGATGGTCCAGAAGATTTCTCCGCTTCCAGCTGGGACCCTGTTATTACCAATTCAGAGTGCTGCCCTTTGGCCTCACCACAGCTCCCAGGGTGTTCACGAAATGTATAGCAGTAGTAGCAGCTCACTTGAGACTGCAGGGATTCCAGGTGTTTCCTACTTGGACGACTGTCTCATTACTATTCTGAACAGGCATCAATTGATAGAAGCAAGGGATTACAGTCTCAAGACCTGTGCATACCTAGGAATAAGTGTAAATCATGACAAATCCCAACTGACTCCATTTCAGAGATTAGAGTTTATAGGGGCAGTACTAAATATGACATCAACCGTATCATCCCTTCCTCCAACAAGACTTCAGAAAATTATGACTCATGTTCAAAAGATAATTCGCAGAAAGAAAGTTCCCACTCGACTAGTCTTACAGGCTGTAGGTTTGATGGTAGCTACAATAACTTTAGTTCCATTATCCAGATTTCACATAAGAATTTTGCAATGGCTACAAGCATCTCAATAATCCTTGCTATATCCACCTATGTCGGATGAGATTATCATCACCAATCAATGCAGGAAGGATCTAGCTTGGTGGATTCATTCCAAACAAATTCTCCTGGGCCACCCCTTTGTTCTTCCAGATTCCAAGCCCATAGTGACCACGGATGTCTCCCACATGGGGTTGGGGTGGGGGGCATTTTCTGGGCAAGACTATCCAAGGCACTTGGTACCCCTTAGAGGCCAATTTGCATATCAATGTTCTGGAACTAAGAGCGGTACTTTTAAAGTTGCAAGTCTTTCAGTGAGCTCTTCCTCTGGGAACAATTGAAGTTCAAACAGACATGTCAGTAGTTTGGTACATCAACAAACAGGGAGGAACCAAGTCTTTACCCTCTTTGTCAAGAAGCTCTCAGAGTATGGCAGTGGGTGATTTCTTCAAATCGCTTTCTAATGGCAATGCGCATTCCAGGGAGTTCCAATTTAACAGCAGACAAACTGAGCAGATGTATCCTATAGCCTCACGAGTGGTCTCTCAATCCAGCAGTGGCAGAAGAGATTTTCCATCAATGGGGCCAGCCTTACTGCAATCTGTTTGGCTCTCCCCTCAACAACAAGTGCAGCAACTAGTTTGCCCTGATTCCCCCTCCAGGGAAGTCACCAAGTGATGCTCTTCTCCATATTTGGCCCTCCGGACTTCTGTATTCCTATCCCCTAATTCTTCTAATTCTAAAATTCTTACAGAAAACACTCAAATTGAAGAGTAAAGTAATGCTCATTGTCTCATTTTGTCCTCAACAGATCTGGTTCCCCTTTCTTTGGCCTTATCTAAGTCAATAACCTTGGATTCTGGATCCTGGATCCAATTCCAGATCTTCTGTCCCATCCAGATGGACTAGTCCATCCAGACATTATGAACCTTAAGCTCAGAGCATGGTTCCTCCAATTCCAGTAGTTGCCAGGCATCTTATCCTTTCTTCCACAGTATGCCACATTCTTTTAGCTTCTCATAAGCCTTCCACTAGGAAGCTATATATTAGCAAATGGAAGAGACTTAGCATCTGGGCTTGTGAAAGGGATATTGATCCCTTCTGTGCTTCTATTAAAACTATTTTAGACTTCTTAGCCTCTCTTTTCAATGCAGGAGCTTCCCCTTCTACCATCAGGATGCAACTAGCAACAATCTCAGATTTCCGTGATGGTTTGGTTTGGTAGAACATTCCTTGGCTTCTAATAGACTTTGCAAGTCATTCCTAAAAGGGACACTCTTGCTGAAACCCCCTTTCAAAGGTCCTATTCCTCCTTGGGACCTAAACCTAGTGTTGCAAACCATCATACGTCCTCCCTTTGAACCATTGGCAGACTGTGGTCTAAAGTACTTGTCATGGAAAACATTATTTTTGGTAGCAATAACCTCTGCGAGACAAATTTCAGAAATTCAGGCCTTATCATGTAAACCATCTTACCTGATTATTCACAAAAACAGAGTTTCCTTACGAACAAATCCCACCTTTCTACCTAAAGTGGTGTAGGAGTCTAATCAGTCTATTAATTTGCAGTATTCTTTCCAAACTTTTCGAGCAGAGGTGAATACCTTTTACATTTGCTAGATGTTCAGAGACAATTAACACTTTTATCTTCACAGAACTAAAGACATTAGAAAATCTGACCGTTTGTGTCCTTTTCAAGTACTGGGTTTGGTAAACCTGTTAGCAAAGTGACCTTAACCAGATGGCTCGAGCATTGCATTTCCTTTATGTCAAAAAGAACATTGCTTTGCCTAGACCTGTGAAGGCACACACTACAAGATCTATTGCCACTTCAGCAGCATTACAGTCTACAGCTTCTATGGATGATATATGTGCAGCAGCTACTTGGGCTTCTCCCCATACCTTTATCACTCATTACAAATTGGATTTGGTCTCTAGGGGAAGAGCATCGTTCAGTTCAGTGGTGCTCAGGAATGTCCTTCCATGAGTCCTCTCAAGGTCTAAGGTAGCTGGGGACACTGTCCCATATGTCAAAGATAAAATGAAGATTGACAACACCAAATAAAGAAGTTATGTATTTACCACAACATTCCATCTGTGTTATCCATCGTCATTTATCCTTGACTCCCTCCCTCCATCCCCCGACCTTAGAAGAGTTTTTTGGTGGAATGGATTTTTCCATAGCAGTTATGTCATTTATTAAGGTATAGCAGATATGGTTTTCCTTAAGGCATCTTTATTTGTGCTTCATTTTTAATCTGCAAACTCTTTCTGAGGTACCTGGGAGAGGGTAATTGTGGGTAAGGATGAAGCTCGAGAGTTTTTGGCCTGCACGAGCTGTATTAACAGCTGAGTCAGTTCCGATATCGGAACCGAACCCATATGTCAAGGATAAATGAAGATGGATGACACAGAGGGAACATTATGGTGAGTATATAACTTCTTTTTCCTACTGTTCAAAGCGAGAAGACTTTTATTTCCTAGTCTCCCACATATGTGTCGTTTTTGCAGAAAAAGACATTATTACTCTCTGCTGAACTGTGTCACGTGAAATTTATTTGGTACCTTAACATAACAAGAGAAAGGTGGATGTTGGGCACCTGACCTGAAAGAATGCCTGCAGGCATATGTAGTAGTGGATATACTGAGACTAGTTAGATATACATTATTTGGCACAATGGAAAAGGATAGTGATTCATGGAAAAGGGAATCTGAAAGATAGGAAAGATACAATGGAGGTGATGTTAGAAACACCTGCAACAGAGTTGACTCTACCAAGGATGATACAAATTCAGAAAGAGTTTAGGAAAGTGTGGAAAGTTGTAGGTGGAGGCAAGTAGAGAATGAGGGTTTTCCCTATAAGGAGAATAAAGGAAGATATAGAAAATAAGACAATAGTGTGGAGGTGAAGTAGGACACAGAAACAGGAGAGGTATGGTCAACTGAAGGCAGTTTTTCATTTGGAGAGCTCAATGGATTGGGAATATAAGGGATTGAAAAGTCATCAGGACATAGGGAAAGACTCGGATAACAGTGTCAGGCCTGGAAATAATAGAAGAAATTGAGAATAGAAGAATGGAGAGCAGGTAAATGAGAGGGTTAGTGACAGTATAGTGAAGCTGGGTAAGAAGAAGGAGGGGACAAGAGAGCATTAAAATGAGGGAAGGCTGGGAAAAAGAATTGGGTGGGGAAACCTGTAACTAATGAGGAATGGGCAGAAATGATCCATTTACTTAGATATGTGATAAAATTGTCTAAGTTTAGAATTCCTGCCTGGAAGTGTTTGCACAAACATTTGTGCAATGTGTTGAAATTGACCAAAATATTCCTTAGGGAGGACGGAGAATGTTGGAGATGTGAGAAGGGATTGGGGACGTTTATGCTTGTGTTTTGGGACTGTGAAAGATAAAGGGAATTCCAGGCAGAATTAAGAGAATTACTGAAGGGAAGAAGATAGGAAAGATATCCTAATGAAGAATGTATTTCTGTTGGGATTAGGGTGGGAGGTTGGCTTAATGGTTAAGGTGTTTACCTTACAGACACAAGGTGCAGGGTTTGATTCTCACTTTGGGTAATTGGCTAGACTTAAAAAAATGGCCCACAAGGGCAGTTAGTCTAGTATGAACCTAACCTATGAACCTATATGGGAATGGCGTGACAACTACAAATAAAGAAATAATAGGGCTCTTTATCGCTATGGAGAAGAAGGTAATAATGAGAAAACGGAAGAAGCCAGGCGTCCCAAGATAGAAGGAAGTAGAAAAGCTTATGACAAATTTAATGCTGGAAGAAATGAGGAAGGTGAAAGAGATAGGGCTGGAAAATGTTTGAAAGTGATGGAAAGGTTGGTTGGAAGAGGAGGAACATTAGAAGGAATGAAGAAAAGCATGAAACACAGTAACACCAAATGAATTTTGTAGGGGAGGGATTAGGGCCACGGTGGTGCAGCGGTTAGCATTGTCGCCTCACAGCAAGAGACTCTCTGGTTCGATCCTCGGCTGGGTGCCTTCTGTGCAGAGTCTGCATGTCCTCACAGTAGACATGTGGGTTTCCTCCGGGTGCTCCGGTTTCCTCCCACATCCCAAAGACATGCTGTAGGTGAATTGGACACTCTAAATTGGCCCTAGGTGTGAGTGCATGTGTGTGTGTGTCTTCTGTGGAAGGTTGGGAGCCGGGCTGGCAACTCGACACCGTAAAACTCCACTGCCAATCATGAGCGGATAGGTGATCCACTGTGGTGACCCCTAACTGGGAAAATCCGAAAGAAGAAGGGATTAGGGAGCATGTAAATAGCTGATCTCCTGATGGAGGAAATGAGATACAGTTATGGGTATACAAAGGAAAATAATTGTTAAGGTGGTGAAGTTAGAGCAGATAGGAAGGACTGATTTTAATGAAAGCAGAGGTAAATGGAAATGGGAAATGTACAACAGGAATATTTAACAAAAGTAATGTATCTCCTGGTATTGGATGGGCAGTATTGTATTAGCAGAGTGTATTGATTACCAGTGAATGAGCAGTCTCTCAATGGGTAGCACATCAGGTGGATTGATTGCTGACACTGCAGTGCAGTATGGGGGGGGGGGGTGCTGCACTCCTGAGTGTATCATCCTTTGGATGAGATGTTAAACCCAGATCCTGTCTGCTTGAGTTGGTGATAGCTCAGGTAAATGTTAAAAAGTCCCATGGCACCTATCAAAAAGAGGAGGGGAAGTTCCCTGATGTCCTGGCCAAGAGGGGGATGGGTGGTAGCATAATGGTTAGGGTGTTTTCCTTATAGACCCAAGGTGTACGATTTGATTTTTCAGATGGAATAATTGGCTAGACTTTAAAATGACCCACAAGAGCAGTTAGACTAGTACTCATAGGTTCATAAGTTCACAGGAGGTTACTAGGCTAATGGCCCTAGAGCCCTTACAAGCCTAGCCAAGTTAATCGTGAGTTGCCCCAATTGTATCTGTCTGTCTAGCATGTTCTGTTTATGTCACAGACTAGGTTAAGATCCCTAGAGCGAGTGACTTTTGTGCCATTTGACTTGTGGATGTGCAGCATTTCCATTAGGGCAGGGTCGGAGACTGCCCTGTAGACCAGTCACAAGTGGTCTCTCAGCAACCTATGAGATACTGAGTATGGTGACAGGGCTTTCAGTCTATCTGCATAAGTCATGGTTTGGAGGCCCTGTATTTTCTTGGTGAGAAACTTCTGGGGTCTGTTGCTGCAGGTGTCTGGTGAGGTACATGCAAAACAAAGCATTGTACTCTATTAATGGTCTGATGAGGGTTGAGTACAGTGGTGTTATAACATCCTTGGACCTAGATGCAATGCCCTTACTTATGAGATGCTCAGCTAAGAAGGCTTTCCTTATCACTGTGGAAACATGGTGGTCGAAGTTTAGATTGCTGTCAGCCTGTGTTCCCAAATCTCGCACAACTGGGTTTGAACTTAGGGACGGTGCTTTCAAAACTGTAATTAGCAGGGAATTCCACTTTGCCAAAGGGGATAATACACTTTTTTGTCTTTAGTTTTAGCCCGTTTCTTTGGCACCAATACTTTGTCTGCATTAACCCTTTCTGTAATATCTTAACATCATTGGGGGACTCCATGATTGTACCTAATTTGCAATCATCAGCGAACTTAGTAAGCCAAAGACCGTCTACTTTAGCCTGGACTTCCAAGAAACAGATTCCAACAGTAAAGGGCTCAGCACAGATCCTTGTTGTATGCCACTGGTGACTGATCTACTATTCTTTTTAACACCTTTATTGAATTATTACTTGTGACATAGGCAAATTTATATTTATATAAAAGTAATCAAACTGTATTAACAAGTTCAAGTTTACAAACATTATACTTCACATATATTGCTATATATCATATAACCTAAGCAGCATTACATAGATTATTCAATTCCTGTTTTTTTTTTTAAATGAGAAACATCTCTTCTTCTTCCATAAATTGGTTCTCTAGCTATCTATCTAATAGAAGCCAAGCTGTAATATGGAAAAAGGCCACTTCCCCTTTCCTTAGTACCCCCACTGGCGTTCCCCAAGGATCTATTCTTGGTCCCCTCCTCTTTAATATATTTATAAACGATTTCCACAAATCAATTCCTTTTGCAAACATCATCCAATATGCAGATGATTCTACCATTATCTGCTCTGCCACCTCCACCTCTCAGCTCCAAACACTTACCCAGGAAGCTTTTTCAATTACCGAACAGTGGATGAGAATAAATCACTTGGTACTCAATGCCTCCAAGACAAAACTTATGGTATTTACCCCCTCCAAAGCCACGTCCTTCAATAGAAACTCTTTCTTAATTACCAGCCAAAATAACTTACCCCTTGAACTAGTGACTGAAACTAAGCTACTAGGCGTACTAATTGACAATAGGCTTAGCTACAACTCTCATCTACAACTAAATATTAAAAAAACTCATCAAAAACTAGGTATGCTCTACCGTCAGAATCAGTACCTTACAAGCTCCTCCAAAATCACACTCGCTTCCTCTTTTCTCATCCCCTCCCTTCTCTATGGGGCCCCACTACTGACCAATCTTCAGTCCTCTCAAAAAAACCAGCTCTCCTCCTGCTATAATAAAATCGCCAAATTCGCAAATGGACACAGGTCCTCCACCCACCACTGTTCCTCTCTCCAAACCCTAAACTGGCTCGAACTACCTAATCATCTCACTTATATACAGCTGACTTTCGCTCAAAAGCTCATTCTTAGTACTTCTCTTTGTCCCTCCCTGTCTTCTGCCTTCAAAATGCACCTGCCAAACAGAGTATTAAGGTCCAACAATCAAAACCTATTAGAAGTCCATAAACCATCTCATCCCCCAGGTAAACACTTATTATCCTTCAACCTTGCCCGCCTCTGGAACTCACTCCCACCATCTATTCGTACCACCTCTAACCGGTACACATTCAAAAACTCTCTCCATACATACCTGAGGTCCCAATGGGATTGCTCCTGCTCCCTCCCCTCATAAATTTATTATATCTCATCATCTTATACACTTTGATACATATCTCTAGCTAACAAACTTATCTTTCATTGGCATATCTACTATGTAAGGTTATTTGATGTCTGCTTGAATAACTCCTATAGATGTATATCACATTACTCTCTCTATTTTTCTTACCTCTCATTTATCACACTGTATTGATTTAAATGCTTTTGAATTGTGAGCTTAAATGTTTTATGTTTTACTCTGTACAATCTTTTGTAATTTTGCAATTTTTGTAATTTTTGTATGTACCTGATTTTGTCTGTATTGGAGCTTTTCTCCCCAGGACTCCATTGAAAACGGGTTCTTTTGGCCCAATGGACTATCCTGGTAAACCAACTGCAAATAAAAAAAAAAAAAAAAAAAAAAAAATCTTTATTAAACCATCATTTACGACATAGGCAATCATGCATTTATATAAATGAAAACAAACCACACTGACACAATCCTAGTTGCGGGCATTTTACAATCTGATATTGTTAATCCTCGTTCATTCCTTACACATGGGGGTATTGGTTCCGAGCTCGGAACCTAGCCGGCCATTTTGCAAGCTCGCGTCAGCTTCAAACTCTCGAGCTAAACTCTTACCCACAGTCCCCCTCTCCCTGTTACCCCAGATTTCGTTTGCCACATTGCCATTCGGTCGTGTCAAGCTACTTCTCTTGAGCTAAGTGTAGTCAATTGTTGTTTAATAGCTTTACAGATTACTGTCAGAAAAGTTCATATTTTATTGTCTCTTACCCTATTGCATCTAGCGTTCACAATTTCTTCAGGTTTTTCTGCTTTTTCTTTACAACTTTTACCCCAAGGTATTCTCTCTTTACCATCATTGGTAATCTTTTTCCCTTTTCTCTCATACCTCCGGGTACTCTCTTGTACCATTGCTGGTATCTTTTCTATTAATTAATTTGCTGTCATGGCAGATAAGAAAGGTAGTCGAGGGTTTAAGCGGTGTTCTGATTGTGGACACAAACTGCATACTTCTGATGCACACTCTTTGTCTGTTTATTGTTTGGGAGATTCCCATTTGTCTGTTGACCCACCCTGTACTATTTGTGAGAACTTTTCTAATAGAACCTTGTTGGAAAGGAAAAACAAGCTGATACTGAAGGGACTTCTAAAATCTCCCTTTTCAGAGTCTATTTCTGGGTTGGAGGCCTCAACCGCTCCTAGAGCCCATAAGAAAACTATGGATGTTCCTACTAAGTCCTTGCCTTCATCCCTGGGTGGGGACTCCCACCAACCAAAACCTAAAAAGGCTAAAGTTTCTGCTCCGGAGCTCTCTGTCTGCTCCAATGCTTTCGGTGCCTAGACCTTTGGCACCGAGGCCTTCGGCTCCATTAGGGATTTTGGCTCCATCTTCTCCTGCAGCCTTCTATATATCAGCACCAAGGGGCTCCTCGGTTCAGACCATTACCACTGTATCGGCACCGACCATTCAGTCGGCACAGACCTTGACCGTGTCAGCTCTGAGATCTTCCTCGGAACCGACGCCTTTATTGTTGACTCCAGTTTTGTTGGTTCCAGCTTCGGCACTGACAACCACTTCAGCACCAATCCCTCTGTCGGTGCAGACAACAGTAGTCCAGTCTCTATCGGCACCGTTTTCCTCAGTGCGGTCAGCTGAGATAGGCACCGAGTCTGCCTCTTCTGTGGACAGGCCTGTTTCTTCCTCAGTCTCCATGAGGTCCACTAGAAGCCTTTCCAAACATATGTTGCGTCTTGTGGACCAGGTACTCTTGGCCAGAGGTATCCCACCCCTCAGGAACTATCCTTCCATGGGAGGTGATCACCCATCTCCAAAAACCCCTTCTTATTCTCCTCCTTCATTGCCTTTGAAGTCCATGGATATAGCACAGTCTTCCCCTTCTGCGGTTCCTTTTATGAATCTCACTAAGGAACCGCAGTTGCTTTCATGGCAGGAACGTTTTGCTATGACCCAGGATGTCAGTTGTGACACGCAAAGTTTGCTGCTCCACAGCCATCCAGGTACTCCAGGTCAGCAGGCTGAGCCACTTAGGGGAGGGGTGACCCCTGTCTTAGACATGCACTCCTCTTCAGGTGGACCAACCTTCCAACTGACGGAGAAGGCTTTCACTGCTGCTGGCAATTCTGGACTGTCTATACCTCCGCCCTCCTCTGATACACTGGTTTCACAAGTCGCACCTAGCGGACTCTGGGTGCAGGGGCCGCAGGACGTATTCCCTCAGGGATCCCTTTTTCCGCTGTCTTCTCCAGCTTCTCCCGCTGAGGAGGTCCACCGGAAAAGTTTGTGTAAGAGGAAGCACATGGACTCCACAGCAGAGTCCCTC
Source organism: Protopterus annectens (assembly GCF_019279795.1). Taxonomy (NCBI): domain Eukaryota; kingdom Metazoa; phylum Chordata; order Ceratodontiformes; family Protopteridae; genus Protopterus; species Protopterus annectens. The sequence goes on along the minus strand of NC_056737.1, from coordinate 1,088,131,674 downwards.
ACTGAAGATGCATTTCGATGAGGGGGAAGGATCCCCTTGGTCACCCTCTGAGGTATCCTTTGGTGATATCCTCAAAATCCTGAAACAGAGAGATGACTGGCAGTCCTCTAATCTGACCTTTGAGGAATCTGTGTTCCTGCAGGCCTTTCGCGCCTAGCCCCCTACCTCCAGGGTTACTCCACCTGCCGATGAACTTGTCCAGCTCATCGTGCAGCATGCTTGGAAGGCTCCTGATACCGTCAAAGCTATTCCCTGGAGGCCAGATAAGATCTTGTCCCCTCCTGCTTCGGATCCTCATGGTCCAAAGGTCTTCCTGTGGATGCTTTGTTGGTGGCGGTCGCAACAAAAAAAAAATCTGGCAGAAAAAGAAAGCCAGACTGTCAATCTGCTTAACAAAGAGTCCTGGGCCCTGGACAGGATAGGGAAGCGCACCTTTGCTTCAGCGACCTTTGCTATCAGGTCTCTGAATTATATGGCACAATTTGCCAGGCTTCAGAGGGATCTGGTTTCTGAGCTCTCTGAAACCTTGGCTGGTGCCATGTCTGATGAGGTCCGTGACAAAGTGGCCTCTCAACTGGCCACCATTGAATCTATATTTAACTCCCCTATGTGATTGATATCTCTCACTTCAGAAGGAGCAGCTAGAGCAGCGGGTTCAGTTGTGGTCTTGAGACGACACGCCTGGATGTGCTTGTGCAACTTCGCGGAACCCTTTAAGTGTTCCTTTCTTAATGCCCCCATTGAGGCCTCCTTGTTGTTTGAGCCCAAAGTTAAAAGCACACTGGCCAGATGTGAACAGGACGGTAAGACCCTTTCTGCCGTAGGTGTCCATTATTCTTCCCCTCAACGTGCTTTCTCCCAAAACCAAAAGAGTGGGAAGATATGGTGCAAGAAATCTCAGGGTCCTTTCCGTGGCACACAGGCCGAGTTCTCCTCCAGAGGCAGAGGGGAAACTCACAGGGAAGATGCTCCTTTTGGGGCAGAGGGGGGTCCGTGTAACCGGGGTTCCAGGGATTCTTTCCTTGGTCAATCCTACCAGCACTCCTGAAGAGCGGCCCAACTCCTTTCCTCTGGAGGTGGTTGGGGGATGTTTCTCCTTGTACCCTCCTGCCTGGCTAACCATCACCACTGATTCTTGGGTACAAAGGATTATAACCAGAGGTTATCATATCCCCTTCGATCTTTGTCCTGCCCCTTCAAAAAACCTTCCCAACGTTCCACCCAGTCAAAGGGAAGAAGCAGCACTAGAGGTAGAAAAGCTGCTAAGAAAGAGAGTCATCCAGATAGCCCCTCCAGACCAGACAGGATCCGGATTCTACTCAAGACTGTTTTTGGTGCCAAAGAAAACCGGGGACCGGAGACCAATTTTGAATCTCAGTATATTGAACAAGTTTGTGAGAGTACAAAATTCCGGATAGTCACTATACAGTCTATCCTCCTGCTTTTGGAAAAAGATGATTGGATGTGCTCTATAGATCTTCAAGATGCGTACTACCACATAAATGTGGACAAGGCCATCAAGAAGATTTCTGCACTTCCGTGCGGGAGCCAGTCACTACCAGTTCAGAGTACTGCCCTTCGGACTCTCTACAGCCCCCAGAGTGTTCACAAAGTGCATGGCAGTCATCACAGCTCACTTGTGACTTCAAGGATTCCAGGTGTTTCCATACCTAGACGACTGGCTCATTTCCAGCCCCACCAGACATCTACTGGAAGAAGCCCTGGCATACTCTCTCCTCACTGCTCAAAGGCTAGGCATAACCATAAACTGGCAAAAATCCAGTCTCACCCCATCTCAGTCAACAGAATTCATAGGGGTTATCTTGGACACAACTGCAGAGCTGCTATTCCAGAGCACAGAATTCTAAGGATAAAGCAACAACTAATTCCAATCCTTTCAAAGGAAAGATCCACGGCTCACTTGGTTCTACAGCTGTTGGGTTCCATGGCAGCCTCCATCACCATTGTTCCCCTGGCCAGGTTTCACATGAGGCTTCTACAATGGCTACTGCTCACTCAATGGTATCCTTTTCAGCATCCTCTTTCAGCCATGATTCGAGTAACCCACAGGTGCAAACAGGATTTAAATTGGTGGATGACACACAATCTCTCCCAATGGTCTCGCCCCTTCTCCCCCCAGCAACCCAAGGCCACAGTGACCACGGATGCCTCCCTGATGGGGTGGGGGTGGGGGCTATGTCAGGGACAGACAGTCCAAGACACTTGGTCCAAACTGGAGGCCCATCTGCATATAAATGTTCTAGATCTGAGAGCGGTGCTTCTGGCGTTGCAAGCATTCCATCCCCTGCTGCCGTCTGGGATGATTGTGATTCAATCAGACAACATGGCAGTGGTCTGGTACATCAACAAGCAAGATGGAACCAAATCTTACCCCCTTTGTCAAGAGGCCATGAGGATATGGCAATGGGCGATGGTTGCCAGCCGTTTTCTTCTAGCAACGCACATTCCTGGGAGTTCCAACGTGATAGCAGACAGACTCAGCAGGTGCATTCTACAACCTCACGAGTGGTCCCTGAATCCCTTGATAGTGGTGGAGATCTTCCACTGCTGGGGCCGTCCTTGCTGCAACTTTTTTGCATCCCTGACCAACTACAAATGCAGCAACTACTTCGCCCTGATTCCCCCTCTGGGACAGTCACCCAGGGAAGCTCTAGTCCACGATTGGCCCTCGGGTCTTCTTTACGCATTTCCACCCTTTCCCCTCACTCCCCAGTTTCTGAAGAAAGCCTGTTGGTTGAAGAGCAAGGTGATCCTCATAGCACATATTGGCCTCAACAGATTTGGTTCCCCTTCCTTTGGCCTCACCTACAAGATCGACCATGGATTCTCCATCCACCCCCGGAGTTGATCTCACACCCACAGAACCTGATTCATCCCAATTTGAACAGCCTGAAGCTCACGGCTGGCTACTCCAATTCCCTTGATTGCCAGGCAGAATGATCTTTCTTTACCAGTACGTGATATTCTCATTGCTTCTCATAAGTCTTCCACTAGAATTACTTATCTGAGCAAATGGAAAAGATTTACCTGTTGGCTGAAAGATAATCAAGTAGACCCCTTTTCAGCACCAGTGTCGATAATACTAGACTATCTGGCTAACCTGTTTTAATCAGGTCTGTCGGCCTCTACTATTAGAGTTCATTTGGCTGCAATTTCTAATTTTCATGAGGGTGTCCAAGATTCCTCTCTTATGTCTCATAAATTGTGCAAGACCTTCATAAAAGGTGTGAATCATCTGAAGCCACCTTTTAGAGAACCTATTCAACCATGGGATTTATCATTAGTTATACAAGCTCTGACAATGTCACCTTTCAAACCAGCCTCTTCTTGCGACCTCAAGTATTTGTCATGGAAAACCTTGTTTTTGGTCGCTATTACTTCTGCCAGACGTATTTCTGAACTTCAAGCTTTATGTATCAAGAGTCCATACTTGATTTTTCATAGAGATAGAGTGTCTCTGAGAGCTAACTCGTCATTTCAGCCTAAAGTGATCTCTGAAATGTCCATTAATCAAGCCATTGAATTGCCAGTTTTCTTTCCCAATCATTCAAACAGAGGAGGGTATTGCCTACATACCCTAGATATCCACAGGCAAATCCATTTTTACTTAAACAGGACTAAACCCTTTCATAAATCTGGCCAGTTATTTTTGGCCTTTTTTGGACCTAGATTCGGATCTGCTGTTGCTAAGGTCACATTAGCTAGATGGTTGAAGGACTGTGTGACCTTTATTTACACATAACGTAATATCTCATTGCCTACTACCATGAAAGCTCATTCAACAAGGTCGGTGGCAACTTCTGCTGCCTTCCATGCCAGAGCTTCTTTACATGACATCTGTGCAGCTGCAACTTGGGCTATGCGTCATACCTTCATCAATCATTACAAATTGGATTTGGCCTCCAGGGGAAGAGCATCTTTCGGTTCTATGGTGCTCAGGAATATCCTTCCATGAGAGCCTCCCAGGAATAGAGGTAGCTGGGGACTCTGTCCCATGCGTAAGGAATGAACGAGGATTAACATTATCAGATAAAGAAGTTATGTCTTACCATAAAGTTCCATCTGTATTGTTGATTTTCGTTCAGTCATTACGACCCTCCCTCCTTCCCCCTCCTGTGGTTTCTAGTGGATCTCACCTTCCGGTTCTCTTAGGTTATTTGACCAGAGGGAGCCTCTACCTTCTTTGACTTGCAAACTCAATCTGAGGTAACAGGGAGAGGGGGATTGTAGGTAAGAATTTAGCTCGAGAGTTTGAAGCTGACGTGAGCTTGGAAAATGGCCAGCTCGGTTCCGAGCTCGGAGCCGATACCCCCATGCGTAATGACTGAATGAGGATCAACAATACAGATGGAATGTTATGGTAAGACATAACTTCTTTTTACAAACCATACTGGCACACACCCACATCCAAACATTATACATCACTTATAATCTACCCAATCATTTTTAAACATTATCTAGCTCATTTAAGTCCTACCGTCTTTTAAACCTCATTCCTCCCCATATGTATTGTTCCCACAATTCCCATTTTTTCCTAAGTAGTTTGTTCCTACCCTTTTCTAAAGATCTCTGTTCCAGTTGTTTTATCTCTGTTACTATATTCACTACTTCTAGTATAGTTGGTTTAGATTTTGATTTCTATTTTCTAGTAATTGCTTTTTTGGTAGCCACCTTAACTGGACACAGCAAGGCCTTACCACTTCTAGGCAATTCTGATTCTATGTCATAGCTCAGAAAAATCATCTTCCTCGTCACCAGTCTGCCCACCCAGCATCTCTGACAGTGCATCCCTGCAGGGAATCCTTAAAATCTGCCAACTCACTGCACTCTCAGAAAATATGTTCCCAATTACCTCTTTCTTCCCTGTCATACCTCCAACATTTGTTGTCTACCTGAAGAAAAATTCTCTGGAGACTACTTGGGGTATAAAAATATCTGTGTAAACATTTCCAAGCAAAAATCCTAAATCTTTTAGATTTTGTTACATATTTGGGAAACATACATATATCCTCCCATTGATTCTTTGTGAATTGCTTATCCAATCTCTCACTGGTGACTGGTCTACTGGTAGAGGTGGAGTCACCTTCATTGACAGTATGTGTTCTGTCAGTGAGCCAGTTGGCTACCCATCTAGTGATGCAAGGGTTAATCCCCAGCTGGAAGAGTTTCTCAATAATATCTGAGTTGGGGATTTTGTCAAAAGCTTTGGCTAGGTCAAGGTAAGGTGGTATGTACCATCCTTTATTCAGGGCATTTGGTGACTTTCATGAAGATGTCTATTAGGTTTAACAAGCATGATCTACACTTAACAAAGCCAAACTGAGTTGGTCTAGTTTGAAGGTCGCCTATGTCCATGATGATAAGGTCCATAATGATTCTTTCCATGGCCTTGCAGGTAAGGCTGGTTAGACTTATGAGTCTATAGTTCCCAGGGTTGGTTGATGGCACCCCCATTTTTCAAGAGGATTACTGTTGCTGATGTTCTTCGTGTTTCACTGTTGCAGTCATCACATTTGGGTTATCTGCTTGCAGTAGCCCTCAGTCGGCCTGATTATCAAAGTCTTAGGTCCTGCGTCGGTTGCTGTCTCATCTTCCATGATGTCAGGTAGTCAGGGGTATAAAGCTTGCAGCCAATGCCATTACATCAGTCTTTCTTGCCATGCAGTGCCCGAAGCAGAAGCAGTTCACAAGTGCCGATCGGCCGACTCCTGAAATTTTCATTTTCAGGTTTCAGAACTGAAGCCTTCAACTAAAGCTAAGTACCCCGTTGAGGAAACTTTTTATTGCTCTAAATCGATGTCAGTAAAAGTCAGTAATTGTATTTCTTGTGGAAAGCAAATACCTCATAAAGATTTTCATTCGTACTGTATTCCTTGCCTAGGCCCTGACCACGACATACCTCGCTGTCGGTTTTGTGCCATATTTAAACCACAAACTATTTGTCATCGGTACATTTTCACTTCTAAATATTTTGGTACTCGGTTCAATTATCTAGATGTGTCTTCAGTAGACTACCGACATTCCAAAAAAATGCAAAGATAACGACAGAGACAGGCCGCCTAGGTCCAAAGCTGCCGATGCCGCTTCTCCTAAGCTAGTCACCAGTTTACCGGTACTCAGTGAGGCACTTTTGCAGCCCCTGATACCCACTACTTCAGATTCGCAGGCCTCTACTGAGACCCATTCAGAGACCGGTATGCTGCGAGATGCTTCAACTATGGAATCTGTGGATGTCTCTACCTTGGATGGGTACAGAGCTGCTGTGCAGGCACCGGCTTCTGAGGGTGTATTCAGGCCTACTGTCTTACATATTAAACCAATGTCATCTTCTTCTTCTAGGCCTAAAACTCGAACTATGCCTAGGAAACTGACGCCCAGACTGCATGGTCAGGCCTCTATGCCTAAAAAACAAATGATAAGAAGATAAGAATGGCTGAAGACCTTATTACTTTAATCAGGGGAAGCCAACCTTCCCCCTCTAAGAGACCTAGGACTGAATTTGCTTATGATACTTCTGACCAGGATTCTGAAATTTCTGTCTCCTCTGATGACCAGGATTTACCCTTATCTACCTGTGAGGATTCTGATGCAGAGGACTCTATTCCCTCTGCTTCCCCCCAGAGGATTTTTCTTTTGGTGAAACCTTGCATACTCTTAGAGAGCATTTTTATTGGAAAAGCCAGGATTACTCTGATTCTAAAAAGAGGCCTAGAGATTTCTTACTCCTGCCCCAACACAGGCCTTTAGCTATCCCTCCTGTGCTGGACATTGTTGATGATGCCTTTTCGGAATCTAGCTTGGCCCCTGACTCTTTACCTCCTGCTCCCAGAAAACCTGATAGATATTACAGGGTTTCTGATTCTCACAAGTTACTTTTTAAAAATCCTACTGCTGATCCTGAGGCCATTTCACAGGGACCCAAGGGCATTAAGGCTACTACTGTCAAAAATCCTACCCCCTCTGATAGAGATTCCAGGGCCCTGGATAGATGGTGTAAGAAGGTATACACCTCTGCAACCTTGGCCATCAGGGCCTTAAATTGCCAGTTTCATATGTTAAAGTATCAGCAGCTTATTATTGGATTGCTTAAACAGAAAATTATGTTGATTCCTGATTTTGCTGAAAATAAGGATTTACAGGATTTAATGCATTCTGCTGAACAGGTTGGAAAACATACTTTGCAATGTGGTTTTGATTCATTAGAGGCATCTTGCAGGGCTGCTGTCACAGAGTCTGAACTTAGAAGGCATGCTTGACTTAAGGAGCAATCTTTGCCAGATCATGTTAAATCTAAATTGCTGGATTCTCCCTTAAATCAGGACCGCCTGTTTGGTGATAAAGCAGAAGAAATTCTTAAAAAGATGGAGGAAAAAGCTAAATCTATGCAAACTGTTAAAGATTTCTTACAAGTGCAGCCTCCTACATTTAGTACGCATTGGCCCTCAAAAAACTGACCCTTTCCTGCCTTTTCATGGCTTTCTCAGTTCAAACCCAGAACCAGCAGAACACCCAGGCTTCAGTCCCAGGGTATGCATAGGGCAGACAGTGGGGGGCTCCCACTTCCAAATCAGGGAGTAGTAAGACTCCCCCCTATGGTAAGCTGTCTCAATGACTTAACTTTAAAACTTCCAAGCACTTCTCAACTGACTGCTCCTTTAGGGGGAAAGATCGCTCTGCAAGCAAAAAACTGGGAACTCATTACCCAGGACAAATGGGTTTTAAACATAGTTTTCCAAGGATACAGATTTCACTTCCACACGTTACCAACCCCAAACGGTTGGCCAGATCTGCCCCCAAATCAGTGGGCACAGGCTCAAAAGCAAGTACTCTCTCTCTTAAGATTAAAGGCTATTCAGACTGTACCAGAAGAGGAAAAGGGACAAGGTTTCTACTCAAGACTTTTCCTGGTACCCAGAAAAGACAACTCATGGCGTCCTATCCTGGACCTGTCTATCCTAAACACCTTTTTGGTGATTCCAAAATTCAAGATACTAACTCTTCACCAGTTGCTTCCAATGATAGGCAAAGATGGCTGGTTGGCAACACTGGATTTAAAGGAAGCCTACCTGCACATACCAATCAGGGAATCTTGCAGAAAATACCTACACTTCAAAGCAGGGCTGCATGCACTATCAGTTCTCTGCACTTCCCTTTGGCTTATCTACTGCGCCCAGGGTATTCACAAAGTGCCTAGCTCCAGTCATTGCATTTTGCAGGCAAAGAAATATTCAAATATACCCATACCTGGACAATTGTCTAATTCAGGCAGAAAGTTGTTAACTTGGCTGGGGTACACCATAAACGAAAATAAATCACATCTGGTACCCTGTCAACAAATTATATTCCTGGGAGCAAGCTTGAACACAACTTCCCAGACGGCTTTCCTCATGCCAGAGAAACAAATTCATTTGACAACGCACTTCAAACTAGTGGCCACAAAACCCCTGCTATCTGCAAGGCAAATACTGCAAGCCTTGGGGTTCAAGGCCTTGTGCATTCTACTAATTCCATATGCAAGACTGCATATGAGGAAACTACAATGGTATCTAAAAAGCCTATGCTGTCAACATTCTCAGGATCTAGAAGCAATGATTCCTATCATACCTTGCCTATGGTTAGAATTCCTTTGGTGGGCAGAGGCCTGCCGCCAGAACAAGGGACTACCATTCACTCTACCCCCTGCTGCCCAAACCCTAACAACAGATGCATCAGCTCATGCATGGGGAGCTCACCTGGCAGGGAAGTGCATTTAGGGCAAAATGGAACCCAAGTCAAATGCACCTGCATATCAGTCAAAAAGAAATGTTAGCTGTACAGAATGCTCTGGCAGCCTTCAAGGACCACATTCTTCCAGGACAATTAATGGTAAAGACGGACAACACCACTGTTATGTGGTACATAAACAAGCAGGGGGGTACCCATTCTTACCCCCTCTGCAGACTAGCCATGGTTCTGTGGAACACAGCCATGAGCTACCAAGTGCATCTACAGGCTCAATTCCTGTTAGGAAAACTAAATACAATGGCAGACGAACTAAGCAGAAATCTCATGGACCCACACAAGTGGAAACTGGAACCAAAGATTTTCAACATGTTGATCAACAAATGGATGATCCCAGATATAGACCTGTTTGCCTCCCCCCAGAACTACCAGTTGGACAAATTCTGCATAAGAACTCCCCACAAACAAGCTTGGAAAGTGGATGCTCTGTCCTTCAGCTGGAAAAATCTTATCAGTTTATGCCTTTCCTCCTCTGCCTCTCCTCTCCAAAGTACTACTAAAAATCAAACAGGACAAACCAAGGATGATACTGATTACATCAGACTGGCCATGCCAACACTGGTACCCCCTCTTGCACAGTGTGTCACAAGTGGCCCCATGGCACCTACCTCAAACCCCTACCCTGCTGTCTCAGCAGAAGAGCCAGATTCTGCACCCCCAGCTTCAAACCCTGAACCTGGCAGCCTGGCTAATTACCTAATCTCTCCATTACCATCCCTACGTAAACAAGTGTTGGATGTCATTTTGGCAGCAAGGAGGCCTAGTACTAAAAAATCTTATGCTGAAAAATGGAAAAGATTCTGTGCCTGGAGCCAAACTCAAGAGATGGCCACAGCAGTGTCCAATTTACCTCAGATTCTTCAATATTTAACTGAGATGCTTCACAAGGGCCTTTCCTTTTCCTCCATCAAAATTCATGCCTCAGCCATTTCAGCTCATTACAACACAGAACCACCCCTCTTTTCTCACCCACTGCTCAAGCAGTTCCTCAGAGGGGCCAAAAACTTAAGACCACCCAGGAGAGCCCCAAATCCAGCCTGGGACCTTAATTTTGTATTGGAAAAACTCACTCTTCCTCTTTTTGAGCCAGCTGCAACTGCAGAGTTAAAATTCCTTTCTTGGAAAACAGCTTTCCTTTTAGCAATCACTCATCATCTTTCATGCGGACAGGGTGCCCCTCAGGACCAGTCCCTCTTTCATGCCCAAGGTGGTATGCAGTGTGGCTCTTAATCAGTCCATTCATTTGACAACCTTCTTTTCTAATCCACAGAATAAAGGGGAACTGATACTGCACTCCTTAGATGTGCACAGACAACTTAGATTTTACTTGGACAGGACTAAACCTCAAAGGAAATCAGAACAACTGCTGGTGGCATTTGCTGCAAGGGAAGAGGGGAGGGCTATTTCATAGCAAACCATTTCTAAATGGATAGGCCATTGCATTCATTTCTGCTATAAGCACCATGGAAAACCTATCCCACAGGGGATTAGACCCCATTCAACCAGGGCTGCATCTACCTCTACAGCCTTTCTCAGTGGAGTCCCTACCAGGGACATCCTAGAAGCTGCTACCTGGAGTTCTGTACATACTTTCACCAAGCATTACCATTTGCCATTTTTCTCTAAATCCAGAGCTGGCTTTGCCACTGCAGTCTTGCAGGGCCTTGTAGCTGGTCTTAATGCTATCTAAATTCCTCCTCCCATCCTTAGCTTTGGGAATCTACCCAAATGTGATGACTGCATTAGTGAAAGACAAAGAACATAGTACAGCTGTGTACACTTACCATAAATGTAGATGTTCGAGTGTATTCACTGTTGCAGTCCTGGTTACCCTCCCTCCAGCCTCCTGACTTCTTTTGGCTATACCTCTATTCTCCTCTACTATACTTAAAAAGCTTTTTGGTGTATTTGCTTTTTTTGTTGAAGGTATAACCTTGTATATTTATATTTAATTGCTTCCCATTAAGGGGGGGCACCCAACATCTGGGGCAAGAAAAACTGATGTGTTGGCATCAGCTGCATGCTTTATACCCCTGACTACCTGACGTCATGGAAGATGAGACAGCAACCGACGCAGGACCCAAGACTTTGATAATCAGGCCGATTGAGGGCTGCTGCAAGCAGATAACCCAAATGTGATGACTGCAAAAGTGAATACACTCAAGCATCTACATCTATGGTAAGTGTACACAACTGTACTTTCTTCACTTTGCTGGAACAAAGCCAGTTCTCTGACTATGGTTAAAGAGGGTACCAAGTGGGTCCACTAGGTCCTGTTTTAAGATTGCTTGGTAAGCAACACAGGATGTTATGTGGTCCCATTGAGGCTGTGTTTTTGGCTGTGGAGTGCACAGATATGACCTGATCTCTAGAGATAATAGACAGAGGACAGGTATGACTCCCCGGACTCTGGAATAGACTGCCCATACATGTCAAGCAGAGTGCTTCTTTGGCCCTCTTCAAAAGGAATCTTGACGATTAGATGGGAGAAATGAAATTCACCCCGGGGATCACGTCAGTCGCCCTGCTAGACAGGGGTCCAGGGAAGTAAATAGTGTGGGAAGAAATAGCCAGGGAATTGTTATGGCTAGGCTTGTATAGGCCCTAGGGCCGATAGCCTAGTACCAACCTATGAACCTATGCTTTGGGATACGGCTGGTGTGGACAAGGGGGTGAAGTTTGTGCCAAATTTGTCAGCTAGCAGGTTGGCAATTTCCTCCAGTATAATATGAGTTGTACCATCCGCTACCAGTTTGGCTCATAGCTGTGCATTCCCCTTTTAGATTTCGGACATAGTTAAAGAATACCTTATGATTATCCTTAGCTTGGGATGCTATTTTAATTTAGTAATTAGCTTTAGAGAACTTGACAAGATTTCTGATTTGCTTGTTCAAGCTGTGGAGGGAATTCTTCCTCTGCCGAGTCAGTTCCCTCTTGTTCTTAGATGTCAGTTTCTTCCTCTTGTTATATGTCCTGTTTATACTTGAGGTCCAACAGGATGGCTTGTTTTTTTTTTTCAGGAGGACCTGTTTTTGATAGTGTCAGGCACAGCTGAGTCTGTACAGTTGCTTAAATGTTTATACAGGGTGTTTGTGTACACCTCTGCATGGGAGTCATCATTGTCTTTAATTGCAGGGAGTTTGAAACTTGTTATACCTTTGTTTAGTAGGCTGTAGTTTGTTTTGGAAATTTTTTTTTTTTTGTTCCTGTGGGGATGTCAGGTCCAATAGTTATGTCAAAAGAGACTGATTTATGGTCTCCCTTGCATGCAAGGAGGGTGGTGCAGTTGCCCCCCATGTTGGTGAGTACTGTGCCTAGGACATTGGAGCCCTTTGTGGGGGTACAGACTATCTGTTTCAGAGCATTTGCATTGAAAAAGTCCAGGGACCTCTGTGCGAGTATGGTTGTGCTTGTGTATGTCACCCAGTCAATGGAAGGATAGTTGAAATCTCCCATGACCAAGGAGTTTGGCTGTATGGCGAGTGACTCCAGTAAGTCCAGCTAAGCAGTGTGCTTTTCTTGGTTCATGGTGGGGGACTTATAGCTAGCAATGATGTGGTAGGATATTTTGCCTGTAATTAATTAGGCATGAAGTAGTTCAAGGGAGTCATACCGTTTAACCATTCCCAAGGTGTACTTTGCTTTCGTGAAGATGGATACACCTCCACATTTGTTTCTTTCAAGCTTTTGAGGTCTGAAAGTATGGAGGCATCGTAGCCTTACACGGTCAGAGTGCTGTCCACAAATTTGAACCATGTCTCTCTGACTGCACAGACATCAGCATCTTCCAAGGGGGGGTGCTTCCAGGGAGTCCAGTTTCCTCTTTAGATTCCTAGCATTAAGCAGCAGAACCTTGAGTTTGTCATGAGAAAATTTTGCTGTTTTGATATTGCCTGAAAAAGGCACTATGGGGGAGACAAGCACATTTGCTTGTAACTGAAAGCCTAGAAGAGACAAATGCCAACCATCTGTAGCAAAGCAGCATGACCTGTCAACCATATCTTCCCAGGCTGACAGATACTGGATACCCCTGGACTCTCACCAGAAACTAAGCTAGTTGTTGAAGTTAGTCAGTTTTTATAGGTTCATAGGTGTGTACTAGGCTAATGACCCTGGAGCCTTTACAGGCCTAGCCCATAGAATTACCCTGGCATCGTGCCACCCAACCTTAGTTCCCACTGCCTCTGTCAAGTAGAGCCACTGGAGTGATCCCCAGGGTGAATTTTCTATTTCTCATCCACTCATCAAGATTTCTCTTGAAGAGGGCCAGTGAGGTTCTCTGTTTGACATGTATGGGAAGTCTATTCCATAGCATGGGCAGTCTCTGGGATATGAGTCTGTCCGTCCAGCATGTTCTGTTGATTGTGGTAATGAGGTTGAGGTCTCTGGCACGTGTGGTGCGAAGGGGATTGGGATTTCTTTTGATGTAGCATTTCTAACAGAGCTGGGTCAGACATGGCTTTGATACTGGGAAATCTTCTCTTCCTTCATTTGTCTGGACTTAAATGTGTGATTAATACTCTGCATACAGCATCCACAGTAGACTTTACAAATGGCCTACTGCCCAATGTTGTAAATAAAGTGATGGTATGGCTGTAGCTTACATGCACGGCACAGATTGGCTGAGGCTTTCCTTCTAAAGGAGTAAGCTCAGGCAGTCCATCCTGTGTGTCTTCTATGGTGGTGGTTTCATTCATCCAGTCCTTCATAGGATGATATCAATGATGTTTTGGAGAGGAATCAGACTGTTTCTACTGTGAAGAATCATGATATGACTCTCCATCTCTTCTCCCTGAGCTAGCCAATCCTATAAGATGAAGAAACATCCAAAACAGACAAGGTGCTTAAGGGCTGCATTGTCATAGCCCATCTCATGCCTGCCAAGTTGTCCAAGAGGATGGCTGTGCTAGCCCACCAGTCACAGTCCTGTCTACTGTCTGGTGCTGCCTATATTGGTCAGATGTCCTTCTATTCCTATGTTGCAGTATTCTTGGTGTGGGGTTTCTATACAAAAGCTTCAGCTTGGCTGTTGCAGCTGCGTGGTACGGCACACGTAGGGCCATAACCCAGGGACCCTATGTGTGATGTCTGCATGCACAATCTTCAGAACTTTTCAGCTGCAGACGACTTAGCATCGTACAATCGCTCTCCAGACATCGGATCGACTATAGATAAGTAACCCATTGGGTTTTTGCATTTCTAATATTTTACCTGTCTTTTGCATTACTTAGGCTTGGTTGTTGTAGCTTTCAGGTGATGTCAGGGAAAAAGGGAAAGTGCCAATGCAGGCACTAAATTCCCTATAAGGGCGCCCATGACAAATGCGTTTTCTGCATAGGCTGGGAATTTGACCATAACACCTGCCCTATTTGTAAATCTTTTGTTCCTAAGACCTTACATAGCTGCCTTGCAACTTTAAATCTTTACTTAGAAAATCAACGCCTCAAACAGTTGGCTGTCAGGATTGATCCCATTTCAGAGGCCACCCAAGAACCTCTGCGTAAGAAGGCCAAGATTCTTATGCCTTCATTGCTTGCCAGTTCGCACCCGGACATCCCGCCAGCTGCCAATGTAGGAGTTGAGGAGCGCTCGGCAGAGCCCTCGGCTCCATCGACCTCCTTTGCGGAGGCCACTGCACAGCTGATGACCGGCACGTCCACGGAGCTTTCTCAGACACCAATGCCTGGCGATGAAGAGGGGGAGCCAGATTTGGTGGTTCTTCAACCGGGATCCAGACCTCGGATACAGCCGCTGCCAAACCCCGCTCTAGACTGACTCCTAAGGCCACTCCAACCAAAAAGAAGCAGAAAACAAAACACATTACTCCTGCTTCTGAAGCCCCTCCGGACTGGGAAGCCTTCACCTCTTTGCTTATGCAGGCTTTTATGGCCCTTAAGTCTTCTGCCTCATCCACAACTACATTGCCTCTGCTAAGCCCTAGGCCTCCCTCTGCTTCCTCCATCCACATAGCTCCCCTCCTTGAGGAAGAAGAACATGAATCTTCCTACTCTTCCTCAGATGAATCCATCTCTTATGCATCCCAGATTGCTTCTCCCAAGGACTATTGTTCTCCTGATGAAGATTCTGTGGAAGGGGATTCTCTACCTGAAGACATTACAGTTGGTGAAACCATCATCAAAATGAAAGATTATTTCAAATGGGATACTTCTCAAATGACAGAAACCCAAAAAAGATACTTTGAACTGCTGCAAGTGGAGTCACCCTCCCCTACAGCTGTACCCCCTGTTCTTCCAGCATACTTGGATGTCTTTACTGCAGCTTCTAGAACACCTGACTCACAGCCTCCTGCACCTAAGTGCCCAGACCACGTCTACAAGGTGCCAGAGGAACAAAAATTCATCATAAAGCCATCCTTAGCTGACCCAGCAGTTATTGCCACTGCCCCTGATAAACAGTCTAGGTTGTTACCTTCTGCCTCCCTATTGCCCACGGATAAAGATAGCAAATCAATTTGGCCTTCAGAACCATTAACTATCAAACACACATGACCAAGTATGCCCTGGACTTAGTATCCCAAGCCACCTCTATGCTGACTTCTATTCCGGACAGTCCCATTAAAACGGGTATCTCGTCCAAATTGTCCTTAGCCCTACAAGTGGCTAGGCACTCCATAAGATGCAGCTACGATGCTGCAGAAGCTTCTGCTTGCTCTGCAGCATCAGCATCTGTCCTTAGGAGATATTCCTGGCTTAGACTACAGAATCTGTCAGAGGACATCAAGTCCAAAATCTTGGACGCTCCCCTGGATCACAACTTCCTCTTTGGAAAGCAATCTGCAGACCTATTTAAGAATCTGCAAGAAAAAAGCAAAGAATTACAGGATATAAAACATCTCCTGGTATCCCCTATACCCAAATTTTATAGGAACTACCCAGCTAAGATTACCTTTGTTAGGCATAACCTGCATTCTACTTCCTCCTCCTCCTCCAGACCCAGAAGAGGAACTAGAAGACATTCCTCATCCAGGCCTACTGGCCCACCTCCTCAGCCTAGACAACGCTTTCAGGACAGGGGAGGTCCTAATAATGCATGGCTGCCTTACCCATCTGCCCCTCTCAGCTCGCCTTACCCACTGTTTCCCCTTCTGGCAAAAAATCACTCCAGACCAATGGGTATTAACCATTATTCAAAAAGGGTACTTTCTATCCTGGAAACAAATCCCCCCTGGAGGGGCATTCCATTTCCCCCAAAAAAACAATGCCATCTTTTTCCACAAATACTGTCAGACCTGCAACAACAAGGCACAATAGAGCCAGTTCCCACAGGACAAGAAGGAAAGTGATTCTACTCCCGTCTGTTCCTGATCCCTCGAGACCCATTTTGGATCTCCCCTTCCTCAACTTTTACCTGCAGGTACCCACCTTCAAAATGCTATCACTTCCCACTCTCTTACCCCTCATACCCTCAAATGTTTTCATGGTCACCTTGGACCTAAAAGATGCTTACCTGTACATTCCCATCAGGGCCTCACACAGATGTTTCCTGCATTTCTCTGGCCCATCCTCGCACTTCCAGTTTATGGCCTTACCCTTTGGTTTATTCACTGCCCCAAGAGTGTTTACAAAGTGCCTAGCTCCAGGCATTGCCTTCTGCAGGATCCTAGGAATCCAGATTTACCCATATCTGGACGACATCCTTATCCTAGCACAGTCCAAAGATTCCCTCTTAAGGCATCTACACTTCACTGTGTCCCTTCTACAAAGTCTAGGGTTCACCCCAAACCTCAAGAAGTCCTCCCTGAACCCAGACAAGGACAAGATATTCCTAGGGTGCAGAATCAATACAGAACGAATGAAAGCCTTTCTGCCACAGGACAAGGTTCTATCTCTAACTTCCCACTTTCAGGAAGTCTTTTTCTCACAGATAGTCACTGCAGGGCAATTCCTTCGACTCCTGGGATTGATGGCAGCAACCATTCCCATGCCACCATTGGCCAGAATGCATATGCAAAAACTTCAATGGTACCTCAAAACTGTCTGGTCACAACCCCAGAATCACTTGGAACAAGTTATCCCCCTTCTTCCCTGTTTAAAGAAGGAAATAATTTGGTGGATCCAACAAGTACAACTAAACACAGGGCTTCCACTGCAACCTCCTCAACCCACACAAATATTGCATACAAATGCCTCAGACTCAGGCTGGGGAGCCACCTTGCACTCTTACAGAGTCCAAGCCCAGTGGCAACCTCCCATGATAACCAAACACATCAATGTAAAGGAGATGACAGCAGTTCTTTTAGTTCTACAGACCTTCCTACCACTACTGCTACCAGGTCCTCTTCTGATAGTGATGGACAATACCACTGTAATGTGGTTCATCAACAAACTGAGGTACCAAGGCATGCCAGTTGTGCAGGCTAGCCCTACTAATTTGGGACCTAATAAAAAACAAACTGGCTGGCAGCAAAAAAAAAAAAAAAAGCATAAGTATACTTTTCACAATTTATTAGCGCTTTCGTCTGATAAATTACCAAACTTCTTCAGACAAAAGCGCTAATAAATTGCGAAAATTATACTTTGGCCTTTTTTTTTTTTACTGCCAGCCAGTTTGTTTTTTATTTGGTTTACTTTGTTTTTTTGTATTTGTTTTAATTTGGGACCTAGCATACCAGTACAACCTATCACTGCAAGCCAGTTACATCCCTTCGCAGGACAAGCAAGCAAGCAGACCTCCTGAGCAGAACATCCTCTCCACAACATGAATGGAAGCTGGACAGGATGGTCTTTCCAGACATAGTCCATCGGTGGGGTACTCCACAAATAGACCTGTTTGCCTCCCCCCAGAACAGACAGCTGCAGACCTTCTGCACAAAGACTTACTCCCCCCAAGCCTGGAGAGTAGACACCTTCAGTTTCATCTGGGAGGGTAAGTTCCTGTATGCCCCCCCTTCTCTCTGATTCAGAAAGTCCTTCTGAAAATCAGCAAGGACAAACCAAAAATCTTGCTAGTGACTCCTTAGTGGCCAAGGCAGCACTGGTCCCCCCTTCTGTAATTTAGCCAAGGGCAATCACTGCAAGTTACCCCACAAGGTGGATCTTCTGACACAAGCCAAAGGAACTCTCCTACACCCACACTTGCAAATGCTATCCCTGACTTTGTGGGTGATAAATTACTAACCCCATTCAGACACCACTATTCAGAGGATGTGCTATCAGTCCTGAGGGAGGCCAGGAAACCCACTACTAGAAAATCATACCTTGCCAAATGGGAAAGATTTACTCAGTGGTGTCTGGGACAGGAAAGGGACCCTTATGAGGCTGACACCCTCCTAGTCCTCTCATATATGTGTCAACTTATAAAGGGTGGACTTTCCTATTCATCAGTGAAAGTGCACCTCTCCCCATTATCAGCCTGCTTACCTCTAGATCCCCCCTTGTTAGCCAGGCTACATGTGAAATTCTTCCTTAAAGGGGTCTTACACATCAGACCACATAAGAAGCCTATTCCTCCTCCATGGGACCTGAACTTCATCCTGGAAAAACTCACCCAGCTCCCCTTTGAACCGGCTAATACAGCCTCTCTACAGTTTTGTACTTGGAAAACAGTACTGTTAGTGGCTATTACTTCTGCCAGAAGAGTTTCCGAGCTGCAAGCCTTAATGGCATGCTCACCTTACACCATTTTTCATAGGGATAGGGTCACACTGAGAACTAACCCTTCCTTCATTCCCAAGGTAGTCAGTGACTTATCTCTAAATCAATCCATACACCTACCCAATTTTCTTCCCTTCTTCCACTAACCAAGGAGAGAGGATACTACACTCCCTAGATGTCCACAGGCAACTGAGATTTTACCTGGACAAGACTAAAGACATTAGGAAATCCAAACAGGTCTTTGTATCTTTCCACCCCAGGGCATTGGGCAGGGCAGTCACCAAACAGACCATTGCATCCTGGATTAGAAAGGCATCAGTTTCTGCTACTCACACCACGGAAAAAAAACTCCAGTTGGGGTTAAGGCACTTCCAAGGCCTTCCAAAAAGGGATGGACACAACTTCCATTATGGAAGCAGCTACATGGTCCACTATCCACACTTTCACCAAACATTACAAATTGGACCAAATCTCCAAAGCATGAGCAGGATACAGTCTGAAAAAGCGAATGTTATTCACAAAAGCGCTTACTTTTTGCAATAAATTTCTTCTGCAATAATTTCCTGCCATGTGGAACCACTTCTGTTTTTATTTTTACTACCATGAGCAGGATTTGCCAGGGCAATCCTACAAGGCTTTGTAGAATCATCTTCTGCATCCGCCACCGTTTCATCAAACTAAGCTGTGATACTCTTCCCACACCAAGAATACTGCAGCATAGGAATAGAAGGACATAATAGTTTGTGTAAAATCTTACCCTAACCATAGTTGTCCTTCTCTTCCATGTTGCAGTATTCCTTCCCATCCACTATTCCCCCTCACAGACTGTACTAGTTTAACTGCTCCCTGATGCCTCTCTCCATTATAGAAGAGACCCAGGGCATTATACATGTCAATTAAACAGCAAAGATGTGGTAAAAGTGCCCACAATATAACTAGTAATCCAAAATTAGGCACCGGAGACCAGCAGTTCCAACACACAAGTGATTTAATGTTCAAACACAGCAAATGGAACACACATCCACAAATAACATAAACGCTGATAAAAACACTTCCCCTTACGTTTTCGTCTCATAGAACTTCATCAGATGGGCAAAAACCTCATAGTTACCTAGTTAAATAACTTTTCCTGTTTGAATAGACCAATGAAATCAGTAATTCAATTAGTTACCAAGATACAGAAAGAGTGGAGTCTAAACTGCATGTGACAGTCTTACTAGTCTAGCACCATCTGGTGGACAAATAATAAAACACATGAAAATGTATATAAAATCAAGAATTCACTTGAATAAATAAACCACGATAAAATAACATGAATATATATAAAAATGTAAAAATATCACAATTTTGCAGACCTGAGCTTGCGTACAGGTTTTATAGACACCATATCATTAAGTCCTGAATTGTTGCAAGCATCCAGGACTAATTGCCTATATTCTTCCCTGTATTCGAGTCTGGTCTCCCATGGCCGACCCCTGGGGTCTATAGGGACCACCTCTATCAAGAAAAATTGATACTCTGCTTTTGGACATGCCTGACGATGTTTGTACAGGGTGTTATTATCATTTTTCTTCCTTAAATCATAAAGGTGTTCATACATTCTTTGTTTTAACCTCCTTTCCGTCTTTCCCACATAGGAGGAGTCACATGCCCCACACAAAACAATATATACCACACGTGTGGTATTACAATTTGCATACCCTCTAGTAGTTACATACTTGTTTCTACATTTTAAATATAACATGTCCCCAGTCCGTATGTACTGACATTGGGTGCAACTTCCATATTTGTGTACCTTTTTTGTTACTAATGAGAGTTCCACAATTGTTATAATGGGAACCTCCTTCCAAAATATTTTTGATATTTCATCCTTTTTTGTACACACATTTAAGTGGCTTGTCAAATATACAATTTAAATCTGAAAGGCTGCAAATTTTTTTCCACTCCTTGTCTATAACTTGTTTGACCAAATTTGTTTCACCATCATATGTGATAGTCAAAACAGATTGGTAAGACGCCCCTTCTATCCTCGTACCTAGCCTTGCATAATCAGAGGGGTGATTTTTACCCAAAATAGGGGCAAGCCTAGACTCTCTACCATCCATGACTTTTGTTAATGCATCATTCAAAAGTGTGAGAGGGTACCCTCTGGCTTTGAACATTTCTACTATAAAATCACATTCTTAGGTTCATAGGTAGGTACTAGGCTATTGGCCCTAGGGCCTATAGAAGCCTAGCCAAAAAGGTACCCTGGCTTTCACCACCCAAGAAAATGATTTTCCTGTGCCCCTGTCAAGCAGAACCACAGAAGTGATCCCGGGGTGAATTTCCTATTACCCATCCAATCATCAAGATTCTTCTTGAAGAGTGCTAATGAGGAGCTCTGTTTGACATAGATAGGTAGTCTGTCCCAGAGTATGGGAAGTCTCTGGGACAGGAATCTATCCCTCCAGCATGTTCTGTTTATTGTGGTGACAAGGTTTAGGTCCCTAGAGTGTGTAGCTTGGAGGGATTGGGATTTCTTTAAGTGGAGCATGTCCAACAGCTCTGGGTTTGACATAGGTTTTTATGTTAGGCAGAGATTGTCTCTGAGTAGGCAATATGCGACGGAGTAAAGCTGGAGTTTTTTTGAGGCGGTCTGCGTAAGACATCTGTTTGAGGCCAGTAATACTCTTTGTGAGGTATTTTTGCGGCCTTTCCAGTTGTAGATGTCCTGTGAGGTACATACCATAAGGGGCGTTGTACTCTACAATGGGTCTAATGAGTGAAGCGTAGAGGGGAACAATGACCTCATTTTTTCTGGATGAGAAACCTTTTGTGATGAGGTGTGCCATGTAGAAGGATCTCCTGACCACTGTGGTGATGTGATTATCAAAGGAGAGACTACTGTCCACCTGTGTCCCAAGGTCTCTTATCACACTTTCGGTGTTAAGTAGACTACCACCTATGTGGTAGCTCATGGGTACAGAGTTTTTACCAAAGGGGATGACATTGCATTTTTTGGCATTGAGCTTGAGACCATGTCTTTGACACCAGGCATCTGTCTCAGTGAGGCCCTTTTGTAGGATGTCGACATCGTTAGGAGTTTCGATTATGGCTCCTAGTTTGTAATCATCTGCGAATTTAGTTAGCCAAAGACCTTCTGTGTTAGCCTGTACTTCAGAGAAGTAGATACCAAACAGGAGAGGACCCAGGACTGAACCCTGTGGTACTCCACTTGTCACTGGTCTGAAGTCTGATTTGGAGTCTGCTACTTTCACAGTGTGGGTTCTGTCAGTAAGCCAGTTGGCAACCCATCTTGTGACATAGGGATTTATACCTAGTTTAGTGAGTTTATCTATAATTCCAGAGTGGGGGATGGTGTTGAACGCCTTGACGAGATCTAGATAGGCTGTGTGAACCACCTTACCCTCATCTGTGGCTTTGGTGAGTACTTCAAAGAAGTCTATCAGGTTAAGGAGACATGATCTGCCTTTTACAAACCCAAACTGTGTGGGGTCCAGAGTTTGGAGATCTCCAATGTCTTTGTTTATGAGTTCCATGATGATACGTTCCATGGCCTTGCAGACGAGGCTCGTCAGGCTAATGGGGCAGTAGTTCCCGGTGTCTGTTGTGCCCCCTTTGTGGAGTGGGATAACTGTCGCAATGCGCCATTCAATGTGCACAAAGCCTGAGGTGCGGCTATGATTGAACATGGTTCTTAGGTGGGGTGCCAGTTCATTCTCTTTTAAAATCCTGGTCATCAGATGTCATTCTGCTAGCCCGGACCAGTTGACCTTTTATTACCCCTCTTTTTTTTTTCAATAATAAATCTTTATTATTTTTCCAATTGTTAATATAATACTACAATATATATACATTATATACATGAATGCTTCCAACAGTTAAATGAGATCATTATACATTGAAATAAAATTCTGAAAAAGAGTATTAAAAGATCTAGTATCAATATACAGGCTTATGAATACTGACTTCCAAATTAAGTATGTACTTCCAGGGGATAACTGGATTCGGAACATTAAGCCAAAACAGTATTAAAGATTTGCTCCCATATTTTCGGATTATTTATATTTTTCTTATGATCTTTGATTAATAATTTATGTGCTAGAATATGTTTTATCGCTACATTTTTAAAGTTTTCCCATGAAGTCTGAGATGGATTCAACCAATTTGTAGCTATATAAAGCTTCATTAACAAAAAAATATTTATAAGTGTGATCATTTGGGATCTGTCCAAGTTGTTCGGAGGGATATGAAGAATCATAAATTCCCAGGAAAGTGTGGAATGTTGATAACCCATTTTTTGTAATTGAATTTTTAAAGAGTTCCAAAGTTTAAATATACATTTACAGCTCCAGAACATGTGTAAAAGGTCAGCCGTTTGATCAATACAATATGGACATTTAGGTGAATTTTTGGAGTTGAATTTATGCAGACTGAGATAAGTGTAATAAGCATTGTTAAATATCATCAGCTGAGTAAATAATAACTTTTGAAGAGATACTGATTTTAAGGTTAGGTTAATTGCTTTTAATATTTTATTATCATCAGTCAGTGATATTTTATCCTTCCAGTATTTTGATGAGTATTTGGTTTTTATATTTCACGTCTTTTACCAGATTATATGAAGACGTTATATATTTAGAGTCCTGCATAAGAGTTTGCCATAGATTTGAACAATTAGTTAAATCTTCTTCCTTAATTCTGAAATCACTAAAATAACTTATGGAAAGATCCTTTAATTGTCTCATTATAATTAAATAAGAGTTAGGAAGGCTCATCTCTTTTAACGTGTCATGTATTGAGATACCAAGATAAGGGTATAGATCAAGTATGGTTAAATCAACTATAAGTGGAAATTTTTTAAGATCTATCAATTAATTACCGATTTTCAAATTCGGATTCTTATGAAAGGGTTGGAAAGTCATCATATATTGCAAGAGATTTAATGATTTAAACAAGTTTTGTAACGATATTATATATAATCTAATATGCTCCATCAAAGCATACAATTTGAAGGTATCTTTATTTAAAAAAGGTAATGCCTTAGAGTTAATACCCAACCTAACAGCATGTTTATAATTCAGAACCAACCACTTAGGTGATCATTTACTACTGGATATGTCAAAGTTAACCACTCTTAAAATTCTATTAGAGTTTATTATTAAATAATATAATTCAAAATTAGGTAAGTCTAAACCTCCCTTATTTTTCGGAGTCATCAATTTGTCATAAGATATTCTAGCTTTTCTAGGCTCCCATACAAATCTAGCTAATTCCGTATGAATTTGTTTAAAGAATTTCTTAGAAATTGAGACTTGAGTAGCTCGAAAAATATATAATATTCTGGGGAGTTCATTCATTTTAATGAATGAAACCTTTGCCATGGTTGGTAATTTCAGATTATTCCATCTTTTTAAATCAGACAATATATGACCCCAAATCAGCTTAACATTATTCACATAGAAATCTCTATTATCTGTGGAAAAAACAATAACCAAATATTTTATTTTTTCTTTGGATTTTAACTGACCTACCAATGGTAAAAGTGAAAAGGGTTTAGGCATTTTTAAAGGAAATAAATTGGGGTTTTTTAAATTTATTTTGTAATTAGATATTTCTGCAAATTCTTCCACTGCTTTTAGTATGTTCTTGGTATCTGAAACAGGCGTCGTACAGTAAATATTAAGGTCATCAGCAAAAGCAGCCATGGACATTTTAGTACCATAGATTATTGGGGCATTATGATATGTATTTTGCTTAATATGTAAAAATAATGGTTCTAAGTATAAATTGAATAATATAGGAGATAATGGACAGCCTTGACGGGTTCCATTCTTAATTTGTATTCTTTTAGAAAAGTTTTTATTAATGTATAAAGTTGTATAAGGATTATTATATAGTTTTTTTAATGTTAAAATAAAGTCTTGGGGTATATTGAAGTATGGTAAAATATCAAACAAAAATTTTAAATTAACTCTATCGAAAGCTTTTTGTGCATCAATTATGAGTGCGTCGAAACATTAAGATTTCTATGACTGGCATAAGAAATTAGTGTATGAAGTGATAACATATTATCAGTAGTTTGCCGTTTATAAAGCCAGCTTGTTCATTAGATATTATTAAATTTGTTACCTTCTTCAATCTATTAGCTAAAATAGAGGTCATAATTTTCATGTCTATATTTAAAAGTGAAATAGGCCTATAATTATCCGGGTTTTAAAGATCTGCATTTTCTTTAGGTATAAGAATTGTTTTCGAAGCATTAAAGTGTGGATCATTAATTTTATTGTTGATTATATAATTAAATATATGTGGAAGTATTTTACCTAGCATATCACAAAAAGTTTTGTAAAACTCTGCAGTCAGACCATCTGTTCCTGGAGCTTTATGGGGTTTCAAATGATTAATTGTATCTATTATCTCCTCGGAGGAAATTGGTTTAATTAAACCCACATGAGATTCATCACCAATTTTCGGAAAGATAATCTTCTGCAGAAAATCGTTATTAATCTTATTTGTAAGTAATCCCTGATGCTCACCATACATTTGAGAGAATATTAATTCAAAGGTATTCGTAATATCTTCAGTATTAGTATGTCTTTTATTATTAAACTGTATTTCAGGATTTTGAGAAGGTATTTTTGATTGATTAATGATACGAGCCAGTGCTTTTGATGGGGTCTGAATATGATTAGCATATTTTACCAGTATTTTATGTTCATGAAACGACAATCTACTATTCTGTAGCAAAAAAAGATCCTTTTGACATTTTAATAATTCCGTTTCAGTTTGTTTGTTATAATTCCCAATTAAATCCTGATCTAATAGCTTAATTTTAGATTCCAGTTCTTGTATGTCTCTAGTTTGTATTTTCCTATAATAAGTAGCTTTTTGAAGAAAGATTCCTCTTATTTGTGCTTTGGTTGTCGCCCATTCTATATCAGGTGGATGTCGCTGTTTGTAAAGGTTAACTAGTAGAAGATTAAAGGTCTCTTGAATTTCATGGATTATATCTTCTTTATTTAATAAAATCGGATTTAGAGACCAGTTATAACCTCTATGATGTAGACTATTTCTAATGTCTTTTTTAAAAGTTAATGTGATTCTAGAATGATCCGATAAGTGTCGAGCTTGTATAGATACACAGGGATCTAAATTAATTAGTACATCTGAAATCAAGAAAAAATCGATCCAAGACCACATTTTGTGACAACTTGAATAAAATGTGAAGTTATTTGTATTTATTTGATTGTTTGTACATTTAAAAGGATCATATAATTTAAAATCTGCTTTAAGTTCCTTTAATGCTATTACTGCTTGATTATTAAAAGACCTGTGTGAACTTGATTTATCCAATTTGGGATCTTGATGATACGTATTCCAGTCACCTCCTATTATTATATAACAATTAACAGTACCAGGAATACTACTCACAGCTGAAGGTGCTCTCACCAAACAAAAAGAAGAAAAAGCTGTAAAAATGTGAAAGCAGCCACCACGAATGTCAGCAGGACATAGGTTACAGCAACTCCCAAGTAATGACCATAGGCAATCCTTCAAAAACAGCAAGAACTTTTATTCAAATAACATGAAATGAGCGCTTTCGCATAGCCAAGTTAACCACTCTTAAAATTCTATTAGAGTTTATTACTAAATAATATAATTCAAAATTAGGTAAGTCTAAACCTCCCTTATTTTTCGGAGTCATCAATTTGTCATAAGATATTCTAGCTTTTCTAGGCTCCCATACAAATCTAGCTAATTCCGTATGAATTTGTTTAAAGAATTTCTTAGAAATTGAGACTTGAGTAGCTCGAAAAATATATAATATTCTGGGGAGTTCATTCATTTTAATGAATGAAACCTTTGCCATGGTTGGTAATTTCAGATTATTCCATCTTTTTAAATCAGACAATATATGATCCCAAATCAGCTTAACATTATTCACATAGAAATCTCTATTATCTGTGGAAAAAACAATAACCAAATATTTTATTTTTTCTTTGGATTTTAACTGACCTACCAATGGTAAAAGTGAAAAGGGTTTAGGCATTTTTAAAGGAAATAAATTGGGGTTTTTTAAATTTATTTTGTAATTAGATATTTCTGCAAATTCTTCCACTGCTTTTAGTATGTTCTTGGTATCTGAAACAGGCGTCGTACAGTAAATATTAAGGTCATCAGCAAAAGCAGCCATGGACATTTTAGTACCATAGATTATTGGGGCATTATGATATGTATTTTGCTTAATATGTAAAAATAATGGTTCTAAGTATAAATTGAATAATATAGGAGATAATGGACAGCCTTGACGGGTTCCATTCTTAATTTGTATTCTTTTAGAAAAGTTTTTATTAATGTATAAAGTTGTATAAGGATTATTATATAGTTTTTTTAATGTTAAAATAAAGTCTTGGGGTATATTGAAGTATGGTAAAATATCAAACAAAATTTTAAATTAACTCTATCGAAAGCTTTTGTGCATCAATTATGAGTGTCGAAACATTAAGATTTCTATGACTGGCATAAGAAATTAGTGTATGAAGTGATAACATATTATCAGTAGTTTGCCGTTTATAAAGCCAGCTTGTTCATTAGATATTATTAAATTTGTTACCTTCTTCAATCTATTAGCTAAAATAGAGGTCATAATTTTCATGTCTATATTTAAAAGTGAAATAGGCCTATAATTATCCGGGTTTTAAAGATCTGCATTTTCTTTAGGTATAAGAATTGTTTTCGAAGCATTAAAGTGTGGATCATTAATTTTATTGTTGATTATATAATTAAATATATGTGGAAGTATTTTACCTAGCATATCACAAAAAGTTTTGTAAAACTCTGCAGTCAGACCATCTGTTCCTGGAGCTTTATGGGGTTTCAAATGATTAATTGTATCTATTATCTCCTCGGAGGAAATTGGTTTAATTAAACCCACATGAGATTCATCACCAATTTTCGGAAAGATAATCTTCTGCAGAAAATCGTTATTAATCTTATTTGTAAGTAATCCCTGATGCTCACCATACATTTGAGAGAATATTAATTCAAAGGTATTCGTAATATCTTCAGTATTAGTATGTCTTTTATTATTAAACTGTATTTCAGGATTTTGAGAAGGTATTTTTGATTGATTAATGATACGAGCCAGTGCTTTTGATGGGGTCTGAATATGATTAGCATATTTTACCAGTATTTTATGTTCATGAAACGACAATCTACTATTCTGTAGCAAAAAAAGATCCTTTTGACATTTTAATAATTCCGTTTCAGTTTGTTTGTTATAATTCCCAATTAAATCCTGATCTAATAGCTTAATTTTAGATTCCAGTTCTTGTATGTCTCTAGTTTGTATTTTCCTATAATAAGTAGCTTTTTGAAGAAAGATTCCTCTTATTTGTGCTTTGGTTGTCGCCCATTCTATATCAGGTGGATGTCGCTGTTTGTAAAGGTTAACTAGTAGAAGATTAAAGGTCTCTTGAATTTCATGGATTATATCTTCTTTATTTAATAAAATCGGATTTAGAGACCAGTTATAACCTCTATGATGTAGACTATTTCTAATGTCTTTTTTAAAAGTTAATGTGATTCTAGAATGATCCGATAAGTGTCGAGCTTGTATAGATACACAGGGATCTAAATTAATTAGTACATCTGAAATCAAGAAAAAATCGATCCAAGACCACATTTTGTGACAACTTGAATAAAATGTGAAGTTATTTGTATTTATTTGATTGTTTGTACATTTAAAAGGATCATATAATTTAAAATCTGCTTTAAGTTCCTTTAATGCTATTACTGCTTGATTATTAAAAGACCTGTGTGAACTTGATTTATCCAATTTGGGATCTTGATGATACGTATTCCAGTCACCTCCTATTATTATATAACAATTATTATATTGATTAAGGATAAAATAAAGTGATGCTATAAAAAGTTGTTGATTGGTACACGGGGCATATATATTAAGAAGTAAGACAGGTTTATCATAAAGGGTAGATGAAAGAATCACATAACACCATCTTCCCTCTTTGTCTATTTTAGAATCTAGAATTTTCTCTTGATACTGATTTTTAATAATAATAGCAACTCCTGCACTATTAGTTGTCCCTTCTGAAGCTACCACCTCTCTAATCCATTTCTTATCCTTAATAACAGCCCATTGGTCATTGGTCAAATGGGTTTCTTGTAGTAAAATAAAATATGCTTTTGTCTGGAGAAATAAATGAAGAAATAATTTCCTTTTTTTCAAGTTCTGGAGCCCTTTAGTATTCCATGAGTCTATTATCCACACACTAAGATCTTTAATTCGTTTAAGTATACTTTAAAATTGAGAAACTGTACTAAATTCAAATATACTAGCACAATATATATTGTCTGGAAGCAATCTTGAAATCCCATCCCATACCAGTGCCTATCCACTATTCCCCTGGACCAGGACATACATAGGTTTCTTACAATGTTAAGAATTTTACAGGTAAATAACCTTACTAAATATCTATTCTTTACCTTAAAAAATATAACATCAAAAGCATGCAAAAAACCTATAAAAGCTACATCTAACTCTACAAAGCCTAACCAAAACATTCCCTAATAAACACTGATAGATATCTACACCTCTTGAACAAACTGTTTAGTTAAACATATCAAGTAAATGGTCTTAACTACACATACAGTTACTATCATTCCTCACTAATAAATCTCAAATGTTTATTTAATTATACTAATTGGTTGTATCTCATTAAGTTATCTAACAACCACATTTAAACCTAGAGTAATCAAATATGAGACACTAACCCATGTTAAACAGTAGAATTATTAAATTAAAGATAATTCATCAGATGTACTATCACTTGAGAGAAAAACTACAGAAAAAGTAAATACTTAACACTTGAGTATTATATTTGGATCTGACTTTATTTATAATGCCCAAATTATCTAGGATTTTAATGTCAGCAAGTAAGGTGAATGAAGCTAGAGCCCAAACTTCACTTTAATGACTAATATGATTAAACGTTTAAGATAATG
Organism: Protopterus annectens; assembly: GCF_019279795.1. Taxonomy (NCBI): domain Eukaryota; kingdom Metazoa; phylum Chordata; order Ceratodontiformes; family Protopteridae; genus Protopterus; species Protopterus annectens. The sequence continues at coordinate 1,088,102,227 of NC_056737.1, read as the reverse complement.
AATAAATAACAAAACCCTCATAATAGTCGGAACCAAATGTTAATACATAACCAAAGCGTCCTTCACATTCCTGGAGAACCAACAGTGGAATATCTTACGGTCTCTTTACCTACTAAGTACCCCATCACTAGACCACCTCATTATCTAACCATTTGCAATATTAGAACATAGCAACAATGAAATATTATACAAGCTTATCAGCAACATCAACATTCAGCATGATATTCCTGGGGGGAAAAAACTGAATGCTACCAACATCTAATCTATTATCAGATATTATAATTGTGTTAAAGCTGTATTTCCTCTAAACAATTAGTTAATTAACACATTTTAAGCTGCTACAGCATTAACTAAATTGTTTACATACCTGAATGAATTCAAAGTTTACTTTGGATAACTAAATACATTTTACGTACTTTAAATGTCCACGAATGTTAGTATTGCAGTCTAATTAACTTTTCCCTTCTTCAAAAAAGGAATTCCTGCTTTCTGAGCTTATAAGCTTGTCCTCAACTTCGCGACGGGGGAACCATTAAGCGGACGGACTTCCGGATGCACCACTTCGAAAACGGACCCTCAGCAGCAACAGAAGGATTTCCTGTTGATTCGTGAAGGAGCACAGTTCGTGAAAGCCATAAAATCTCGGAAGATCCTCACAGACGATCAGGAGCTGTAAAAGAAAACTAGATAACCACTTTCCAAGAGGCCTGGTGCACAAAAAAGACAAACAAAGGATTTTGAAGCCTCGAGACATAGCAACAGAAGAATCCCAGTATCCACGTTGTTGCAATTGGACTGGATGGTCAAATCAAGCTTCTGAAGCAGGAAGAGACTTAAAAATCTTCAGAAAGGTAACTTTTGCTTCTTTTTTTGTAGATATGGAATATTTGGATCCATCGACTATAAAAATTAATGTGTTAGGGTATTTCATTTGAAATTTAATATGCTTTTTTATGAGAAACTTGCAGTATGCAGATAGTGCTTGTCTAGCTTGCCTTATTTGTAATGGTAAATCCTGAGCCATGGAAACTTTATTATTGTGCCACATAATATAACCTCCATTTTTTTTTACAGTTAGTATTATTTTGTTTACGTCTTGGTAGTTGAGTATTTTGACGTATACTGGTCTAGGTATGTTTGAGGCTTGTGCTTCTCTGAGAGCTCTATGAGCTCTCTCTATAACTATTTGTTTAGCCATATCAGAGTCATTGAACAACATTGCAAGTATTTGTGTAATAGTTGAAATTAAATCATTGTATTGAATAGATTCTGGTATTCCTCTGATAATTATATTATTCCTCCTGGATCGTGCCTCCAAATCCAGAATTTTATCTTGCATAGACTGAATATCTAGGTCATGAATGTCCGTTTTTTTAGCAAGCAGTGTTATTCTGTCTTCATTCTGGCTTCTGTTTATCCATCCTTTCGAGAATTTGACTGCATGTAGTACCAAAAGATTGTACCTGGTTAGATAGCTCTTTCAAAGCTTCTTTGATGGGTAACAGAGCAGTTTTAGTATCTTCCATATTAGCCAGTTGATCCAGTTTATTTTTCATTCCGGATTTTAGAAGTTCCTGCTGTTTTGTAATCTTCTGCCTTTTTGAAGTTGAATCTTTTTCTGGTGATTGAAGTTCTGATAATTTGGTTTTTGTTGTTGTTGTTTCCATACTTTTGTCTTCTTTTGACATTGTAAAGCAATGCAGGACTTTACTATAACTGAATAGTAAATAAGCCAAGTTTACTGATCAGCCAGTTCCTTTGTTTAGTACTCTGTTCAGAGTCAGTCAGTCAGTTCTAATCCTGTTGATTTGTTTAATTCCCTCAAGTTCATTCACCTCTCAAGTGATATTCAACTGTAGTGGTTTAATTTTAGCCTAAAATTAATGTAGGAAAACTCGTGGTATATCCTCAGGGTTAGATTTTGTTCCGGATATTTGAAGAGCTGTAGATATGCAGTGCCTACAGAATGGTGGCCATCTTTGAATCCATTACCCCTCTTTTTTGGTGTGGGGGGTGGGCACTCACATAGTGAAGATAAGAATTTGAGAATGTCTGCTTTCTATGTATTTTAGATTTGAAACCATTGTCCACCCTTTGAATGTTAACATCAAGGTAATTTAACACACTATTGTTAATCTGATATGTAAATTTTAGGAACTTAGTAGTCTTAGAAATGTATTCAAGGAATTCGAAAAAATGATTATCAGTACCAGTCCAAAAAAATACAGATGTCATCTAAAAACCGCCCATACAGGTTTCAATATTGTTTAAATTCAGAGGTGAACACATATTTGTTTTCCCAATATAGGAGAATAATATTGGCGTAGGTAGGGGCACAGTGTGCCCCCATTGTCACGCCCTTCAATTGTTTATAGTATTCTCCCTGTAAAAAATAAAATTATTCTTAAGGACTAGGTCCATTAAAATTAGACAAGTGCAAAATACACCAAAGGGAATATCCCCTCAATCGGCCATGAATTCCTCAAACCAAGCAAGCCCCACATCATGTGGAATACACGCGAACAAATCCACTACATCAAGTGTAATTAAAGTACTTGTGTTGGATTGTTGTTCATTACTTATCCGTCTTAAAAAATCCCATGAATCCTTGAGAATATTCTCATTTTTGAAAACTGTTTTTTTTTAGATTATAATCTATATATTTTGGCAAAGGTGCAGTTACTGATCCTTCCGCAGAGACATTAGGCCAAAGCCGTGGGTCAGTAATACTTTTGTGGACCTTGGGTATGCCAAAGGTAGAGGGTACTCTGGGCTTGTCGACATTTAAAAAGTTATAAGTCTCAATGTCTATGAGCCCCTCTATCGCTAGGTCATTTAGACACACAGAAATCTTTTTGTAGGCAATGTTGACTTCGTTCAAGGAAACTTGAACATTATACATGTCACCTTTGGCAGCCTATCCTGTCGGGCTATCTACTTTGCCTGCTTAGCTTCAAGTTCTGAGGATTGTGCATGCAGACGTCACACATAGGGTTCCTGATTTATGGCCCTACGCTGGACATCCCACACAGCTGCAACAGCCAAGCTGAAGCTTTTGTATAGGAGCTGACGTACGAGTCGCCTGAAGGCAGGAAATCCCACACCAAGAATACTGCAACATGGAAGAGAAGGACATCTATGGTTATGGTAAGATTTTACACAATTATTCTTTCTCTAAGTTTGACAAACTTGTTGAGTCTACAGCAAGGAGCAACGGGATCTTGAAGTGGTACTGGATGGCAACATCTTAGAATTTTTTGGTACTCCCCAGAAAGGACTGCATTCAGTGAACAAGTTATACCAGCAAAGCAAGCTTTTGGAACAGGCTTATACTATTCATCTGAAAAGGACCACAGAGTTTGGCCCTCAAAACATTAGCAACTTCAATGCACACATTGTGTTTTATGCGATTTATCTGGAGATGGTCATGTCCCTTACAGCTGCAAGCTACTTAATGGCTTTCCTAAACTTGATTATATGCCTTCAAGTTTATTATTGTCTTGGGGCCACAGAGAAAGCTTCTTCAGTTCAGTCTAGACAAGCACTGCTTTCGGTATAAATTGTGTTTTGGCCATTCTCCTGTACCCACTGGATTTACCAAGGAATTGGCTATGGTGGATGAAGCCTTACAGAAGGAGGGTCTCCATTTCTTCTCCTACCTTGGTGACTGGGTCTTGTTGGCTCTAAGGACAGGACTCCTTAGTAATGTCATAAGAATGCATGCTCCCATGGTGTCAGTTCTTGGGTCTGACCAAGAACTGGAATAGATCCACTTTGATCATGTCTCAGAGGATTGCCTTCATTGACACAGAGTTGGAAGTTATCCGTTGATAGTCATACCTCACTGAGGAGAAGGCATAAGAAGTCATAACCATGACAGTGGGTAATCATGCCTTGAAAGGTATAAGCCTAACCTTCTGCTTCTTCTGAGTCAGATGGTTTCCACAATCTACATGGAGCCAATATCACAACTGCAGATGTGGATTGAAGTACTTTGTGTTGTGTAAAGTTGCAGAATGGAACTGACCTGCTGTAATACTTGCATCAAATGGGACTAGATTGGTTTACGATCCTCCTCAGTCTCCATATGGCCTTACCAGTGTTCTTCGTGTTTCACTGTTGCAGTCATTACATTTGGGTAATCTGCTGGCAGGTTGCCCTCAGTCGGCCTGATTAACAAAGTCTTGGGTCCTGCGTCGGTTGCTGTCCCTTCGTCATCAGGGGTATAAAACATGCAGCCAATGCCATTACATCAGTCTTTCTTGCCATGCGGTGCCCGAAGCAGAAGCAGTTCGCAAGTGCTGGTTGGCCGACTCCTGAAATTTTCATTTTCGAGTTTCAGAACCAAAGTCTTCAACTTAAAGCTAAATACCCTGTTGGGGAAACTTTTTCTTGCTCCTTACCGATGTCAGTAAAAGTTAATAATTGCATTAATTGTGGGAAGCAAATACCTCATAAAGATTTTCATTTGTACTGTATTCCTTGCCTAGATCCTGACCACGACATACCTTGCTGTCAGTTTTGTGCTTTATTTAATCAGGGTATGATCCATCGTCGGTACATTTTTGCCTCTAAATATTTCGGTTCTCGGTTTAATTATCCAGAAATGGCATTGGTTAGCCATCCAACTGCCAGAATTCCAAAAAAATGCAAAGAAAAAGACAGAGACAGGCCATTGAGGTCCAAAACTGATGATGCTTCTAAGCCAGTTGCCAGTTCGCTGGTACTCAGTGAGCTGCTTTCACAGCCCGTGATACCCGCTACTTCTGATTCGCAAGCCTCTGCTGAGACCCATTCGGAGTCCGGTATGCTGCGAGATGCTTCACCTATGGAACCCGTGGATGTCTCTACCTTGGATGGGTCCGGAGCCGCTGTGTAGGCACTGGCTTCTGAGGGTGTTTACAGGCCTATAGACTTGCATATTAAACCGACTCCACCTTCTATTCTAAGGCCTAAATCTCAATCTATGTCTAAAAAACTGATGCACAGGCCACATGTTCAGGCTCCTATGCCTAAAAAACAAATGATCAAAATGGCTGAAGATCTTATTACTCTAATCAGGGGTAGTCTAAGAGGCCTAGGACTGACCTTGACTATAAATCTTCTGATCAGGACTCTGTTTCTTCTAATTTTTCCTATGACCTGGATTTGTCCATGCCTACTTATGAGGATTGTGATGCAGAGGATTCCATTCCCTCTGCTTCCCCCCCTGAGGATTTTTCTTTTGGGGAAACTTTACATACTTTAAGGGAGCATTTCCACTGGGAAAGTCAGGAATTTTCTGACTCTAAAAAGAGGCTTAGGGATTTCCTCCTTCTACCTCAGCATAGGCCTTTAGCTATACCTCCTGTACTAGACATTGTTGATAATGTGTTTTCAAAATCCAGTATGGCTCCTGATTCCCTGCCTCCGGCTACTAGTAAACCTGACAGATACTACAGGGTTCCTGAGTCCCACAAGTTCCTTTTCAAAAATTGTGTTGCAGATCCAGAAACCATTTCTCAGGGGCCCAAGGGCATTAAGGCGTCTACTGCTAAAAATCCTACCTTTTCTGATGGAGACTCCAGGGCACTGGATAGATGGGGTAAAAAGGTTTATACTTCTGCAAACTTGGCAATCAGGGCTTTAAACTACCAATTTCATATGCTAAAATATCAACAGCATATTATGGGACTGCTTTAACAGAAAATGATGCGGATTTCTGACTGTGTGACAAATAAATATTTACAGGATTTATTGCATTCTGCTGAACAAGTTGGAAAACATACTTTGCAATGTGGTTTTGATTCTTTAGAGGCCTCTTGCAGGGCTGCGGTTACCGGGTCTGTGCTTAGAAGACATGCTTGGCTTTAGGAGCAATGTCTGCCTGATCATGTTAAAGCAAAATTGTTGGATGCTCCTTTAAATCAGGACCGCCTGTTTGGCAATAAGGCTGAAGAAGTTCTAAAAAAGATGGAAGATAAAGCTAAATCTATGCAAACTGTAAAAGACTTCTCACAAGTGCAACCTCCAAGATTTAGTAGGCACTGGCCTACTAAGAATTGGTCCTTTCCAGCTCCTTCCATTTCCTGTCAAACCAAACCCGGACACACTAAAAGCACCAGGTTTCAGTCCCAAGGGACTCTGAAACCTAAGCAATGGGGGGCATCCACTTCCAAATCTGGAAATAACAAGACACCCCCCTATGGTAAACAGTCTCAATGACTTTCCTTTAAAATTGCCAAGCACTTACCTTTCAGTCACCCCTTTGGGGGAAAAGATTGCTCTTCTTGCAAAAAACTGGGAACTCATAACCCAGGACAAATTGGTTTTAAACATAGTGTCCCAGGGATACAGATTTCCTTTCCACACGTTGCCAACCCCAAATGGGTGGCCAGACCTGCTCTCAAATCAGTGGGCAGAGGCTCAGAAACAAGTACTTTGCCTCTTAAACATGGGGGCTATTCAACCGGTACCAGAAGAGGAAAAGGGACAAGGTTTCTATTCCAGGCTTTTCCTAGTACCCAGAAAAGACAAATCTTGGCATCCAATCCTGGACCTGTCTACTCTAAACACCTTTCTGGATATTCCAAAATTCAAGATGGTAACTCTTCACCAGTTACTTCCTATGCTAGGCAAAGATGCCTGGTTGGCAACTCTAGATTTAAAAGAGGCTTACCTGCACATCCCTATCAGGAAATCTTGCAGAAGATACCTATGCTTCAAAGCAGGCTACTTGCATTATAAGTTCTCTGCACTGCCCTTTGGCTTGTCTACTGCGCCCAGGGTATTCACAAAGTGCCTGGCTCCAGTAATTGCATTTTGCAGACAAAGAAATATTCAAATATATCCATACCTGGACGATTGTCTAATTCAGGCAGAAAATCAGGCCATACTTATAAATCATTTGGCGTTTGTAAAAAGGGTTCTAACTTGTCTAGGGTACACCATAAATGAAAAGAAAACACAACTGGTACCCTCTCAACAGATTACATTCCTGGGTGCAAGCTTGAATACAACTGCCCAGATGGCTTTCCTCATGCCAGAAAAGCAAATTCGTTTGGTAACTTACTTCAAACAAGTGGCCACAAAAACCCTGCTATCTGCAAGACAAATACTGCAAGCCTTGGGGTTCATGGCCTCCTGCATTCTTCTAATTCCATATGCAAGACTGCATATGAGGAAACTTCAGTGGTACTTAAAAAGTCTATGGAGTCAACATTGTCACAGCCTGGAAACAATGATTCCTATCATACCTTTTCTACGCCTGATGTTCCTATGATGGGCAGAGGCCTGCCACCAAAATAAGGGACTGCCATTCACACTACCCCCTGCTGCCCAAACCCTAACTACAGACGCATCAGACTATGCATGGGGGGGGGGGCTCACCTGTCAGGGAAGTGCATTCAGGGCAAATGGAACCCAAATCAAATGCACCTGCATATCAATCAAAAAGAAATGTTAGCTGTACAGAATGCTCTGACAGCCTTCAAGGACTATATTCATCCAGGACAACTAATGGTAAAGACGGACAACACCATGGTTATGTGGTACATAAACAAGCAGGGAGGTATGCATTCCTACCCCCTCTGCAGACTAGCCATGGCATTGTGGAACACAGCCTTGAGCTACCAAGTGCAACTACAATCTCAATTCCTGCCAGGAAAACTGAATACACTGGCAGACAGACTAAGCAGAAATCTCATGGACCCACACAAGTGGAAACTGGAACCACGGATTTTCAACATGTTAACAAGCAAATGGGGGAGCCCAGACATAGATCTATTTGCCTCCCCCCACAACTACCAATTGGACAAACTTTGCACAAGGATTCCTCACAAAAAAGCCTGGAAAGTGGATGCTCTGTCATTCAGCTGGAAAACCTATCAGTCTACGCCTTTCCCCCTCTGCCTCTGCTCTCCAAAGTTCTGCTGAAAGTCAAACAGGACAAATCAAGAATGATTTTGATTGCTCCAGACTGGCCACGCCAACACTAGTACCCACTCCTGCGCAGTGTGTCACAAATTTCATCATGGCACCTGCCTCAGACACCTTCCTTACTGTCTCAGCAGGATAACCAGATTCTGCACCCTCAACTCCCTACATTGAACCTTGCAGCTTGGCTAATCACTTAAATTCACCCTTAGCAACCATCAGCAAACCTGCGATGGACGTCATCTTGGAGGCGAGAAGACCTAGTACTAGAAAATCTTATGCTGACAAATGGAAAGGATTCTGTGCTTGGAACCAGTCTCAAGGAATGAGCACAGCAGCACCCAATGTACCTCAGATTTTACAATGCTTAACCGAGATGCTTCACAAGGGTCTGTCTTTTTCCTCCATTAAATTCCACGCATCAGCCATTTCAGCTCATTATAACACAGAACCTCCCCTCTTCTCTCATCCTCTGCTCAAGCAGTACCTCAGAGGGGCCAAAAACTTGAGACCACCCAAGAGAGCTCCGCCCCCTGCCTGGGACCTTAACTTTGTATTGGAGAAACTCACTCTGCCTCCTTTCGAGCCAGCTGCTACTGCATACTTAAAGTTTCTTTCTTGGAAAACAGCCTTCCTTCTAGCAATCAGTTCAGCTAGAAGGATATCTGAGTTACAGGCCCTTATGGCAGTGGAGCCTTTCATCATCTTTCATGCAGACAGGGTGTCACTCAGGACCAATTCATCCTTCATGCCCAAGGTGGTATCCAGTGTGGCTCTTAATCAGTCCATTCATTTGCCCACTTTCTTTCCCAGTCCACAGAACAAAGGGGAACAGATTCTGCATTCATTGGATGTGCACAGACAACTTAGATTCTACTTCGACAGGACTAAACCTCGAAGAAAATCTGAACAACTGCTGGTAGCATTTGCTGCGGGGCCAGAGGGAAAAGCTATTTCAAAACAGACCATTTCTAAATGGATAAGCCATTGCATTCATTTCTGCTATAAGCACCATGGAAAACCTATCCCCCAGGGGATCAGATCTCATTCCACCAGGGCTGCATCTACTTCTGCAGCCTTTCTCAGAGGTGTTCCTACCAGGAATATTCTAAAAGCTGCTACCTGGAGTTCAGTTCATACTTTCACCAAGCATTATCATTTACCAATTTTCTCTAAATCCAGAGCTGGCTTTGCCACTGCTGTCTTGCAGGGCCTTATAGCTGGTCCTAATGCTGTATAAATCCATCCTCCCAACCATAGCTTTGGGAATCTACCCAAATGTAATGACTGCAACAGTGAAACACGAAGAACATAGTACAGTTGTGTACATTTACCATAAATGTAGATGTTTGAGTGTATTCACTGTTGCAGTCCTGGTTACCATCCCTCTAGCCCCCTGTTTTTCTCTACTTTCTTTCACTATGCTTAGAAGCCTTTTTGGTGTATTTGCTTTTGGTTGGAGGTATACTTTTTGTGTTTTTAATGTTATTTTGCTCCCCATTAGGGGGGGGCACTTGACATCTGGGGCAAGAAAAACTGATGTAATGGTGTTGGCTGCATGTTTTATACCCCTGACGACCTGATGTCATGGAAGAAGGGACAGCAACTGACACAGGACCCAAGACTTTGTTAATCAGGCCGACTGAGGGCAACCTGCCAGCAGATTACCCAGATGTAATGACTGCAACAGTGAATACACTCGAACATTTGCATTTATGGTAAGTGTACAAAACTATACTTTCCTGCAGTCAAACCCATTGCAGATTCTGAGGAAGGATGCCTCACTGGTAGGATGGGAAGCTTACCTCAGCGTCTCTACAGATACAAAGGCTGGGATCCCATCGGGGAGGGGGGGGGCTTGATATTATCCAAATGGTGCTAGATTCAATATTCATGGACCTTGAGGAATTGGAGGAAATGCTGTTTTTCAGTGCTCTTATTTGGCCCATCTGTCGTATGGTATGTAAACAAAGTGGGAATGCCATTGTGCCCCTAATGTGAAGACGTGAAGCATAACCGGCAGTGAACTACAGACAGATGCATCATCCACTTAGCAATTCACATCCTGGGCAAAGTGAGCTTGCTGTCAGTCTGCAGCTACAGATTCAGTAGCCACGTCTGCTTTAGAGCTGAGGTCCTCCAGAGAATGACCAGTTTGCCACAACTGCTGTTGTTTTCTACTTGGTGCAGTGGGTCAAGGGGTGGTGTTTTGGATAAGGGCTAATTTTGCGATGAATTCTCTTTCCATCCCTTGTTAAGGGAAATTTCTGTACTCGCTTCCCTACAATCCTGTTTATTTCAGGTCTCTTCACAAAATTCAAAGAACAAAATCAGTCTTCAACACAGACTTGTGTTTGGGAAGCATATTATTTCAGTCCTTCATGCCAGCAATGTGATCCTGTTGCAAATAAAAAAATATGATGCAGATTTGACAATGCATTATATTTTAAAAAGTGATATAAGACTATATGCTTGCCTAAAAGAGGATTCCAGCACCTTCAGTTTGCATAAAACTGCTCTTTCATGGTGGGGGAGATATTCTTCACCCATAAAGGAGTGCCCTCTCTTAGATTAGCTTTCAAGAATTTATTTGTATATCTAATTAAATTAGATTATTTTGAAAAAAAATGTAAACAGGACCCATACAAAGAGAGGAAATGGAATTAGTAATAATGACCTGAGAACACTTTGTTATGAACTTACAGTACTATTATATCAGTTATTCACCAAGTCAATCAAGTATGGGGATTCCTCAAGATAGGAGACATGCAATTTTAAACCTATCTTTAAGGGAAAAAGGAATTAAGCAAATCCAAAGTCATATTAAACCATAAGTTTAAATTCTTGTTGTAGAAAATAATGGAGAATGTTATTTTAGATCATTTATTGTCAGAATTAGAAAAGTTGGGACTTGAAACCTTATATCAGCATGCATATGTTGAAAATAGATCTATAACTACCTGTAACATGATGTTCTATAATAATATAGTAGCAGTGATAAATTAAAAAGTGTGTTGTAATGTCATTTATATAAAAACTCCAGCCTTTGATAGTCATACACAAAACACTGCTCAATAAATTAGAAAAACTAGGTGTTAATATAATCGTGATAAGATTGATAGCTGCATGGCTTACAAACAGGATATGGAAAGTATCATACAGCACTTGAACAGGTGAAATTTTAGGTTAGAGATAGAGCTTCCCACAGGGCTCTCTCCTAGGCCCACACTTGTTTTGGCTGTATCTCTGAGGTCTGTCTTTTTTCATCTGAGGTGATCTATAGTTTGTATGCAAATGACTTGGAAATGGGTAAACTGGTGTTACAGATAGGGCATGTCTGCAAAAGAATTTGACTAAATTGACCATATGGGCACATACCAGTAAATGTGTCAGAAACTAAGCATATGAGATTTGAGACATATAGACTGAAGGGTGAATATTTAATACAGTACATCGTGATTGAAACTGTAGATTCATTTAATGGCCAGGGTATATGGGTAGCTCCATCTTTGAGTTTTCCTAATTATATCAGTCAATTTGTTAAGGATATTTATAAAGCTATAGGCTGTATAAAAAAATGTATAAAGTCTAGGAAATCAGAAATTATGAAATCCTTGTAAGTTACGTCAGACTCAAACTTGAGTCTGGAATAATAATATGGAAAACTTATGAGAAAATTAGCATCAGTAAATTGGAAAGAGCACCGCGGAAATATACCAAGGGCATCCATGGATGTGAAAATTTAAATTAACATAAAACATTAAAATATCTCAACTTGTACATTGTTTCATAATGGTATCTAAGAGGTGACCTTATTCAGGTATATAAGGCATTTAGAGACATCTATCTCTGGGAATGTTTGAGGTTATCAAAGAGTAGTGAAGAATATTCTGACAACCTGTGTAGGAGCTTGTATAGAAATGAGAGATGTACTCATTTGTCTGCCAAGATTGTAGCTGATGAATTTTACAGACTACAAAACTATACTAAAGCAAGCACTAGCTGAGATATTCTTAAGAGCAACTTGGACACAGTATAGAAATAATTGTTTTGGAATATTGGCAGGCTAAAAGGGCATTATTGCCTCTGCCTGAAATATTTTGTATGTACCTTGGCTCTAGATGATTGTCACTGTTGAAGTGACACCATGACCTCATGTGCAAAAATGGGAAAGAGGGTTTGTAGATGGATGGATGGATGTAATGTTGGGTATTCTCACTGATGGGTTCTTGGTTAGGTTGTATCCTAAGCATTACTCATCAGCGTGAAAGCAAAGAGAGAATTATGCAGCCACAGAGCCCAGATAGCTTAGTCCTGGAGTAATGACTTCCATAATTGGGTCAACTCCATGAGTCATAAACATACATTTGTGTTCAGTTAAGATATTACCGAAGATCAACTGACTGTGACACAAATGTCTGCAGCACAGACATTCTTCAAGTGAAAGTACTGGAGGCAGTCTTTGACTTGTGGTGTGAGATTTGGCTCTAGCTTTTGCCAGTAGGTGGTTAGCAATCTTATGCCCAAATAGTATGCATTTGGCAGTCCACTTGGAAAATGTCTACTTTGCAACCATAAAGCCCTCCCCTGATCAAACAACTTATCTGTCTTCCTAAAGTCTCCCACCTGTTCATGTAACATCTGAGTTAACAGTGCACAGACAGAATATGGAAGGCTGTTTATCACCATGGTTCTTTCACCATAAAGGAAACTACGGGACTAATAGATTGGTTATTGAATTCTTTGAAACCATGCTTGGAAGGAAATGTGGGTTTTTCCTGAGATGAACACCCTAGCCTCTTGAAAGTCTCGTATATGATTCCCTGCATGAGAGCCAGAATGTCCAGTATACATAAAGCTGATGAGATGGTCAATACAGAAAGTGTTTTTCAAGCAATAAATATGAGCAATATGAAGCCATTATATGCAAATATTTAACAGGCAAACCTGTCATCCATGAAATTTAGTTTCCTTAGAGGGGCGGGTCTCTTCAGAGAAGGATAGAGATGCAGAATTCCTTTACAAAACTGCTTGACCACAGTCCTGCCCTGCACTCGGTAATGATGTGCACGAATATCTCCCATACATATGTACCTCCGAAAGTAGGAATTCTAGGAGAATCCCGCTGAAAAACCACACACCTGCTCCAAATGTATTTAAAATCGATTTATTTAATCCACACAAGAAGGAGTAGTTTAGCACATTTAAAGTAAAATATACAGAGCTTTCGACCCCACGGTAAAGGGACTTCTTCAGACCATAGATGAGGAAAAAGTAAAACCCCGGGTATATATACCCATAATCAGATTAGCTAGTACAAATTTAACTACCAATCCAATTGTAATCCAATGAAAAAGTTTATAAGTTGTCAGTTCCTGGGGGGGGGGGGGGGGTTCTTCTTGTTTTTAAAAACACTCCAATAGAAAATAGTTACTATATACAGTATTACAAGCAGATGAGTCCGTTATATTGGAACTGAAGTGTATAAGGTGCAAATGGTGTAATTTATTTATTTAACATTTGTTTACCGGGAAAATCCGACTTGGAACAAAGCCAACTTTCAGCAGGGGCCCAGGGAGAAACTCTCCAGACGTATGTCTTTGTAATGTGGGGGAAACTGGAGCAACCAGAGGAAACCCACATGAACACAGGAAGGACATGCAGAGTCTGCACAGAAGGCACCCTTGCCGAGAATCGAACCAGAGATCCTCTTGTGAGGCAACAACACAAATGCTGCGCTGTCCATGTAATATATGTATGTAAGATCAGTATCACATAAAATAATACTTGAAATCTGACTCTGGAGTCTAAGGTAAGAGGTAAAATAAATCATTGCTCTTCGGGACACCTTAAAACCTTAAAAATGAAATAAAACTAAAATACAGAGTTCGCACATTCCAAGTCTAGTCAGTTATATCTCTTACGAATATAGTTATGAAATATAAAATACATATATTCCATAAGTGAAACATGTGGTTCAAACATAATACCTCATGTTGAAACACAACTAGTATTATTAGTAATGCCACATATAAAATACTTGTAAAACAAGGGATTCCATCTTGATAAGATATATATAAAATCACAAAGCTGAATAATAAAATAAAAAAAAATAATAATATTATGAAAAAAAATAAAAACTTAAGAGCTGAAAACCTGAAAGTTAGAAATTCTACCTAAAAACACAAGAAAGCATGGTCTGACATTACCACAGTTTGGGTGCTGTCAGTTTCAACACTGGAATAATGGATAACATGTTATTCAAACCAGGGGGAATCTGCACTTACTTTTATCTGCCAGAAAAGTTCTCTGTATTCAGTCCTGGTTTTCGCCCTAGGGTTTATCAGGTAAAAACGAAAAAACAACACTTGTATACAACGATGTACGAGTGTAAAAACACCAAAAGTCAAGAAATCAGCCCTAGGGTTTATGGGAATAATATCCAAAATAGCAAAAGTCTATACTCCTACTACATTGCTAAACTGTGGAATGCTTTACCACTTGAAATTCGAACTATAACTAGCTTAAAAAACTTCAAGTATCACATTAAAGCCCGCCTCTCCAATTCCTGGACTTGTACATATACTGGGCATGGGTAGCCCAAACCATGGAACTAGCTGATTTTAAAATTTTAATTGCCTATGTAATGAGCATTGCATTTAAGCCCTATGACTACCTTATGTTGTTTTTTTTTCTTTCTCACTGTTAATATCTGCCAGATTTTAAGTCTTCAGTTTGCTATGCTACCTGTATATAAGACTGAGTATCATAAATCCACTCTTATTGTATACAATGTCACTACCTGCTACTACTGTAAGAACCGTCTTCTAGAAGCATTGTTATATAAGATTATTGGTCATCTCCCACTTGACCAATTTATTCTGTTTTAGTCTTTTTACCGTTATGAATGTCTGTTACTGTTTTTTTCTTTATTGTATTATACAATTTTCTTTCTACTAACAAAATAGTTTACTAACAATGGAGCTTTTCTCCCCGGGCCTCCGCTGAAAAAGGGTTTTATGCCCAGTTGGACTCTCCCGGTAAACAAATGTAAAATTAAAAAAAAGTGAATTTCTGAAATTGGCTACAAACCAAGGAGAGCTCATATAAAGCATTATTCAAATTTTGTTTTTGGATATCAAACATATTCATAAATCCTCTTTTTCAAACTCCTTTTGGTTTTACCTATGTAGGAAATTGAGCAGGAAACACACTTGGCTAAATATACTATGCCCTTGCTATTACAATAGCGTTTTTAGGAATAATCTTAGATTTATGAATATATTCTAAAACTAATAACATTTCCTCATAAATATATTTACACTGAGTACATGAACCACATTTACTTGTGCTCGTATTGATAGGGGTACCATCCTTCCTACCTGTTTTTTCTAACATACCTTTCAAATTACGTATAGTCTTGTATACCAATTGCGGGTGCCAGAAGTGTGAGAGAAAAATGTCGAATTGAGATGTACACACCTTCTGTTTTTATTGTCTCAGTGCTGTCCATCTCCAAGAATATTGCGCTATCAGTCACAGTTTTTCCACCAGAACCCTGACTGAGGGTAAAAATAAACTTATTCTCAAGGAACTTCTTAAGTCTGATTTTGAAGAGGCTATCTCTGGATCCAAAACTGAAGCCAGCTCTTCCTCTTCATCAAAACCGAAAAAGCGATCTTATTCGGTTCTAACAGCATCTTCGGAACCACCTCCTAAATTGACCAAGTCTTCCACTGTGCCGACTGTTTCCTCGATACCAGTGGGAAAGGGTAATCTTTCATTGACACCGACAACCGCAGATCAAATTTTGGTACAGACACCTTGAGCTTCAGTACCAGCTGAACTCTCTGTACTGAAGGAGTCTCAACTAATTGTTCTACTGAGGACATCTTATTCTCTCTCAGGTGACCCCTTTGCTGACCACCCTCTAAGTCCTTTTTTGGAGCGACTGCACCAAGATCTAGATTGGCCTCCTCTATTCAGTCTACTAACAGCCTGTCCGAGTCAGACATTATGAGACTAGTCGATCAGATCCTGTCATCGAGGGGATTGCCTCCATCTTCGGTTCCTAGCCAGGTTGGCTCTGGAACAGTGCCTTCTTCTACACCCATGCAAATCCCTCCTCTGACTCCAGATGAGATTTCAGAGCCCCTGGTACTGACCATCCTGGTTTCTACTGTTTTGGTGCTGGCCATAACTCTTTCTCCAGCACCAATAGTTGCCTTGAGCTATTCTACTTTGTCACAGCCAGAGACCTCCCGGGGTCAGGGCTTCATTGCTAATTCTGAGGGGCAGGGTTCGACTTTGATTCTTTTCGAGCCCTCCATGCCCCTTGGTGAATTGGCATATGTAAGTTCGACCCTGACTTCTGCTTCAGAGGTGGCTTTCTCAGTATGAGGTGGGACCTCGGTTCCGAAGGAGTCTATTTTAATTCTGGGGGGCCTGCCTTTCAAGTTATGGAGAGCACCTTGTCCACTGGGGACTCATAATCTATGCCATCCCTATCAGGCCAGATAACTTGTCCAGCCCCTTGACCAGAGCTTCTTCCAGTCTTTTCCCTGGGACAGAGGGCACAAAAGCCTCAGGAACTATCCAACCTGGTGATATCTTTTTCAGATACCTTTCCGGAGTATCCCATCGAAGAAGTACCTTCGAAGAAAAAGTGCAGGAGGAAGCACTTGGACTGACCTGAAGAGTCTTTAATGGAAGATACTGATTTCAATGAAGGGGAAGGTTCCTCCAGGTCACCCCCTGATGATGATTCCTTCGAGAACATCCTGGAAATCCTAAAACAGAGGGGTGGCTGGACTACCTTTCAACCTTCCTCAGAAGAATTGGTATAACTTGAGGCTTTTCATGCCCAGCCCTCTACCTCTTGGATCTTTCTACCCACTGATGATCTTATAAAACTGATCACTCAGTGGGCCTGGAAAATTCCTGACCCTGTCGGGCTGATCCCCAAAAGACCTGACTGGATTCTCTCTGTCTCCTAAAGATGAGCAGCACTGGGCCAAGGGTATTCCTGTAGATGCAATGGTGATAGTGAGGGCCACTAAAAATGAACTCGTGGAAGAAAGTCCTACTATCCATCCTCCTAATAAAGAGTCTAAGAGGACTATGGATAGGTTTGGGAAGCGCATATATGCTTCATCGACCTTTGTTCTCAGGTCCATGAATTATATGGCCCATTTTAATAGGCTTCAAAGAGATCTGATAAAAGAGCTTTCAAATATTCTGTCAGGAGCAATAGCTGAAGGGGAACGAGATAAGGTTAGTTCTCAGCTCGCCACCCTTGAACCGATTTCCAGTTCGTCCATGAGTCTAATTGCTCATGCAGCTGAAGGGATGAGAAGAATAGCAGGTTCAGGCATAGCCATCAGGAGACATGCCTGGATGTGGTTATGTGACTTTGCTGAGCCATTTAATTCTTCTTTCATCTATGCTCCATTTGGTAGATCATCTCTGTTTGTCCCCCAAGGTTAAAAACATGCTAGCCTGATGTGAGAAAGATGAGAAGACCCTTTCTGCTGTGGGCGTATGCTTCTCCACTCCTCAACGACCCTACTCTAGGAATCAGAGAAGTGGGATGCTATGGTTCCAAAAGACCCAAGGACTTTTCCAAGACTCATGTGGCAATGACTTCCCCAGGGGCAGAGGGGGAAATAGTAATGGAAGACGCCATCCAAGAGGCTGAAGTGGCCCACAAAACCAGCGGTCCAGAGGTTCTTCCTCTGGTAACTCCTACTAGCACTCCTGAACGGAGGCCTGATTGCCTTTCTGTGGAGGCAGTTGGGGGCACTTATCCCTGTACCAATCTGCCTGGCTATAAATATCGACGGACAAATGGGTGCAGGGAATCATTTCCAGAGGTTACATCATTCCCCTTTCAACAAAACCAAAAAGACTCACAGACATTCTTCCCAGTCATAGGGAGGCAGCAGTCTTAGAAATTCAAAAACTGCTCGACAAAAGAGTCATCCAAGCAGTCCCACCATACCAGAAAATATCCATAATTTACTCAAGATTCTTTTCAGTGGCCAAATAAACAGTTGACTGGAGACCCATTTTGGATCTCAGCCAGTTGAACAAATCAGTTCAACAGACCAAATTCCAGATGGTCTCAGTACAGTCAGTACTTCCATTCTTGGAAAAAGATGACTGGATGTGCTGCATACATCTTCAGGATGGGTATTATCACATAAAAATGGACAAGTGCTCCTTGAAGATTCCTGCACTTCTGGCTGGGAGCCAGTCACTATCAGTTCAGGGCACTGCTCTGTGGCTTCACCACAGCCTCCAGGGTGTTTACTAAATGCATGGCAGTAGTAACAGTGCATCTCAAACTGCTAGGAATTCCAAGTGTTTCCATATCTCAACGACTGGGTCCTTACCGCTCCCACCAGGTGTCAACTCGTAAAGGCATGAGATTACACCCTTCATCTTTGTGCCACCTTAGGAATAACTGTATCCCATCTGGAACCATCACAACAGCTGGAATTCATTGTAGCTATGCTAGACACAGTCACCGAAATTACATCAGTTCCCCTAGAAAAGCTCCAAAGAATCAGATCACAGGTAAACCACGTCATTCAAAACAGGTGAGTGGCAGCAACAGTCATCCTACAGACTTGGGTCAATGGCGGCCTCTATCACTCTAGCTCCCTTGCCAGATTACACATGCAAATTCTTCAGTGGCTTCTGGCCTCCCAGTGGTCCTTGTTAAATCAGCCTATGTCCCATTTGATTTTGATCACTAATCATTGCAAGGAAGAACTGAGTTGGTGGCTCCATTCCAATGAAATCTTGTCAGATCATCCCTTTGTCTCTCCTCAGCCCCTTACCATAGTGACCACAGATGCATCCCAGATAGGGTGGGAGGGCATTATCTGGGAAAGACAGGCCAACTTGCATATCAACTTTCTAGAGATGAGGGCTGTGCTTTTATCATTGCAGCCATTTCAAGATGCAAAAGATTGCAATTCAAACAGGCAACATGACAGTAATCTGGTATATCAACAAACAAGGGGAAACCAGATCATACCATCTTTGTCAAGAAGATCTCAGACTATGGCAATGGGAGATTTCCTCCAACCACTTTCTAACAGCAACACATATTCCAGGAAGCTCCAATGTGATTGTAGACAAGTTGAGCAGAACCATCCTCATGCATCATGAGGGGTCTCTCAATCCAGTGGTGGCAGGGAAGATATTCGATCACTGGGGCCAACCATACACTGATCTATGTGTGTCCCCTCTGAACAACAAGTGCAGCTGTTACCTTGCCCTAATCCCCCCCGAGGGAGTCATCCAGAGGCAATCTCCTTCATGATTGATCCCCCCCCCCCCGGTTTTCTGAATGCCTTCCCCCCCGACTACTCTGATATGTCAGTTTTTAAAGAAAGCCAACAGGTCGAAGAACAGAGTAATCTTAATAGCCCAGTTCTGGCTTCAACAAGCCTGGTCTCCCTTCCTTTGGCCTGATCTTTGGAAACCCTGGATTCTGAACCCAGCTCCAGACCTATTGTCCCACCCAGAGGGAATGGTTCATCTGAATCTTCAGAATCTAAAGCTCATTGTGTGGCTTCTCCAGTTCCCATGATTGCCAGGCATTCCTCCCTCACTTCCTGAGTCTGACGTATCATTCTAGCCCACCACAAGCCTTCAACCAGAAAATTGTGCCATGACAAATGGAATAAATTTGCTAAATGGTCAACTGACTGTAATATTGACCTGTGTGCAGCACCTGTAGACAAAGTTCTAGACTTTTTAGCCTTACTCTATCAGTCTGTCTCATCAGCTTCTACCATTCAGGTGCATCTTGCTGCAATATCTAACTTTCATATTGGTTTCAACTATTCATCACTTATGTCTCATAAACTTTATAAAGCCTTTTTGAAAGTAGCCTTAATGCTCAGACCTCCCTTTAAAGAACCCTCTGCTCCATAGGATTTGCATTTGATACTGCAGTCTCTCATTTCTTCTCCATTTGAACTATCAGCAACCTGTAACTTAAAGTTCTTGTCCTGGAAAACCTTATTTTTGATAGCTATCACTTCAGCCAAGAGAATATTGGAAATTCAAGCCTTGTCCTGCAAACCCCCCTATTTGATATTTCATAAGAACGGTGTCTCCCTCAGGACAAATCTTTCCTTCTTACCAAAGGTTGTTTCAGTGTCAAATATCAATCAAACCTTACATCTCCCAGTCGTTTTTCCTAATTTTCCAACAAAGGAGAGTACTGTCTACATCTACTAGATGTTCACAGACAGTTGTGTTTTTACCTTCACAGAACAAAGGACATCAGAAAATCCAACCATTTGTTGACTTTTCTACAATGTCTTTAGGTAATCCAGTATCAAAGGTTACCTTGGCAAAATGGCTTAAGGACTGTATTACTTTTGTTTACAACAAGAAGGGACTTCACCTTCCACATCTGGTGAAAGCTCATTCAACAAGACCTGTAGCGACTTTCACAGTTTTTTATGCCAGAATCCGTAGATGATATTTGTGCAGGAGCTACATGGGCATCTCCTCATACCTTTATTACTCATTACAAACTGGACCAGGTCTCTAGGGGATGTGCATCATTTGGCTCCATGGTGCTCAGGAATATTCTTTCATGTGACCTCCCAAGATTCAGGTAGCTAGGAACTCTGTCCCACAGTCAAGGATTACTTAAAGATTGACAACATCAGATAAAGAAGTTATGTGATACCATAATGTTCCATCTGTGTTGTCAATCTTCACTAATCCTTGACATTCCCTCCCTCCTTCCCCTGCCTTAGGACTCTTGGTGGACAGGATATTCCCAAAGACTGGCTTCATAATAAGGACTTAGATATGGTCTCTTACCTATTACTTCTTGTCTGTCACTATCGTAGGCAAACTCGATCTGAGGTAATTTGGTGAGGAGCATTATGGGTAGAGCCTAGCTCAAATGTTTTTGGAAGGCACGAGTTGGAATAATGCCCAAGTTGGTTCCGAGGCAAAGAACCGAGCCCACAGTCAAGGATTAGTGAAGATCGACAACACAGATGGAATGTTATGGTAAGACATCACTTCTTTTTATCAGTAGATATTTTCCTCTTTGTTCTTTTTTCCAGAACATTCTTAACATTGTAACCTCTTCTGTAGGTGTATAAAGGGGGCTGGAAGAACACTAGTAAACTGTTTGGCATTTTGGAGAATAGTACAGTCTATTATTAAAACATTGTCTACAAGCCAGAGATATTTTATACACTGCATTTTTTATCCTATTAAAAGACTGTGTTCAAACAAATTGTGGTGGATTTTGGGGGTTGGCATTCCCTTTTTAGTTTTCAAACATATGTTACTTGGTTATTGTTTTTTTATTTTCTTTGTGAACATTTTAGAGAACAGTTCCTAATATTTGATCACTATTTTCTGCAGGTTGACCATATCATTGTTGCATTTCATGATAAAAGACCTGTTATAATTCATTCCACTTGAATCCTTTGTCATTACTTCCTCTGATATAGAACAATCAAATTCACTTACTTCATTACTTTTGAGTATCTGGTTCCCCAAAAGAGTAAATAAATTGGTACCCCAACCATTTAACACCTTAGTTCTGAAGTTTTTAACTGTGTACTCTGGTACCCTCATTCTAAGAAAAGTTCCTCTATGAATTCCACTTCTTTTATTAGATCTTCATAAACAGATGTCATGCATGCTGCTCTAATCAGCTGTCCCTTCTGGTGCATGGGATGATCACTATTAAAATATAAATAGGAATTAGATAAGTTTTCTTTTCTGTAAAATCTAGATCTAAAGCAACCATTATAAAGATGTTTAAGAAGGGTTACATCCATATAGTGAATCCCCCGTATTGCTAGTAAATTTTGAAAAAAATCAGTGGTTGAATTAATAAATAACGTAAAATCATCCAATTCATTTTTAGTTCCCCTCCTGATGAAAAAAATATCGTCTAGGAAGTGTAAATATAAAGCAGTAAATAGGGAGTATTTGGAATTAAACAACCACTCTTGTTCCCAGTTTAATAATACTATTGTGAAGATATGTGAAGGCTGCCAACCTAGCTAGATAGAATTTTGTAAATAATTATATGTCTTCTCTTAAAATGTAAGAAAACTGTGTTAAATGTTGAACTTCAAAAATGTAACCGCAGTGCACCGTGCTGGAAGAAAGCTGATAAGTCAAGCATTGTATGACTGTTTGATTTCAAGGCTCGGAGACATAATGTCTGGACTGAGGAATTCCTTCTATTGTTTTGAGACCAGAGTTAATTGCTAAATTTTACATATATAATTTTATTGTTATGGCTTCCTGGCCAGGTGCAAGCTTACTAAGAAATGTAAATTTAGAGTTTCTGGTAGCCTGGAAACCAGAGAAGTGTCAAGAATGATGTAATCTAAAGTGAGTCAGCAGTGATGTATTATCTATGTCAGACTATTCTGCGGTATTATTTTAAGCATTTTCCTGTGATTTCTGAACTCTTAACTAGCACTGTGTTGAATTGAGAAGATTTCTCTTGTGTAAATTTTATTATTAAATATTTTTAAACCTTTCAACTGTGGCTGTTTTGTGTAGAGATAATTTAAGCTCTAAGAGTACATTGCATGTATATAGTGATACTGTACAAACCACTCCAAATAAGCCTTGCTGTTTGTCACACTAATTGGATAATAATATTGCACAGTAATAATTGGACCCCCTTTGGTAAGGACATTTTTCGTAGCTGGTAAGAGTAGTTGGTGGCAGTGATTGCTACCTTATAGCCTGGCAGGAGGGGGCTTAGCTGGAGAACCTGTGTCAGCCTTCCCCAGGAGTGTCTGTGCATTTGTATATAAACTAAATCTCAAAGTGTTTGTGTGTCAGCTACTTGGACAGGGACATGAAGCACTGGTTGGACAGAGAGGGCACTGGAGGTTTTGGCATGACTACTCAGCTGAGATCTGTACCCTACAGCTGTGCCAGTGGGGAGTCTTATTGGGGAGCTGGAGAGAAAGGGAGAAACCAACCCCAGACTGACTGTGATCTCTGTGTGCTCTTAAAGGAAATTGTACTTTACTGTGTGCATATTTGATATCCTTCCCAATGTGGATGCCCCTCACTAGTGTTAGTGGTGAGGATTGAGGCTCCTTGATTACTGGGTCAGTGCACAGGCGTCACATATTAATTGGCAGTGGTGGGATATCCACACCACATATTAACTGTCTGGCAGTGGTGTGGATAGTGAATTACTGTAGCTTATGAACAGTGATCACTGAAGGTGTTTTTGTACTCTAAATCAGCTGCACAGTGAATATTCAAAGTTCAGATCACAACTGTTTTATTTCTTTTGTTAGCTTAGTTAGTCAGAGAGAGCAGGCAAGCATGTCAGCAGAGGAGTATGGTAAGCTGTCAAGGAGCCAGTTGGCTGAGATATGCCAGGCTAAGGGACTGGTGCATGGAAACCTAACTAAGGCAGACATGATTGCAGCTTTGGTAACAGCTGCATCAGAAAACAGCAATCAGGAGGGCGATCAGACTGGCCGTGGAAATGTACAACACTCAGAGAATGGACAGCTCACCCTTTTTGCAGAGTACTTAAAAATCCATCTGGAGCTAAATAGACTTGAGTTGGAGGCCAGGCATTTGGAAACAGAAGCAGCAGAGAGACTGAGACATCTGCATGCTGAGGAGAATGAGAAACTGCTACGCCTGGAAGTTGAGGAGAAGGACAGGCAGAGGTAGCATGGAAGGGCGATACTGACTCTTCACCAGAGTCATGGAGGTAATGGGGAAGGGAGTAACTGGACCCCAGAAGCACAAAAGGTCAGTACATTTCTTCCACAGTTTACAGAGGGGGATAATTTTGATAGTTTCAGTCATATGTTTGAGAGGGTATGTAAACAGTATGATGTTGACCAAAGGCTCTGGGTACAGTTCCTGACCCCCTTACTCCATGGTAAAGCTGTAAATGTACTTTCCAAACTGTCAGACAATGATTTCATGAATTATACTGCTAAGAATTGTTTGCTAGAATTTTTAAGCTAACATCTGAAGCTTATAGGAAAAGGTTTTCTTGAGCATAGACGCAAGGCAGATGAAAGTGTGTGTGAATATGTTGCTGAACCGAGCACTTTTTTTCATAGGTGGGCGAGTGGATGTCAGGTCACCACTGTTGAAGGGCTGGCAGACCTTTTAGTAAGGGAACAAGCCCTTAGCACTTTGCCTGCGGACATGAGGATCTGGTTAGCTGATAGACAATGTGCTACTTCAGATGAGTTGGGGAAGAAGGGAGACCTATACCTAGCAAGCAGGGCATCCCTGCACAGGAAGGGGACCCCCAGTACTGCTCAATGGTCTAAAGAAACCCATGGTGGGCAAGACTGCCCCAACAGAATCTGCCAGTAGCAGGGGAAGCCACTAGTCCAGGTACATGTCCAGGACCTAGGGTTAAATGTTTTGAATGCAATCAGGGGGGCCATGGAGGCAAGGTGGGAAACAAAAGGTTAGGGAGCCAGTAAGTGGGAAAGACAACATGCCAGTAGTGGGCTGTCTTGAGACAACAGGGGTACTAAACTTCCATCCTGCAGATGTCCTGATAGGGAAGGATGTTGATGAGACAGTACTATGTGTTAATGCAGCTACACACAGTCAGGCTTTGAGACAAGCATGTGGGTCTGGTAGTCTGGGGGTGACCCAGACATACCACATACTTGCAGCCAGGACTGGTGAAGTGGTTATTTCAGGAAGGGAGCTACTCTGTAGCAGTGAAACTGGAGGTGAGCCACAGCTGCTTGTGGGTACTGATGTTCCCTTGGACAGAGTGACTACAAAGGTAGAGGTGAATAGTAGTACCCAGGCTGACAGTGAGGCACCACTGTCAGAGGATGCCAGACTTCCTGTGGAAAGGGAGGTGGGAAGGGTTACAAAGAGAGAGTTGAGAAAGGCTCAGCTCTCAGAGCCTACATTGTAAGGCCTGAGGCAGGTAGCTAGTGAGGCACCTGATTCTCAAGGGAAGGGGGAATCTGTATACTGGGACAAATGGTTACTGTATAGAGAGTGGACCCTTGAGGGAGGACTAGAAGGTGAGAAGATACAGCTGTTGGTAGTGCCTAGAGCCTAAGAAACAAAAAAAAAACTCCAAACCAATGAATACCAAAATCCAGAGCAAAGGAGAAAAGCGAACCAGTTCAACTGTAGCTCACTGCCAAATTTATTCAAAATAAAAGACGAAAAACATATGAGATCAAGCGCTTTCGCCTGGATCAGTACCAGGCTTTTTCAAGATGCCTAGAGCCTACCATCTAGCGCTTCTAGCTATAGCACATGACATTCCCTTAGCAGGTCATATGGGCATAAAATGTACAAAAAGACGTATTATGCAGAACTTCTATTGGCCTGGAATTTCCAGAGATGCAACAGGGTACTGCAGGACCTGTGAGCAGTGCCAGAAGATAACTAAGGCAGGAAACAAGGTGAAAGCTCCTTCAATGCCTTTGCCTGTGATTGATAAGCCATTTCAGAGGGTAGCTATGGCTATTGTGGGGCCTCTGAGTACCCCAAGTTCCACAGGGAAAAAGTATATCATAGTGGTAATAGATTATGCTACAAGATACCCTGAGGCAGTGGCTTTGTCCTCCATTGAGGCAGAAAAGGTGGCAAATGTTTTGTTAGAGATTTTCAGCAGGGTAGATTTCCCAAAAGAAATACTGACTGACAGAGGTGCCAATTTCATATCAAACCAGCTGGCTTGTCTGTGGAAGTACTGTGGGGTGAAGCACCTGAAGACCATCCCCAGACTAATGGTCTTGTTGAGAAGTTAAACTCTACAATCAAGTCCCTTCTACAGGCATTTGCAGACCAGTTTAAGAGGGAGTGGGACAAATATTTGCCCCATCTCTTGTTTGCTTACAGAGCGGTTCCCCAGGAATCCACAGTTTTTTTACCCTTTGAGTTGCTGTATGGGCATAGGGTGAGGGGACCTCTAGATTTAATTTGAGATGAGTGGGAGGGTGAGTGTGAATCTCCAGCCCCAGACTGACTGTGATCACTGTGTGCTCTTAAAGGAAATTGTACTTTACTGTGTGTGTGCATTTGTTATCCTTCGCAATGTGGACGCCTCTCACTGGTGTTAGTGGTGAGGATTAAGGCTCCTTGATTACTGATCAGTGCATGAGCGTCACAACTATATTAGCAAAAATGGGGGCATAAGCAGCCCCCATTGCAACACCACTCATTTGCTTATAGTATTCCCCTCAAAATACAGGAAGATGTTGGTTAAAACTAATTCCAAACATTCCGTAACCAATCTTAAATCTTGAGTGTTAAGAAATTCACACCCTATTAATATATTTTCACACCACTGTAGACACAGGGTGTCAGGTATAACAGTGAAAATATCTTTAATAGCTATAGTCACTAATAAGTGGTGGGGATGATAGTATTCTTTGGTCACTTTTGCTGAAAAATCCCATGAATCAGCCAATACATGCTTATGTGACTTTAAAATCAATTTAAGTTTTTTGTCCACAAAAGCTGCAAGGGGGATAGGTTTTAGAACCTGAAGCAGCCACAATAGGTCTAAGTGGGGATCCGTGATACTCTTATATATCTTGGGTATCCCAAAAATGGCTGGAATAACTGGTTTTGAAACATTAAGAAAATCATGTAAACTCTTTTCGATCAAACCGTGCGTAAGATTGTCCTCTAGTATCATATCAGTTTTCTTATGCGCCGTCTGCATTGCATTCCAAGAAACCCGTGAATAAATGGCATCTTTAACAGTTCTAACATTTTAGCTGTGATAATCCGTGATACTCATATATCTTGGGTATCCCAAAAATGGCTGGAATAACTGGTTTTGAAACATTAAGAAAATCATGTAAACTCTTTTCGATCAAACCCTGCGTAAGATTGTCCTCTAGTATCATATCAGTTTTCTTATGCGCCGTCTGCATTGCATTCCAAGAAACCCGTGAATAAATGGCATCTTTAACAGTTCTAACATTTTAGCTGTGTACATCCAGTAATCCATAATTATCACTCCACCCCCCCTTGTCTGGTTTCATAATTCAAATATCCTTGCTCATATACAATTAATTCAAACTGTCCTTTCTTCTTGAGTAAGGTTAGAAACCTTCCAGATTTTCTTTTTAACATATTGTCTGATTTCTTGTTCAACTAAAGATTCAGAATTAGCTAATACAGGGTGTAGTGGAGGGTTAAAAGTCCTTTTTCTTACTAAATAAAATCTATGTCCCTCATGACAAATCACGTTCTGTCCGAAAATAACCACTAGGTTGACCTTCCTTAAAAATAACTTTAAATCAATCAAAAACTATCCTATGGCAAGGTGAGATGATGGTACAAAAATAAAGCCTTTTCTAAAGATGGCAAAAATGGTTAGAATTAAGTTCCAAGCCACTATAGTTGAATACGTTTAGTTGGTGTAAAGTACATACCACCCCATATGTGGTAATGACCTTTCCTGCCAAGCCAGAAGCAGTTACCTCAATAGTGTAATTTAATTTCACCTTCTTCTTCCACTTCGAGACTTCCCATTAGAAAAGCTATATTTGTCCCTCATTAACGTTCCTTCTTGATAATTGGGGTTCAACCGGTCTTTCAACCATTTGGACCTCCATAGGGGGAAAACACTAAAGGGTCATCCACATTATAGGGTGATGCACTACCATTAATTTCCCCACTAACATCAACCTCTCTGTTCATAGTTTCATAGGTAGGTTCTAGGCTGTCGGCCCTAGGGCGTATACAAGCCTAGCCATAGCAATTCCCTGGTTATTTCTTCCCAGAATATTTACTTCCCTGGTCCCCTGTCTAGCAGGGTGACTGGCGTGATCCCCGGGGTGAATTTCCTATCTCCCATCCAATCATCAAGGTTCCTTTTAAAGAGGGCCAAAGAGGCTCTCAGCTTGACATGTATGGGCAGTCTATTCCAGAGTATGGGGAGTCTCTGGGTCAGGAACCTATGCCTCCAACATGTTTTGTTCATTTTGATGACCAGGTTTAGATCCCTGGAGTGTGTGGCTCTGAGGGATTGGGATTTCTTTAAGTGTAGCATGTCCAATAGCACTGGGTTTTACATGGCCTTGTATGTTAAGCAGAGATCGCCTCTGAGTAGGCATTATGTGACAGAGTATAGCTGGAGTTTTTTTAGATGGTCAGCATAGGGCATCTGCTTTAGGCCTGTGATTCTTTTAGTGAGGTATTTCTGTGGCCTTTCCAGTTGTTGCAGATGTCTTGTGAGGTACATACCAAATGGGGCATTGTACTGTATAATGGGTCTAATGAGGGATGAGTACAGTGGGACAATGACCTCCTTTTTTCTGGAGGAAAAGCCCTTAGTGATGAGGTGTGCCACATAGAAGGATTTTCTGATTGTTGTGGCTATGTGGTTATCGAAGGTGAGACCACTGTCCACCTGTATCCCTAAGTCCCTTATCACACTTTCGGTGTTTAGTGTACTGCCACTTATGTGGTAATTCATGGGTACATGTTTTTTCCCAAAGGGGATAACTATACATTTCTTGGCATTGAGCTTGAGCCCATGGCTTTGGCACCAAGCATCTGTTTCTGTAAGGCCCTTTTGTAGAATATCCACATCATTTGGGGATTCAATAATGGCTTCCAGTTTGCAATCATCTATGAACTTTGTTAGCCAGAGTCCCTTAGTGCTGGCCTGTACTTCATAGAAGTAGATGCCAAACAAGAGCAGTCCCATGACTGAACCCTGAGGTACTCCACTTGTCACTTGTCTGGAGCTGGATTTTGAGTCGGCTACTTTTACAGTGTGGGTTCTGTCAGTAAGCCAGTTGGCAACCCATCAAGTGACTTAGGGATTAATGCCCAGCTTAGTATGTTTATCTATGATTCTCGAATGGGGGATGGTGTTGAAGGCCTTGGTGAGGTCCAGATAGGCTGTGTGGACCGCCTTACACTCATCCACGGCTTTGGAGACTGATTTGAAGAAGTCATTCAGGTTGAGGAGACAAGATTGTCCCTTTACAAAACCAAACTGGGTGGGGTCCAGTGTTTGAAGGTTGCCAGTGTCTTTATTTATAAGTTCCATGATAATGGGTTCCATGGCTTTGCAGATCAGGCTCATCAGACTGATGGGAAGATAATTCCTGGGATCCAAGGTGGATCCCCCCTTGTGGAGTGGGATAACTGAAGCTGTGCACCACTCATTGGGCACGAAGCCTGAGGTGAGACTATGATTAAACATGACACTTAGGTGAGGTGCCAGTTCATTTTGTAGTGCATGTAGTACACAGCCCAGGATGTTGTCTGGTCCCATGGATGCTGTATTCTTAGCTTTAGAGAGTGCGTTTTTTTACCTGTGTGGCCATGATTACCATAATTTGGCAATCTTTTGGTATTGAGATGGGCCCTTTAGGGGGAGAGAGGGGTGTGAAGTTGGCACTGAATCTATCTGCCAGGATATTGGCAATATCCTTGGGATCAGTATATTTAATGACATTCTGTTGTAGCTCAGAGCAGATCTGAGCATTGCCATTTAGATTCTTGACATAACTATAGAATGCCTTGTGGCTGTCCTTGGAATCTTTGGCAATCTTATTTTTATAACTAGCTTTGGAGGATTTTATGAGGAATCTCAGCTTCTTACTAAGGCTGGTAAGGGAGTATTTTCTTCCCCTAAACTCCCTTTCTCCCATTAGGTAATCTAACGAACCATTGTTGGTATTTTCTTTCCCTGCTTCCTTTACCACAGGGTAACCTCAGTTAACATTGTTGATATTTTTTTCTCTTGTCTGTTCTTTCTGCAAAAAAAACATTCTTTCTCTCTTTCATCTCTGTGTACATTCCCGTGGCTTAGGCCCCTATGGCCAATAAGTCAACTAAGGGGACCTCTGGTTTTAAGAGGTGCCAAAATGTGATAGGAAAATGCCCAACTCAGATGGACACACCTCTTATGTTTACTGTCTAGGTGCTGTCCATCTCCAGCAGGCTTGTGATATTTTGTCATGGTTTCTTCATTAGAATCTTGACAGAGTAGGGAAACAAGCTTATTTTAAAGGGATGACTGAAGGGTGATTTTGAAGAGGCAATATCTAGTACCAAGACTGAAGCCAGCTCTTCCTCTTTTTCTTCTTCTACATCAAAAACAAAAAAGATCACATTCGGTTCTGTCATGTTCCTTGGAGGCACCTGCAAAATTGACTAGACCTCCTTCTGTGTCGACTTCTTCTTTGACACCAATAGGTAAAGATGACTTGACTTTGGCTCAAATTTCAGTGCAGACATCTGAAGCTTCAGTACCAACTGGATCCTCGGTACCATAGCAGCCTCTGCCTACTACATTACTATGGACCTCATACTCTGCATCGGTGGACCCATTTTCTGACCGTCCACCAAGTCCCTTTTTGGAATCAAGACCACCTAGGTCCCCATCAGCCTTCTCTATTTGGTGTACTAAGACCCTTTCCGAATCAGATGTTATGAGACTGGTCGGCCAGCCCCTGATGGTGAGGGAATTGCCTCCATCCTCAGTTCCAAGCCAACTCATCTCCAGAGCCAATCCTTCCTCGATGCCCAACAGATTACTTCTCCAACTCCAGCCGAGATTTCAGAGCCCCTGTACTGACTATCCTGGCTCTGACTGCCTCGGTGTCAGTTAGAGCTCCTTCTCTGGCACTGATGATTGCCTTGAGCTCTTCCGGTTTGTAGGAACTGGAGACCTCCCAGGGTCAAAGCTTCATTGCTGGTTCCGAGGAGCAGGGTTCAACTTCAGTACTTTTGGAGACCTCCATGCCCTTCAGGGCCTTGGCATTCATAAGCTCAGTCTTGGCTTCTGCCTTAGAGGTAGCTTCCTCGGTGCATGGTGGGACCATGGTTCTGAAGGAGTCTATTTCAGTTCTGGGCTCCCATCTCTCTATGGGGGGGCCTGCCTTTCGGGCCATGGAGAAGTCTTTGTCCACTGTGGACTCTCTGTCTATGCCATCCCTGTTGGGCCAAGTATCTTGTACATCCCCTCGACTGGAACTTCTTTTAGGCTCACCCCTGCAACAGAGAGCACAGAAACCTCAAGAACTGGCCACCATGGTGACTTCTTCTTTGGGTACATATCTGGAACATCCCACTGAAGAGGTACCTTTGAAGAAAAAGTGTAAGAGGAAGCACTTGGACTCCATGGAAGAGTTTTTCACAGAGGATACTGATCTTGATGAAGGGGAAAGTTCCCCTAGGTCACCCCTGATGATGTTTCCTTTGGGGACATCCTAGAAATCCTGAAACAGAGGGGTGGCTGGACTTACCATCAACCTTCCTCAGAGGAATTGGTATACCTGGAGGCTTTTCATGCCCAGCTCTCTACCTCTTGGATCTCTACACCCGCTGACAAGCTTATTAAACTGATCACTCAGCGGGCTTGGAAGATTCTTGACTCCATTGAGCTGATCCGTAAGAGACCTAACCAGATTCTGTCTGCCCCTAAGGATGAGCAACATTGGGCCAAGGGTATTCCTGTAGACGCCATGGTGATAGCAGCAGCCACCAAAAAGGAACTTACAGAAGATAGTCCTAGTATCCATCCTCCTAACAAGGAGTCTAGGACTATGGATAGGTTTGGGAAGCACGTATATACTTCATCAGCCTTCACTCCTAGGTCCTTGAATTATATGGCACACCTCACTAGGTTGCAGAGAGATCTGATCAAAGAGCTTTCAGACACTCTCACAGAAGCAGTAGCTGAAGGGGTCCGAGATAAGGTTACCTCTCAGCTCACCACCCTTGAATCGATTTCCAGTTTGTCCATGAGGCTAATTGCTCATGCAGCTGAAGAAATGACAAGAGCAGCTGGTTCAGGCGTAGCCATCAGGAGACACTCCTGGATGTACCTGCTTGACTTTGCGGAGCCATTTAAATCTTCTTTTGTCAGTACTCCATTTGACGAACCATCCCTGTTTGGACGCAAGGTTAAAGACACAGTAGCCAGATGTGAGAAAGATGGGAAGACTCTTTCTCCCATGGGCATATGCTTCTCCACTCCTCAACGGCCCTACTCTAGGAACCAGAGAAGTGGGAGGCTATGGTTCAAAAAGAACCAAGGGCATTTCCAAGACTCAAGTGGAAAGGATGTCTGCTAGGACAGAGGGGGAGGTAATAATTGAAGATGGAGCACAAGAGGCAGAAGTGGCCTGCAGAACCAGGGGTCCATTGATTCCTTCTCGGGTAGCTGCTATCAGCGCTCCTGAACAGAGACCTGGTTGCCTTCCTCTATAGGCAGTCATGGGATGAATATCCCTGCACCAATCTGCCTGGCTGCAAATGACAGACAAATGGGTGCAGGGGATAATTTCCAGAGGATGTATCATTTATCATTCCCCTTTCAATAAATCCAAAAATACAAAAAAGACTCCCACACTTTCCACCCAGGCACTGAGAAGCAGCAGTCATAGAAATCCAAAAACTGCTCGACAAAAGAGTCATCCAATCAGTCCCACCAGACCAGAGAGGATCTGGAATCTACTGAAGGTTCTTTTTAGTGCCCATAAAAACAGGGGACTGGAGACTCATTTTGGATCTCAGACAGTTGAACGAATCAGTGGAGCAGCGGTAGTATTGTCGCCTCATAGCAAGAGGTTCTCCGGTTCAGTTCTCATCTGGAGTGCCTTCTGTGTGGAGTCTGCATGTCCTCCCTGCATTTGTGTGGGTTTTCTCCAGGTACTCCAGTTTCCTCCCACTTTACAAAGACATGCATCTGGATTGTTTCTCCCTAGTCCTCCACCAAAAATTGGCTTCATTCCAAGTTGGACTTTCCCAGTAAACAAATGTTAAATAAATAAACCAAATTCTGGATGATTTCGGTACAGTCAATATTTCCATTTTTGGAAAATGAAGAACGGATGTGCTCAGTAAATCTTCAGGATGTGTATCACCACATAAAAATTGACAAGTGCTCCAGAGGATTCCTTCATTTCTGGCTGGAAGCCAGTCACTTTCAGTTCAGGGCACTGCCCTTTAGCCTCGCCACAGCCCCCAAAGTGTTTGCCAAATGCATGGCAGTGGTAGCAGCACATCTCAGACTGCTAGGAATTCTGAGTGTTTCCATATATCGACGACTGGCTCCTTACCACTCCCATAAGGCATCAACTTGTAAAGGCAAGAGATTACACCCTTAATCTTTGCAACACCGTAAGAATCACAATAAATTTCAAAAAAATCCCATTTAGAACCCACACAACAGCTGGAATTCTTTGGAGCTATACTAGACACAGTCATGAGATTTGCATCACTCCCATTAGAAAGGCTCCAGAGGATCAGATCATAAGTAAACCACATGATTCAGACCACAAGTGTTCCAGCAAGACTCATCTTGCAGGCTCTGGGAACTATGGCAGCCTCTATTACCCTAGTTTCCATGGCTAGATATCACATACGGATTTTTCAGTGGCTTCTGGCCTCCCAGTTTTCATTATTAAACCAACAAATGTCTCATCAGATTTTGATCAGCAATCGTTGCAAGCAAGACCTGTCTTGGTGGCTCATTTCCCACAAAATCTTGTGGGGCCATCCCTTAGTCCTACCTCAGCCCCAAGCCATAGTTATCACGGATGCTTCCCAGATAGGGTGGGGGGCATTATCTGGGAAGGACAGTCCAAGGCACTTAGCCCCAGATGGAGGCCAATTTGCATATCAGTGTTCTAGAGATGAGGGTAGTGCTCTTAACGTTGCGAGCATTTCAAGATACCTTCCCCTTTGGAACAGTGACAATACAAGCAGACAACATGTCAGTAGTCTAGTACATCAGCAAACAAGGGGAAACAAAGTCTTACCCACTTTGTCAAGAAGCCCTCAGAGTATGACAATAGACAGTTTCTTCCAACTGCTTTCTAACGGCAATGCACATTTCAGGGAGCTCCAATGTGTTTGCGGACAAGTTAAGCAGAACTATCCTAATGCCTCATGAGGGGTCTCTCAATCCAGTAGTGGAGGAAAAGATATTTTGTCACTGGGGTCAGCCTTGCTGCAATCTATTTGTGTCCCTCTGAACAACAAGTGCAGCAGTTACTTTGCCCTAATCCCCTCTGTGGGGGAGCCACCCAGAGACGCCCTTCTCCACGATTGGCCCCCCTGTCTTCTGTATTCCTTTCCTCTGACTCCTCTGATATGTCTGTTTCTAAGGAAAGCAAGCTCCATTCTGACCTCAACAAGTTTGGTTTCACTTCCGTTGGCCTCACCTACTTCAGAAACCTTGGATTCTGGACCCAGCTCCAGACCTGATATCTCACCCAGAAGGAATGGGTTATCTGAATCTCCAGCATCTGAAGCTCACTGTGTGGCTCCCATGATTACCAGGCATTCCTCTCTTACTTCCCCAGTCCGACAAATCATTTTGGCCCACCACAAGCCTTCAACTAGAAAGCTGTACCATAACAAATGGATAAAATTTGCTAGATGGTCATTTGACAGTAAT
This sequence comes from Protopterus annectens, assembly GCF_019279795.1. NCBI lineage: Eukaryota > Metazoa > Chordata > Ceratodontiformes > Protopteridae > Protopterus > Protopterus annectens. Next base: position 1,088,067,882 of record NC_056737.1, on the reverse strand, counting down.
ATTGATCCCTACACAGCACCTGTGGATAAAGTTTTAGATTTTCTGGCCATTCTTTATCAGTCTGGCTCCTCAACTTCTATGATTCAAGTACATCTCGCTGTAATATCTAATTTCCATGTTGGTTTTGATGGTTCTTCACTTATGTCTCATAAACTTTGTCCTTTTGAAAGGAACCTTAAGGCTAAGACTTCCATTTAAAGAACCCATTGTCCCATGGGATTTACCCTTGGTCCTACAGTCTCTCATTTCATCCCATTTTGAACCTTCGGCAATTTTGAACCTTCAGCAAAAAAAAAAAAAAAAAAAAAAAAAAAAATCTAAGCCTGTTTCCTACCTTTCCTGTAACTAGTGTTCCAGATACAGATTTGCTGTATCCAGGATTGTTTGTAAGCGTCTGAGCCCCCCAAGCATTCTGTGTTGGAGGGAAGCCTTCTAGCTTATCAGTGGGAGTGGTAAGCACTAGGTAACCTATCTACCACATAAGGAGTGGTCTGACCCAGAAATTCTAGTTAATGGCCGTTTGGGCAGTTTTTCCATCTCTCTCAACTTTCTTATTTAAAAGCCTGCATTTGCACTTGCCCCCCCCCCTTCCTGTAACTAGTTTAGTCCAGATACAGATTCTTAGTTTTAGCACTTGAATTTGCATATTCGTGATCAGCACTTGTTCAGAACTTGTTGTAAACAGTAAATAAGCTACAAATTTCTACAGCACTCAACCTTCCTCATTATCTAGAGGAAAACAGTTTTGGTACTTACTTTCCTCACTTGCTTAGAGAAAAGCAGCTCTTGCACTCACTTTCCTCACTTATCTAGAGGAAAATATTTTTTATTCAGGCATGTCCAAGGGTCAGCTCCCAGTGTTCTCTCCTGTCTATGTGATGAATCTAGGCATCTTGGGGCAATGTAAAAATTGCCTCATGTACACAGACAACCTTATCCTCCTACCACCCAACACTACAACCTGTGAGAGATGCACTTATCTAGCCAAACTGGAGGTTAAGCTCTCTCCAACCAAGACTGAACTTGACAGTCAAGAGGAGAAGGTAAACACTTGCACCACACCACACTCATCACATAGTCTCACTAAATCTACACCACCAAAATCCACGCATAGAAGCACAAAAACATTCGCGGAGGCTCTCAGTAAAAATCTGCTCAAGCAACAGAGACCTCCAAAGCAGAAATGCAAGCAACCTCCACCCCCAACGCAACCCAAATGACACATAGCCTGCAAACTCAGTGTGCCACTCAACCACAGCTAATAAGGCAAAACAACGTACCCAACACACTAGTCATAGGTGACTCTATAGTCAGGTACACTGATGTCCCACTCACCAGGCTAAACAAGAAGAAGGTTACTGTCAGCTGCCTGTCAGGTGCCAGGATCCGCCACATAAACCACGCACTCAGGTCACTCCACAAGTACAAATATGACTCTGTCATTGTCCATGTTGGTGTGAACAATCTGAGACGTATCTCCCTGGACTACATGAAAAGAGACATGGAAGAGCTCTCCGATCTTGTAGCCCAGGCAGGTATGACCCTAACCCTCAGTAGCATTCTGCCATCACCCAGAATGATACCACAGTACAAGGATAAAATGATTGACTTCAACAATTGGCTAAGCTTCTGGTGTTATTCTAAAGGGATCCAGTATATGTCTGCCTGGGATGACATAGTCGACAGACCATGATGCTTTGCCAGAGATGGCCTGCACCTGTCACCCCTGGGATTCCGGATACTGGCTAAGGTTCTTGCCGCCCCTATAGTGCCTTTTTTAGGCAAGGTTCAAATGACGAATTCACCACTATAACAGGAACAGGCAAGCAAAAACTGAGGGTGATGCTACTCAATGCTAGAAGTCTAAATCTCAGAATGCACTCACTCGAGGCACTCCTTAAAATGGAGAACATCAATATCTGTACAGTGACTGAGACCTGGTTCAAGGCTTCAGAGAGCACCCCTGCACTACCAGGCTATAACTCATACCACACTTTTTGGCCATGTAACCTGGACCGGAACACCAAAGATGGAGGTGTGTCCATATTCATTAAGGATATCCACACCTCCAGGCTAGCTGCTCATCATAATGCATCCAAGGTTATCCAAGTGCAACTAACTCTGGGCAAAACTGCAATCCAAATTGTAGCTTTCTACATATCCCCCACCATGCCCCATGATTCCCACTCCTCTTTTCTTGATGTACTGGAAAATGTTAGGGTTCAACCAAACACCCTAATAATGGGCGATTTCAACTACCCCACAACCAACTGGGAAAACTACTCATGTACCAACTCCTTCACTCAACGCTTTCTGGAATTCATAAACTCCAATGCCCTGGATCAACTTATCCACACCCCCACCAGGGGCAAAAATATCCTAAATCTAGTCATTACCAACATGAGTGACCGGTGTTCCACACCTGAAGTCAATGCCTCATTGGTCCAATCCGACCATAAGCTAATCACCCTAGATATCCACATCCTGCCCCCCCCCCCCCATTAAGGAAACCACGGTAAAAAATTTCTCCAAAGCCAACTTCATGCTTCTTAAATGATATCCCTCTAATATGATTTATGCTTTATTATTGGAAGTTACTATGCCATGCTAACATTTTGTCTGCACCAAGTTGTTTTTAGTATAATAGTATGGTCTGTTTGCATAGCTGCACCCTGTTCACTAATGTTATTCATGTAATTGTGTTGTGTGTAGACAGCTCATACTGGTGACTAATTATTTCTATATAATTGTGCTGTTACTGGTGGATAGTATCACATTAGACAACCTTGACAGAGTGCTGCTCGCTATATTTTTATCTGTGACTGCATAACTGTCTTGAGGTTTCTTCTAACAGATGTTTTTCCAATTGGCTCTGTATCTGCATATATTAGTAGTTGGTTCAAGACATATATTTTCCTGCATGCAGTAGCTATTTGCTCAATTTGTTTTTTGTAATCTTTATAATATATCTTTACCATCTCAAAGTGCTTACTCCTCTCTGTACTCTTCTTTTCTAGACCAAACACCCCTCTTAAGTATTCAACTGTGGTACCACCTTTAACATTCTTATAAGAAAAGCGCAGTCCAGGTCTGAACTGTCTGCAAACAGCTACAGTTAACTTTGAACCTAACACCACTCTTAAGTATTCAACCGCGGTACCACCTTTAACATTCTTATAAGAAAAGCGCAGTCCGGGTCTGAACTGTCTGCAAACAGCTACAGTTAACTTTGAACCTAACACCCCTCTTAAGTATTCAACTGCGGTACCACCTTTAACATTCTTGTAAGAAAAGCGCAGTCCAGGTCTGAACTGTCTGCAAACAGCTACAGTTAACTTTGAACCTAACACCACTCTTAAGTATTCAACTGCGGTACCACCTTTAACATTCTTATAAGAAAAGCGCAGTCCCGGTCTGAACTGTCTGCAAACAGCTACAGTTAACTTTGAACCTAACACCACTCTTAAGTATTCAACTGCGGTACCACCTTTATCATTCTTGTAAGAAAAGTGCAGTCCGGGTCTGAACTGTCTGCAAACAGCTACAGTTAACTTTGAACCTAACACCACTCTTAAGTATTCAACTGCGGTACCACCTTTAACATTCTTATAAGAAAAGCGCAGTCCGGGTCTGAACTGTCTGCAAACAGCTACAGTTAACTTTGAACCTAACACCACTCTTAAGTATTCAACTGCGGTACCACCTTTAACATTCTTGTAAGAAAAGCGCAGTCCGGGTCTGAACTGTCTGCAAACAGCTACAGTTAACTTTGAACCTAACACCACTCTTAAGTATTCAACTGCGGTACCACTTTTATCATTCTTATAAGAAAAGCGCAGTCCAGGTCTGAACTGTCTGCAAACAGCTACAGTTAACTTTGAAGCTAACACCACTCTTAAGTATTCAACTGCGGTACCACCTTTAACATTCTTATAAGAAAAGCGCAGTCCGGGTCTGAACTGTCTGCAAACAGCTACAGTTAACTTTGAACCTAACACCACTCTTAAGTATTCAACTGTGGTACCACCTTTATCATTCTTGTAAGAAAAGCGCAGTCCGGGTCTGAACTGTCTGCAAACAGCTACAGTTAACTTTGAACCTAACAACACTCTTAAGTATTCAACTGTGGTACCACCTTTAACATTCTTATAAGAAAAGTGCAGTCCGGGTCTGAACTGTCTGCAGACAGGTAAAGTTAACTTTGAACCTAACACCCCTCTTAAGTATTCAACTGCGGTACCACCTTTATCATTCTTATAAGAAAAGTGCAGTCCGGGTCTGAACTGTCTGCAAACAGCTACTGTTAACTTTGAACATAACACCACTCTTAAGTATTCAACTGCGGTACCACCTTTAACATTCTTATATGAAAAGCGCAGTCCAGGTCTGAACTGTCTGCAAACAGCTACAGTTAACTTTGAAGCTAACACCACTCTTAAGTATTCAACTGCGGCACCACCTTTAACATTCTTGTAAGAAAAGCGCAGTCCGGGTCTGAACTGTCTGCAAACAGCTACAGTTAACTTTGAACCTAACAACACTCTTAAGTATTCAACTGTGGTACCACCTTTAACATTCTTATAAGAAAAGTGCAGTCCGGGTCTGAACTGTCTGCAGACAGGTAAAGTTAACTTTGAACCTAACACCACTCTTAAGTATTCAACTGCGGTACCACCTTTAACATTCTTATAAGAAAAGCGCAGTCCAGGTCTGAACTGTCTGCAAACAGCTACAGTTAACTTTGAACATAACACCACTCTTAAGTATTCAACTGCGGCACCACCTTTAACATTCTTGTAAGAAAAGCGCAGTCCGGGTCTGAACTGTCTGCAAACAGCTACAGTTAACTTTGAACCTAACACCACTCTTAAGTATTCAACTGCGGTACCACCTTTATCATTCTTATAAGAAAAGTGCAGTCCGGGTCCGAACTGTCTGCAAACAGCTAAAGTTAACTTTGAACCTAACACCACTCTTAAGTATTCAACTGCGGTACCACCTTTAACATTCTTATAAGAAAAGCGCAGTCCGGGTCTGAACTGTCTGCAAACAGCTACAGTTAACTTTGAATATGTGTCTACCTGTTTGAGCCAATCTTCATTTTCCGCTGGAGAGCACTCTGCGTTGGCTTGTAAGCAGCCGCCCCCCCCCCCCCACACACACACACTCATCTTCCACTTTCTCTCTTATTCCCTTCTGTTAGCAAATAGTATCCATAACTGATCAATACTGTGTGTTTGTTAATTTAAACTATGACCACAGTAGCCTACTGATACAAGGTTATCCTGTTTTTCCACCTGAGAAATGGTTAAGAAATGACTTACAGTTTCAGAGCAGTCCTTGGTCAATTGTGATTGTTTCTTAAACACAAACTTGTCTTTGCTTTGGCTCATTAACAGCAGTACAAAGAACTGCCTGCTCACACCCTTGTTCTCCCCGCCCCCTTCCCTGTTTATTACCTTAAGACAATCCCAAAGTTAATAAATATTATCTGTGGCAGGCACCATTTTTAAAACTACAACCACCCTTGTCACTATCATATGTTCATTTATCAGTTAACTCGGTTACCTGATTGTTTCCAGCCCCCACATAAGAGCAACTAACAGGGTCTCTACCCGCTTCGCTGTCCACCCTGCCCCCTATTCCCTCCCGCCCCCAGTGGTCCCACCTTTATTACTCTCTCAAACCTCTCCCTTCTTTCCAGTAGTTAACCACAGCACTAAACCAACACTACCTCCTCCATCTTCCCACTACTATCACTCCTCCTCATCTAACATGTACAAGCATACCTTACCTATGCTCACTGCATGCACTGTCCTGGCATATCTTACATCCTACCAAAACTCCATCATTCCCCCACTCAACCACTACCACTGTACTACTACTCACACCACCACTCATGTCTCACCCACACTCAGCTCCCCTCCCACCAACTCAAGAACCATCCCTATGCACCCCCCAGATATTCTACCAACTATATTACTCAAACATAAAGCATCCCTACAACTTAACATAGTAACCCTCCCACCATACCTATTACCCAGAGAACACAATCATAAAGTTTCCCTTATAAACAAACACATTCAAAAACTGAGAAAACTAATAACCTCATGCATATCAAAACTAGCCCTAAGTGGAGACATCCACCCTAACCCTGGCCCTACCATCTCCAACCCCAATCCTCATAATCAGACTAGAAACCATAACTTCTCCCATATTACAGCCAATAGAAAGCCAAGTGGCTTCCTTCTACTAAGCCTAAATATTAGAAGTATATCCAACAAAGTCCATGAACTCCATGCTACCATAGACTTGTACTCCCCAGATATAGTCATCCTGACAGAAACCTGGCTAAAACCTCACATTACCAGTGAGCAAATACTCCCTACAGGTTATGGCATACATAAGAGTAGACCGGCTAAACAAGAAAGGAGGCGGTGTGGCTATAATATTTAAACAGCACCTAAACATCCAGATCTTAAAATCATCAGCTCCACAAATAGGCAATGAAGAAATAATATTTACCAACCTCAAAATAAACCAAAACAAAACCATCAACATAATTGGATGCTACTTCCCACCTGGCCAAAACATCCCTCCACTAGAAAACCTCCTCAGCTGGTCTACCCACCATCTCCCCCAAGAAACTATCATTGTAGGTGATTTCAATATTGACTGGCAATCCTGTTCTTGCAACCATCCAACCCATCTTGTAAACCTTCATGGCTTCACCCAACTAGTTCAGTCGCCAACCAGGATAAATAAAAACTCCAGCAAGCACACTACCCTGGATTGGATACTAGTCAGTAAGAGCCCCCAGTCATATATAACAGGCTGCTTATCAGATAGCCTCAGTGATCATTCCCCAACATTCCTACTCAAAAAATACCTATACCAAGCTAAACCTGTCATCTACCGTCAAATACGTAAAAACTAAACTTTAACCCACTCACATTCATCTCATCCCTCAAAGAATGTAACTTGCATCCTCTAAAGTACCTCATTCTTTATGACGCAGTTGAATTTTTTAATACTACCTTCCTGAGCATCCTTAATTACCATGCCTCCATAAGACTTTCCAGAATCAAAGCACAACCCTCCCCATGGCTACAGAAAAATACTAAGTCAGAAATGAAAAACAGGGATAAAGCCTGGGAGCACTTGCGCAAAACCAAAACCTCCTCAACTAGACAGAAATTCCTAAAACTACGTAATAGAGTCAAAAAGCTAATAAAACAGGACAAACTCCAGTACTACCAGTCTGCCCTAGACTCCTCCCAGCATAGCCCCAAACAATTCTGGTCCTCCATAAACTCCATCCTCCACCCAGGTAAAGTCAGTACCCCTCCTCCTAACATCCCTCACTCCTCAGAAAATATTGCTACCTCATTCAACACACACTTCATACAAACCATACTATCACTAGCTAAACAACACAACCCCCCTCCAACCCACACCTTCAACTAGTAATCTCCCCACTGCCTTCTCTTTTTCTCCTGTACCTACCTCCAACATAAAAAAACTCTTAACTAAATTAAGCCCACCAAATTAGCAGCAGACAACCTCCCAAGTGAATACCTACAAATCGCAGCTGATGCTCTGGCCTACCCAGTATCCATCTTGATTAACCGATCTCTGTCAGAAAGTTATGTTCCCACACTGTGGAAAGTATCACATATAATTCCCCTCCACAAAGGCGGACCCTCCACAGAACTAACCCATTACCACCCCATAGCTATTCTCTCTCTCCACTCTCCAAAATACTAGAGAGATGCATACACTCTCAGGTCTCAGACTACATCCTTACTAACAACCTCCTTTCCAGTACTCAGCATGGTTACCGTCCAAACCATAACCACCACTGCCTTACTCTCCTTTACTAACACTATCCTTCAGCATAAAAACAGTGGCTATCTCTCCTCTGCTACTTTCCTAGACCTATCTAAAGCATTTGACATGGTCCCACATAAACAACTTATCTCTGTCCTCAATAGCCTATCATTCTCACATTCAGTCACCAACTGGTTTCAGAGTTACCTGTCTGACCGCCAACAATCTGTTGTATGGCAGAATGACATATCTCCCCAACTACCTGTCTCCATAGGGGTTCCCCAAGGATCCATCCTTGGACCCCTACTCTTCTCTGTTTTCACCAATAATCTAGCCTCTGCCACCAAACATGGCACACTCGTACAATACGCAGATGACTCAACCATCATCTGCTCAGTCCAGTCCCTACCCAAACTGCAAAAAGTCACACAGGAAGCCTTTTCCTCTGTTGAAACTGTTATCCGATGCCCAATTAATACTCAACCCAAACAAAACTAAAGTACTCATCTTCCAACCCACTAAACATACTCAAAACAACTCTCACTTTAACATCACAGCAAAAGACAACACCACTATATACCCAACTTGAACACACTAAATTGCTAGGAGTGGAAATAGACAATAAACTAAAATTTGACATTCACATATCCATGACCATAAAAAAAGTCCACAAAAAAATAGGAGCGTTATACAGAAATAAGCATCTTCTCACCAAAACAGCAAAGATTACAATAGCAAATTCCCACCTTATCTCCACCCTACTTTATGCCTCTCCAATATAGACCAACCTAAGGCAATGCGATCTAAATAAGCTAGAGATCTGCTACAACAAAATCGCCAAATTCGCCACAGGGGTATCCTACCGTAGTCACCACTGTCTCTCACTTGCTGAACTGGGCTGGCTTGAATTCCCTCACCTCCTTCAATGGTATCAACTCTCACTCGCCCACAAACTAGTAAACCATCCACTAAATGTCCCATCCCTCCAGAATCTACTCCAACCCTATCGCACCACCAGACCACTAAGATCCAGCAACAAAAATCACTTGCAGATCACTAAAGCCAATAACTCTGCTGGTGAAGCACTATTCTCTTGCGCCATAGCCAAATTATGGAACTCCCTCCCACCAACAATTACCTCCATACCATCATGCACCCACTTCAAAACTTTACTGAAAGTGCACCTAAAAACATGCTGGCTATGCCCTTGCAACTCCCACTCTAATATCACCCGCCCCATCCAACCACTACCTTTCTTTCCACTCCACTAACTACCTTGATTATAGCAAGCTCAGATGCTCATAAGCCTAGTACTTATTATACAGCAGGAACTTCTTATTGTAACATTTGTTAATGTCTGTTATGTACTTCACAGATAAAGATTCTAGTTGTCTACTGATGTACTATGTTCTTCATCTGTAAATATGTTGTAAGTAATTGCTATGTAAATTGTTAATCACTATGTAATCCAATGTCTGTTTATTTTAACTGTGGAGCTTTTCTCCCCAGGCCTCCACTGAAAATGGACCTACTTCCAGTCGAACACTCCTGGTCAACAAATATAAATAAATAAAAAAATAAAAATTAAGACAGAAGTAGTGAACTTCATGACACCCATGTAGATGGACAGTAAAGTTACGACTACTAAATCCTACACAACTGCACTTTATAAGCACTTACACAAGTGCATGGATCGTGCTATCCCAAACAGAACCAAGATGCTATCCTCCAAAAAAAGGAAGCCAATCTGGTGGTCCCCTGCCATAAACAGACTGTACAACAGAAGGAAGAAACTGTTGTAAAAGAGAGTAAAATCCCATGAGTGGAGGAGCTCCCTGGTTAGCCTCAGTAAGAAGCTGCGATCCCTGATAAAATCCTCCAAAGCTGGTTATGAAAACAAAATTGCCACTGATTCTAAAGACAACCACAAAGCATTCTATAGCTATGTCAAGAATCTCAGTGGCAACACTCAGATCTGCTCTGAGTTACAGCACAATGGCACTAAATATACATACCCAACTGATATTGCCAACATCATGGCAGATAGGGTCAGTGCTAACTTTACCCCCCTCTCACTCCCTAAAGGGCCCATCTCTATACTGGAAGAATGCAAAGTTCCTGTAATCATGGCTACACAGGTAAAAAACACACTCTCCAAAGCCAAGAACACAGAATCCATGGGACCAGACAACATCCCAGGCTGGGTTCTACACGAACTACAGAATGAACTGGCACCCCACATAAGTACCATGTTCAATCATAGCCTCACCTCAGGCTTTGTGCCCGCTGAATAGTGCACAGTGACGGTTATCCCACTCCACAAGGGGGGAGCCACCACGGACCCTGGGAACTACTGCCCCATTAGCCTGACGAGCCTGGTCTGCAAGGCCATGGAACGTATCATCATGGAACTTAATAAACAAAGACATTGGTAATCTCCAAACTCTGGACCCCACCCAGTTCGGGTTTGTAAAAGGCAGATCATGTCTCCTAAACCTGATAGACTTCTTTGAAGCAGTCACCAAAGCCTTAGATGAGGGTAAGGTGGTTCACACAGCCTATCTAGATCTTGCCAAGGCTTTCGACACCATCCCCCACTCTGGAATTATAGATAAACTCACTAAACTAGGTAAAAATCCCTATGTCACAAGATGGGTTGCCAACTGGCTCACTGACAGAACCCACACTGTGAAAGTAGCAGACACCAAATCCGACTTCAGACCAGTGACAAGTGGAGTACCACAGGGTTCAGTCCTGGGTTCTCTCCTGTTTGGTATCTACTTCTCTGAAGTGCAGGCTAACAAAGAAAGTCTTTGACTAATGAAGTTTGCAAATGACTGCAAAATAGGAGCCATAATCGAAACTCCTAATGATGTGGACATCCTACAAAAGGGCCTCACTGAGACAGATGCCTGGTGTCAAGGCCATGGCCTCACGTTCAATGCCAAAAAGTGCATTGTCATCCCCTTTGGTAAAAACTCTGTGCCCATGAACTACAACATAGGTGGTAGTATACTTAACACCGAAAGTGTGATAAGAGATCTTGGTACACAGGTGGACAGTAGTCTCTCCTTTGATAATCACATCGCCACAGTAGTCAGGAAGTCCTTCTACATGGCACACCTCATCACAAAAGGTTTCTCATCCAGAAAAAAAGAGGTCATTGTTCCCCTCTACTCATCACTCATTAGACCCATTATAGAGTACAACGCCCCTTTTGGTATGTACCTCACAAGACATCTACAGCAACTGGAAAGGCTGCAGAAATCACAAAGAGGATTACTGGCCTCAAGCAGATGCCCTACTCAGACTGTCTCAAAAAACTCCAGCTTTACTCCATCACATATTGCCTACTCAGAGGTGATCTCTGCCTAACATATAAAGCTATGTCAAACCCAGAGCTGTTGGACATGCTCCACTTAAAGAAATCCCAATCCCTCTGAGCTGCACGCTCTAGAGACCTAAATCTTGTCACCACAATAAACGGAACATGCCGGAGGGAGAGATTCCTGTCCCAGAGACTTCCCATACTCTGGGATAAACTACCTAGCTATATCAAACAAAGCTCCTCATTAGCACTCTTCAAGAAAAATCTTGATGATTGGATGGGAAATAGGAAATTCACCCCGGGGATCACTTCTGTGGCTCTGCTTAACAGTGGCACAGGAAAATAATTTTCTTGGGTGGCAAAAGCCAGGGTACCTTTTTGGCTGGGCTTGTATAGGCCCTAGGGCCAATAGTCTAGTACCTACCTATGAACCTATTTGTGATTTAAAGTTTTGACCTGGAAAACCTTGTTTTTGATAGCTATCACTTCAGCCAGAAGAATATTGGAAATTCAAGCCTTGTCCTGGAGGCCCCCCTATTTAATGTTTCATAAGGACAAGGTCTGCCTCAGTACAAATACATCTTTTCTGCAGAAGGTTGTTTCAGAATCAAATATCAATCAAACCTTACATCTACCAGTCTTTTTCCCTAATTTCTCTAATAACGGAGGGTATTGCCTGCACTTATTAGATGTCCACAGGCAATTATGTTTTTACCTTCACAGAACAAAGGACATCAAAAAGTCCAAACAACTGTTCATTGCCTTTTTCTCACTTTCCTTAGGTAACCCAGTTTTTAAGGTTACCTTCGCTGAATGGCTTAGGGATTGTATCATCTTTATTTATCACTCAAAGGGACTTCACCCACCACATCCTGTGAAAGCCCATTCAACTAGAGCTGCAGCAGCTTTTGCAGTTTTTCATGCTAGAACATCTTTAGATGACATTTGTGCAGCAGCTACATGGACATCTCATACCTTTAATACCTGTTACAAACTGGACCAGGTCTCTAGGGGATGTGCATCATTCGGTTCAATGGTGTTCAGGAATATTCTTTCATGAGATCTCCCAAGATTCAGGTAGCTAGGGACTCTGTCCCACAGTCAAGGATTACGTGAAGATTGACAACATCAGATAAAGAAGTTATGCCTTACCATAATGTTCCATCTGTATTGTTGATCTTCACTAATCCTTAACATTTCCCCCTCCTTTTCCGTGCCTAAGACTCTTAATGGATTGAATATTCACAAAGACTGGCTTCATAATAGGGACGCAGATATGATCTGTTATTTATTACTTCTCGTCTGTCTGTCACTATTACAGGCAAACTCAGTCTGAGGTAATTTAGTGAGGAGCATTATGGGTAGAGACTAGCTCGAGAGTTTTGGGAGGAGCGAGCTGGAAAAATGGCTGAGTTGGTTCCGAGGCTAGGAGCTGAGCCCACAGTCAAGGATTAGTGAAGATTGACAACATGGATGGAACATTATGGTAAAACATAACTTCTTTTTCTGCCACTCTCATTTGATGGATAATACTGGCAGATGTTACTGCCTAGCATAACATCTGACCTTTCTTTTAGGTTAACTAAAGTCTGTGCGTGTCATGTAGCTGTCAGTTAGGGACATTTGTTCCTGTTAGGAAGGTAAAACTTCAATATTTGAAAATTTACATAGTTCTGTGTGTTAGTATTAAGTTAATAGGTTTTAGAGGGTTTTTTTTTTTTTTTGGTTTGGGAGCTTTCAATAAAACAAAAAGTTTTGTAAGATGTGACATAGGCTCAAATGGATATGACAAAAAAACAACTGTATAAAAATTTAACCTGCCAGTGTATGCATTTAACACAAAAGCTGAAACTAGACATGGATATTGTTGGACCAATTCATGTCTGGGTACATAATTTACCGCTATCGACTTTGTTTTAGCTTCATTCATTTTGTATCCTGAAAAGATCTGAAACTGTCTTAAAATGTTCCACAAAACTGTAATGTCCATTTCTGGTTTTGTCATGTATAAAATAATATCATATGCAAGTAGAGACAGCTTTTCTTGACTGCCATACCAATCATATCCTTGAATTTCTGAGTCCCTTATTTTCGTTGCCAATGGTTGTAAATGTAATGTAAACAACAAAGAAGAAAGAGGACACCCCTGCCTGGTTCCTCTACTCAAGCAGAAATTAACAGAGAGGACCCCAGCAATTTTAATTTTCATCTCTGATCCCTCATATAGACTCCTAATCAGCCTTATAGTTGTATCAGGGAAAGCGAATGCTTCCATTGCCCTGCTCATGAAATCCTAGTCTGCTCTGTCAAATGCTTTCTCCTCATCAAGACCTGCCAGTAACCGTGGTATTTTCTGACATTCTGCTTCTCTCTAGATCATTGATGTTCTGTTAATGTCAAATGTTTGCATCCCCTCCACAAAACCACACTGATCCATCTATCAATTTTGGTGTCACTTTTGCCATTCTTTTAGCCATTATAGACATAAACACTTTATAATCATGGTTTGGTATTGAAATGGTTCTGTATGAAGCTGGATCCGATGGATCTTTACCCTCTTTAAGTATTACCATTACCACCACCTTTGTCCAGGATGCTGGAACTTCTCCTCCTCTTAAAATACTGTTAAACAAAACCTTCCTGATCTTTATCAGTTTTTTCCCTCCTAGCTTCCAAGCTTCCACAGAAATGCCATCTATTCTTGGGGGCTTCCTCCTGTCCTAACTGTTAGTAATTGAGCCTCATCTACCTGTAACCTTGACATATTTAATTCTTCCATTAACATTTCCATTTGTACCTTTTCTTGATTTCCATATTTCTCTGCTTTATACAAATTTCATAATTTTTTTGAAATATTTCTAAAACTTCTACAGGATCTCTTTTTATCTTCCTTGTTATAGGCTCCCTAAGCTTGATAACAACCCTTTCCACTTTTTTTTTGAGTCGTTGTGCTAAAAGTTTTTGTGCTCTAGAATTGTTATCAAAAAACATTTATTTATCAGCAGTCTTTCTAAACTCATGGATATTATCGAGGTCATCTGTTATTTTCTGTTTAGCATTCTGCAGTTGCTCCTTTCCTTGTTCTGAGAGATTCCCCCCTTTTTGCAATACTTTAACATTTGTCAGTCCCTCTAAATAATTCTTATTACTTGTTAACCATATCTTCCTTTCCTTTATTTCCACCCTAGCTTTAAACTCCACTTTAATTTTATCCCACTCAGTAGCTCTATTTTCAGACAAAAGTTCTATCTTCTGTAATAGCTCCTGAATTACTTCCAAAACCCATTCCTGAAATTTCTCTCTTTTCAGCAAATAGGTGGGAAAGCGCCAGTGTCTCATTTTTATTTAATTACCTTGCATTTTTATTTTAGTTATTATTGGCACATGATCTGAAATAGTTATTGGGTGCATTTCAAGACCTTCAGCTAAATGCACGTGTTCCTGTGAGATATACATTATATCTAGCCTAGCCCAGTTTTTGTATCTTGGAGAATAATATGTAAATTCACTCCAAATTCCTAGTACTGAATTCACATCTTCCATGCCAAATATTTTCATAACTTTCTCCAAAAATCTACTCTCCTTTGCTATATTTTCCCTTCTAGGTCCCCCAGACACATCTTCACTGTTGCAAACCAAATTCCAGTCCCCATCTATAAGTAATATTCCTTTCTGAAAGTTCATTATTTCTCCCAGAATTTTCTCAAGCTCCATTATAGCAGTTTTAGGTGGAATAAAGATGCATGCCAGTATAATTTTCCTCCCTTGGCAGTAGCCCCTTAGTACTATGCAGTGGCGGCTGGTGACTTCAAATCAAAGGGGGGCTGCAGGAGACAGCTGAATGTGTGGGGTCAATGGGAAGGGGTGTGGCCAACTAGAAAGGGGAGAAGCTATGCTCAAAACCACAAAAACTAAATATACTGCCCTGGGTGCCAAACCGTCATTATGAGAGTCCAATCAAGACAAATGAAGTGTAGAAGAATAAAAATATTTCAATGCATTGGCTGCATGACAGCTTAATATCTAGATGGAAACAAAAAGGTTGTGAGGCATGAAAAAATAAATTACTTTTTTTTAAATACATTAATGGAATGCCAGTCAAAATCAAGTATAAGAAAAACAAGCAGCACTCAACTCAAACCACTTCTTGCACTGCATTTCTAATTATAATTTATATTCAGCTTTATTAAAGTACCAAGTAACATGCTGAAAGGAGAAATCTCTGATGCCCCCACTTGTAAAAATGTTCCTTATCCAAAAAAAAAAGACCTGCTGCCTGACATCTACTTGTTTCATGGGGAAAACATGATCAAAGTAAAAAATGAAAAGCAAACAAGAAATAAGCTCAAGATACATTGCTTAAAAGGATTACTGTACAGGTTATGGACCACACTAAAAGGATTACTGTACAGGTTATGGACCACACGATTGGCATTCTGTTTACGGGTAAAGCCTGCAGAGATTACTGGAAGTCTCCAAGTGTAATGAGACTCTTAAAATAATGTAATCCTATCCTTTATTACAAATACTGGCATATGCATTTCAATACCCAAGGCTTATACATTATCTAGTTAAGTATTCTCTATATGGCAACAGAAAGGCTTTCAATGTTGGTAATTCTTTAACAGTATGCTTATTAAAGCTTACTTGCATCTTGCAATCTCAGCCAAGCTTACCTAATGGTCATTAAAGTATTGCTACTTAAACACAGAGCAACAGGCACTTTGAGTAATAAGCATAAATCAACAGTACAAAAAATATGTCAGAAACCTGACCATTCTGTAAACATCAAGGAAAGATTAAAAGCCACTCTAGTACTTGTGTCTACCTTGGATGTGGGGGATACTCTGCACATTTACACTGCATAACTACTCCTTGCCTTGCTTCGACACATCCAGAGTCACTACATGGGGGAGTGGGGTGCAACAAGTATGTCATAGTTTGAAATGTCTCTGGCTGACTTGTGATGGCCCTGACACATTTGTCATACCTCTCAACCTCAGAGCAAGAAATCTGGACAAAGCCATACAAAGAAATGGGACAAAGGCCCAAAAATAAGGACAATTTTTAAAATATTGCTCTTATAAACTTAGAAAGATAATAGATGTCTTGCATTAGTATGAATTTTCTGAATGGTATGAAATCTGAAACTCAAATGTCTGTCATTATTTTCTAACTTCAGTCTTTAATGATTTGTCACTAATTTGCCAAAAAAACACAATTTTATGAAAAATGGACCAAAAATGTGATGTAGAATTATAAAATAGCAACACAATACAGCTGGGAACCTGTCAAAGAAAGGATACTTTAATATTAGTACTGCTAACTTGAGCAGCTGACAAAATAAAATAATCTACATGCATTTCTGAAATAAAAGTAATCTAACTGATTATTACAGTTATTTCTTAATTATAAACCCTCCATGTTTTCTTCCAAAATTGCTATTTTGCGGAGGGATCATTAGGGGAAGAGCAACATTTTGAGCCAAAATCAGGGACAGTTGAGAGGTTTGGCTATGCCTAATTCTATAAAGCAATTTATCTGCATGTACCTCTCAACCTGTTAATGCAATAAATCTGGACAAGGCCAAATATATTGGGGGAACATATAAACAGTACTAAAAAATGCTCCTGTATAAACTGAGACAGTTGATAGAAAAGGTCTTACTTTAGCATGCATTTTTCTGAAGGTTATGAAGTCTGAAACTCAGTGTGTCATTATTTAGTGACTTAATTCCTAAATGATTTGCCATAAAACCACAAATTTTATGAGGAACAAACCAAAAATAAGGAGCAAAAAATCTATTCATTCTTTGAAAATCTGGACAGTTGGGAGGTATGGTTCAGCTGGGGCTGCCTAAGTTTGCCGCCCTTCCCCCTCACAAAACCATGGTCAAATGGAGCCTCCCCCTGCAGCCATTCCAATGATCCATTACTTGGCTATTTCACTCCATTTACCATAAACACTAATGTGCATACTGATTTACTTCTATGATGATTTGAACTTCATTTGAAAGTTTTATTTTGCATTTTACAGCACAAACACTAAGACATCTGCTAAACAAACTTGGCATTAAAACTTCTCTGCCATTGAAACTCACATTCATTGAAACAACATTGAAACCCACATTCAAAGAAAATACATTTTACCCGTGGCAGATAAAAATTAATTCTGGGCTGTTTTCAAATCATAGGCCCCTTGCATATGAAACATACATGTGCTCTTTGATACACCTTCCTATTGCTTTGAACATTTTTCCAGTAAACAATGAAAAAAACGCATGCACCACAACATTTCCATCATAAAAGTCTACTCAAACTTCTACAGTCCACTATTATCAGTAAATATGCACAATTCTACAGTCCACCATTATCAGTAAATATGCACAATCTCTGAAGTAGTAAAAAAGTCATCTAAATAATTCCACGTTAAATAAATCTGTAATGAAGAGGTTGCTGCTAGCAATCACCTATATATTTCATGGTTTCATCGAAAAATAAAGTGTCTGATGCCCCTGAGGAATAAATTGCCTAAATTACATTAAAAATAAGTTAGTAATATTGCAATAGGAAATGGATGGCAAACTGATAACAGGCTCATAGTTAGTATCTTAACTTTCAGTACGGCAGCATTCACCCCTTATGGGAGTAACACCAACAACCTTCTGCATCAAAAGGTACACAACCTGTTGTGCTATTAGCAATGCGAGCTGACTTAGCATAATCAGCACTAAACTTCTCTTCCCCTGCAGCTTTCAGCTCCTTGCAAAATCTACTCAATACTCAACTGCATTTCAACTTTGCAGCACAAGAAATCTGGAAAAAGCCAAATTTATTGGGGTGGGTCAAAAGGGCAAAAACCAGAGACACATTAAACATTGCTTGTATAATCTTGGAAAGCTGCTAGAATAAAATGCTGTGTTACCACCATACATTTTACTGCCAAGGTCCCTGTGCAAAAGAGTCAGAACAACATACCACTATGCCAAATCACCTGCTTTGTGAAAGAAAAATGCTGTGTTACCACCATACATTTTACTGCCAAGGTCCCTGTGCAAAACAGTCAGAGCAACATACCACTACACCAAATCAGCTGCTTTGTGAAAGAGAGGAAGACTGAAACTTAAATGGCTATCATTTAATGAATTCAGTTCTCACCATAGCTGTCAACCTCTTAGCACAAAACATCTGGACAAACCCAGTAATGAGTGAATATAGCCCTCAAACATATTCAGTGAATTCAGTTCTTGCCATAGCTGTCAACCTTAGCACAAAAAACCTGGACAAAGCCAATAACAGGGTAATACAGTCCCAAAAATAAGGACAAATTTCAAATAGTCATCTTATAAACTTAGAAAATTGCTATAATAAAAGGTTGTGTTACTATATATTTATTGCTAGCATAAAACGTTGTTTTACTATGTATTTTCTGAAGAATATGAAGTCTGAAATTCAAATGCCTGTCAATTTTACTTCTGACGGAATAAAAACAATTTTCAGCAGAGGCCCAGGGAGAAATACTATAGACACATGTCTTTGTAAAATGGCAGGACACCAGGACAAATCCACACAAACACTGGGATAAGATGCAGACTCCACACAGAAAGCACCCCAGCCAAGAATCAAACCAGAAAACCTATAGCTGTGAGGCAACTATACTGCCACTGCACCATCAGATATGTAAGGAATTAAGCATTCAGAAACCTGAAGTCTGAAATTCAAATGCCTGTCAATTTTATTTAACATTTGTTAATCAGGACAGTCTGACTTGGAACAAAAAAACTATTTTCAGCAGAGGCCCAGGAAGAAATAATGCAGACATGTCTTTGTAACATGGGAGGACACAAAAGCAAACCCACACAAACACAGGGAGAAGATACAGACCCCACAAAGACGGCACCACAGCCAAGAATCAAACCTGATAACCTGCAGCTGTGAGGCAACAATGCTACCAATGCACCATCAAATATCAAGCATTGCAACATTTACAAACCACAGATATTATGAGGAACACATAAGATCAAATATGAGGCAAAAATCTGCAATATTTGTACAAATGGTGGTGGGTAGGGAATTCAGGTCTTTAACACCTGCATACAAGGTACAGGGTTCAAGCCTGAGGTATTCCCTACCACACCACCAGTATATTGCACCTGGGGCATTTTCACACACACACACACACACACACACACACACACACACACACACACACACACACACACCTCTTGTAGCAAACCACCATACATCCAAATCCCTGTCCACACACTTACCTGCAGTAGATCTTCCAAATCCCTGTAGCAAACCACCATAAATCCCGAGTAAGCTACGAAACCCGCGCAAATCCACACCAGACCCCGTCCGTCGCGAGATCTTACCCCGACGAGACTGCAGCAAACTCCAATCCAGACCCTGCCCGATAAGACTGCAGCAAATTCCAGACTGCTGACGTTGCAGTCCGACCCCGATGTGTTTTCCCAGCGAGTTCCAGGACAGTCTATGCAGTTTAAAACTGCATAGACTTCTGTAAGCTCCGTTTTTCATGTTTCCCAGTCAGGACTGCTGCTGAGACAATCTGCGCATGCTCCAGACTGTCTCAGCAGCAGTCCGGACTAGTGCGCATGCGCAAAAGTCCGCAATTTTTAATTTTTTTTTCTTTTTATTTCTTTATTTTTTCTTTATTTACAGTTGAGGGGGCTGCAGTCCGGCAGTCCAATAGCACGGGCCACCCTTGGTACTATGTATCTTCCATTATTGTCTTTTTTCCTCTTCTATCAATATTGGAGCTCTTCTTGCAGTTAATATAATTACTATTTTTTTCCTTTGCCCCAGATATTCCACAGAATAACCATCATGAATACCTTTCTTTATCAAATTCACATGTTCATTTTTTTTCTACGTGTGTCTCCTGTAGCATAGTTGTTTGCACACCACATTTTTTAATATAGTTCACTACTCTTTCTTTTTTGTACTTATCTTATTCCAGGTTATTTTTAGTACCAAAAATGACCAAGGATCTCAAGCCAATTTTGGATTTAAGTAACCTAAATCAGTTCATGAAAAAGACCAAGTTCCAGAGGGTTACAGTGCAGTCCATCTTATCTCTTCTGAAGAATGGCAATTGGATGTGCTCGATACACCTCAAAGATGCTTATCATCATATCATGGTAGACAGGCATCTCCATAGTTTTCTGCAGTTCTGGCTGGGGACCAGTCATTACCAATTCAGGGCACTGCCATTTGGGTTTACCACAGCTCCCCAGGTGTTTACCAAGTAGACGGCAGCGGCTGCAGGGATCTCAGGTCTTTCCATACATGGATGATTGGCTCCTAACCACCCCCATAAGAGCATTGTTGATCATGGCCAGGGAGTCCTTACTCCATCTGTGGGATCATTTAGGCATCACAGTCAGTTATCCCAAATCGAGCCTTCAGCCTGTGCAAGTTTAAGAATTCATTTGGTGTCACTTGACCATGGTCCAGTCAAGTAACCAGGCTTCTGAATTACAGAAATTTCAGCCTATCCCCAGCTTAAGCAGTTATGAAACTTCTAGGTCATATGGCAGCATCCATATGGTTGGCTCCTTTAGCCAGATATCATATGAGGGCTCTGCAATGGACTCTGGCTATCCAGTGGTCTTTTCTTACTCATCCAGTGGATTTTCCAATATGGTTGATGAAGGCGTGTCACAACTAAATTAGTTGGTGGTTGCAGTTTCATTTAGTAACCAATGGGAGACCATTTGTACTTCCATTTCGCTCGACCATGGTCACCATGGAAGCCTCCCTTTTAGGGTGGGGACATTTTGAAAGGAGGACAGTTCAAGGGGCCCTGGTCATCCATAGAGGCTCAAATTCACACCAGTGTTATGAAGATGAGAGCAGTACTCTGATTGCAATACTGATGGACAATGTGGCTGTTGTCTAGTATCACAACAAGAAGGGGGGAACATATTTGTATCCTCTTTGTCAGGAGGCCATTAGGTTTGGCAATGGGTGACTTTTTTTTCTTTGTTTTCTGGTGGCAACACATATCCTGGGGAAATCCAACATCCTGTCCAACAGCCTCAACCGGAACATTTTGTTGCGTCATGAGTGGTCCCTAGATCCAAAGGTAGCAGCTTGGATTTCTTGACATTGGTGATCTCTGTGTTCCAACCTCTTCACCTCTCTGTCCAACACAAAGTGCAGCAGTTATTATGCTCTAGTTCCCCCTCTGGAACAGTCACCCAGGGATGCTCTGGTGTTTGCTTCGACCCCAGGTCTCCTTTATGCTTATCCTCCAGTTCCTTTGATGGTAAAGTTTTTGCAGAAAGCAGCTAGCTGCAGAGCTACTGTGATCCTCATAGCCCCCATTTAACCTTGTCAGATGTGATTTCCCTTCCTTTGGTCTCTTCTGAAGTATCCCCATTGGGTACTGGATCCCATTCTGGATCTCATTTCTCATCCAGCAGGTCAGGATCCTCCTAACCTTCAGTCCTTTAAGTTAACCGCATGATTCCTCCATTTCCCTTGATGACCAGAAATCCCAAGGTTTCACACAGGCTGTTCACTTATTGTCATCATCTCAAAAGCAGTCTGCTAGGAAAGTGTATTCCAGTAAATGGAGAAGGTTTGTTATGTGGGCAGAATCTTGGGGACTTGACACTTTCTCTGCCCCTTTGGAATCCATTTTGGGTTTTGTTGCTGAGTTGTTTCAGTCAAGTTCTAGTTTTTCTATGATTAAAGTGCAGTTGGCAGGTATTTCTAATTTTCATTTTGGCAGGGATAATGCGCTTCTGGCTTCCCTCAAGATTCCCAAGGTGTCCCTCAAGGATACTTTTTTGTTATGTGCCCCCAGTGGTTTCTTCATGTGATTTAAAATGTATGTTACAGGTCCTTGCAGGCCCTCCATTTGAACCTTCAGCTACTTGTGGCTTGAAGCTGCTATCGTGGAAAACTTTGTTTTTGGTAGCAGTTAATTTTGCCAGGACGATTTCGGAGTTGCAAGCTCTTGATTCTTAGCCTCTTTATTTGGTGTTCCATAAAGAAATTGTTTCCCTTTATACAAACCCTTCTTTTATGCCAAAGGTAGCTTCCAAGAATAACCTTAACAGTTTTGTTTATCTCCCACTGTTTTTTTTTTTCCAGTTTGTCAAATAAAATAGAATACCTTTTGCATTGTTTGGATTAAGATAGACAACTGAGATTTTATTTAGGCTGCACCAAAGATTTCAGAGAATCTAGTCAATTACTTGTCTCCTTTTCAAAATCCAGGCTGGGCTCATTTGTCTAAAGTGACTTTATCCAAGTGGCTGACAAATTGTATTTTGTTTGCACATTCTTTGAAAGCCAAGACCCTTCTGCACAAACCTAAGGATCATTCAATCAGGGCTATGGCTACTTCTATAACTTTCTTTTCTAGAGTATCAATTGATGAAGTTTGTGCAGCTGCTGCTGGGTTGGGTCAGCACACTTTTGTGTTGCATTATAAGCTGAATATTCAGTCTAGACCCAGGGCTTACTTTGGCTCCTCTGTGTTGCAGAATATCCTTCAATAGTTCCTCCCAAGGAATTTTCCATGGCTGGGGACTCTGTCCCACAGGTTGAAGCCAGACAGAGCAGACAACATCAGACATGAAAGTTATGTTTGGAATTGGCTGATGTTGGATCCAAAGACCCACAATTTGAACCAGATGGAGATAGGCAACATGGATCTATCATTATGGTAAGTACATAACTTTCCTATTTTATTGATGAAATTAAGTCTGATATTTTCTTTAGAACTGTACCCTAGCAATATTCGATAAAGCTGTTTGGAAAGATCAAGCATGGTTTATAGTAAGATAATTGCTGTCTGGAACAGAAATGTATGCATTTGAGAACTGCTAAGATGAATGCTAATGGAAAGGAGATGTCAATTTATGTATTTTATACAGTTTGTTTGTTTTGTTTCTATGATAACAATAAAAATGTTATTTAAAAAACAAAAACAAAAGAACTGATTCTGACTATGACACTGTTAAAGCTGTCCTGTTGGATGCCTCCCTTTTCTTTGCCAGATAATGACATTTTAGCTGACCTTGAAAAGAATGGAAAACTCACTTTGCTATGAAGCAGCTTTTTCATGAATGTGCTCCACAGTATGCAAGAAAATTTTCATGTAATAAAATGCCCTTTTACAGGAAGCAGCAAACTGCAGGCATAAGATAAATGTGTATCCTTCTCTATCCTTTATCAGATAATGGCCCAAAACCAACACAAATAATCTGTGACACCTCCCCAGATCTATCACCCATCCCCTTCATTCATTAAGAGCCAAGTTTCAACATTACACTGGAGTATTACCATATACAGGTACATTTTCCAGTACGTATTTAATGGCTGTTAAATAAAAATTGCAAGGCCTCCTGTCTTTCCCTCGTATCTTCAGACTCCAGTTAATCAGTTAAAAATAGCTATGAAATTAGACTAAAACTGTATCAGATAAGCAGCCAGACTCCAGCAAAAAGTAAGAAAAAGAAAGCGTTGTATAAACATCTCAGTGGTTACGGGAAAGATAGCAATTCATGTCTTCGTTTACTACTGGAAGATACCTTGGACACTGATCATATCACATTACTTAGCTTTATTGGCAGTTTTTTTGGTAACATAACCAAAGTAATTTCAGTGAATTAGAACATGGGAATTAGTATATTTGTGCAGAAATGTCATGTGAAGTGGTTCACGGTAGTATCAGAGCTGTCAAAACTAGCTTGGCAACTGGGCTTGATGGTCTGAATGGGTTTTTCCTAAGTAACATCTTATAAGTCAAACATGCTATTTGGTACGTATTTTCTGAAATACATTATCTTTTAAATTTAAGTGGAAAGAAGCCTTAGTTATTCGTATACCTAAGAATAGCATACATAGCAGTGCATGTAACTGTCCCCTACAGAAATCATTCATTTACTAATTATTTCAAAAAATCTTAAAACACGTGAACTACCACCGTCATTCAGTTAGATCAAATATCAGCCAGTCAAGATTACAGTATCAAAAATCATGTCTAGAATATGTACCGTAATGCAGCCAAACAGGCTGTTGAATCAGTGCCAGGACAAAGTCTTGTTATAAAAATTATTCTTTTTTTATTGCCTGTGGGTTACACTAAATACAGTAAAATAATATTTTGTGAGAAATATATTATAGGACATATCTCTGAAAAAAACAGCTATAAAGAGAACATGCTATCTGTAACTGTCTGCATAACTTTAAAGAATATACAGTCTGCTGTCTGTTAGGTAGGGAAACCCCATGTGTCATTTAATGCAACCTTACATACATACATACAAATATTTCAGGTTGGAGAATAATGCCATTCTAACCAGCCAATTTGCAGAAACAGTCATCCCTACAGTAAGTGTCCAAGTTCTTATTAAAAATGTCTAAACTTATTCTTGCTTTAATATAATTTGGTAGTCTGCTCCAGGTGTCAACTACTCTGTCTGCCCTACTTACCTAAACAAGGTCTTGTCTTAAATATCTGTATGAGACAATATAGTTCAGTTCAGATATTTTAATCTTTCTTAATGACTAAAATTTCCACATATATGTATGCCCTTTGTATATTTTCACTGTAATATTTTCAATTTACTCCTGCTAGTTTTTATAATGTTTCCACGATATTATTCCATGGTCTAGTTTGAGTGTGCTGTAATTTCTAAATAATGACTTTATAATTTCTGATTTCAAAGACTTTATAATTTTTTAATACAATCTGTAGTTTTATAACTGTCATTAACAATCATTTGATATGATCAGAAAAGCTCAAAGCTGGATCTGCCAATATACCCAGGTCCTTAAATGAATCCACAGTTTCAATCACTGTGTTCTGGATTAAATATTCACCCTTTAACCAACATCCCTCACATCTCTTATGTTTAGTTTTTGATGTTTATATCGGTATATTATTCTTCTGTGCCCAACTGGTCAGTTTATTCAAGTTCTTTTTCAGATGTGACCTATCCGTAATAGATGTATGTTTTTCCCATTTTCAGGTCATTGCATACAGACTGTAAAACGTCTCACATGAAAAGGATAAGTCAGAAATATATAATCCAAAGAAGTATGGGTGCAGGACAGAGCCCTGCTGGACACCCTGACTGTAACCTAGAATTTTACTTGCCCAATTGCTGTATATTTGCCATGTCTAATTGCAAACCATGCAGCTACCCATATTGTCAAGGTTACATTAATAGTTTGTTGTTTTAATTTATTGATCAGTGTTTTGTCTCTGACTGTATCAAAGGCTGAATATATGTATAATTATATCACAACACACATTTTTCATTTATAACTATTATTATAGAACATTATGTTGCAGGTAGTTCTAGAACTATTTTCAGCTTATGCTTTCTGCTATATGGCTTCATATCACAGCCTTTTCAATTCTGACAATAATTTATCCAAAATAACCTTCTCCATTATTTTTATGCAACAAGAACATAGTGTTAAGGGTTTGTCCTATCCCCATTTCCCTTTAATATGGGATTAACAAGTGCATGTCTCCAATCTTGAGGAACCTTTCCATACTTAAATGACGTAATGTGAATAATAGATATAATGTTGCTGTAAGTTCACTCAGGCCATCATTACCAATCCTGTTTCTTCCCTATAGTTAACATCGAATTTAATTTTAATATGTGCAGTTATCTGGATGTTGCTAATACAAACCACCTCCCCCTTTGTGGAGTCAAACTGTTTTGCTTAAGATTTTGTTATTATAACTGCAATCTGATGTGTCTGAGAATAAGTTTTTTCACCACCTACAGTTTATCAGTTTGAATGTCTTTACTCCTCTTACATCTTGTATATTTCTAAAATGGTTTCCTGTTAAGCCCAATATCTTTATATAAATGCTCTTCAAATGTTTCCCCTTATTTTCTCTCACACCATGTTTAATTTATCTGTCAGAATTATTAATTTCAGCTTTCAAAGTTATAGTTTGACCTTAGCTCCATTTCTTATATTTTTATTGTTCATCTTAAGTATCTTGTTCTTATGGAAGTACATACCCTTAATCTTGTGTGCCTAGATCTTGACTTTAAGCATTCTTTGGACTTTTTACAGTCAAATAATTTCATTTTCAAAATGCATTCCTTCTCCCATCTTTCCACTGAATGCCTCACTCCAATGAGTTTTACATAATGAGTATTGTGCTTCCTTAAAGTAAGTTACTTTGCTTCTATGCATTGGTTTAGATTTCAGTTTGATAGAATTATCTAGTATTAGTTTAACCTTTAAAAAAACATGATCACTGTACATCAAAGGTGGTTATGAAGTAAAGTTATCATCTTAGAAACACAAACTGAATCTAGTATGTTCTGTTCTGTGGTAGGTTTGTTTACAGTCTGCACAATTGCTGTTTCTGTATGTGCATTGTAAATAATTTCCTTACTAATATTGTAGAATCAGTTATTATTCCTGTCTGTCTCAGATAAAATCAACTCTCCAGCTGTTATCATGTTACTTCCTGTGTTTCATACAAGAAATATATGAATTCCTCTAATTCATCAGCACTTGAATTTGTAGTGTATGTAATTCAACAACTGTAATCTATTCCAGGGTTGTCTTTACTGTCATAGTTACATGATCTTCAGCACTGATGTTATCAACAAAGATGTAACAATCAGAGGCGTCATAATCCTTAAATCCTATCATAACACTCATACCTGAATTTTATTAAAATGTCTGTTAAAAAATCATTTATATTTTTACATACCTGGATCCCAGTGTGACATTGCCAGCCCAGCTATCTGGAATTTTGTAAATAATTCTGTGTCATTTCTGAATATTGGTGTGATTTATACAGAACTGTATGTTATGTACTGAGCTTCAAGAATGTAACCACAGCATACCCTGCTGGAACATAGAAGATTAACTTACAAAACTTCAGGTAAATACGTTGAAAGTAAGTGCTTTACGATGTGCTATAAAAGTTAGTTTCAATGCAGCAAGAAGACAGGATGTCTAGAGCTAGAAGTTTTTTCTATTGTCTTGGTGAGAAGTAATTACTAAGTTTAAATGTAAAGTGTTTTATTGCTATATGACTTCCTAGCAGCTACACAGTTCTGAGCAAACTTCTGAGAGATATGTATTTTTGACACAGAGGTGTTAAATTCTTGGTTTCTGTTTTAGCCTAGGAACTGAAGTCAGGTGGCAAAAAGTGATGTCATCCAAGCTAACTCAACAGTAATTTTGATATTGATTTATGAGCTGTCTCAGAGAGAGATTGCCATTTTGTATCTTGTCTTGGACCTAGAAACATCACCACCTTCTACAATTCTGCCTGTGTGTTGTCTGTAAATAAGACTTAGGGCACAGTATCTCTCTTAGAGATAGCAATATAGTAAAGATTAGTTTAGACGTGTTCTGTATTTATGCGAGACTGTCCTGCAATGTTGTTTTAAAATATTTCCTGTGATTCTGAACTCTGTAGTTACTGTGTTGTTGTCGTGTTCTTTTATTATTTATTATTAAATATATTTAAACCTATCTTTGTGGCTGATATTTGTGAGATATATTTAAGCTCTTAGAGTACTTGCATATGTATTTGATGACACTGTACAGGCCACTTCAATAGCCTTGCTGTTGGTCAGACTATCATTTGGATTAATAGTAACATTACACAGTAGGATTGGTCTCCCTTTGTAAGGGCCTTAAGTAGTTGATAAGTAGGGGTTGGTGGCAGTGATAACTACCTTATAGTCTTGGCAGAAGGAGACATAGCTAGTAAACCTGTGCCAGCCTTCCGCAGGAGTGTCTGTGTGTTTGTATATAAATCAAATCTCAAAAGTGTGTGTGTGTGTGTGTGTGTGTGTGTGTGTGTGTGTGTGTGTGTGTGTGTGTCAGCTACTTGGGCAGGGACACAAAGCACTGGCTGGACAGAGAGGGTGCTGGAGGTCTTGCCAAACCCTATAGTTGTGCCAGTGGGGAGTCTTATTGGGGATCTGGAAAAAGAGGGAGAAACCAGCCCCAGATTGACTGTGATCTTTGAGTGCTGTTAAAGGAAATTGCATTTTACTGTGTGTGTACTTTTCATCCTTCCATTGTGTACGTCTCTCACTGTTGCCAGTGGTGAGGATTGAGGCTCCTTGTTTACTGGGCCAGTGCAGGGGCTTCATACCCAGTCTTTGTTTTTGTATACCCACAGAGATATCTTACTAAAAGGATACATGGCCTAAATGACATGTCCTAAATGGGCTGATTCAAAGTTCTGTATTCGGTATCTTATAGATTGCGAAGAGGGGATTTAAACCTCTTCTGCAGCATCAACAGAATGGTTTGCAGGAACAGGTATTTCTCACAGAGTATACCACTGCTGTGGAATAGGCTCCCAATCCACATAAAACAAAGTTCATCCCTGTCCATATTCAAGCACAAGTTGAATCCATGGATGGGAAACAAACATTTTACTGCCCCTTTACCCTATACTACTAATGGAAAGAGGCAGCTCCTAATGTTTTATCCCATGCATGGTTCCACTCATATTATCTATGGTATGATCCCATTTATTCTCATTGGGGTAATATATAATTATCAACCATGGGATGGGTAAGGCCAATCTCTAACCAAATGGGATAGGTTAATTTGAGCACAAAAAGGGAAATTGGCTAGACTTACCTATGAACCTATGGGTTGGGATGGTGGCCTAATGGTTAAGGTGTTTGCCTTACAAACACAAGGTGCAGGGTTTGAGTCTCACAAGGGATAATTGGCTAGGCTTAAAATGGCTCACAAGGGCGGTTAGCTTAGTACTAATCTATGAACCTATGATCTTATGTGAAAGCAGCAAATATTCTGATAAAATATTATTACTAATTCTCCTTGCATTAACAACTAGCACAATATAAATCAAATTTTGCCAGCTGTGAACTGTTAAATTTCTGTTCTGGCAGAAATCCTATCTTGTGTTAGTCATATATTTTTATATTGGCTGCAAAAATTATTACCCCTTGTCTTTACATATGGAATCCATCCTGTCAAAATCTGTGTGCCCAAAATTAGGCCCGGATGTTTTATAGGGTCACACTTTTTAAAATTAACCATTTTCATGTAGGCATTTGCCCAAAACATACAACAGGGCGGCGCAGTGGTACAGCGGTTAATGCTGTCGTCTCACAGCAAGAGGTTCTCCGGTTTGATTCTCAGCTGGGGTGCCTTCTGTGTGGAGTTTGCATGTTCTCCCTGCGTTCGCGTGGGTTTCCTCTGGTTTCCTCCCACATTCTAAAGACATGCTTCTGGAGCATTTCTCCCCAGGCCTCCACTGAAAACAGGATCTGTGGAACCTAGTCGGACTTTCCTGGTCAACAAATGTTAAATAAAAATAAAAAATTTTATTCACACTGATGCAACTCTACCTGTATGTGATTTGTGAAAAATATGCCCTAATACATCTACAAGTTATGCTATTCAAGACTGCTATAAGTTTCCTTTTAACAGTCAGTGAGTCCTTAAAGATGACGTCATTTGATCCAATATAAGTAAAAACAGCCCCATTCTTCCTTACAATTAGGCATCCCAAGGTCCTACTCATATCCTGTATTTTACTTCTAGCTGTCATGACACTATTCAGTGTTTATTATCCTCTCTGCAAATGTGAGTATCAATTCCTTTAAAATTATTGCTATATCATTTTCCAGCTGGTCTGAAGAATAGTACCCCTCCAATTCAGTAATGACTGCTCTTTTAGTTGCAAAAGAATATTCTTCATCACTGTTAGGTTTATTAATCTCACAGTTTTAATCTCCTATGTCATTTACAAACATTTATTTGTTTACCTGGAAATTCCGACTGGACACAGGTCCTTTTTCTGCGGATGCCCAGGGAGAAAAGTCCCACATCATGTACATGATAAATAGAGATACAAAGTTGCAGCAATAGTAAACAACATTACAGGTTGTTGGCTTTAATACAATAACAAGATATTGATTATCAACAGTATATACAGTAAATGTTGCAAGTTAAGATAGTTTCTTCTCGTTTATAATATTAGTAACAAAGTTGTCAGACAAGATGTTAAAGTATGTAAAGACAACTAGCTATTTCTGACTGTGGTTAGTAGTGGCGGTAGTATAGTTGGGTTAAGAGTTTAGGTGGGGGGGTAAGGATGGGGGTGTTACTCTGGATTAGAACTAGGACAAAACCAGTGCAAATTTAAGTGGAATTTGAGCGCTGTCTTGAAAAGGCTGCTGGAAGGTAGAGTAGTTATAGAGGGTGGAAGATTGTTCCAAAGTTTAGATATGGTACATGAGAATATGGCTTCTCCTGCTGAGATTTTGGGTTTGATAACAGTGAGTTGATTTTTGTTGCTTGATCTTAGGAGCCTAGTGAGGTGATAGGGTTGGAGAAGGGTTTGAAGGGAAGGGATGTTAAGGGGGTGGTTAATAAGTTTATGAGCGAGGGTGAGTTGATTAAAGTGAAGGAGTTGTGGGAGTTTTAGCCAGTTTAGTTCTTTAAGGGAGATACAATGATGGCTGTGGTAGGAGGTTCCAGTGGCAAATTTAGCAATTTTGTTGTAACAACCATCCAGTTTGTGTAGGTCTGTCTGTCTAAGGTTGGTAAGTATGGGGGATGCATAGAGTAGGGTGGAAATTAGCTGGGAATTTGGTTATGGAGATTCTAGCCGCCTTGGTTAGGAATTGGCGGCTTCGATATAATGCACCAAGTTTCGTGTGAACTTTTTTTATTGTGAGAGATATGTGGGTGTCAAATCTAAGTTTGTTGTCTATTTCCACACTGAGTAATTTGTGTGTTCTGATGGAGAGATGATGGTATTGTCTTTGGCAAGAATGTTGAAGTGGGGAGTGTTTTGGGTGGCTTTTGAAGGTTGGAACAGGAGAAGTTTTGTCTTACTTGGGTTGAGTAGGACCTGAGCATCGGATAGCCTACTTTCTACAGAAGAGAACAATTCCTGTGTGATTTGTTGTAGTTCTGGTAGAGTGGGGGCAAAGCAGATGAGAGTAGAGTCGTCTGCGTACTGTATAAAAGATGCTTGTGTGGTAGCAGTATGTAGGTTGCTAGTGAAAAATGAGAATAGTAGAGGGCCAAGGATAGACCCTTGGGGAACTCCGACAGTAACTGGGAGGCGAGGTGATATGTTATTGTCCCAGATTACTGATTGCTGGCGTCCATGTAGATAGCTATGGAACCAGTTGCAGGCTGATTGTGAGAAGGAGAGGTTGGGGAAAGTAGAGAGTAGTAGCTCATGAGATACCATGTCAAAGGCCTTTGAGAGATCTAGAAATACGGCAGTAGAGAAGAGGCCATTGTTTTTGTGATGAAGTATAGTGTTGATGAAGGAGAGCAGAGCGGAGGTAGTGCTGTGTTATGGCCTGAAACCATGTTGGGTTTTGGAGAGAAGATTATTAGCTAGGAGGAAGTTGGAGACCTGGGTGTTGATACATTTTTCAAGTGTCTTGGAGAGAGGGGGAGAGGATAGCAATGGGGCGGTAATTGGGGAGGTCGGTGGAGGGGGTGCCTTTATGGAGGGGAATGATGGATATTTTCCATATTGAGGGAACATAGCCTTCTGTTATGGAATGGTTGATTAGAATTGAAATTGGGTAGACTAGTGTAGCAGCTGCAATTTTCAAGTATTCAGAGGGGAGGTTGTCAGCTGTGAGTTTGGTGGGTTTAAGTTTTGACAATAGTCTTTTTATGTTGGAGGTAGGTACTGAGGTGAAGAAGAAAAGAGGAGTGGGGGGTTAAGGGTTAGGAGTTGGGGGGCTGTTGTAGGGAAGTGTTGTTTGTTTAGAGATGTTATAGTTTCAGTGAAGTGTTTGTTGAAGGATTCAGCAATACTGCTGGAGGAGGGGGGAATGGACGGCTGGGGGGTATCAACCTTCCCTGGGTGGAGGATAGTGTTAATAGTGGACCATAATTGCTTAGGGTTGTGGTTGGTAGAGTTTAGGGTGGATTTATAGTAGAGGGATTTGTCTAATTTTATATGCTTTTTGGCTTTATTGCGCAGTTCAAGGAATGATTGCGTATCTGAGTTATTTTTTGTTAGTCGCCAGTGCTCCCAGGCCTTATCTCTGGATTTCATTAGGGTTCTGGTGGTCTTTTGTAATCATGGGATACACCAGGATTTGAATTTGGCATTTTTTACAGGAGCATGGGTGTTTAGGATGGAGAGGAAGGTACTGTTGAAGAAGTGGACAGCCTCATCTAGGTTGAGGTATTTTAATGGTGACCAGTTAATGTTTTGCAGGGAGGAGATGAAGGAGTTGGGGTTAAAGTTGGACTTGTTCTATATTTGCCTGTGGATAATGGGCTTCAGACTGTTTGTGTGGTGCCGAATTAGAAAAGTGGGGGAGTGGTCATTAAGACTGTCAGGTAAGCAGCCTGCTAGGTAAGAGTGAGGGGCTTTGTTGACTAGGATCCAGTCAAGTAAGGTATGATTGTTAGGATTTTTGTTGATTCAGGCAGGGGATTGAATGAGTTGAGTGAACCCATGGAGATTAAGGTGAATGGTTGGGAGACTGTTATTACAGGATAGCCAGTTGATGTTAAAGTCACCGAGAATGATGATTTCCTGGGGTAGAGATAGAGTAGCCCAGCTCAGGAGATTTTCTAGGGGTGTAATATTTTGCCCTGGTGGGAAATAGCATCCTGTGATATTGATTGTTTTGTTTGAGTTTAGTTTGAGATTGGCATAAAGGATTTCTTCATTGTTGTGGTGAGGGGCAGATGAGTTCAGGAGTTGAATATTGAGGTGGTGTTTAAATATCAGTGCTACACCACCTCCTTTTTTGGACAATCTGTCTATGCGAAGGATGTTGTATTCAGGTGGAAGTATTTCCTCATTTCTGATTTGCGGTTTGTGCCAGGTTTCAGTTAGTAAGAGAATATCTGGGGAATATATGCTTATGCTGGCGTGTAGTTCTTGGATTTTATTGCATATGCTTCTGATGTTTAGGGACATTATAAGTAGGTCTGTTGTTTTCTTGTTGGCTAGGAGTTGAGTTGTGGGGGGGGGTTGCTTGGACTAGGGTTTGTGGTTGGGTTGGATTTGGGAGGATCAGGGTTTGGAACGATGTCTCCAGCGAGGGCTAGTTTATAGAGGGTGTTTAGGATATGTTTTATATACATAGTAAATTGCTTATGGTATCTTAGGGATATTTTATTTTTGAGTGTGTTAGGTGTTTGGTACTAGAGTGTGTGTATTGGGAAGATGGTTTTGGTGGCAGGGTTTGTGTAATTATAGTGTAAATGTTTGAGGGAGGGTGTTGAGAGAGTACAGTGTTGGGGCATGTGACTGTGGAGCCTTGGTAGGATGTAATGTGAGCTAGAACTATGCAGGTTAGGATTGTTATTATATTAGGTCATAGCATGATTGTGTTGGATGTAGGGGTGGGGGTGAGTAGTGGTGTAGCCTAATTGCTGGCAATTATGTGTGGGGTTAAGGCTATGAATAAATGCAGAGGTACTGGGGGTGGGTGGGAATATGGGGCAGGGAGTTTGCGGGCTAAAACCCCCCAGGCTAAAGATTTCAGGGTAAGTGTCTAAATAGCCAAATTGTTAGGAGTTATTAGAATCTAGTAGGGAAAAACAATCTATAGACCTGATTACAGCTGTGTCCTTTCTAAGTAGATACCTAGTTTGAGGCAGACAACAAATGGCAGTTTAAGTACCTTTTTGCCTCTATTTTACAAGTGGGCAATTCCAGTGTATCTACTGGGTTACCTTTTTTTGCCTAGAGCTTTATCTTGGCTAGTTCTCATCTAGTTGTTTTAGTACTTCCAAAGCCTGAGCCATGTTTTCATCTTCAGTCTTTCTCCTGTTTTTTCTTATAATAATGTCTTGTAATCCTTCTAAGTTCAATTTCAGTTTCTTTTTTTCTGCCTTCTCATGTTGGAACAGTGATGCCATTTTCTGTAGACTGACATTTTTGTGATTAAACACTGTTATCACTCCCTGTAATCATAATCTAGGTAGTGCATTTCAATTGAGTGTACTTTTTATTATGTTTTTCCTCTTAGTGATACATTTAGTCTCTTTCGTTTTCTTCCTAGTTATTTGTTGTGAGCATCTCTCCTTTTTTGCCTGTTAATTACATGTTCTGAATACTCAGATTGCTGTATAGTATCGTGATTTCCAAAGCTGTCATATGTAGTAGCAGGTTTAATGGTGTTTGACTGATCTTCCTTTCCTAAATGTGTTCTATTTGCATTCTGCCGAATATTATTTATCTCAAAAGCCCAGTCATTAATATATGTAACAGAAGATGTTGTAAAATGAGTCGCTGTTGCAATAGCATAAGTTATGTGAGTTTACCTCATCTGCAACTGCCAATTTCCAAAAAACTTTGGGAGGTTTCCATACGGCCCCCCTGCCAGGAACACCTGGAACACTCTCTATGCAAGGCAGGAGTGGCAAAAACTTCAGAGCTTTTTTACCACTGAGGTGAGTGTTTCTTCAGCAGTCTACCTTTCAGTCAGCTACAGGTTTCAGACTGCAAAAATAAGTCCCCACTGGGGAAAGCCTTCCTTCTAAGATTAATTTTATATGGAAAACTTGTATAATGTTAGAAACAATTTGTAGATATGTGCTTACAGAAAGTGAAATAAATCAGACATTTTTATTAAATTAAATGAATTCCCACTGATTGAGTGAACTTTTTGTAAGGGAAAAGTTTAATTTATGACTAAAAACCTTACTTGGATTACTATTTAGAGTTTTGGGGAAATTATATTTTGTGTGTGTGGGATACTGTCAGTGTATTACTTACCTCTGAACAACTAGTTCTCCTTAATGTCGTACTTACTGGTGCTTCTAAGCTGTTACCTACTTTTGGATCTTTCTTCTCAGCTTATCCATGGAGCAGCAATCGGTCTCCTCAATATTACGTTCCCTAGCACACACAAAGAAGAAACTTTGTCAGCAGTCATATAGATTGTTTCTAGCTCCTTTGTTGCCCCAGCTATTGGTAGATGACTCTGCTGTAACCAATCATTGTTCCTCATACCACCCATCTTCCTCCCCTGTCTTCTTGATATAGCATTTGCAGCCATCAAAGACCGGGGATAGCCATGTCCTCTGCAGCTGTAGGAAATCCCTAGGCAGACCAGGGAGAACCATCTTTGTCGCTGACTAGGGAAGGGCCAGGTTAAGGTCTATCACTTGGCTGGGAGAAGTATGTAGAAGCTGAGATCAATGTACCTAAGGGGCCTGCCAGACTTGTGGACACTGTGGTTACGGAGAAAAAACTGGTTAGTGAGACTTTGTCACTGTGGATAGAGCTGATCTACTGTTTTTGCTAAGGAGCTGGTTGCTGCCTTTCCAACATCCAGCCAGTCCTAAGGCAGGAAGAGAAAAAAAGAATTCCTTCTTAATATGACAGTATTTTCCAGTCAGAAAGTGGAGCTGTAGCAATGTACTTCAGTGGATTCTATTCAGTCTGAGCTTTCATAGTCTGAAGTAAGCATTTCTACAGTTGTCCTTCGTGAAGAAATCTCATTCTCAGAAATGTTATGTAATAAAGTGAGGTTGTTCAATGGGAACAGAGTGAAGCCTTAAGACTCAGAAAAGATATTAAAGTTTAGTAGGTTATATAAGGTACCCTTCTTATGTAAGTACCTGTTTTCTAATCCTGAGGAAGACCCAGCAGTCCATCTCTCTCTCTAAATTTACTGCTACCAAACAGATTACTGACTCTAACCCCATTCCTTCAGATAAAGATGTGAAAACAATG
Organism: Protopterus annectens; assembly: GCF_019279795.1. Classification (NCBI taxonomy): domain Eukaryota; kingdom Metazoa; phylum Chordata; order Ceratodontiformes; family Protopteridae; genus Protopterus; species Protopterus annectens. Next base: position 1,088,032,013 of record NC_056737.1, on the reverse strand, counting down.
AATAAGTGAATAAGCTGGGGAAGAAGATGTTTGCTTCTAGTACTTCAACTTTCAGAATTTTAAATTGCCAAGCCTACATCTATATATATATATATATATATATATATGTACATGTACATGTATATGACACTTCACTCCCCATGTCCCAAGTGTTCTCTCCATGCAGCTGCTTCACTCTACATAAAGTGAAACAAGCACATGTAACTTCTGCATCAGCAGTATTCAGACTTACCATATCCCACTACCTAAAGAACTTGCACAGCTGAATTTCACCTGCAGTTCGCAAAAGTTTCACTAGGAACAAATAAACAAGTAAAATCTGCGTAAGGCTATCTCTATAACTCAAACCAATAACTTCATTTGGTAAGTCTAGTGTGCATTAATTTGTAACATTGAATCTGCTGGAAGGATATCCCCACCCCCACACTCACAGGCCTTTTACTGCTGAAGGTGAAGCAACATTAACATTTCAGCATATTTCACTGTTATCAGTGTAATAGATCCCTGGAAAAATATTTAAAAGCCCATAACTATAAAATTAGATGCTGTGACTCGAGACAAGTATTTAGAGTTCAGACACCTTGTCTTTGTATCCATGAACATCCTACCTCATGTTTATGGTGGTAAACCATCTGGGGGTGGGAGAAACTGCTTTCCATTCAAGGAACTGACTGCTCCTCCCTGCATTACAACTTGTTCTCTCACTACATTTGCCGTTGTGGCTCCAACTTCAGACTCACTTCACTACCCATGTCCCAAGTGTTCTCTCCAGCCAGCTGCTTCGCTCTACATAAAGGTACATTGGATTCTTACATTTTCTTAATCATTATGGTTTATTTCATTTTGGGTCAGACTTGTACTTGAAAGATATTACAATTTCACTGTGTTTAATTCTGGCTAAGTGTTGTGTCTTTTGCTGTTAATGTGTAGTAAATATATCAGCACGTCTACTGACTTTTTACTCTAGGTTGCAGTAACAGCAGCAAAGTTTGCCTTTCTGCTGTTAATGTGTAGCAATTGTATTAGTAAGTTTCTACTGGCTGGGTGTTTTACAGTAGGATTCAGTGAAACCATCAAAACTTTTTGTTTGTACTGCAGTTACATCAGGTGAGTCTGTTGCCATCTGGCTAAGTGTTCTTTCTTTTTTTTCTTTCTCCGTTAATCTATAGTTGCATATGTTTATGTTATGTATATGTTGCCACTCACTTCTACTGAAGGCTTCTGTTGTAATACCTGATTTTATATTTGTACAAACAGCACAGTTACTGGATAATGTAGGTGAGTGTTAATATACGAGAGTTTCTGTTTGTGAAGTGTTTTGTCATTCTCTAGAGTTGCTTCCTTTTTTTCATATATGTTACACACTCTAGCTGGCTGCCTTAAGTGCTTAAATATCAGATTTACAGATTGTATGTTGTGTAGCAAAGAGTGGGAACTAACAGATATGCTTTCTACGTGTCCCACTAACATCTGTAAACCTACAACTCAGTAACCCCACACTTGCATGCATACACATATCTCTTGTTCAAGGTGACCAACTGTCCCAGTTTTTCCAGGACAGTCCCAGTTTGGAATTCTCTGTCCCAGAATCCTGAACATTGTCCTTGGGACACAGAAATGTCCCAGTTTAGATCACTAAATCTGAATGGTGATCTGACTTCCCGGGGCAGCCAGTCCCCCTGCTTTCCCATCCTGAGCAGCTGTAGGGACTTTGCAATTTTTCTGGGATGCCATTGGGTATGGGGTAAGGTCGGACGTCTCCGCTCTGGCAGGAGCCTTCCAGGCCCTGCCGCCATCTGTCTGAGCCTCCCTCAAGGATTTCCATCATAGAGAGGCTCTCCAGGCCCCACATCCATCTGCCTGGCACTCCCTTACTGTCTTCAGTCAGGGCCAACCCCTACAGGCCTCCCCTTTGACCTGGCCAAGAGACCTTCCCTGGCCGTGGCCACCTATATCAGGGAACTCCACCACCTCCATGTCTTCTGCAGGCTGCCAAATTATGCCGGATTGCTCATGCCCTCGGACCCTCTCAGGGGAGCTTTCCTCTGATCCTGTTCGCCCCTCCAGAACACCCCTTGGCTGCTGAGAGACAGATCCACTCTCATGAAGGCTTCAGAGTCCCCCTGCTTTCTCATCCAGAGCAACTCTGGGGACTGTGAGATTTTTCAGGGATGCTGTCGGTTATGGGGCAAAGTTGGATGCCTTCATCCCAGCAGGAGCTCTCCAGGCCCCTCTGCCATCTGCCCTGGTGCTTCTTCAAGAACTTACATCATGGGGAGCTCTGCCTGACCTTGCTCATCCAGACAGGAGCTCCCAAGGCCCCACCACTGTCCACCAGTTGCTCCCTTAAGGACTTCTGTCATGGTGGGGGGCTGTGCCTGACCCCTACTCACCCAGCCCGCAGCTCTCCAGGCCCTGCCACTATCTGCCTCTCTCCCCCTTCCAGACTTCCGACCCAGAGGGGGCATGGTCCGTACCCCCTCACACAGGCGGGAGCTGTCCTGTCCCAGTCACTTTCCACCTCTCTCTCCCTTCCAGACTTCTATCGGGATGGACCTCCTCTGGGCTTCCACTTCTACCCAGCAGAGAGATCTCTTTTCCAGGGTTACATATATCCTGACTGCTGTCAAATCATGCAGCATCGTGCATGCTCTTGGAGCCTCTCAAGGGAACTTCCCAGCCTCATGGAACTCTGCTGGGCCGTGAAGCCTCAGACAGTCTCTCATCCAGACTTCCATGACACCGATTCTCCCCTTTGCCTTGCACCTAGGGCAGGGGAGATGGCCCTAGGTCCCTCCATCTCTGCATTTTTTGTGGCAGACCTCAGTCTCTCTCCTCCATGGTGCCAGGCGCCCATGAATGTGCATCACTTCGAGTCTCCTGGCATGTGACTTCTTGCATCCTGGGTGATGCCATTCACAGAGTGGCAACCCTACAGTGCCAGGTAAAGGACAGCAGGCCAACCTGCTGGCACCAGTGCAAGATGACATGGCGGCCTTATCTCCCCTCCCATGGGGGCCGGGAGAATGAGATTGCAGACCTGGCTTCCCAGGGCGACCCTCAAGTGTCCCAGTTTAGGTCTTGTAACAAAATGGTCACCTTACTCTTGTTAGTTTATTTTATTTTTCTTTCTGTCCTTCTATACTGTGGAAGCCACCATTTTTGTTTTTAGTAATCCCAAACATGCATACCTACAAATATCTCCTGTAATCTTATTGTCCTGTTTAAAGGCTAGAAAGCTGAAATGCACAACTGTGAAATATAGTGCACTACTCTTGTTTACCAAACATTACTTAAGGTGGATAATTATACTATACACAAATAGTACTGTATCTAACTAGTTCAACCATCAAGAAATCCTTAACTTTTTCTGTCTCTCTCCCCCAGTAAAACAAGCACATGTAACATCTGCAGCAGCAATATTCAGACTTATCATATCCCACTACCTAAAGAACTTGCACAGCTGAATTTCACCCGCAGTTCGAAAAAGTTTCACTAGGAACAAATAAGTAAAATCTATGTAAGGCTATCTCTATAACTCAAACTAATAATTTAATTTGGCAAGTCTAGTGTGCATTGTTTTGTAGCGTTGAATCTGCTGGAAGGATATCCACACTCCACCACACACTCACAGGCCTTTTACTGCTGAAGGTGAAGTTACATTAACACTTCAGTATATTTCACATTTAGTGTAATATATCCCTGGAAAGACATTTAAAAGCCCATAACTATAAAATTAGATGCTGTGACTCGAGACAAGTATTTAGAGTTCAGACACCTTGTCTTTGTATCCATGAACATCCTACCTCACTAACCATCTGGGGGGGGTTCTTCCCGCTCCGTTCGCTTCGCTCACTCTGCTCCCCTGCCCTTCCCCCATATCCCACTCCCCAGCACCTCTACTTGGATCCTAAGCAAACCACTCCCCCTCATTCCTATGATCCAGTTAAATACAACTCTACCTTGTCCACACCTACATTTCATGCACACCTTACTTTCTTTTATTTAGCCAAACTTGTCTGCCCTCCCTTACATCCATCACCTGGAATTCACATGCCCTCTACTATAATTTATTGCATCTTACTCTACTTTACCATCACAATAAAATCACCACCTGAAACTATTTTATATTAACTCCAGGCTTACCACCTTCTCTTCTACTATACACACAAACTAGCATTGCACCTTAATTGTACTACCGATCAGTCACATCTCCCCCACACATCCTTATCGCAAACTCCAAGGTAAAACACCTAACCTAACCACATTGTCAAAGCCCACTCTGAAGTCAAAACATTCCAACCTTACCTTCAGCTGCACACATATTACATGATAATCTTTATTTACACCTGTACTACATTCAAACACAAATTCCACTGTTACTATTTTTAATCCCACTATCACAGTTGACATGCTCCTCCTAACTTGCCTGGCCTCTTTACTCTTAATTCTCATCCTCACTACAACTATATCTGTGCATACCCCCACACACCAATACACATCAACAACCTCCTCTAACCCTCTCCCCAATAAACAAACAGCTTCTCACATATCTTCTCCCAGCTTTTCTTCTATAGCCTCCTGTTTTATTCAAGCCACAAACTGGCCTCCTCACCTCCTATGAAACCACACTTGACACCAGTACTCTCACCTAGGAATAAAAAACACTTCCCATGGTATACATTCCTCATTACCTATCTACTCAAATGTGGAGATGTACATCCTAACCCTGGCCCATCCTCTAATCCTAACCACAAGAGTAACCCCAAAGATTTAAACATACTTACTCTTAACCTTAAAAGTATATGTAATAAAATAGTCCCACTGCATGCCTGGATTGATTAAAATAAACCTGACATACTAACCCTTAATGAAACATGGCTACACCCCAATGTAAAAGACTCAGAAATAATACCTCCAAACTTTGCAATAACCAGAAGAGATAGATCTAAAAAAAAGGGGGCGGGATAGCACTTCTATATCCCTCTTCACTCAGCATCACACCATTCAACAGTAATATACCCACCTTTTCCAATGCTGAGGTACTAATCTCCTTTTTGAACCTCAATTTATCAAAAATAATTTGCATAATAGTATATATATATCCCACCAGGTAACAATATACCAGTGTTGGAAAATATTTTATCCTGGACATCCCAAGCAATAAACCTTGAAAAAATAATCTTAGGAGATGTAAATATAGATTGGCAAACCATAGCTTCCGACTCCCCCACAAATAGTATAAATCTGTATGCTTTTTCTCAGCTTATCAATGCTCCAGCAAGATTCAACAAAGATCTTACCTGCCAATCCACCTTAGACTGGATCCTAGTATCCCACCCCGCCAGTTATCCCTCTTTTGGCACACTAACTCCCTGAGTGATCATCTACCAACATATTCTCTTAGAACAAACTCCCAACAACTAAGAGTACACACTATAACATCAGTTAAGAACTCAACTAATTTTTGTCAGCATAAATTCAACAATCTCCTATATGCAATAGACTGGACACCCCTTAAACAACTACCCCTTAGTGATGCTGTACTATACTTTAATAACACCTTCCTTCACATACTTAATACACAAACTTCCATTTGTATGAAAAGAATCAAAAATAACTCAGCACCATGGCTCTCTAAGGAATGTAAACACCTGATGAAGCACCATGTCTCTCAGGAATGTGAACACCTGATGAAGCACCATGGCAATCTAAGGAATGTAAACACCTGATGAAGCACCATGGCTCTCTAAGGAATGTAAACACCTGATGAAGCACCATGGTTCTCTAAGGAATGTAAACACCTGATGAAGCAAAGGGACCTAGCCTCGCCAACCTGAAAACAAAATAAAAATTAACAAAATCATGTTAATTTCAAGACACTACGTAACAAAGTGACAACACTAATCAACAGAGATAAGAAGTCATATTATTCCCAGCTTCAACTCCAGCATAAAATCAGCAATCAATTTTGTCACTCAATATCTTCTCTACTTAATCCTGGAAGAAATGGAGAGCACACCCTATCACCAAATACCTCTCCATCACAAATAGCCGAAAACTTTAACAAGCACTTCATAAAATCAATTTCAGACCTATTAACTAACAGCCGTAATGCTGGACCCCCCCCCCCACCCTTCAACCTATTCAGACACCAACCCCAGGCCATCAACTACTTCTAACCCTGTCATTACTAACCCCCCTACTCAACAAAACATCGTACATACCCCATTCTCATTTTAGTCCATACCCACTGACACCATTAAGAAAGTGCTACAAAAACTAAAACCCTGCTCTACCTCAGTTGACAATCTCCCCCCATACTACCTCAAACTGGCTGCCAACTCAAGTCGCCTATCCAATCAGTATCCTTATAAATAGGTCTTTATCTGAATCAGAAGTACCTACCATATGGAAACAATCTCACATCACCCCCATCCACAAAGGAGGCAACTCTTTTGATCCATCCAATTTCCATCCTATAACTATCTTGTCACCCATATCCAAAATTCTCGAGAGAGGTATCCATCAGAAGGTAATGCAATATCTATTGCAAAACAGTCTTTTAACCAAAACCCAACTTGGCTTCCGATCTAGCCACAGCACAGCTACAACCCTATTATATTTTACAGACACCATGAACAAGGCCAGAGATGCAGGATGCTATACAGCCTCACTATTCCTTGATTTCTCCAAGGTCTTTCACACAATGTGTACCCCTTACTATTAAACGCACTGTCTAACTTAGGCTTCTCACATAACACAGTAAAATGGTTTCAGAGCTACCTCAAGGATCATAAACAAGCAGTGAAATGGTCCAATGAACTGTCACCCTTCCTCCAAAACCCTACTGAAGTCCCCCAAGGCTCCATCCTAGGACCCTTACTCTTCAACATTTTCACAAACAACCTTCTCATTGCCTCTCACCCTGGGACCCTCATTCAATACACTGATGATTGCACCATAATCTGCACTGCTCAATCACTACCAGAACTACTCTCAAAAACTCAACAGTCCTTTACAGCAGTAGAATCCTGGCTAAGAAATGCCCAAGTCTTTCTTAATCCAAAGAAGACAAAACTAGTACTCTTTCATCACAAAAACACCTCCCCTGTTACTGATCATTTCAGCGTCCTTGCATCTGACAACACTTCTAGGTGTTATCATCGACAATAAGCTTTCATTTGACCCCCATATACAGCAAAATATAAAGAAAACTCAGAAAAAACTGGGACTCTTATATAGAAACAAACATTTCTTTACTGCAGCAACCAAAACTACCCTTGCAAAAAACATTTTATGTCCCTTCCTTCTTTATGGTGCCCCTATCTTAACTAACTTACAAAATTCTACCCTAAGCAAGTTGGAACAGCGCTACAACAAAGTTGCAAAGTTTGCCACAAACACCACTGTAAACCAGTCCTAGAATTAAACTGGCTTGAACTCCTCAACCAACTTGCCTTTATTCAGCTATCCACCTTGCACAACCTTATTTTCAAGCCTACTGCCTGCCCTGCACTAACCAGTCTAGTCACACCTTACACACCAAATCGATCCCTGCAATCAGAAGGCAAAAATCTCTTAGCTATCTCAAAACCCACATGAAAACCTGGTCACTCTCTGCATTCATACTCTGTCTCTATACATTGAAATTCACTACCTCTACCTACCAGGTCTATGCCTGGCCTAACCCATTTCAAAGCCTCTTTAACAAATCATCTCAAAAATACATGACTCTGCTCCTGCATAAAGCCTGCCTAATGCTCAGGTCTTCCTCTTCTGTCACATTTCAATCCCTCACAGTCTGCAAGATCCTAAGGCTCTTCTAGCTCCTTCTCTGTTTGTATACCATATCCCTTAAGCTACTGCTCAGACTTTATTGCTTCTGTTCTTCTTAACTCTCTCACTATCTGTCTGCATCACTAACTTTCTGGCTGCTATTTTCCTAACTGAAACTAACATTCTATTGTGCATGTATTATTACAGTCAATGTCACACATTGAACTACCTACGTATTACTTTTTTGGACAATGTCTACATCATGTATGGTGAGAATGACTGTTATTGTTTGTAATGTTTTAACTGTATAGAATTGTCTAGATGTATAGTAATATATTGCAACATCTTGTAGCAGTTTGTTCTTTCAACTTAATTTTTTTTTATAGTATTTCTAATGTAATTTTTATTGTATTGAATTATACTGTATTGTATTGTACTGTATGTGGAGTTTTTCTACCCGGGCCTCTGCTGAAAACGGGTTCTGTAGTCCCAGTCAGACCACCCTGGTAAACAAATGTCAAATAAATAAAATAAATAAATATGTTAAAGTTTTTGTTTGCGTCTTTTGAGAATATACAGAAGTTAACCTTCAGTCTTCTTAAGTTAACATTTCTTCAAATCCTCCTTTGACAGCTTTTCTTACATGGTTAAGCATATTCTGGTGTGAGGTTATGATGCCTCTGACTCTCCTGTCAGAGTATCTGTTTCTGAATCACTTTAGAGAAGACTTCCATGGCTTTGGTCTCAAAACCTTCCTGAGAAAATAAAGGCTAAGATCTTGAACTTTCCTTTAGATAAAGATTTTTTGGCCCTTCTGCAGCTGAGGTACTTACAAAGTGAGAGGAAAAGGGGAGCATACAAGGAGTGACACAGTTTTTTCTATCCTCCTTTTTTAAAGAAATAGTTTTAACCCGTCCTCACCCCCCTTTCCCAAAAAAATAATTTAAACAGCAGGAGGCCAGTTCTTGGATGGTGGATCAGTTTAAAGAAGCCTCTAAGGAAAAGGGAAAAGCCTCAACAAATCACGGGCAGCCTTTCCAATCAAAATGACTGTCTGTCTATTCTGGCCCACTGCCCCCACCCTGGTAACCTTTCTGTCTCCCTCAAACTTCAACTACCCTTTTGCCATCATTCCCAGGCAGTTAGGTTCTGAGAGTGATCCAACAAGGGCATGCCTGGCAATGGGAATCCCCCCTCATTTCCTGGGATTTTCTCTTACCCAAGGAATAAGATTTCTCTGTTTCCTCCCATTCTGTAAAACATGTCCCAAGGTGTAATAGAATCAGTGTCCTTCAGTCTTCGAGGCAAAGGCTATTATTCAAGGATTTTCTCTGGTCCCCAAACCAGAAGGAACTTGGAGGCCAGAAATGGATCTTTCTGCTTTAAACCTCCATATAACGATTCTCAAGTTCAAGATGTTATAATTTCAGAATCTTGTACCCTTGATCCAATCACCATCTTTCACGGTCAAGGTAGAACTAAAGGACATCTATTGCTACATTCCTATTGCCAAACAGTTCAGGCATTTCTTAAGATTCACTATATCTGTCTTACATTATCAGTTCCATGTTTTACCCTTTTGACTCTCTGCTGCACCAAGGGTATTTAAAGAATGCCTAGCTCAAGTCATAGCTCATTGCATACTCCAAGGCATACACATTTTCCCCTATTTGGGTGATTGTCTAATCTTTGTAGATTCTTTCTCCAGCTGTCTTGAATCTCTGAAAACTTATGAGGAACTTCTACTCAGTCAGGGATTTCAGATTAACTGGCAGAAGTCTTCTCTTATCAATTCACACAAAATGGTCTTCCTAGGATGTTTGTTGGACTCAACCGAGAAAAAAAGCTTTTCCTCCTCTAGACAAAGTGGGAATATTCCAACAGCTCTTACTGAGTTTCTGCTGCTTAAACCAAGCATCTGCAAGGGAATATCTCAGGAGTATGGGGTCATACCTCTCAGTTGTCCAGATTGCCTCATATTTTTGGGCTGTTTCTCATAAAATTTGTGATTTTCTGGAAAATCATTGAGGTTTGAAGTCACTAAACAATGACACACATTTAAGTTCCAGACTTCATATACTTCAGAAAATGCACAGTAATGCAAAACCTGTTATTCTAGCAACTTTATATGTTTATAAGAGCAATATTTAAAATCTGTCCTTTATTTGGGTCTTTGTCCCTCCATTATTTTGGGTGCTTATAGGTTGAAAGGTTGTCTCATGCTATTATTTATCCTTTGTTGACCAGGTTAGTCCCATTACACTAGTGGCCATTTCTCAGGGAAGACTCAAGGTGGTATTTGTACTACTAGTGGAAATTTGGCCAGGGCATCAGGAAACTTCCCCTATTCATTTTGATAGGTGCCATGGGATCTTTTACATCCACCTGAGCTATCACCAACTCAGGCAGATGGGGCCTCAGTTTAACATCTTATCTAAAGGATGACACACCCAGGAGTGTAGCACCTTCCTTATGTTGTACTGCAGTGTCAGTAACACATCTACCTGGTGTGGGAATATAACTCACAACCTTATGCATCAAAGAAGAATTTGCTACATGTTGCACCACTGACTGTCAAATTCACAGCAAGCTACTTCTAGGCAGAATTACAGGTAATTCAGTGAGGGCACTGTCTGATTCTTTGGCCTTCTGAAAAGGGTTAAACTCATGAAGCATTTTAGTGGCAGCAACTTGGTCCCCAGTATATATCTTTGTAAAGAATTGTAAATAGGATTCTTTTTCTGTGTCCAGGTCTGGTTTTCCTAGGAATATTCTGCAGGGGCTCCTGGAGTCTTAAGTATTGGCCACCTCCCTATTTTATTATGCTTGTCTCACCTACGGTTTGTTTGTGTGACCTTTTTATCCTTTGATTTAGATGTTAGTTGATATATTTTGCAGGCACCTTAATGTTTATGAACATCAGGCTTGATCTGAAGCTATGTGTTTCTAAAGTATAGCCAAACAATCCACTTACACTTTGCTGATGAGGTCACTAAAAAGGCCAAAACATGCATGGACACAGCTACTGGGTTGTGGCCTTATTGGCCTGAATCCATAAAGACATAAAAATTCATGTGCAGTCAGAGGCCATTTAGCTGAAACACTGTATGTCTTTATGGGGTCACATATCCCATAGGCCTGCATTATAGGAGGTCTAAGGTATTACACAGTGAAAACTGTAGCTTGGCTGGGGTTTTCCTGCAGTTTTTTGCTGGATGTTTTTTCTTTGTGACCTTTTTACCATTTGGTTTATATGTTAAAAGTACATATATACTTTATTGACTAAGCACATCAACATATCTACAGATGAGCACCTTTGCAATCAACACAGGCAGTGATTTAAGAGCTCAACGTACACTACATGAGATAGGCCATGATCAACAAAACATGCTGTGATGATTATCTTTTTAACCGCTCCACATCATGTGCAGCAAGGCAATGAACTGATTGGCTCTCAGCGTAATGATGTAACTGCCATATATGTACGCAAAGGATTCTCCGTGAAAACTACAGGATAACAGACGTGCAATTAATAGTTCAGCTGAAGCATGTCATGGAGTCCACAGCATAACACATAATACATGAAGTATGTGACAACTGTGAATAACACATACATATATATATATATATATATATATATATATATATATATATCTACATATATATATATATATATATATTTATATATATATATATCTATATACTTATATACATACGTACCCACATATGTAGTATGTATGTATGTGTATATATATATATATATATATATATATATATATATATATATATATATAAAATTGCTATGTCATGGGTAATCAGTTCTATGTAGTACAATAACACAGATTTTACAAATCAGGAAATGTACCTCAGCAGTACCAGTCATTGCCAAAGAAAGGAATAAAATAGGTATGCAGGGATTTTAATGGTGTGTTACTATTACACAACACAAATGACAATTTCAAGTGCCAAGTTAGGTCAAGCATTGTAAAGGTGTCATTGCACACACATATATGTATTTGTACATCTGATCATTATTCATACACTGGACATGCACATCTATTTTGTGTGTGTATTAATGTATGACTCTGTCTAGCTGTCTATACACACACACACACACACACACTTTCATAATGTTTGTATATGCATGTGTGTGTGTATATATATATATATATATATGTGTGTGTATATATATATATATATATATATATGTGTGTATATATATATATATATATATATATATATATATGCGTGTGTATATATATATATATATATATATATATATATATATATATATATATATAAAGAGAGAGAGATGTGTGTGTATACATACATACATGCATTCACATATCATCTTGTATAGCGATATACAGGGTATGAATATTCCAATAACATTCACAACATATAATGGATCTCCATGGAATGTAGATACAGTTGAGGACTGTGCTTACTGTATCCTTTAGAAACACGAGCTGCAGGCATACTGTGTGCACATTATAGAGCAAATGCATGTATATGCATAACGTGTATTTGTATCTCACCTGTACTTAACCTAAACAGTTGGATTACAGTGGGTACATGTGATCATCAAATTCTTAGGATCATAGGAGGTTACTACGCTAATAGTCCTGAGGTCCTTACAAGCCTAACCAAGTTTTATTTCCTCTTTTAATGGTGCTATTAGTATACCTGACTCAACATCTGCTGCCCCTGTCCAGAATGGATGCAGGTGAAACTCCGAAGGTGAATTTGCGATTTCCCATCCAGTTATCCAGATTACTGTTGAAAAGCGTCAGTGAAGGACTCTGTTTTACTAGGACTGCAAGCTTATTCCAGATTAGGGGGAGCCTCTGGGAGATGAACCTGTCTCTCCATCAGTTCCTGTTAATGTTACATTGAGTTTGCTAGCGCGTTTTCAGTGAATGTATGCAGTATAGCATTTCCATCAGGGCAGGGTCTACGGTTGCCCTATAGGCAAGACAGAGGTCACCATCAGGTCCTGTTAACGTTGCTTGTCATGTTGAGTTCACTAGAGTGAGTGCAGCGAATATATGCAGTATAGCATTTCCATCAGGGCAGGATCTGCGGTTGCCCTATAGGCTAGACAGAGGAAGTCTGTAGAGACAGAGTAAGGTAACAGGGATTTTAGTCTATCAGTATAGGACAGGTGTTAGACACCTTGAACTTTCTTTTTAAGGTGCCTCTGAGGTCTCTGCAATTGTTGGAGGTGCCTGGCGAGGTACATACCAATGGGTGTGTTGTACTCTGTTGTTGTTGTGTCTTTCGGCTTTTCCCGGTTAGGGGTCACCACAGCGGAACTCCGGTCCGCTAATGATTGGCAGTAGATTTTTACATGCCAAGTTGCTGGCCCTGACGCACAACCTTCAACGAAGGTACGCCCATTCACGCATGTTTCCACACAGAAGACGCTCAAGCTAAGAATCAAACAGGACAACATCTTACTGTGAGGCGACAGTGCTACCGCAGCACCACCACCGCAGTTTGGTCTAATAAGGGTGGAGTACAGGGGGTTATAACCTCTTTGTTTCTGGAGGCAATGCCCTAATTGATGAGATGGGCAATGCAGAAGGCTTTCCTTAATACTGTGGAAACATGTTGGTCAAAGGAGAGGTTGCTGTCAACCTGTGTACCCAGATGTCTTACCACAGAGTGGGTACTTAAGGTGTTGTTGTTAATGTGGTACTTTCCAGGGATGTCTCCCTTGCTGAAAGGGATGATGATGATGATGCACTTTTTAGCTTTTAACATAAGCCTGTGACTTTGGCAAGAACTTCCTTTAGGGTGCCAATGTCACTAGGGGACTCAGTGATCGCACCCATTTTACAGTCATATGTAAACTTTGTTAGCCACATGCTTTTTGTTTTGCCCTGTACTTCTGAAAAGTAAATTCCAAACAATAGGGGCCCCAGCACCAAGCACTGTGGTACTCCACTGGTTACTGGTCTGAAGGTGGATGAAGAGTCCCTTATTTTAACTGTGTGTGTGTTCTGTTGGTGAGCCAGTTTGCAACCTACCTGATTATATACTGGTTTACATTCAACTGGGTAAGTTTATCAATGATACCTGAGTGGGGAATGGTGTAGAAGACCTTTGCCAGGTCCAAAGCAGGCATAGCTTTTCCCTCATCCAGTGCCTTGGTGACTGGGATGGGTCTAGTGATTGGAGGTCTCCTATATCCATATTGATAAGGTCCATGATGATTCTCTCCATGGCCTCGCATATGAGGCAGATCAGACATATGGATCTGTAATTCCCAGAGTCAGCATTAATACTGAAGCAATATTTGTAAATACAAATTTATTCAACTCTGACTGCCATCTTACCTCAGTAAAGACAAATTAGCTTAATAAAATCTGCCATATTTTTGTCACATACATAGTCCAGTGTTGAACCCGCTTTGCTACTGTTAAACCCCACCAATGACTGAATTTATGCCTAAGTATAGTAGGTGCAAGTATTACAGGTTTCTGATTGCACACACTTATTTGTGAATGTTTTTGTTGTCACTCTGGCCATATTTACTACACCCAATGCAAACAGATAGAAAATATATGTAATGTTCTATTTTATATATAATATACAGATGTGCACACATATCTGCATATCCATATGTATTGAATACATGCATTTGTCTATGAAATGAGATGTCCTATAATACTTTTGTGGCATTTACCAGATTCTGGCTGAATGCTGCCTTATTAGTGGCCTCACAGTTAAACAGACAAGTGTAAGACATCATATGGTGTGTTCAGTACATACTACAGATAAAGGTTAATTTGTGCACAAAAAGGGAACTTGGCTACGCTTAAAATGTCCCACAAGGGCAGCTAGCCTAGTGCTTACCTTTAACCCTATAAACCATTACAATATTCCTAAATTAGTAAGGCAGGATATAAGGGTGACAAGCTGTTAAGGTGTGAAAATTCTCACTTACTATAGGGTTCTGACACAGCATGGTAAACCTTGGCAGTCTAGTCTCATAGCTGCTGGAGCATTCTCTGATGCAGTTCATCATACTGACGGCACACATGGACACCTGAATGGTAAATCCAAGCACGTTTGCTGTGCTCTTTGGTGATGCTATTCCATATATCAGTCATTGCAAATGTCCACTGGCTTGCATCCTCTATTCATGAAGAAGGTACAGAGTCCAGTTAGGCGGTCAGATGTACCTCAGTCATCTCTTCATCAGCATTGTCCTTTGAAATGGCTACTAAAAATGGTCAGATCAGAAACTGCTCAATGAGGTGCGACTAAATTTGTAGAAAGCGGCGGGATGAAATGGAATACTCCCAGAGTAAGTTCCTAAATATGGTGCACTGAAAGTGAGTGACACTTATGGCACATGTTATGTACGTCCTCTCTAGCTTGAATAACATTGCTGATTCTCTCTAGCATATGCCAAGCTGCAGGTACCTAAACCAAAATTCGCAAGTTTGCAGTGGTACATACTGATGGAATTCAGAAATGTTCTCTGCTGATGAACCTCATTAAACATGTTAAGAGCAGAAAGTACTTAAAACAATTGTTAACATTAATAATAATTAATAAGTTATCTTTACAAATATAGACCCTTCCAGAGGTACGTCTCTTGAAATTCTACTTTACTTGCTGTATTGCACATATTCATTATGCTCATAAATTTATGCTGATTGCTTTGGATTCTGAAAGAATCGATTGGTATATCCAAATGTACGGCTCTTAACTGAGTCATGACATGTAGTTTACATGATGCTGCATTATGGGTACATTTTGAGTATGGTTTACAAGCACTAGCTAAAGATGTTTAGTGCAGTAAAATTCTGACCCTTGTCTGCTTTCATTCTGATGGCAATTTGTCCTCACAATTTAAAGTGGCATCCTATACATTGCACAGGTATTTGCAGCATATGTGGAGAGTATATGAGTATGTTATTACTGTCTTTAAAAATCTTAGGTGTCATTGTGTGTGTGTGTGTGTGTGTGTGTATTTATTTATTTTTAATTATGTATTTCAGGTGTATTATCTGCTGGTGACAGCTTTCTGAGCTTATTTACTTAGTATTGGCACAGATGAAAGGCCTGTATACATTCCTCAGAAAATTTATCTCCAGCAGCACAAATAGGCTGGTGCAGCAGTTTAATTGATGGGCCTGTAGGGTGTAGGATGTCACAGTTTGGGGTTCGAACACCACATCTGCTGCACGTATGATGGTGTGGTGTTACTCATGTATGGTTGTCTACTTTTGTGTGTGTCATTCTTTGCTTAGTGTTTATCATATCATAATGTTTTCAAGCGCTAGTACATATCATCTATATTGCTAAAGTGACAATGCCCACTCCTTCAGGTACAGCACAGAAGGTATGTTGCCATGAAGTGACATTAAAATGTATGTCTTGTGCATACATATTTAACTTTATCCTACAAATAAGCACTCAATAGGTGTACCACAACTGGTGCTCATACGCTCTAGATGTACACTTTTGTGTGTTCTAGATGAGTCAGTCACTCTTCAGGAAGGAGAATGTCTCCCTGATGAAAATGAAATAATTATTGATGCATTATGAAGTTTGGAGGCACAGGACATTGAATAATATTGTCAGCATAGTCAGTGCTGTGGGTGGGCATACCAGGACTCAGAGGGAATGTTGGCTTCAATTCAACTTCATGGTTCTTCTTGCAGTTAAAAATGTCAGCCACAACAAATGACACTGTGATGCCATGAGGGTCCTGCAATTCTGCCACTGGCAGATGTGCAATTGTTTCTGGCATCATATCACCACATCTGTTGGATTTGGTGCATACCATTTGATGGCATTGAGGTTGGCCTACCTAGTCCCCATGGTAAGTCATTCACTAAGCTATATAACATTTACACAATAGCAGTCATATGTGTCACACATTAACATAATTTGCATGTTAATGTCTTTGTTAACTTCACATTCCAGTAGGAGCCATCATGTCTCCATTGATACTGATGTGCCAGGTAAATGTTCTCCTATCTGACATAAATATACCTTTATATGTCCTGTGCTGCCTTTATCCTCTCCAGTCCTCTGTTCAGGACCATTACACACTGGAAGGCCACAGGCATGACAGCCAGGCATGTCTTGCATTACAGTGCTGTAGACTGAAGGGGTATAACTGGCAATCATTTGAGCAACATTTTTTGTTTGGGTCATAGTGTTGCACATTAACGTCAGTTACATGTTATGTCTTCCACATCTTCACATTCCAGTAGGAGTCTCCATGTCTCCAGTGATCACATGCCAGGTAAGTGTTCCCCTAGCTGTCATGTTGCTATACCTTTGTATACCTTGTGCTGCCTTCATGCTCACATGGCCTGTGTTGCAGGTCCTTCACATGCTGTTATTCTACAGGCATGACAATCAGGTGCATATACAATTACAGTGATGTGGATGTGAATACATCGCTGTCATGTGTAACATACTATTACCATACATCTTCGAATATCAATGTGGGTAACGCATGCTTGTATTTTTGACTCTGTACCTCATCCACTTCCCTCTTCCTCCCCAGACGTACCCATTGATCTTGATGCAGGATGTGATGTATTCCATAGAGGCAGCACATTCAGTGACACAGAGAGCAGTGTACTTGGGTTTACTTTGTCCAGCCTCACTGGTGACAGTCCTGCAGGCCAAAGTATTTCTTCCCAGAGGGAAGACAGTGAATGTGGCCAGTCTGCTGGTAGTGGATCATCAGCTACTAGTAAGAAGATGACCTTGAGTTGCAGTGGTGGTAAGACAGCTCCACAATGGACAGCATGTGTCCAATTGGCAGCACATGGAAGTGTGTCAGAAGGTGTACATGTGCTGTTACTGGCAAATGATCGGTCACAACACCATAATGGCACAGAGCTGCATGCACTTGCTCTTGCAGCTGACTATGTAGCACATGTAACACATTCGTGTGTTGTAAGAGAATCAGGAGTGAAGGCATGGCAAGGTCATGGCAGCACTGGCAATACATTGAGCCAGTGTGTGTTAACTGCATACTGTGTAGAGCAGCTTGTCTCAGCTGTGCCTGAGCAGTGCCACAGTTGTACTGTATTCTCAGTATGCTACCATGTGGTAGAAGGATACCGCCTCTTGTGCACCCTATTCATAGTACTTATCCATCCTTAGTCCATGTACTGCAGTGTGCACATACAGCTACTCTGGGTTGGCATGCTCAGAGCCAAACTGGCCGTCATGTAGCATGTCATGTACCATTGCACATATGCCTGCTGTGTCCTACAATGCAAAGGACACCATGGGACAGAGGTTTCCTCATGTGGCAGTTATCCCAGTGTGTGTGTGTGTGTGTGTGTGTGTGTGTGTGTGTGTGTGTGTATGCTGTTGTGTTACCTTACACCTCTGGCAATAACTATCATTGTACTGAGCATGACACACTGCATTAGTGGCGTTTGACAAATCCTTTATCACAGGAACACTAATTTTGTATTATTTTACTCAAATCATGTCACTGCAAAATTCACAGTGAAATATTGTAAAATCATATGATATTTGTATTATTAGTTCATGCGAATGCCGCGTCCAGCAAATGCTTGTCATAATGTACTGAAGCATTCCTTTAATGTTAGTTTGCTACTTTCATTGTCATTAGTCGCACACATAGTGCTTTGAAATCAGGTACAATTGAGCTGTATCTGCAGTTAGGCTATGCCATCCTCACACACTCATTAGTGTATACACCTGACTTTCAGTTCTTTTAAATTACATCCGACTTAGTCCATTGACATCCTACTGTGGTACATTGTGCTGAGTGTAACTTTCTTTTGAAACCTTGCCTGTGAATGTATTATATCTATCTGTCTCTCTCTCTCTCTCTATCTATCTATCTATCTATCTGTGTGTGTGTGTGTGTGTGTGTTGTATATATATATATATATATATACACATGGGTCCCCTTCGAATGGTCGACATTTCACAATGTCGATATTCATATGTCCGAGACCATGTGATCGACATTTGAAATGTCGACCATGGGGAACCGGCATCTCCCTACAGTGCGGAATGGACAGATTTCCACTTCCACACTGTACTGCAATGTGGGAGTTGGTATATTTAAGTTCCGGGGGTGTGGAGGGTGCAGGGAGATGAAGCCCCCCAGCTAGCAGCATTAAGGTAAGTTTTTTTTTTTTTTTTTTTTTTTTTATGTTCTACTTGTATGGTCGACATTTCAAATGTCGATTATATGGTCTCGATGATATGAATTTCGACATTGTGAAATGTCGACCATATCAAGTAGACCCATATATATATATATATATATATATATATATATATATATATATATATATATATATATATACATACACATATATATATATATATATATATATATACACACAATCTTTTTTTGCATATGTTATCATTTCTGTTTAAATAAAAATCTTAATGCTGCATTTATGCCATATTCAAATAAATACCAGCAGGTGGCATCAAATGTACATTATTTAGATTTTCTAAACACCTGCAGTCCTTGAATTATTCAGAAACACTTTTGATACACTTAGCATACCATTAACGGCCATTCACTACTGTGCTATAACATACCATTAACGACCATTCCCTACTTTGCTATAACATACCATTAACGGCCATTCACTACTGTGCTATAACATACCATTAACTGCCATTAACTACTGTACTATAACATACCATTAACGACCATTCACTACTGTGCTATAACATACCATTAATGACCATTCACTACTGTGCTATAACATACCATTAACGGCCATTCACTACTGTGCTATAACATACCATTAACTGCCATTAACTACTGTACTATAACATACCATTAACGACCATTCACTACTGTGCTATAACATACCATTAATGACCATTCACTACTGTACTATAACATACCATTAACAGCCATTCACTACTGTACTATATCATATCTGCTTTTTCTTTTATTGATGCCATTACTCATTTTCAAAATGTTGGTTTCTCATCTTCATTTTCCACATCTTCGGAGTTGCACTACTCTTCATGTTTTCCGTTAATTTCTGTTGGTTTATTACATCTTTCTGTTGTTGTTTTGTAATATTGCTGTCTTTCTAACATTTTGGAATATTGTTACCTCCTTTCTTTTTGCACTTCAGTACTTGGTGTGAGTGCCACTATGATGATGTCCCTTCCACTTGTGGTGTCCACAGTCCTACCATGTGCATGCCTCTACGGTGTGCCACAACTCAGGCCACATTATTACATTCTGGTAAAAATAGTACCATATATCTGTGCACACATACACACATATATACACACAACCCTTAAAGAGAGGGGGAAGGGGGACAAACCTAATGCTAAGAAGGCATGAATAGATTCAGTCATTTAATTTACTGTGAGTACCTCACACACCTGTAATGTGGTATATCATCCATTCATGCCTTCACAGAAGTCCTTTGTCTTTTTACTAGAATATCAAGCTGTTAATCTGTAGATTAGGTGGAGTCCACAGCTAACATCTTTTGGAAGACTTATACGACCAAAATAATACCAACTTGTACAGAAAACCATTGGAAGCCGTAACTCTTTAAAAACGCTGAATTTATTTAAAACACTAAATAAACACGTTTTTCATCTGGCACGAATGGCTAGACTTCTTCAGAACAAAAACTAAGCATTGTCAGTTAAAATTCAAACCCTCATATATATAAATTCCCCACCAAATGTTTTATTGCCACTGCTTCTTCTTAAAGGTATACACTGTTAAAACCAATGAAATATTAGACATAGAAAAAGTTGCTTTTGTTCCCAAAATGTGCACACATAAATCTATAGACTGCAACAACCCCCTTCATTTCATTAAAATGAAATGATCATACCAACCAATTTATTTATTGTTCTACCCCATTGTTATAATAATGAGGTTGCAGTACACACAAAACTTGGCATCATGTTCTAAATAAAATCCCAAATATGTATTTTTCTGTATTACGACTCATACAAACCAGAGCATATAAACTACGCTCCATACCATGTATAAACCCATCCATTCATACTACATGACTACGCTAAATACCGTATATCTATGTGCTAAATTGGCTCAAAAATGACATAAAAAAATTAAAATTGAAAACATAAAAACAATATACACATAATCCACCTAAGCCAAAAAAAACATATATACTTTGACACCTTTCATTGTGGCTATCAAAAATCTTTACATTATTGCTTATTTAATAATGAGAAACATGACGTTAAATCATCTATCCAAACTTTTGAGCTTTAAAAGACACATCAGTGAACACTTGTCATTTAAACCTGGATTTGTGTACACATTGAGCTTGATTTGCCACAATAACTCCATTTTCTCAAGTAACAGACCAAAAGACCCCCCCCCCCCTCACATCTCGTTTCACTTGGTCGATTACCTTGAAACGGAATCTGTGGTTAGGAAAAGCCAAGATGTGTCTGGCAAGGGCATTTTCTTCTTTATTTAAATTAATACTTCTCTGATGCTCATAAACCCTGTCTCTTAATCTACGCTCCGTCTTCCCTATGTAAAATGATGGGCAACATTGGCAGATGGCTAAATATACAACTCCTTATGAGTTGCAATTAAATTTGCCTTTAGTATGCAGCCTTAGCCCATTGATCACTATGTTAACCCCTAGTGCCATAAAGTGACAATATGAACAATTGCCGCATTGTGTCATCCCTCTATTAGCTACTGAAGGATTGACCTGTTGTTTATTCTGTAGCAGTTCTTTAAAACTTAATCCCCTTCTCCACACTATTTTTGGAGATGTTCCTAATTTGGATGTTAATGTATTGTCATCATTTAATATGGCCCATTTTTTCATTATGATTTTTCTTATACTGACATAATCTAAGGAGAACCTCAAAATACAAGCCAAATTAAAATCGGCTTTGTTTGGTTGTTGTATCATCCCTTGAGACACTGGACTTATCTGCCAGTCAAGTTGATTATTCAAACAGGTACTTTGCTGTTTCAATATGGGTTTATAAAAACCATTAGTTCTTTTAAATGTGACTTCTTCTATTAGTTCTTCTATCAAAGTGATAGGATATGCCCTGCTCATGAACATTTGTTTTAAATTAAAACATTCCTCTATAAAATCTTTCTCTGAGGTGATCATTCGCGCAGCCCGTACCAGCTGACCTTTGACCACTAACTTTTTTTCATGTTTGGGGTGTGCGCTGGAGTAGTGCAAAAATTTATTAGAATATGTGGGTTTTCTAAATATTTTTGCTTCATCTTCTTTGTTTAAATCATTTTTAATAAGTGTCACATCCAAATATGCAGTTGATGTTGTATTAAATGTATATGTTAATTGCGGAAAATCTGTGGAACTATTTAGTGTATTGATCAAATTCTCAGCAATATGCTCATCTCATTCAATAATCATAAAAATGTCATCAATAAATCTCACATAGAGTTTAACTGTGCTTCTAAGCGCATAGTTCCCGAACACATATGTATTTTCCTAAAATGACATTACCAAATTGGCAAAACTAGATCCACATGGAGAGCCCATAGCTACTCCTTTTTTTGGGATGTAAAATTGATTATCAAATAAAATGAAGTTATATGACAGAATGACATCCAGAAGCTCTTGTACCAAAGAGATTTCATCTTCTGGAGCACCTTTTTGTCTCATTCTTGCTGTTGCTCATTCAATTCCTTGCTGATGCGGTATACTAGTATATAACTCCTTTACATCTACTGTTAAAAAATTATTTTCCTGTTGGTATGTAAAGTTATTAATTTTCTTTAAAAAAAAAACCAAGAATCTTTTACTATCCACTGCTCCATTGCCACATATCTTTTCATTATTGTGTCTGCCAATTTGGCACAAGCATGCATAGATGATCTCCTTCCATCCACTGTTGGTCTAAAAGGGGGGGGGGGTCAATGGCATTTTTATGAATTTTCGGGACACCAAACATGCAAGGTACTCTTGGTGACTCGACCACTAAATAATTGAACATATGCAAGTCTATTCTTGCTTCAATAAACAATTAATTCAAGAAGCTCTTAATAAATTGATTTGACCTGTTATATTCATTAATCGATGATACCTCATATGTGTCAGTAGTCAAAATTTCTTTGATTTTACTGACATAATCTGGTGTGTCCATAACTACCAACCCCCCTCCTTTATCTGGGTTCATCACCCTCACATTCGCTGCCAAAATCACTTCCAGGCTTTCTTTTTCATCCTTGCTCAAATTGTATTTATAGTCTGATTTTATTTCACTTAATTTCCTCAAATCTAGCTCGCAAAATTTTTCAAAGGTATATAATGTATTATGCAATGGTGGATTAAAACAACTGGAAACCCTTAACTGGACATTATTTGTATATTGACTACCTAACAGCTGTCTTAAGTTCAATTTTCTCACAAATAACTTTTGATCACAAATTGTTTGTGCTAAATTCATTTTACATGCTGGAACGAAAGTTAGGCCTTTAGACAATGTGTCCACCAGTTGTTCTGATACACTGAATGATGAAAAATTAAAAACAGAAAAATCCCCGTTTATTTTTAATCACATTACATGTTCTATGCTGCTTAGTCAATAGTATCTCCTGTTGTTGTAATTCCTTCTCTTGTTCCATTGTTTCTTTTGATTGCGTCTTGGAAAACCCTGTTTCGAATTTGAGGTAGATGGCTGTTGGTTGGTTCTTGTTTCACTACTGTTATTGTTATTATTACATGTTCTAATCCTTTCGCGTCTCCTTACATTGTCATTATTGACTTCTTCATTATTGAAAATGTTTTGAGTGTCTTCTTGCTGTGATGCACCACCGCACTTTGGTGAGCTTCTGAAATTATATCTCTATCTCCATTAGAATTCACAACTTGTTGTTTGGACCACGATTGTGATCCTGGGGGTGGGGGATAAGCTTGTCCCTGTGTTGTATTGCATCTGATCCCTTTGAAGCTTCTTCATTTTAGTTTGTCTTATTTTTTCTAAGTGCTGCTCAATACTTTGGAAGCAACGAAGATGTTCATATTTGTATGTCCCAAAGTCAACATGTTGTTTAATTTGTCCATCTTGGGATTCAATGCACTGTTCCAGTTCTTTATTTATCAAACTATAATGTTTAATCATTGTTTGTAATAATTGCAAGCCTTGTTGGTTAAAAATCTTGATTAAATCCTGATGGAATACTGATCCTGGCAACAGACCCGTAGGGTATCGCCAGGTTCTGAGCCCTTTCGGCACAATTTCAAGTTTCAGGCATTCTTGAAAATACTCAATTTCCAAGTACAATTTTTTTATATTTCAGCATGTTATGATCAAGTGAATTTAAAAGTTCTGGTAATGTTTTGTCCAATCTATCTCTACCTGATGTTCCATTGGCCAAGTTATTCGCTCCCAACAAACCTATTGGGGGCATTAACCAGTCTTTCATATTTGGCACTTGTGTAACCTCACTTGTAGAAACCTGCATTGATTGATGATACATAGTTACATTATTGTGTACCATTGGCCTGTTGACATTATCATTAGCGCTGACAGCATTAGTATTTGACACATTAGATGCATCTCTTGCTTGCATTAATTGTTTATGCTGTCCGCTATTTTGTTCATTATTGAAATTGTGTACAGTACCTGTTTGCGTTGATTGTATGGAAGGCAGTACAATCATTTGCCCCACTTGTCCTGGGTGGAAAGTATTAGGATCCGCTTGCCCAGTTTGTCCTAACTGGGAAGGATTAGAAGCGACCATTCGGTCCTGTTGTTGCTGTTGCACGGTAACAACCGTGTTCAGACTTTCATTCATCGTCTCTACTTTCTGAGACAGCAGCTCGATCACCATAGTAAGCTTGTACATTGATTCCGATTCTCCATTTGAATCTTTTAAAATACTAGGCATACTCTCAAAAGAGTTATTGGCCATAGCGGACCACAAACTACTACTTATACGACCAAAATAATACCAACTTGCACAGAAAACCGCTGGAAGCCATAACTCTTTAAGAACGCTGAATTTATTTAAAACGCTAAATAATCACGTTTTTCGTCTGGCACGAATGGCTAGACTTCTTCAGAACAAAAACTAAGCATTGTCAGTTAAAATTCAAACCCTCATATATATAAATTCCCCGCCAAATGTTTTAATGCCACTGCTTCTTCTTAAAGGTATACACTGTTAAAACCAATGAAATATTAGACATAGAAAAAATTGCTTTTGTTCCCAAAATGTGCACACATAAATCTATAGATTGCAACAACCCCCTTCATTTCATTAAAATGAAATGATCATACCAACCAATTTATTTATTGTACTACCCCATTGTTATAATAATGAGGTTGCAGTATATACAAAACTTGGCATCATGTTCTAAATAAATCCCAAATATATATTTTTCTATATTACAACTCATACAAACCAGAGCATTTAAGCTACGCTCCATACCATGTATAAACCCATCCATTCATACTACATGACTACGCGAAATACCGTATATCTATGTGCTAAATTGGCTCAAAAATGACATAAAAAATTAAAATTGAAAACATAAAAACAATATACACATAATCCACCTAAGCCAAAAAAAATATATACTTTGATACCTTTCATTGCGGCTATCAAAAATCTTTACATTATTGCTTATTTAATAATGAAAAACATGACGTTAAATCATCTATCCAAACTTTTGAGCTTTAAAAGACACATCAGTGAACACTTGTCATTTAAACCTGGATTTGTGTACGCATTGAGCTTGATTTGCCACAATAACTCCATTTTCTCAAGTAACAGACCAAAATAACCCCCCCTCACATAATTGTTTTTATGTTTTCAATTTTAATTTTTTATGTCATTTTTGAGCCAGTTTAGTACATAGATATACGGTATTTAGCGTAGTCACGTAGTATGAATGGATGGGTTTATACATGGTATGGAGCGTAGCTTAAATGCTCTGGTTTGTATGAGTCGTAATATAGAAAAAATATATATTTGGGATTTTATTTAGAACAAGATGCCAAGTTTTGTATATACTGCAACCTCATTATTATAACAATGGTGTAGTACAATAAATAAATTGGTTGGTATGATCATTTCATTTTAATGAAATGAAGGGGGTTGTTGCAGTCTATAGATTTATGTGCGCACATTTTGGGAACAAAAGCAATTTTTTTCTATGTCTAATATTTCATTGGTTTTAACAGTGTATACCTTTAAGAAGAAGCAGTGGCATTAAAACATTTGGCGGGGACTTTATATATATGAGGGTTTGAATTTTAACTGACAATGCTTAGTTTTTGTTCTGAAGACGAAAAACGTGTTTATTTAGCGTTTTAAATAAATTCAGCGTTCTTAAAGAGTTACGGCTTCCAGCAATCTTTTGGAAGACTGCTGTCGCAAAGCTCCAGTCACCTTGTGTAGGTACAGTATAGCTTTTAATACCTAGTGAATGTGTATGCTAAGGGCCATCTCACTGCTTTTCAGCTGTATGAAACTGACATACTTCAGAAAAAAAATTGTAGAGACAACAATACCTGTTGTATGCAGAGCTATAACAGGCTCCTGAAGTGTCTCACCTATCAAATCATAAAAAAAAAACATATAAACAGAAATTCAGTTTTAAACAATTTACTTGCACACAGGAGATATTTTCTTTCAGAGTAAGATAAAAAGCTAATAAGGCTTCCTAAACTCTTGAAATGTGGAATTGTAAACCAAAAAAGTGCTAAATGCAGTCACCTATGTTCAAAGAATGAAGATAAACATGAGGAGGCTGGATTGTCTATTACAGGGCAAAATCTAACTTGACCTAAAAAGTAAAGGAATACTTTGTAAAAAGGGTACCCAAAATTTTTATAGAAAACCTTACAGGGTATGGAGCACACACAGACATGTGATTCAGAAAGTCTTTTGTAACTGAGGTAACTGCAAAAAGGAGAACCATTTTCCAGGAAAGAAATTTCAAGAAAACAAAGTCAGGCTCTAGCAAGATTCCTTTGTAAGCAAATTTAAAATCTCGAAAAAGGAGCATGGACTTCTTATGAGTGTTAATGTAAAATTAATAAATAAATAGCTTAGAAAATAACTTAACTATGGCATGTAACGCTAAAGCACATTCCTGTGGTAGGCAGACTGCCAGTGGACTTTTATGAAAGAAAGGGAATTCTGTAAATTAAGTAGAAGAACCACATAGACTAGAATGTTATAAATATTTACCTGCAGAGAAACCAATTTGTTATTATAAAAACTTGATACCACCCCACCCCCATTTTCTGTAGAATAAGCATGCTGTCCCTGAAAGGAAGGGGAAGAATCTGGTTCACTCACTCTAAAATCAGGGAACCACTGTTATGTTGATCATTAGGGAAAATCACAATTAAGCACATTTTTACTTACTTAATTTATCAAAACGCTGTAAAGCAAAGGTGGTGATGGTGAGGTTGTGAACATAAACACCCCCCAGCGTTTTGCAGGTGTGTTTTATAGATCTCTTGAAATTGAAAGTTGCACAGCTGTGGTATAAAGAATTAGATACCAGCACTCTTCACAGGAAGATGAGAAAATGGACACTCAGGAACCTGTTTTGTGTTCATTGCAGCTTAATCAATTTAGGAAATTGTTTTGCCCATTGTCTTTAAATTTGATTTAATATATATATATATATATATATATATATATATATATATATATATGTGTGTGTGTGTATGTGTGCATTTGATAACTGGATAAGTGGCTTGATCTAGGGACCTTTTTTAGCCATGACCTGTACACAGTGGCAATGTTGAAGTTTATTTGAAAATCTTTATGCAGTCTGCTTTCTATTAGAGTATAAAAATGGCATTAAAATATTACATTAGGCTGAGAATAAAAACAAGGCTTGTAGTTGTTTAGAATAGTAAAGGTTCTTTGTGAGGGGTAGCTGTTGAACTATGCAAGTGCTTCAAACTGAGGCCAAAGTTGATAAGTTTTTGGAGTAGGATTGTATGATCAACACTCTCAAAAGTTCTTCTGGGATCCATTAAGATCCCACTGTTCGTGTTGGTGTGTTTAAATTGGGAGCAACTCCTGTGATCAGGGAGAGGTTAACTATATGAACTTGTGGGTTTGGATGTGAATGGATTTACCATGTGGATGTACATAGGTTTACCTTTCTATTTAGCCACATTTTCAAGAAGTTTCCTAATGGATTTTGATGTAGTTACCTGAACGTAAAAGGCAGACATATTAAACTGGGATGTTATGTACATGGGTCAGAGCCGAATCATGATCAAATGGAGCCCTAGGCAGGGTAATGGATGCACCCTCCCCATTGCATGTAATACAACACCACTTGTTGGGGTGCGTTTTAAGTTTGTAGTTTTTAAATATTTTCCAGTAAGCATTGAAACAAAATGTATGAAATAATGATCTCAAAACTACCCATTTCAGAACATTTCAGCCATAAAATGTCACACAAACTTCTGTCATTACAATCCACCAATAATAGCCAATATGCACAATCTCTGCAAAATTAAGAATCATCTGAATAATTCCACATTAATGAGAACTGTAACTAATACAGAGGTTGTTGCTGACAAACAACTTTGTGTTTCAGTGTTTTATCTACAAATGCAGTGCCTGCTGCTCTTGAAGAATAAATTACTTATGTTGCATTAAAAGATGTGCTGGTAAAATTGTAATAAGGAATGGCTAGCAAACCAACAACAGGTTCATAATTACTAGGCATCTCATCCAAAGGAGGACGCACTCAGGAGTGCAGCACCCTCCCCCCTCTCCCATGCTGCACAGTAGTGTCAGCAACCAGTCTACCTTTTGTAGGAAGAGAACCCACAATCTTCTCCCCCAAAAGCAATTTTGCTACCTATTACACAACTGACACTGAACAACACAGCTTTGAAACTCTATCACTGACATTGACAGATTGTAATCATCAAAAGTGTAGAAAATAAGAAGGTGCACCATGAGCCAAAAGGCTTAAAGAAGATGAATCTCCAGTAGATAAAACACAGGTTTATTGGTACACAACACGAACAGACTGCAGTAGGGTAAGCGCTTTCACGTTATGTTTAACGCTTCATCAGACATCAAGGCAGCCTCAAACCATCTGTTTAAATAAATATGACTCACAGGTCATGTGCTTAAACTAACAAATCAAAATAAAAACAATAGTAATATAAATTATTAAAATGCAAACATCATAAAATCTTAAAAACACATGTTAATGTCTTAAAGGTCTGTTGGCTAAAAAAGGTTTAAGTGCTATTCTATCATTTAAACCAAATTTATGCGCTTGTAATTTTAGTATCCACTTCCCTTCTCTTTCCTCAACTTTGTTTTTGATGTCCCCTAGTCTGCCATTTTTAGCTACCAGCTCAAGAACCTGAAATTTGAAACAATGTGCTGGTCCTAGTTCCTTTATGTGTTTAGCCAGGGCATTGGTAGTATTGCATTTAGCTATGGCATATATATACTCAATACGCAATACGCAATATACGCAATACTACCAATGCCCTGGCTAAACACATAAAGGAACTAGGACCAGCACATTGTTTCAAATTTCAGGTTCTTGAGCTGGTAGCTAAAAATGGCAGACTAGGGGACATCAAAAACAAAGTTGAGGAAAGAGAAGGGAAGTGGATACTAAAATTACAAGCGCATAAATTTGGTTTAAATGATAGAATAGCACTTAAACCTTTTTTAGCCAACAGACCTTTAAGACATTAACATGTGTTTTTAAGATTTTATGATGTTTGCATTTTAATAATTTATATTACTATTGTTTTTATTTTGATTTGTTAGTTTAAGCACATGACCTGTGAGTCATATTTATTTAAACAGATGGTTTGAGGCTGCCTTGATGTCTGATGAAGCGTTAAACATAACGTGAAAGCGCTTACCCTACTGCAGTCTGTTCGTGTTGTGTACCAATAAACCTGTGTTTTATCTACTGGAGATTCATCTTCTTTAAGCCTTTTGGCTCATGGTGCACCTTCTTATTTTCTACACTTTTGACTTCTTTTCAGTTTGAAGGTGCTTTATCCAGCAGGAGTTGTTTTTTACATATTGAGATTGTAATCATCAGTGATTAACAAATAAATAAAATTAAAGGAGACTTGGCAGCCATTAATTATTAAGGTTCAGCATTTGACTCTGAGCAGTCATTTAACTAGACAGTGCCCCTAAATGGGGAATTTTAAACACACACCTGTCTACTCTGAAGGAATGAGCAGCTTTGCACTCATCAGTTGTATTTCCATCTTTATCTCCCCAATTTCCAGTTTCTACTTAAATCTCATGTGTGGGTTTAGATGATGTTAGGACATTGTCCGAATGAGAAGGTTTCTGGGGCTTACATAAATCATGAGGTAAGGAAGTTCTCCTGTGAGTTCCTTATACTTGCTATGTTTATGAAGGATCCTATAGGGTTTTATTTATTTACTGAGTTTTTTTTTCATTTTACAGTGAAGCTGGGCCCCCCCCCCAGCCTACATGGGCCTTAGGCAGCTGCCTAGGTCACCTAGTGCTGGATCAAGCTCTGCATGTGGTATAGCCTGTATGAAGTAGGGTTCTGCGAGGTTTTGCTATTACACAGAGCATTGTGGAGGTACATGAAGCAAAGCATCAGGGAATTATGGGGAATGATTAGTGTACCTGGTGGGTATGACACTAGATGCTATGTAAAATAATACAAGCTTGTTATTAATAGACTGTCTCCTGGAAGAGAAGCAATTGTGTTTGAATATACTTTGCAGATATTAACAATATTGTACCTAATTGCCAGCTGTCATCACAGAACTGTATTTCCTAAGCAGTAGAAAGTAACGTTAGCCAATGTTGTCAACCAAATAAAGTAAAATTTCATTAAAAAAGAGCCATTGCCAAGAGATGAGTGCAAGACAACTGTTACAAAACATGTGAAATATACCAGTGTATTGGCAAAAGTGACTGTTAACTGCCAGTGTCTATTGCGTCATTGTATATGCAAATTCTGCTAATTGAATCTTCCTGAGTAATGAATTTTCACTTGTACAAAACTACCATTTACAGATGGATGCCATACTTATGTAACTACTAACACCATGCACAAACAGTGCAGTTAAACTGAGGCTGATGCATGGTGTGTTGCTATAAAATATAGTGTTAAGATAGCACTGTCATTCTGTCTAGAAGTGGGACACCCAACACTTTGAAAAATAAACTGTAGTTCAGATTAATAACAGCAAATTCTAACAATTGGTGTTACACCTCCTTTCACCCCCCATGCACCCCTACACCCCTGCTACTAATATATATTTATATATTAATTCTGAGATCACAATAACTTGGAGAAGGGGGAATATCCTGAGGTACTGCTGCTTCAGATTTAGTGTATATTCCCCGCAGAATTTCTGCAGGCTCCCATTGTCATCTGTAGAGACACTCCATGATAGTAGTTTGCATAAAGCCATAAACATTATTTGCTTCACACTTTCAGCATTTGTGAATCTTTATATTATGTAAATTACATTTTGTGTATTTCTAAGATGTGTTATAATATGTTACTATGTAGAAAGTATAAAATTTATATAGTTTGCTTACATACCACTCATTCATTTGTTATACGATAGTAAACATCACAGTTCATAGGATCATAGGAGGTTACTAGGCTAATGGCCCTGGGGCCCTTACAAGCCTAGCTTTATCCCCAAAAAAAGAAACCTCAGTCAGCACCTGTCACCCCTGTCAGTGAGGGACAAATGTGGAACCCCTGGGACAAATTTGTGGTTTCCCAGCCACTCATCAAGGTTGCGCTTGAAGAGGGTCAGCAGGGTACTCTGTTTGATATGTATGGGAGTCTATTCCAGAGACGAGGCAGCCTCTCGGAGACAAACCTGTCTCTCCAGCAGGTTTTGTTGATGTTGCATATTAGATTTAGGCCTATTGAGTGAGTAATGCATGAAGAGTTAGACTTATGGATATGGAGGATCTCTCGCAGGGCAGGGTCTGATATTGCCTTGTAGGCGAGACACAGATCACCTTTGAGCAATCTGTATGGTACCGAGTAAAGTGATAGTGATTTGAGCCTGTCCGCATAAGACAGATGTTGGAGGCCATGGATTCTTTTTGTGAGGTATTTCTGTTGCCCTTCCAGTTGGTGCAGGTGTTTGGAGAGGTACATACCAAACAGGGCATTATACTCAATTATATGTCTAATGAGGGAGAAGTACAGAGAGGTAATAACCTCCTTTGTTCTGGATGCAATCCCTTTACTTATGAGATGAACCAAGTAAAAGGCTTTTCTGACCACTGCCGCCACATGATGGTCAAATGTGAGATTGTTGTCAACCTGAGTACCCAGGTCTCTCACCACACGTTTTGCACTTAGGGTGTTGCCGTTAATGTGGTAATCAGTAGGGACCATGTTTTTGCCGAATGGTATGATAATACATTTTTTGTGTTTAACTTAAGGCCATGACTTTGGCACCAGTTATTTTTAGCTGTGAGACCCTCTTGCAGTATGTTAATGTCACTTGGGGAGTCAGTGACAGCACCCAACTTACAGTCATCCACAATCGTGGTCAGCCACAGGCCCTTGGTCTTTGCCTGGACCACTGAGATGTAGATGCCAAACAGTAGGGGTTCCAGGACAGATCCCTGGGGAACACCACTAGTAACAGGTCTGCTGTCAGAGGTAGTGGTGCCTATTTTGACCTTGTGGGTCCTATCTGTATGCCAGCTGACCACCCATCTGATGAGATAGGGATTAACACCAAGTTGTGTTAGCTTTTCAATGATGCCCGAGTGGGGAATTGTGTCAAAGGCCTTGGCCAGGTCAAGGTAAGCTGTATGTAGTGACTTTCCATCATCCAGGGCCTTGGTGATAGTCTCAAAGAAGTCACCTAGGTTCAATAGGCAAGATATTCTCATGATGAATCTGAATTGGATGGGGTCGAGTGTTGTTTATGAGATCCATAATAATACACTCCATGGCTTTACAGATCAGACTTGTCAAGCTAATGGGGGAATAGTTTCCAGGGTCAGTAGTGGCACCACATTTATGCATGGCATTTCTCCACTCTGCAAGAATGAAGCCTGTAATTAGGTTGTGGTTGAATAGGGTGCTCAGTGGCGAAGCTAGTTCTTGCTGGAGATGGTGCAGAATACAGTTTGGAGTATTATAAAGTTTTTGACAGATTACTAATGCTGTGATACTGTCAGTGTGTACCATATTTGCAGTTTGCCTAATGGTTTATGTTATTGGGAACTGTTCACATCTATAGCAAACATGAAATCAGTGTCAGTGGCTCAACAGTTAACACACTTGCCTTGATGCTGGAAGATCAGAAGACTATGGGTTCTCTCCCCACACTAGGTGCTTTGCATTCATTTACTATTGCTAACACTGCAATAGGTTCATAGAGCCATGGGTACTTACTATGTTGTTGATTTGTGATGACCATAAGAAGCCTAGCCATACATTCCCGTGATATTTTTGGACATTCTTGTTTTATGTAGGATTAAGCCGGGGGGGGGGGGGCAAAACAAGGATATGTTACAACATTTACTTGTTGCCGCAATACATGAGGGACATGGATACTAAATTGGAGGTGAATTTGTGATTTCCATTCATTCATCCAAATTACATTTAAATAGAATAAGAGGAGTACTCTGCTTTATATAGAGTGGAAGATGGTTTCATAGAAGTGGCATCTGAATAATATATACAGATTAGGGGGTGGTAAACTGCTTAGGTGTGATCTTTCAGATAAGATGTTAAACCAAAGTCTCATCTGTCTGAGCTGGTGTAAGATCCCAAAGCACGTATCGATAAGACCATGCAAACTACCCCACTGTCCTAGCTAAATTTCCAGTAGTTAAGTATGAATACCACCTTGGGTCTCCCCTGAAGAGAGGCCACTGGCTTAGAAGGACTAACAAGAGCTATAAAATGTAAGTAAAATAAATACATGTAAAGTCTTACTTTCTGAGCAAACAGTGCTCAGTCCTTCATTGTATAAATATAGATCTATGTCAAAGTAACAAATTACCATAATGTTAAGTTGCAAAACGGTGAGACAGAAACGACAAAAGTTTATATTCACTTACATCCAGATCATCGTAAATTTTCCCCTGGTAAGTAAAAAATCAGCCAACAAAACTTAAAAAAAAAACAAAAAAAAAGCCAACCAAATAAAACCCACCCAAGTGGGGGCTTCACCTCCCCTAAGTAAATATAATAACTCCAAGATTGCACTTCTTCTTCTTTCAGCTTTTCCTGGTTAGGGGTCGCCACAGCGGATCACCTCTCCGCTCATGATTGGCAGTGGAGTTTTACAGTGTCGAATTGCTCAACCTCCCACAGAAGGCACACACATACACGTGCTCACACCTAGGGCCAATTTAGAGTGTCCAGTCCACCTACAGCATGTCTTTGGGATGTGGGAGGAAACCGGAGCACCCAGCGGAAACCCACGCAACCAGAGGGAGGACATGCAGACTCCGCACAGAAGGCACCCCAGCCGAGGATCGAACTGGAGAACCTCTTGCTGTGAGGTGGCAATGCTAACTGCTGCACCACCATGGACTACAGTGGAGAAAAAGGCAGAATTCACCACACTGGCCAAGTGACTCCTTTCGCAGTGAAGACTTACTACGATCTGACGATCTGGATGTTCACGAATATACATTTTCGTCATTTCCATCTTGTCATTTTGCAACTCAATGTTTTAGCTTTTTGAAAATTTAAAGTAGATCCATAAGTACATGTCGTTATGAGAATGTGATTTTCAGGTTGTTAGGTTAACTGACTGTACATTATTATTGTGACAATATGCTATACAAGATAATAATGTGTGTGTGTGTGTGTGTGTGTGTGTGTGTGTGTGTGTGTGTGTGTGTGTGTGTGTGTGTGTGTGTCTGTGTGTCTGTGTCTGTGTGTGTGTCTGTGTGTGTCTGTGGATATATCTAGTTTACTATCATAAACTAGTCACACAGGTGGCCAAGTTAACCAGTGCCTGCAACCTTTCCCTGAAAGTCAGCATACTGAATACTGGCATATCTGACAGAAACGCCAAACCCTGAAACTCCTTACTGCTCTTGATACAGGAACAAGCGCAAACAGGGGTCCTGAAGATGACAAGTTTTGACTGTCAGTAATGTCATTTTTCGACATTCCAGCTTTCGTAATGTGGAAATTACACAGCTGGACTTGACCACTTGTATCTTGAGTTTATGGTAGTAAACTAGTAAACCATGTGTATGTGTGTATGTATGTGTGTGTATATATATATATATATATATATATATATATATATATATATATATATAAAATGTATGTAAGTTTTTGATGTTTACATCTGTCCATATTTCCTCACATATAAAATGATAATCAACTGTTATAATAATAAACTGTCAGAGGCTGTGACAGTGTCAGTATCTTCCCATGTAAAGTTTTCTTACTGAATATGATGGTTATTTTTGATGTGACACCCTGACCCCATGTACAAAATGGGAAAAAGGAGGTTGATGCCAAGGCTGATTATATGTGTTATTTGGTGATATGTACGTATATTATGATATGTTGCGACTGTTAGGTGTATAAAGTGTAGTTTTGATACTGTAACTGGAAAAGGGGTGATACAGTTTTAAAATGAGTTTTGCAGAATCTGTGAATAATCTCATGCCTATTCATCAATTTCTATTAGTCAGATCATTAATGTGGTTTGACAATTAACCTTGTAAAACGAAGGTGCCTGAAATCAAGAAGACAGGAAGTTAGATTCTCACTCTAGGAACACACAAAAGAAGACGCCAGAAGCATGGAATGCATTCTGTGGATTATACCTGGGGGTGTACATTTTTTGTGAACTGTAGCTGTGAGCTTGAGAGTCATACCTGGGAGAAGTTTGCAGCCTTGGACTTTTCCTGTGTTAAAACAGCTAATTTCTTGAAGGAACTGTGTACTGAATACTGTGATTACAGTTTATTTTTATTTCTGAGGTTACAAGCCAAGTGAGCTGCCATCATCTTGTTTATGGTCTACCAAATAAACCTGAGTTTTGTGGGCATTCTTCCTCCAGTGTCATCTTAAATCTACATTGGTGGAGCATGCAGAACACATTTTGGGTACAGACCTATGCCTGAAGTCCTGAGACATGATTCATGGCCACCCAAATGAGTGTGATTTCCCTTCTTTACTGAGAGTTTTGCTTCGTGCATCCGCATGTAAAACTGAACTATTTACTGCCTTTGTTGCATACCTGCATTTGAAGAAAGTTTCATTCTTCCCTGAATAACACATCAGCTTGGGACCGTAAAACCCACAAAAGACTGAGGAAAATATTTCTGTTTCACAATGGACTAATAATGTGTTTAGGAATGATGATAATTTTTGCTCTGGCATTTCTGAACGAGTAAGTTGAATGCATCTTGCTACAAGAAATAAGTACAAAAAACAGCGTAACAATGTGCAATACACTGCTTTCTGCCTAGCAAGAGAAGGGATGTGACAAGAACTGAATAAAGGATATATTACAAAGCTGTGTTCACTAGAAAATGAATAAGAAAACCTGTATGCTGTCTGTTAAAGTGTAAAAAAGTAAAAGTGTATGAAGGTTGCCTGTAAATCAGACTGACGTATAATAAGAAATGTATTAGATCCACTCAACGTATTGTGACGTATGTTTACTGGTACTGACAAGGAAAAAGAAAATCAACATGGTATACGTAACGGTATATACCCTCACAAACAAGATGGCAGATGTAGCTTAATACATTATCAGATATAACTGCTAATACTGGAGAGGAGGTGGAGAGTTACTGGTTAGATTTCTTAATGAGTAAAAACTATCAGGATTAAAACCTTTAGTCAGAAGATTTAGAAGTCTTGGGACCAAAATCAGTGCTAAGCCTGAAATAGAAAAATAATCATTTAGAAGGGATGAAGGCACTTCTTTTGCTATACTACCCTATCATTGTGCAGATGGGGAGACAGCAAGAGAATTAGCCTACATAAAAGCCTTTGCCCAACTTGGAACAAACATTAGACCCATGAATGTGTGATCCCCCCTCCCAAAAAAAATCAAAGTGTACTGCTAGAAAGCTCTAAATGTACCAAGACTGATTTGAAGGCGCAAAAAGAGGAAGTCATTGTACCCCTACGACAAGGCACTTTGTAGGAACAAATCTAATAAGGGAAGGGAACTTGCACACCAAGTTGTAGCCTGAAAGAGCAAAATATGTGGAGATAACCTGTTGTGCTAAAGCAGACCATGTAATAGTGAGGTACTTGCACACTAAAATCTATAGGCTACTAGGACATAATAATGTAAGTGGAAGAAACATATTCAAAGTGTAACAAAACTGGGGCTGGAAAGATCATTGCAATCTGAAAATGCAGCAAGGCAGGGGATAGAAATGAGTGATGAGTGGAGTGGGAGTGGTGTGGTCCAGTCTGGTCTGCTCTGATCTGGTCTGGTCCTAGGTATGTCAATACAGGACAGAAAAATCAAGATTGAAAGTGTTCTAAAAATACCCTTTCCCCAGGGATGTAGAGAGAAAAAAACAGTGAAAGAGTAACTTTGATTCACCGTTAGAAACCGAGGGAGAGCAACACAGAATGAGAAAAAGGAGAAGGTAGTGTATACCGAAAGACAAGGTAACCTCGAACAAATCCTTAATGAAATTCACGTTGTACCAAAACATAGGCAGTCTATGTGGGGTGAAGGAGGTTCTAGATGTCAGTTTTGTAAAGAATGTGACCTAAAGCTAAAATATTAGAAATCTTAGCAAAAGGAAGAACATTCTGTTTGTCAGGTTCATAAACAAAAAGAACTGAACAATTAAGGCAGAGACTGAAGTAAAGGGAGCCAGACATTGATTATGGTCGACAGCAAGAAGGAGCCTGTCTGTGGTCAGAAGCATGCCCCAATGACAGAACAACAGAAAAAAGAAGTTATGTACATACCATAATGTTCCATCTGTGTTGTCCATCTTCATTTATCCTTGACATATGGGTTTGATTCCGAATATCAGAACCAACTTGGCCGTTACTACAGCCCACGAGAACCAAAAACTCTTGAGCTTAAGTCCTACCCAGAATGCTCCTGTGCAATCTACCTCAGATCGAGTCTGCAAATAGAAAGGACAGAAAATATAATCCTAATAAAACCTTTATCTGGTGTTATATATGAAAAAATGCATAACTAGGACCATAATTTGTTCCACCAAGAGGTCTGAAAGGAAGGGGGGGGTGTGAAGGGAGGGGAGTTGAGGATAAATGAAGATGGATAGCACAGATGGAAAGTTATGGTAAGTACATAACGTCTTTATCTGATGTTGTCAATCTTCATTTAATCCTTGACATATGGGACAGAGTCCCCAGCTACCTTAGATCTTGGGATGAATCACAGAAAGATATTCCTGAGCACCATAGAACCAAATGATGCTCTTCCCCTAGATACCAAATCTAATTTGTAATGAATAATAAAGGGATGTGGGGTAGCCCATGTCGCTGCTGCACAAACATTGTCCAACGTAGCCTTAGAATGAGAAACTTATGAAGTAGCTATGGCTCTTGTAGAGTGTGCCCTAACAGGCCCATGTAATTCGACTTTCTTCTTGCTGTAAGTAAAGGATATACAATCTTTTAGCCATCTAGAAAAAAGTAACCTTGGATACTGGCTTACCCATTCTGGTACTTGAAAAGGAAACAAACAGTTGGTCAGATTTTACTATGTCTTTTGTTATATGAAGATAGAAGCACAAATGACTATGAACATCCTGTAAATACAAACAGTATTCACCTTTGTTTGAGAAATTGGGAAAGACTACTGGTAAATTGATTGCCTGATTAATATTTGTTTCTAACACTACTTTTGGTAGAAAGAAGAGTTCATTCTCAAGGAGACCCTATCTTTGTGAAATATCAACTATGGTAATTTGCAATATAAGGCTTGAATTTCTGAAAATCTTCTGGCAGAAAAAATTGCTACCAGAAATGTAGTTTATGGATAAGAATTTCAGGTTGCAGTTGGCAGCAGACTCAAAAGGAGAATGTACTATTGTATGTAAGACTAAGTTTAGATCCCAAGGTGCAAATGGATCCTTATACTGAGGCTTTAACTTCAAGGTCCCTTTTAAGAATGCTTTGCAAAGTTTAAGAAAAATTGATGAATATCTTTTGAACCCATAATAAAAACTTGAAATAGCCGCTAGTTGAACCCTCATGGTAAAGGAAGAGGCTCCTTCTTCAAAGAGCATAGCTAAAAATTCTAAAATTTTGTCGATAGGAATGTAGAAAGGTTCAACGTTATTATCATGAGACCAATAGAAAAATCTTTTCCATTTACTATCATATTTTTCTGGTGGAAGGTTTGTGGAAGGCCAAAAGAATCCTGTGAATTGGGGAAGATAAATTATTATGTCTGGCAATCAGTGGAACTGGAGAAGCCAAGCAGTGAGCTTAAGGGTTTGGGTGAACTAATCCCTCTAGATGGGATAGGAGATCTGGGTCCAGAGTCCACGGTCACTGAATCAGATAAAGCCAGAGAAAGTGGGAACCAAATTTTCTTAGGGTAGAAGGGAACAATGAGGATTATCTTACTCTTCAACATGATCGCTTTCTTTAGAAACTGAGGAATTAATGGAATTGGGGGAAAGGTATGCAGAAATCCTGAGGGCCAGTTGTGTAAGAAAGCATCTCTCAGGGACTCCCTGGGAAGGGGGACCAGGGCAAAGCAGCTGCTGCACTTGTTGTTCATTGACAATGCAGATAGGTAGCTGCATGGTTGGTCTCAGCGATGAAAAATCTTTTTGGCCACTTTGTAATTTAGAGACAATTCATGAGGCAGGACAATACATCTGCTCGGTTTGTCTGCTATCACATTGTAACTCCCCAGAATATGCACTGCTATCAGAAAGCAGTTGGAAGAGATTGCCCACTGCCAAACTCTGAGAGCTTCTTGACAAAGGGGGTAAGACTTGGACCCTCCCTGTTTGTTGATATACCAAACTACTGACATCTTATCTGTTTGAATCGCAATCGTTCCCAAGGGGAGAGCAGTTTGAAAGGCCTGCAGCACTAAAAACAGTGCCCTCAGCTCCAGAACATTGATATGCAAGCTGGCCTCCATGGGGACCAAGTGCCTTAGACCATCTTGCTCAGATAATGCCCCACCACCCCAACTGGGAGGCGTCCATGGTCACTATGGTTTGGGGTTGACATGGGACAAAGGGGCGGCCCAACAGAATTTCCTCTAACTAAATCCACCAAGCTAGATTTTTCTTGCAATGGTTGGTAATCAAAAAACTAATCTGACATTGGTTGATATAGTATGGACCACTTAGATTCTAGAAATCACTGTAGAATTCTCATGTGAAATCTTGCTAGGGGAACTAATTTAATGCCCGCCACCATCGAACCTAAGACTTATAATCCTAGTCGTGTGGCTACTCCCTTGCTTTGGACAATTTCTTTCTTTTTTTTTCACTTGGGCCTTGATCTTCTGAAATCTGAGATAAGGATGGGAGGCTATGCAAGTCTTGGTATTTAGTACTGCTCCTGTGAACTCTAAAGTTTGCATTGGAGTTAGTTGTGGTTTTCCGTAATTATGGTAATCTCCAAGTTGGTGCATGTCTGGAGAACATAGTCTCTTGTTTGTTCTAGTAGATGCCTGGTGGGAATGGTAATGAGAGAGTCATCTAAGTATGGAGACACCTGGAATCCGTGCAGTCTCAAGTGAGCTGCTACTACTGCTATGCATTTAGTGAGCACTCTGGGGGCTGTGGTGATACCAAAGGGCAGAGTCCTGAACTGATAATGACTGGCTCCCAGCTCTTGTCCATTTTTATATGGTAGAATGCATCCTGGAGATCTCTCAAGCACATCCAATCATCTTTCCCTAGAAATGGAAGTATAGACTGAACCCTGACCATCTGGAATTTCATTTTTCGATTGGACTTGTTCACAAAATCTTAGATCCAAAATTGGTCTCCAGTCCCTTGTCTTTTGCGGCACTAACAGAATCCTGAGTAAACTCAGGATTCTATCTGGTCTATTGGGACCTCTTGGATGACTCTTTTTCTAGCAGTTTTTGAATTAAAGGAACTGCTGGTTCACTCTGACTGGGTAGAATGTTGGGGATTTTGTTGGAGGTGTGGGAGGAGGAAGGATATAATGTATCCTCTGGTTATGATCCTGTGCACCCAAACATCTGAAGTTAGGCATGTTGGTGCAAGGATAAACCCTTCCCCAACTGCTTCCAGAGGAAAGCAATCGGGCCTCCTTTTAGCAGCGCTGATAGGGTTTTCCAGGAAAGGAGTCCCTGCAACCCTGATTTTTTGGGTTACCTCTGCTGTGTGGATGTAGTCTTCCATTAAAGCTCACCCTCTGCCCCTGGGGGAGCCACTGTCATGTGTGTCCTGGAGAGGCCCTTGGGACTCTTTGAATCACATTTTCCTGCTCCTCTGGTTCCTAGAATAGGACCATTGAGGAGTAGAAAGGGTCCTTCCATCTTTTTCATACCTGGACAAAGTTTCTCAAACTTTAGGGCCAAAAAGGGACAATCCATCAAAGGGGACATTGATGAATGAAGACTTTAATGACTCCACAGATTCACACAAGCACATCTAGGCATGCCTCCTTATGGTTACATTTGTACCCGATGCTGTGGTAGTCACTTTGGCTGCATGAGTAGTGAGCCGCATGGAGGAATTAGACACAAACTCCATGGTAGCTGTCATTTGTCCCATCAAGATGAAATAGACAAACATGCATGGGGTTTGTTCAAGCAGGTTTATTATGTACAAACACATCAGGATTAAGGCAAATAACTTTAACTTAGATAAACTTATAAACAGACTGACTATGTCTCTCATACATGCTCACTCTCTGGCTGCACTCTCAAAATGGCACTGAAACTAACACGTGCTTGCTATTTATATAGATGCATGTTCTGTCCTTGGAAATGCTTCTTAAAGGTACAACACACACACACATATTCCACATCCTCCCTCTTTGACAAATGAATCATACTTCATTGACAACATTGATTGGCATGCAATAAATACAAGATGATTCTTTGACATGCAGTTATACAGAAGTAAATACATACAGGCAATCATGTCCAAGTTGCTGTTTATTTCACACTAGGTCTAGTGACGCGACCAAATCGTGTGACGTAGAATTTGGAATCAGGTTTATCAATTGGAACTGTCTCTGCTGCATCTGGAACATCATCTGGAATGGAAATTGGGGTAAGACACGTTCTGCAACAGGCACATTGTCTGGATTGCTCTGAGATTTAGACTCTGTATCACAGGAACAATGCTGCAATATCAGTTCTGATATAGGAAGAAGATGTATGCAATTTCTCCTGTACTCCACACCCTCAGATTTTACAAAATAGGATCTCGGCTTGGCACATATGCCTGTTACTTGACCAATCTGGTCGAAACATTTCGCTGTTTGTATCCTTACTGTCTCCTTTTTTCAGTGAATGAAGAAATCTGCTCATTTTGTCATAGCTGGACTTCTGCAAGGAATGCTTTCTGAACAGCTGAGCTCTAATTGTGTTGTTGTTCTTAGCTTTAGACCTCAACAAACTAGAACTGATAAGCAGGGTTGTTCTGGTTTGCCTGGAAAGAAGTCTCTGAGCAAGGAAGCCAAGTATATCGTCATGGGGTATGTTTCTGAGACCGAGTAAATTCAAAAAGACATTGTTATTGTCATGCTTTGACTTCTCTAGTAATTGCTTTACACTCTGCACTGCACGTTCAGCTAGCCCATGTGACTGTGGGTATTCAGGACTGCTAGTAACGTGTACGAAGTCCCATTCTCTTACAAATTTCTGAAATAACTGACTAGTAAACTGAGTACCATTGTCAGATATAAGCTTATGTGGACTTCCATGGACTGAGAAATGACGTTTCAACTTGGTAATAACAGCAGTGGATGCTAGATTAGGCAACAAATCAATCTCAAACCACTTCAAATAAGAGTTGACCGACACTAAGTAATGCTATTGTTTGTTCCACTCGAATATGTCAGTGGCTACTGTTGACCAAGGTAGTTCAAGAACTTGACTTAGCTGAAGTGGCTCTTTTTGCAGATGCAGTTTAGTACTATTGCATACTGAACACGATGAAACTACTCTGTCAATGTATTTCACTAGAGAAGGCCAATATACTAGTCCTCTCACCCTTCTTTTGGTAGATACAGCACCTGGGTGGCCATGATGCAAAATCTGGATATATTCATGTGGTAAAGAAGCAGGAACAACAACTTTAGGACCTTTGAAAATAATGTTATCTTCCATCAACATCTCATCTCTGTAAAGAAACTAAGGATGTGCTTCGGGCAGTACACTGGATAGCTTTGATGGCCATCCTACCTGGATGTAGTGGTTGAGCTTTTGCAAAACAGAATCAGTCTTTGTATGACCTCTGAGCTCATCAAGTCTTGTGGTCAAAAAACGATGCACTTCCATGACATCAAAGTAAAAATTTTCTGCATCAAACTGTTGTGTTGTATTTCTGGGTGATCTGGATAAGGTATCAGCCAGATAAAGAAGTTTGCCTTTTGTATAGACCATTTTGAAGTTGTACTTTTGCAATTTGAGCTTCATTCTTTGTAATCTTGCTGTAGTGGAATGCATAGGCTTCTTTAAAATAGTAACTAGAGGTTGGTGATTAGTTTCAGTGTGGATATATTGGCCATAAATATAATCATGAAACTTGAAACATGCAAATGTAATTGCCAAGCCAAAAGTTCCTTCTCAGTTTGAGCATATTGCATTTCAGTTTGGGTAAGAGTTCTAGATGCACAGGCTAGTGGCCTGCCTTCTTGAAGAATAACTGTGCCAAGACCAAACTTTGAAGCTTCATAGGAAAGAGTAACTGGTATATTGACATCATAGTACCTTAATGTAGGTAGAGTGGCAATTTTCTGCTTAAGATCATCAAGAGCTCTCTGGTGCTGCTCCAGCCAAGACCATACAACGTTTTTGAGCATCACCTCTCTTAAAGGCGCTGTCAATTCACTGTAATCTGGTATGAACTTGCCCAAATACTTAACCATATCAAGAGAACACTGTAGAGCTTGAACATTATCTGGAGCGGGCATCTCAAGAATAGCTGCTTGCTTAGATGGGTCTGGTCATAACCCAGTGCTAGTAAACAAATGACCTACATATGTGA
The DNA here is from genome assembly GCF_019279795.1 of Protopterus annectens. Taxonomy (NCBI): domain Eukaryota; kingdom Metazoa; phylum Chordata; order Ceratodontiformes; family Protopteridae; genus Protopterus; species Protopterus annectens. The sequence goes on along the minus strand of NC_056737.1, from coordinate 1,087,988,080 downwards.
CTTCTGGTAGTCCGAATTTGCACTTTAGAGGATTGAGCTTTATGTTCACTTCACGTGCTCTGTCTAGAACTTTCTTGAGGTTGCTGTCATGCTCTGCTTCACCACTGCCGCCAACCAATAAATCATCTACTTTTATGACACAGAGGTAGCCTGAAAAAATCTGTTGCATTGCACGCTGAAAGACTTCACTTGGAGAATTTATACCAAATGGCATCCTGAGAAATCTGTATCTTCCAAATTGGGTACTGAATGTAGTCAGTAGTGAAGATTAGCGATCAAGCATTACTTGCCAAAACGAACTCTTTGCATCCAAGAAAAGAAAAAAACAGTTGTATTCAGTATCAAGACTTCCTCAACTGTATGCATGGGATGATGAGGTCTTTTCAATGCCTTATTCAAGTTTCTTGGGTCGATGCATATTCTGATCTCGTCTGAGCCTTTTTTATGAGTTGCTACCACAGACGACACACATTCAGTTGGTTCTGTGACTGCACAAATCCCACCTTGTTGCACCATTTTATCCACCTGAGCTTTAACTCTGTTGTGCATAGCTTTTGGAACTCTTCTTGCCGGTCTGACCACTGGAATACACAACTAGCTTGTCATTGAAAACATCAGCATATTCTGAGAAAATAGCATCAGTGAAACTGGAACTGGGACGTGCTTATATGATGAACTTCTCTGGTAAAGGAAAGCAAGTCCATTGTCAAACTGTCTCTGAGACCTAGTAATGACTGCAAAGGTCTTCAGACTATGCAAAACAACAACTTGTAACTGTTCCCAGCCAAATAGCATGAAAGCACTACTGAGCCTTTGGTTTGAATTTCTTCACCTCCATAGGCAACAAGTCTCGCACAACTATTCACATTAAGTTGTTCACCAGCTCTTACTTTGGCAAATGTTTCTGCTGACATGGCATTACACTTTCAACCAGTCTCGACTTTGAGCTCAATGGATTTGCCATGGATCAGGACAGTACAAAATACTTTGCCCTTTGCTAATAAGTTTACTGCATTGACCTTTTCACCAATCACTGATACACCATCTATGTAGAAAGTAGACTGTAACCCTACTTGATCAATTTACTTTTTTGAATGATCTTTCTTTGTAACTGAGTGAGGTTTACTTGGCTTGCAAAACTTTTGAAAATGACTCAATTTTTTACACTTGTGGCATTGCTGACCAAATGCTAAGCACCTTTCTCTTTTAGACTCGTGGTTGGCACCACAATTGCGACAGTTAACAGTGAAACTTGACTTGGATTTTGCTGATTCACCCTTATGCTGTACTGAGTAATGTTTGTTCTACATTGAGCATGCTGCTTTAACTGAACTAGTCTTAGAACTTGCTAGAAAGCTTTGTGTTTTCCATGCCATGCCCACAGGGGCTGCAGCTGCCACATGCTTAGGTCTGTTTCTGCTTGCCACGTGATGCATGCTATCTACATTTGGTCTAAGTGTCTGCTGAAACCATACTCTTGTCTCTTGCAAGCATACTTGTGTGCCTTTCTGTAACTTCATGGATTTGACAAATCTCAATAGCCTTGCTCAACATTAAATCTCTGTCACAAAGCAAAATCTTTCTCACAGCAGCACTATTAATACCACACACAAGCCTGTCCTTTATTAGCTCATCTTTCAAGTCACCAAACATGCAAGTTTTAGCTTTGTTTCTCAAGTCTGTAATATAGGCTGAAAATGTTTCTCCTGGCCTTTGGTCTCTTGTATAAAACAAATGCCTCGCTAATGTAAGATTGGTCTGGGGGTTGCACATTTCTCTAAATTTACTCTTCAAGCACTCAGGATCTTCCCTTGATTCAGCCTAGACAACAATATGATGGTTTTCACCTTCACCTTCATACACGGCTGCTGCATGCACAAATTAATGCTTTCTGTCAATGGCCTCTGACCCAGCTAGGTTTAGCAAAATGAATGCCCTGGTGCATGCATCTTTATCTCAGTAAGCTGCTTGTATGAAAATATTGTACTCTTGATCAAATATTCTCAATTCTCTGCAATATTCTGATCAAATACAAGTGTACCTGGTCTGCGAAATACCTCTGCCATATTAACACATCAACTACGATTTTGCAAGTATACACAAACACATACAAATACACACACACACACACACACACACACACACACACATATATATATATATATATATATATATAGATTCACTTCAAAACACTGAAAATGAGAAAACTTCATAATATAGAAGACTAAAACACTGAAACTTCAAAACACTGAAAACTCAAAACACTGAAATTCAAAATACTGAAAACACATATCATACATATACTAAGGTTAAACAGCATAAATCATAGCACTTTCCACCAAGTGTAAGCAGGGGGGCAAGTGCCCTACACCATGGGGCTGTGCCCACACCTGTACTTAAATATATCAACTCCAAGATTGCACTTAGTGTAGTGAAGTGCAATCTTGGAGTTGATATATATAAGTAGCAGGTGGTGGGTGGGGCGCAGCCCCCCCACATGGGGGGGTGCAGGGGGGGCTTGCCCCCCTGCTTACACTTGGTGGAAAGTGCTATGATTTATTTCAGAATACTCCTCCTTTGGGAACGATTGTGATTCGGTGAGATAATGTGTCAGTGGTTTGGTACCTCAACAAGCAGGAGGGACCAAATCTTAACCCCCTTTGGCGAGAAGCACTCAGAGTGTGACAATGGGCGATTTCTCCCAACCAGTTTATGATAGCAGCAAATTGAGCAGTTTAATCTTCTGTCTCATGAGTGGCCTCTCTATCCAAACATGATGAAAAGGATTTCTTCATTGAGGGGGCCAGCCTTCCACCAGCCTCTTGTTTCATGTTTGAACTACAAGTGCAGCAACTACCTTGCTCTGCCCAACTCCCCCCTAGGGGAGTCACTGAGGTCCCTCTTTTATACAATTGGTCCCGGGGATTTCTATATGCTTTCCTCCATTTCCCCTTAATTTCAAAGTTCTACAGAAAGCAATTCAATTGAGGAGCAAAGTAATCATCATTACTCCTTATTGGTCATGATGAATATCGTGGTCCCGTTTTTTTCTTTGCATTATTTGATGCAAATACCATGGACTTTGGACCCAGGTCCAGACCTTCTGTCCCAGCCAGACAGTTTATTCAAACAAGCATTCTGAACCGCAACCCGACAGCTTGATTCCCACATTCCAGTCATTGCCAGATGGATGAATCTTTCTTCCCCAGTACGTCATATTCTGTTAACTTCCCATGAGCCATCCACATGTGAACACTACCCTAGCAAGAAGAAGAAATTTCACCTTTTGGACTTCAGAAGGTGACATTGACTCCTCAGTTCCTGTTGACAAAATTCAAGACCTTTCAGCCTTCATTTTCAACATAGGAGCTACTCCTTCAGCTGTTTAAGTCCAGCTAGCATGGCTCTTTCTGGAGGGGTTCTATTATTAAGACTTACTCATAAGGATCATAGCTCACCTTCAAATCTCTGTTTTGGCCTTATGGGTGTTTGTACGGCCACCTTGCTAACCTATTGCTAAATGGGAGTTACAAAACCTTGGTCCTGGGGAATAAGTTATTTCTTAGTGGCATTGGCTTCTGCCAGAGTAATTCCAAAATAACGAGCCTTATTATGTAAACCTCCATTCCTCTTTTCAGAGAGAGAGAGAGTGAGTCTCACTAAGGATTAACCCTTCCTTTATTCCTAAGTTGATGTCACACACCAATGTAAAGTATACAGTTTGCTAGTCTTTTTTCCTAGCCATTTAAATATAAGTAAATACTGTTGGTATTTATTAGATATTCACAGACAATTGTGCTTTTATCTGTATACAACAAGGTTACCTTAGCTATATGGCTCTAAATTGTATTTCATTTGTCTAACACAGAAACAAATTAATTTGCCTGTTCCTTTCAAAAGCTCTTTCTATGAAAGCCGTGCCTACTTCTGTAGTTTTAATCTTCAGCTTCTATGGATGATATATTTGCAGCAGATACTCCACACACCTTCACCCTCTGTTTCAAATTAAATTTAGCCTCCAGGCGAAGAGACTGACATGGTGCAATGGCGTTCATAAATATACTTCTGTGAATCCTTCCAAGATCAAAGGTAGCTGGGGCCTCTGTCCCATCAGTCAAGAATAAATGAAGATTGACAACATGCGATAAAAAGTTATGTCCTCACCATAAAGTTCCGTCTGTGTTGTCCATCTTCATTTATCCCTGATTTTCCTCCTTCGTCCTGCCCTAGCAGTCGTTTTCCTGGACGGACAGTATGAACACCTTATTACTGTTTTCGATAACCACAGCAAACAGAAAAAAACTTTAAAACCACAAAAGATGAACCAGCAACTCCGTAGAAGGGAATTTATTAAGAGCACACAGCTTAGAAACCTCTAGCGCCTCGGCCAAAAGCCTTTAACAGAGTACAAAACCTTAAAAAACTTTACATCCATTTATACTAAACCTTAATGGAATAATTGATTAATTACTTGTGAAATAAGCTTAATTCATACTTTTTCTTAAAAAAACAGAACCATATATACATATTTACACAAAACTTTTCCAGAAACATTCCTGATTCAATCCAACAGGAAACATAGTATTAAATTTCAAAATTAGAAATGCTTCTTTCTTCCTTAATAATTGTTTAACCTGTTCATCACTCATAAACTTATTAAGGACTATACTATCTAAAACTGTAGCCTGAAACCCATCCAGACTCCCCATATGAATTTCATTAAAATGTATAGCCACAGGACTAGTTAATTTGTAGTTCCTGATATCCCTTATGTGTTCTTTTATCCTGCATGAAAATTGTCTTTTCGTTTCCCCTATATAAAATTTATTACAGGTACATTTAATTGCATATATAACTTTTTGACTTCTACAAGTAAAACATGCATTTGTCTGAAAATTCTTTCCATTAATTTTTTCAAAAGTCCAAGTCACATATTTACAGATAGTGCATTTACCACACACTACTGTACCTTTCTCCTTTATTCCTCTTAATATTTCCAATTTGGGTCTTTAAAACCTTATTACTGTTTATCTATAATGGTTCCAGATATAGCCTGCATGAAGGCATCATGTTTATGTCATTCTGTTTTTCTGCAAACTCAGTCTGTGGTAATGCGAGTTTTAGTAATGGCTGACTCAGTTCCAATATTTGGAACCGAACCCATCAGTCAAGGATAAATGAAGATGAACAACACAGAATGTTATGGTAAGTACATAACTTCTTTTTTCAGTCATACCACACAAGCTTACGACAGATGGGTGGAGGAATACACAGGAAAACAAGCACTTGTAACCCATTTAAACACAGTAAATAGTCAAAGATTTTTAAAAGACTTTAAGGAAAGGGTATCATACACCAGAGTGCATAGAAAGAGAGAGAGATCTACAAATGATGGTAGAAGAAGCAGTATATAAAGTGTACAGAAAAAGGAGAAAATCAGCACAGCGGTAATTAAGAGCTACACAAGAAAGAAGTAAATGGTAGGGATAAGTATAGAAATAAATGTAGTTGTTGAGAAAAGAAGAGACGCACTTAGCTCGCGAACAAAGGCAAACGTGTCTGTCCAAGAAATGGCTAACGATATCTGACGTAAATTAGAGAGGAGCATTCTGAGTAGGACTTAGGCTCAAGAGTTTTTGGTTCTCACGGGCTGTAGTAGTGGCTGAGTCGGTTCTGATATTCAGAACTGAACCCATATGTCAAGGATTAAATGAAGATTGACAACATCAGATCACAAAACTGTAAGACATGTCATTATAGGAACTGAAGAGGAACTGATAAAGAATTATAAAGTAAGAATCTGTGCAGAACAGAAGTATGCGTAGTAATGTATAAGAAGTGCTGACACAGAAACAGAAAGAATACAAGTAGGAGAAATAAGGCATATGAGTGTGGACCCTAATTAAAATGAGTGCAGAAAGTGATATAGACAGGAGAACGCAGATTCTTGAGCCTGCTTCTGCTAGTGTAAAGCAGGGAGTGCAGCTAACGATGGACACTAAGGACTAGGAATCCATGCACTAAAAAACATCAAATTGATGATATAGCAGCAAGTAGACACAAACCAGCACTATCCAGGGATCTCCACTGTATAACAAATAAATCCAAGAAGTTTCAATAAAACAGAGAAGTAGTAGAGACAAGGCTTCCAGTTTCTAAAAAAACAGGTTTAATTCTGACAGACTGATATGCACACAAGCACTTTCACAATTAGCTTATTCAGGTGAATAAAATGCAGTTATTCACCTGAAGAAGCTAATTGTGAAAGCGCTTGTGTGTGTGTGTCAGTCTGACAGAATTAAACCTGTTTTTTAGAAACTAGAAGCCTGGTCTCTACTAGTTCTCTGTTTTATTATAACATTGATGATATTTTTTATTCTGAGGTACATTTGCAGTAAAGGGATAACCTAAGGAAGGAAAAGGAAGTTAAGGGGTGGTATCCACTGAAGCTTTGATAGGAGCAGAGCAACCAAAAAGTGAAGAATGCACTGAAGACGCCTGTGGAGATAGCAAAGAAAGTAAAACAAAAGGTGATATTTGTTTTGAACTACATTTTGTAGGAGAAAACACAGAAAAAAAGAAGCTATCCCAATGCAGGTTACTGAAAAAATGAATTTAGTGGACTTGCCAGCAAACCAAATAATCTTTAAAAAGATACACGAGTTATATAGTCAGGGGAAATATGTTTCTCAGAGTAGCAAATCAAAACGAGAAGGTGGAGGAAGAGAACACTGAGAAAATCTGCATGAGTAGTAGTCCTGCATTATGTTGTGGACCAAATCTAAGACTGTTAGGTGAAGAAAGAGCTACCACTGAGGATATGAAATGTAGAAGCTCTAGACAGTTTGAATACATTACTGGTGCAGGGTGGCATCTGTGAGGTCGAAGTGCTGTTAGTAAATGCTAGGATACTTGTGTCAAATTTAGAACTGGTGATGGGCAACAACAGCTGTGTGTTTTAAAATATCCAAGTCAAAAACAAGATGGCAGTCCTAAGACTGTTATGCAAAGAAGTTTCAAGGAGAAAGGTAATAGAATGGTTTGCCTTTCTTAACAAAGCTATCACATCAACACTGCCATTAATTTGCTGGCAAATGTAGGCATGTAAGGCAGAAACACAAGGTGAGGAGAGAGAGAGAGAGATTTATTACTCACTGTCTCCCTCACCTCTGGAATAGAGTTCTACTGCAAATCAACCAGTGGGATGCACTGTATTCATTCAAACGGGACCTGGATAATTGAAAAGGTATTCATAAATTCACCCCGTGATTGACTGGCTTAGTCCTTCTTAAGAGGAGAGGTACCATCTAGGGTGGGAACTTTCAAGGTGTAATTGTCACAAGATCAACTAGCAGTGAACTTCCCATGATCCTTTGACCTGCCAAAACACTGATATTAGTAAAGGATAAATAGAAAATATGTGTACCAGCAAGTAAAACAAAAGTAGGATGCAGGATAAAATGCAGAGGGAGGCACGTTCATTATGAAAGAAGACATTTCTGTAGCTTGTAAAGAAATTAGCAATGATGCTAATATGGAAACTTATTATTTTTGAAAACCTGTAGACATTGGCAGAAACATGGAGAAAAGTGGAATCCCATTTGAAAGGGGCATAACTAACATATAAGTTGAGTTGAAAAGGGTGACACCCTTAGCGCAAAAAACAAGCGTTTCTGCTATGAAGCAGGATGGTGATTGCATAGCTACCTTGCAACACTAATTTACTTTAGCATCAGTTTAACACTTTTTCAGAAGGGAAGGTTATATTAAGCTCTCTCAAGATTCTAGAACCTAGAAGATGGGCTATATATATAAAGTAGTGGAGGACTGGCTTAAGAGAAATGTATCGGAAAAAAAGTCTGTTTCTTCTGGAAAGCTTACACTGTTCTCACACAGTGATATGTTGTTGAAGACCAAGTATTTATCATTATGAATCCAAAAACTGTGGATTTAGGCCGAAGGAGGATAGTTGTGACATACTGAGTCTGTTCAGCCTATAAATACTATATAAAGTCTTGTATAGTTGTGGTATGTTAAGATGATGACAGTAGAAATAGGTTAATATATCTTTACAATGTGCATTGTAGAGTCTGGGAATATTGTCATGTATAGACAGCAATTTAATTTATATAAAGTAGCTAACAATATTTATTGTCAGTTAACCTTTTATAAAAGATGCTGTCTGAAGTCAGGAAGACAGGACGTCACTTCATCACTGAAGGAACACATGAAGGGAAACCCTAGAAGTATGGAGTGACAGCCCATGAATGTACGTGTTGCTTTGAGCTGAGAGTTGACCGTGGAAGAGGGCTGCAGCTGTGAAACTGAGACTTTGGCTTGGGAAAAGCTTCCAGTTGTGGAGCTGAAAGTTATGCCAGGGAGAAGACTGCAGCCTTAGAATTGAGAGTTGGGCTGGAGTGATGCCTACAGCATTAGAGCTGGACATGAGTGAGGCCTGCAGTCTTGGAATTGAACGTTCGGCCTAGGTGAAGCCTGTAGTTTTGAACTTCTCTTGTGTTAAAAACAGTTTGTTTCTTGACAGGACCTTGTGGACTGAACATTGTGATTAAGGTACAGTTTGTTTCACTGGGAACAAATAACTAGAGATGGAAAGTTAAGACAGTTGGATGAGACCAAGAAGAAGTTTGTACTGCAAGTTAAGAGACTGCCTTCCCTAGCAGGGATTGATATCAAAGAAGAGGCAGAAAAGGGCTAGGAGAGTTCTAAGTTAAAAAAAAAACTGCTCTGGTAGAGTTTTTCATCATGTCTAGAACAGAAGCTGCTATTAAAAAGGGGATAATTAGTAGGGCATATGAAATATTGCATGACAACTATAAGACTCAATCAGAGGAGGTTATAAAATATTAAGATGAGGGATTAGAAAATCAATCAGTTGATATGGGCATCCTGAGACAGTGTAGCAACTGCCTCATATACACGGACAACCCTCTATTACTACCACCTACAAACACAATTTGTGAGAGATGCAACTACATCAAGCACCTAGTGTCATTGCTCTCTCCCCCACAAGCCAGCATATCTGGCATTGAGAATGTTGTCAACACAAACACCACACCTCAAACACCACCCGCACCTACACAACACAGCCCCACATATGTGGAGGTCCTCAACACAAACATACCTAAACAAGAGACCTCTGAGGCAAAAACACACGTGAACTCCACTGCCCACCACACCATACATAGTCCACACACCTGTGTCTCACAGCCACTAAGGCCTAAACATAAACCTAACATAGTCATAGGTGACTCCATTGTGAGACACATAGATGTGTCCTTCACCTGTCTGGATAAGGAGAAAGTCACAGTTAGTTGTTTGTCGAGTGCCAGAATCCAGCATATCACCCATGCACTCAAGTCTCTCAAAAGGTACTGTTATGACTCTGTCATAGTCCACGTTGGTGTGAATCACTTGAGATGCACCGCCCTGGACTATTTGAAGAGACATGATTGAGCTCGGTGAATATGTGTCCCAGGCAGGTATGTTCCTAGTCTTAAGCAGCATTCTACCGTCACCCAGAATGATGCCTCAATACAAAGAGAAAATGATTGACTTTAACAATTGGCTTAGTTTTTGGTGCCATTCCAAGGAGATCCAGTACCTGACAGCCTGGGATGACATGCATGACAACCCACAATGCTTTGCCAGAGATGACCTGCATCTGTCTCCCCTGGGCTTCAGGCTCCTGGCAAAGGCTCTTGCTTCCTCCATAGTGATTTTTTTAGGCAATGCCACACGGTCAAAACTACCAACATGAAAATTTCATCAAAACATAAATTAAAGGTCATGCTGCTAAACACCAGGAGTATAAACATGAAACTGCACTCATTGCAAGCATTCTTAACCCTGAAAGATGCTGACATTTATACAGTCACAGAAACCTGGCTCAAAGCTGCGGAGAGCACCACAGCCATATCAGGTTACTCATCCTATCATATGTTCAGACCCCAAACCATGGGCAGCAAAGCAAAAGGAGGTGGAGTTGCAATATATATAAAAGACATACACACCTCCAGGTTGGTCAAACAGTATGATGCAGAGGAAACACTCCAGATGCAGTTAACAGTTGACAAGACCCCTATTCAAATCATAGCTAGCTACAGGCCTCCAACTTTGACTCAAGATGCCCACTCCATCTATCTGGACCTGTCCGAATCTATCAAGATTCAGCCCATTTCCATGAGCCTGGACGACTTTAACTATCCAACCACAGACTGGAAGAAATACTCATGCCAAAACACAAACACCCAGAGATTCTTTGATTTCGTCACTGCAAATGCCTTGGACCAGTTGGTCCACAACCCCACAACTCCACAAGAGGTGAAAATGTCTTGGACTTGGCATTAACCAACATGAGTAACCACTGCAGCATCCCTACAGTCTCATCATCCCTGGTGAGATCCAACCACAAAGCAGTCACTTTAGAAATCACCATCTCAGTAGACCCCCCCCCCCCCCAGCTAGGGTCTAGGAAAAAACTTCTCAAAAGCTGATTACAACCTCCTGAGGGAGGGTATAAACAGTTTCACAGCCCCCTCCCCTCCACAGGAACCGGCAGATATTCCAAACCTATACCAAAGTACTGTATGAGCATTTATATAACTGCTTGGAATCAGGAATACCTGGCAAGACGAAATCCTCCTCCTCAAGGAAGAGTAAACCTGTCTGGTGGAAATCTGCAATAAATAAACTCTATAATAAAAGGAAATAATTGCTGTCCAGGACCAAGAAGGAACAGGTGCCTAATTGGAAGCAATCTCTCCTTAGCCTGAACAAGCAAATAAGAGCACTAGTGAAATCCTCCAAAGCAAACTTCGAGTCCAAACTGACCACATCTACTAATGACAATCATAAGGCCTTCTTCACATATATCTGCAACCTCAAGGGAAGCACCCAGATCTGCTCAGACTGGTGGTCAAGGACACCACATACACAGATATAGCCAACCTGCTGGCAGACAGTTTCAGTGAAAACTTTACCACTCTGCCCCCCCATCAGTAAAACAGGACATCCCCAGTACATGCCCCGTCCCCTTACTTCATCACTGCCCTTTCAGAGACAAAACATACAGCCTCCATGGGACCCGATAACATACCAGGCTGCATCCTACATGAACTCAAGTAGGAACTTGCAGCACCATTAGTCACCATATCCAACCCAAGCCTGAGTACCTGCTTCATCCCAGATGAGTGGAAACCAGCCACTGTCATCCTTTTGCACAAAGGTCGAGCATCCACCTATCCAGGAAATTAGATCCATCAGCCTAACTAGCCTGATCTGCAAGCCCATGGAGCAGATTATCATGGATCTCATCAACAAGGGCACTGGCAACCTCCAGACACTCGATCCCACATAGTTCAGTTTCATCAAGGGGAGGTCATGCCTGTTAAATTTGGTTGACTTCTTTGAGACAGTCACCAAGGCCATGGTCGAAGGGAAGATGGTGCACACTGCCTATTTTGACCTAGCCAAAAGCCTTCAATACTATTCCTCACTCAGGTATAATAGATAAACTCTCTCAACTAGGAATCAATCCATATGTTACCAGATGAGTAGCAAACTGGCTCACTGATAGAAGCCACCTGAAACAGTAGACCCATAACAAGCAGTGTACCCCAGGGATTGGTCTTGGGGCCCCTGCTGTTTGGGATATACTTCTCTGAGATGCAGGCCAAAACCAGTGGGATATGGCTGGCCAAGTTTGCAGATAACTGCAAGCTGGGTTCCGTCATCAATTCACCTAGTGATGTGGACATCCTTCAAGAGGGTCTCACCCAAACAAATGACTGGTGGCAGAAACATGGCCTCAAACTGAATGTCACAAAATGCATCGTCATCCCCTTTGGGGAGAGTGACGTCCCACAAATTATTACATTGATAATAAGGCACTAAGCATGCAATCAGTCGTGAGGGACCTGGGCACCCAGGTTGATGGCAAACTGACTTTTGACCACCATATTGCCTCCATTGTACAGAAAGCTTTCTACATGGCCCACCTCATTAATAAGGGTATCTCATCCAGGGACAAGGAGGTCATAACATCCCTGTATTCTTCCCTTATAAGACCCATTTTTGAGTACAATGCTCCTTTTGGCATGTATCTTGCAAAGCACATGCAGGAACTGGAGACCACAGAGGTTCCTCACCAGGAGAATCCAGGGCCTCAAACATCTACCCTACACAGATAGGCTAAAGTCCCTGTTCCTCTACTCAATCTCCTACAGACTCCTCAGAGGTGACCTCTGTCTGGCATATAAAGCAGTCTCAGACCCCCACCCTGATGGGACTGCAGCACATCTGCAAGTCAAGCTCCACTCAAGTAACCCACATGCGCGACCTCCACCTGGTCTGTGACATCAATAGGACTTATTGGCGGTACATATATGTGTCCCAAAGACTACCCATTTTGTGGAATAGACTCCCTCTCCATGCCCAGCAGAGTGCCTGCTTTTAGCAGCATTACATAGAAAGTTCCATGAGAACTGTTTATGGTAGCATTGGATTCAAAAGTGAGAACAAATAAAGCAAATAATTATGAAATAAATGTATCTTTTGCAGCAACATAGTCAGCACTGGGTTCAGTACATTAGGACAGATATAATTATATGCATTTTGTCATAAGAAGAGAAGAAGACTGAAAAATAAGAGAGAAGAGAGAGTCACTTATATGTATGTGTACATATGAGAGGTAGTTTAAGAATTATTTAGCCTGTGGAATAGCAGGGGCTTAGCCAGGAGTCAAGCAGGAATAGTTTTAATTTATCTTTGAAGTTATGTGCATTGTTGAGGAATCTGATTGGAGGGTTGGATTGAGTTCCATCATTTTGAAATGCAATTGTAGTGAAGAGCATTTCCTGTTTTGTTGTGAGCTTTGTGAATAGAGAGATGTTTGTTAGTACAATGGGCAGCTCTATTTATGGCGTGGGGTTGTTGAATACCTCTTAGGGCATGGCATTTATCAGGATGAAAAAGTAGCCTGTGCACAAGCTGAAGTTGAGAGAAAGTGATGTAGCTCAGGCCAATCCAGGTGCTTGAGGGTGATATAATGATGTGTGGAGTATGGCTTGTATTTTATTGCAGTGTTACTCTAGTTTAGTTGTCAGAGCTGACGGGAGGTTAGTAAAAATAGGAGAGGAATACATAAGTGCAAGCAGGAGATAGGTGGATGTTAATGTTATCCAGTTGCTTCCAGTCAGATATTGTTTGGCTCTCCATAGCAGACTTGATTTCTTATGTGTTTTTCTTGATTGCTCATTGGATACGAAGTTTGAATGTCATAGTGTCATATAACGCATAGTAATTTCATACTGGGGACTACCTCAGTATTAGTGCTATTTGCAAAGATGATTTGAATGCTAGCTTTACATTGGTATGAGACTTAGGAGTGAAAAGGAGAAGGTTTGTCTTATTTGGGTTTAGCATTAGGCCTGATTTTGTTAACCACTTTTCTCTGGGGGGGACTGAATCTTATGTGAGCTGCTGGACAAGAATGGGATTTTGTGCACTAACATAAGGGTTCCATCATCACATTACTGCACTAGTTTGTGTGTTCTGTGGCAGTGTGTAAATTAGTGATAAATTAAATAAGAGTGGTCCCACTATGGAACCTTGGAGAACACTTGCAGAGACTGGTAAAGAGGTTGAGATGCTAGATTGCCATTTAACAGCTTGGGATCTGTCAGACAGGTAGCTGAGGAACCAGGAAGAGAATGGAGTAGGACAGATCAAGGGAGACAAGCTGATGGAGCAGTTTATAATGAGAGATAGTGTAAAAGGCTTTAGATAGGTCCAAGAAGGCAGATGCAATAATTATGTGTATTACGGCCATGATTAACACAGTTTAAGAAGTCTGTTTTTTAACACCTGTATTAAATTATCACTTAAAACATAGATATACATTAACATAAAAGAAAACAAACCTTTTTAACATTTTACCATTTAAATACAATTTATATCACATGTATTTTCTTTGCTAATATCATCAGTCCAACATTACAGAAAAATGCTGAATTCCTGCCTTACTGTAAACCTCACTCATTCCTCCTGAACAACATTATGCATGAATTCCCACATTTTCATTTACTTCTATATAATTTGCTCCTTTTCTAAAGATGCCTCTTCCAGTTCTTTTATCTCTTTTATAATATTCAGTACCTCAGATACAGTTGATTTGGACTTTGATGTCCATTTTCTAGGAATTACTGCTTTGGCAGCCAACAGAATCAAACTCTCCTAACGGGTACCCATGACCACTGTCGAGGGGAGAGGACACTGGTGTTCACCTCTAGGGGTGGCCCCACATAGCCGGAGGGGAGGGCGTAGCATCCCCCAGCTGGGATGACACCCTCGCCCTCCCCCTTCCCCTCCCACATGGGCAGTCAGTCACCTCTAATCATGTGGCAGACTGCACAGCTGTGCTAGGTGCCCCCTCCGTGGCTGTCCCCTCAGGGTGGTGGAGGTGCGCCCACTCCTCCCGCTGTGCGGAAGGGACCCCCTCCCTCCTGCCACTGGGAGGAGAAGGAGATGGATGCCACCCCACCTCTCGCTCCCCCCTCTCCTATCCCATGGGAGTCTCGAACTCGGTCCCGCTGGCCTCAGCCGGGGTGGGTGGAGAGAAAGAGAGGTAAGGATGGTCGGGACAGTGTTGCAAGGAGAGGCAGTACCCAGTGTGTACTTACTATAGTTAGGCAATTCAGATCCTGTATACCATCTTAAAATAATCATTTCCTTACTTACAGTAATTTGCTCACCCAATATTTCTGACAGAGTACCCTGTAGAAATTTTTAAAATCTACCAAATCATTACACTCCCAAAGCATATGTTCCCAGTTATCTCTTTCTTCTCCATCATACCTTCAATTTGCTGCCTACCTGAGGAAAAATTCTTTCAAGTCTTCTTGGGGTATAAAAATTCCAAGCAAACTCTTCCATGCAAAAATCCTAAACCTTCTGGACTTGGTTGCATACTTGGGAGCCATACGTATGTCTTCCCTTTGTTTTCTTGTAAATTGTTTTTCCAGTCTGTCTTCCCAATCTTTTCTAACCTGCTCTGATTCTTATAGTTATCATGCAATATTTTATATGCCCTAGTAATTATCCCTTTTTTAACAGCTGCTTTTGTTTTAGATTCAAATGAAAACCCTACCATGCCAGGTGTTTCACTTAAAATCCCTCTATCCATTTCTGTTTGCCTCTACACTGAGATCAAGCCCTGGTAGGGAAGGAGGTCTCTAGCCTGAAATCCAAATTTTCTTGGCCTCATTCCATTCTATTGCCCTTCCTGCTTGAGTTATTTGCTCCTAATATCTTGGTTCCCTTGCCAAGTTTCTCCAGTAAATTCCAGCCCCCTCTTGCCTATTTTCTGTACCCCTACTTATAGCCATCCCTATTGACAAAAATCTCCTTTTTCTGTTCTCGTACTGGCTTAGTTTTTAGAATAAATAAAAATTAAAAAAGGGGTTTGCCTCATTAACTCTGATTTTTTTTATTGGTTGTTTTAGTATTTAAACTTCTAGTAGCTATCGTTGTTTTATTAAGGTCTGAAAAAATGGGAAACCGTGAAAGCACTAACCTATTTTCATTGTTGTTTTTATGATTAAAGTGAGTATACTCTCAGCCTTTGATGTCTTATTATTTATTTGGACTGTTTTTTGGATTAGTCTGGTTCCACCACATTCTATTTTTGTTTATTTTCTGCTCTGTTTGTTTGGTGGAATCATGGCTGAGAGTATTGACTTGGAACTGAACTACAGTCCGGCTAATAGATCAAGTGAGCTGATGCATAAAGGAAAGAATGGCCATAAAGTTGCTGGGACTGCTACTATGCCTATGCACAATGCTAATCCACTCATTTGTGTTTCTTTTAGTGAAGAGGACATAGCAGCTATCAATGTTGATTGTTGTGAAATGCATATGTTCAGAAAGGCTCTTCAGGAATTGGAGGACAAAATGTTTAAGCACAAGCGCTTGCTATGGCAGTGCTTTCATTTTGAGGCTGCTGTCTTTCATAAGATAGTTCCAAGAGGGCTCCGGGTATTAAAAATGCCCTCTTATGGCAACAGTTTTCCAGAGTTATTAAAAAGATGGCAAATTCTGAATCTACAACTAAGCCTTGACTATATGGCATTACTAAATGAATTCTTTCGTCCCGAGGAAGATTCATTAGCTAAGGATAAAAATGAATTGACAACATATTTAACTGGATCATTCAAGGGTGAAGTGTTTGAACAGCTTATGGATGAATTACTGCTTAATATCTCCTTTTGAGAGAAAACTTGAAAAGGAAAAGACTAAGAAACTTCGGAGAGACTATGTTGATTTCCATGATGGCAACGTCTTTTCCTGGCCTAGGAACGTTCAGACAGCAGGTTTGCCACGGAGCTCATTGGTAGTGGAACAACGTAGGGCAGAAATTGCACCTAATGGGGCCATAACAAAATGGAGTGCGATCGCAACAGAACGGGAAACAGTATTATGCTCCTTGGAACATACTAATCCCTTCGGTTCAGATTTACCGAAGAAAGATTTTATTGAAGCATGTAAAATGACCAAAGAGATACCAGCGACTGTATGTTTGAACGCGCAGGTGACACAAGTGGATATATCTACTGCAGCAGGATCAATGGAACAATGATTGGAGACTAGCACCATAAAGTTAACACAACAAAATCAGCATTTTGGTAGTGTGAAGACAAATGACACTGATTATATTGAAAAAAAACAAATAAATCAAAACACTGTGGTTAAGCACTCAAAATAAACTAGTAAACCAAGCAAAAGAGTGCTAAGGAAAAGCTGATACTTGAACGAGGTATATATAGTTCCTTTATTCAATCCACACCATGCAGAAAATACACTCCATAAACGCCTTTACACACCAAATTTGCGTTTTCGTCTCTGTAGATAAGACTTCATCAGATGACCAGTGTTTAAAACAATTAATCATTTATACTTCAATTAATTGATGAAGAACCAATGAAATTGCATAAATACAAAAAACAATGAATGTTTAGTCAAAGCTCATAAACATTAAAACTTTCTTTAAAACCACATTGACATAAAATATACATTCTCATAGAATGTTGTCCCTTCAATAAATAGATCTCAATAAGCAA
The DNA here is from genome assembly GCF_019279795.1 of Protopterus annectens. Classification (NCBI taxonomy): domain Eukaryota; kingdom Metazoa; phylum Chordata; order Ceratodontiformes; family Protopteridae; genus Protopterus; species Protopterus annectens. The sequence continues at coordinate 1,087,970,945 of NC_056737.1, read as the reverse complement.
TAAATATAAATGTTGATCATAAAATTATTTTCCATTAAAAGTTATTTAAAAATATATATGTGTATAAATATAAGTTAAAAATATATATAACCGATCATTTTACATAGCTTTGTAAGCTGTGCAAAAAAGAACAAGGGAACAGTGCCATCTCCTGGCTAAACATGTTATTACATTCCAAGTCTTTCAAGGTTTGGCAGACCTTAATTTCAAAAGTGGCAATATTGAAACATAATCATTTAAACCAGGAAAATTTCCTGCTTCAAGGGTGACTTGCCACCATAATTCCCTAAATTCTCTTCCCATGGGCCTCCCCTAATATCATTTTTAATTTGTTCCAGCACAAGGAAAGAGAATTTAGGTTTAGTGCATACCTTGGAATGTTTAAACAAAGCACTCGTTTCCTTGCCAACTGCCATATCATAAATATGTTCAAAGAGCCTTCTTTTCAACATTCTTTCCATTTTCCCCACATAGAAGGAACTACAAACTAGGCAGGTGGCTAAATAAACGATTCCTTTTGTTTCACAGTTAAAAATAATCAGTGCTATTAATCCATTTTTCCTACTCTCTAAATAAAACTTGTCCGTATTCATGATATAAGTGCATTGGGAACAGTGTCCACATTTATATGCACCTAACCTTTTTCTGTTGGTGTTAAACTTCCTATTCTTATTTTCCAAAATATTTCTTATACTCTTGAGAATTTTTATATACCACCTTAAGTGGAAAACCAGAAATACCATCTAAATCAGTAAGGGATACAAATCTATCCCATTCTTTTTTGGTGTTGTCATTCAGGCTATTGTATTCCAAGATCATTGTTGATGATAGTTGTTACTAGTATTTACTTTAATAGTTTCCATATGTCTGTCTCCTTCCTCATTATCTGTCATATACCCCTGAATAGACTTAAATCTGCTTTTTCTTCCTTCTTCAACCTCAGATCTAATGTTCTTAATAAATTCCAGGGGGTAACCTCTTTCAATGAACACTTCTTCCAGCAAATTACACTCTAGTAAAAAATCTGCATCAAGGCTAGTCATGTGGCATCCCCTTACAAATTGTCCCTTAACTATATTTTTCTTACAATGTAGGGGGGTGTGCACTCTGATAGTGAAGGAAGGAATTACAAAAGGTAGGTTTTCTATATATCTTGGTTTCTAATTTATTATCTACCTTATACATTTCTAAATCTAAATACTGTAAAGTATCATATGATATTTTATGAGTAAACTTTAAAAAATTAGTGGTTTCACTCATGTAAAAGATGACTATATCATCCAAAAATCTTCGATATAGTTTCCAGCAGGAACTAAATTCAGAGTTCAAAATATAATTTTCCTCCCATTTTGCCAACACCAAATTGGCATAGGTGGGAGCACACACTGTTCCCATAGCCACTCCCTGGATTTGCTGGAAGAATTTTCCATTGAAGTATATAAAATAGTTTTTTAAAATCATATCCATTAGACCAACATTTACTATTTTCTCATTATGGTTTAGTCCCTGGTCTTCAAAAACAATTTCCTCAAACATTTCCATCCCAGAAATGTAGGGTATAGAGGAAAATAAGTCTATAATATCGATGGTTACAAATAAAAGGTCTTCATGATATAGATTAGTAGATATTTCTCTCAACAGGTCCCATGAATCTTTCAGTATAGCTTTTTTTCCCACCCATATATGTTTTGATTTAGTGTCCACATATTTAGCTAAAGGTAAAGTTTTAGACCCTTCAGCAGAAACTATAGGTCTTAATGGTGGGTCCCTCTCATTTTTGTGGATTTTAGGGATTCCAAAGATGGTAGTTACCTTAGGTTTCTCCACCTTTAAATATGTATAAATTTTTTGATCAATAAGACCTTCCTGTAACATATCATTGAGACCCACATCTATTTTATTATAGGCTATAGTCACTTCATTCTTCAAGTCACCCTTGAAGCAGGAAATTTTCCTGGTTTAAATGATTATGTTTCAATATTGCCACTTTTGAAATTAAGGTCTGCCAAACTTTGAAAGACTTGGAATGTAATAACATATTTAGCCAGGAGATGGCACTGTTCCCTTGTTCTTTTTGCACAGCTTACAAAACTATGTAAAATGATCAGTTATATATATTTTTAACTTATATTTATACACATATATATTTTTAAATAATTTTTAATGGAAAAGAATTTTATGATCAACATTTATATTTATTGCTTATTGAGATCTATTTATTGAAGGTACAACATTCTATGGGAATGTATATTTTATGTCAATGTGGTTTTTGTATTGTATAACTGTTGTAGGCTACACACTAAAGTGCGCTAGCCTGTTTATAGCATTTACAGTGTTTTCTGTGTGTTTTTCTGCTGTTTCCTGAAAAAAAAAAAAAAAATATATATATATATATATATATATATATATATATATATATATATATATATATATATATATATATATATATATATTCTCTTTTCCCGCCTTTGCTGAACTATATTAGTCCAGATTTCAGGTTTTGCTGAATTCTGGACTTTGGTATAGTTTCCTGTGTTGCCCATATCCTTACTTGGATAGGAGGAAGCTTCTCTGTTCACCAGTGAGAGTGGGGAACTTTGAGCAGCCTATCTGTCCATGGAGGAGTGGTCTCAGTCCTGAAACTAGTAGCTTATTGGCCGTTTTGGGTCAATTCCTATCTCTTTCAGTTTCCCTGCTTTAAAACCCGCATTTGCGCGATTTTGCACATAGTTCATAGGTTCATACTAGGCTATCTGCCCAAGGGCATTTATAAGCCTAGCCCATAGTTATTTGGCTTTCGCCACCCCTTTAGTTTGAATAAAACTATGCCTATTATTTTGCTGTGCCTCTGTCAAGCAGTGACACTGAAGTAATCCCTGGGGTATATCTGCGATCCCCCATCCATTGGTCAAGATTCCTCTTGAACAAGGCCAGCGAGGTGCTCTGCCTCACATGTACCGGGATTTTGTTCCACAGCATAGGGAGTCTCTGGGTGATGAATCTGTCCCTCCAGCATGTTCTATTAATAACCGTGTCAAGGTTTAAGTCTCCGCCTTTGTGGTTCTGAGGGATCTAGATTTTTGAGGTGAAGCATATTCATCAAATCAGGGTTTGACATGGCCTTATATGTCAGGCACAGGTCACCTCTGAGCAAGCGGTATGAGACTGAATAGAGCTGGAGTTCTTTCAGTCGGGCAGCATAAGACATATTTTTGAGACCCTTTATCCTTTTGGTGAGGAACTTTTGGGGCCTTTCCAGCTGCTGCAGGTGTCTGGTCAGATACATTCGAATGGGGCATTGTACTCAATCATAGGTCTAATGAGTGATGAGTACAGGGGGGCGATGACCTCCCTTGATCTAGATGTGAATCCCTTCATGATCAGGTGGGCAATGTAGAAGGTTTTCCTAACTACTTTAGCAATATGAGTGTCAAGCGAAGGCTACTGTCAACCTGGGTCCCCAGATCCCTGATGACTTCTTCTGTGCTCAGTGGATTGCCACCTATATGGTAGCTAGGGGTAACCTTGTTTTTCCCGAAGGGTATGACTATGCATTTCTTGGTATTTAACTTTAGGCCATGGTTCTGGCACCAGTTATCCGTTTCTGTGAGGCCCTTCTGAAGGATATCTGTGTCAGATGTGTTTTCGACTATGGTGCCCAGTTTGCAGTCATCTGCAAACTTTGTCAGCCATAACCCTCCTGTGTTTGCTTGTACTTCAGAAAAGTAGATGCCGAACAAGAGTGGATCCAGGACTGAGCCCTGTGGGACACCACTTGTGACAGGCTTTGAGTCTGACATGGCTCCAGCAACTCTGACCCTGTGGGTTCTGTCACTTAGCCAGTTTGCAACCCATCTTGTGATGTATGGGTTTACATTCAAGCTGATGAGTTTTTGATGATACCTGAGTGGGGTATTGTGTGAAGGCCTTTGCCAGGTCAAGGTAGGCTGTATGGACTGCCTTTCCCTCATCAATGGCCTTGGTGACTGTCTCAAAAAGTCAACCAAGTTTAAAAGGCATGATCTGCCTTTGACAAAGCCAAACTGGGTTGGATCCAAAGTCTGCAAGTTCCCTATGTCTTTATTTATGAGTTCCATTATGATCCTCTCCATGGCTTTGCAGATAAGGCTTGTCAAGCTAATGGGACGGTAATTTCCAGGGTCGGTGGAGGCACCGCCTTGTGAAGTGGGACCACAGTCGCCGTGCGCCACTCCTTGAGTGCGTATCCTGAGGTGAGGCTAAGATTAAACAGCTGTCCTAACTGCGGGTTTAATTCCTCATTGAGTTCATGGAGCACACAGCCGGGGACACCATCCGGTCCCATGGATGCTGTGTTTTGCTTTGGAGAGAGCAGTTCTCACCTGGGCGTTGGAGATGTTTGGGGGCTACAATCCTCTGGTATAGATATCTCTCCTTTTGGGGGGGGAGAAGTTTGCACTGAACCTGTCAGCCAGTATGTTGGCAATGTGTGTAGGTTCAGTAATCTTCACATCATTTTGAACTAATTCTGAGCATATCTGGGAGTTTCCTCCTAGGTTTCTAACATAGCTAAAGAAGGCCTTATGATTGTCTTTTGAATCCTTGGCGATTTTTCTCTCAAAATTTGCCTTGGATGATTTTATGAGAGCTCTTAGTTTTTACTTATAATGATCAAAGGTGTCTTACCTTTCAAGGATTTTGCTCTATCTTGTAGTAGCTTCCTCCTTTTGTTGTAGAGCTTGTTTATGGCTGGGGTCCACCAGACTGGACGCTTGCCTTTGGTACAAAGAGTCTTAGTTTTGTTTGGGATTGCCTGATCCATGCAGTCCTGTAGGTGCTGGTAGAAGGCATTTGTAAGTGATTCAGCGGTTTGAGTAATGTTTACCACTGGCTCAGGGGCCTTAAAGGAGACCACACTAGTTTTTAGAAGTGTGAAGTCGGCTTTTGAGAAGTTTTTCACTGTGGTCTTTTTTGTTTCAGGTGGGGGCGGGATGAGGACCTCCAGCGAGATTAGTTTATGATCTGATCTCACCAGTGAGGGGTATACTTCGGTGTTGAACATTGTGATCCCATGTTCGTGATGATGAGATCAAGTATGTTTTCTCCTCTTGTGGGGATGGTGACTAGTTGTTCCATGGCATTTGAGTTTATGAACTCCAGGAACCTTTGGGCTAGAGTGTTTGGGCTTGAGTAGTGTTCCCAGTCTATATTAGGGTAGTTGAAGTCACCTAGTATGATGGTGTTTGGAGATACATTTATCCCCTCCATTGTTTTCAGGAAGGCCATGTGAGGTTCCTGAGTTTGAGAGGGTGGCCTGTAACATGCTACAAATTGCAGAGCAGTCTTGCCTATGGTTAATTGCACCTGGATGGTCTCCGATGCATCATGCGTTGCCACCAACCTTGAGGTGTGGGTGTCCTTTATGAATATGGACACCCCCCCCTCCTTTCTTGGTGTTGTCTGGATTTTGGGGCCGGAACACATGATATGAGGTGAAACCTGCTAGTGCTGGGGTGCTCTCAGGAGCCTTGAACCAGGTTTCTGTCACAGCACAGACATCGATGTTCTCCATACTGAGAAGGGCCTCAAGTGCGTGCATCTTGAGATTGAGACTTCTGGCATTGAGCAGCATTACCCTTAGTTTTTACTTTTTGTGTTCTAGGGTGGTAGGTTTAGAATTTGAGCCTTGCCTAAAAAAGGCACTATGGGGGTGGCAAGAGCCTTTGCCAATATCCGGAAGCCTAGGGGTGACAGGTGCAAGCCGTCCCTTGCGAAGCAGCGTGGCTTGTCCAGCATGTCATCCCAGGCAGACAGACATTGGATCCCCATTGAATGACACCAGAATTTAAGCATCGTGCAGCATCGGGCAGCGCCGCTTAAATGGGTTTAAACTATTCCCGGCTCCACAAAGTCTGCTCTTCACTTTTTCCCTTAGAACTGTTCTAAATCTCAAAGTAAGCACTCTATTTTCATTCTAAAGCCCTGCAGTTGCTCGTATAAGTAATCTTATAAGTAAGCACTAATAAACTAAAGCACTACACCCTCTTATACTCCCTTTAAGTACTTGGCTCCCTACTGGTCCTTTTTGATCAGTCAAAAAGTAGTTTCTTATACTATTCTGACATGTCCAAAAGTCAGTTTCGGGTTTACTCTCCAGTCCAGCTGGTGAATCTGGGAATCTTGAGGCAATGTTACAACTGCCTTATGTACACAGACCACCCTCTCCTCCTCCCAACAATCTCAAATATATGTGACAGATGCAACTATATAGCCAAACTGGAGGCTGAGCTCTCTCAACCCAGTACTGGCACAGTCAGTCAGTCAGAGAAGGTAACCACACACACCACAAATCCAGTCTCACATAGACCTATCACAACAGCAAACCAAACACAAAAACACACAAAAGCATACTCGGAGGCTCTAAATAAAAATCTGCCCAAGCAGCAGAGACCTCCAAAGCAGACATCCAAGCAACCGCTACCCCACAACAATACCCACGTATCACATAGTCAGTGTGCCACACAGTCACAGCCCTTAAGGCTAAACAACACACCTAATACACTTGTAATAGGTGACTCTATTGTCAGACACACTGACGTCCCACTCACCAGGCTGAACAAGGAGAAGGTCACTGTAAGCTGCCTGTCGAGTGCCAGGATCCACCACATAACACAAGCACTCAGGTCACTCCAAAGCAAGTACAAATATGACTCCGTCATTGTCCATGCTGGTGTAAATGACCTGAGACGTATCTCCCTGGACTACATGAAAAGAGACATAGAGGAGCTCTGTGATCATGTAGCCCAGGCCGGTATGACCCTGAACTTGAGTAGCATCTTACCCTCACCAAGAATGATGCCACAGTATAAAGACAAAATGATCAATTTTAACAATTGGCTAAAGTATTGGTGTCATTCAAAGAAGATCCAGTGTCTGTCAGCCTGTGATGACATGCTCGACAAGCCACGTTGCTTCGCTAGGGACGGCTTGCACCTGTTACCCCTGGGCTTTCGAATATTGGCTAAGGCTCTTGCCACCCCCATAGTGCCTTTTTTAGGCAAGGCTCAAAAGACAAACCCACCTCCATAGACAACACAAGGAAAAAGAAACTAAGGGTAATGCTGCTCAATGCCAGAAGTCTAAACATCAAGATGCATGCACTGGAGGCCCTCCTCAGTATGGAGAATATCGATATCTGTGCAGTAACAGAAACCTGGTTCAAGGCTCCCAAGAGCACCCCAGCAGTACCAGGTTATACCTCATACCATGCTTTTTGGCCCCAAAACTTGGACCGAACCACAAAAGGAGGGGGAGTATCCATATTCATCAAAGATACTCACATCTCCAGGTTAGTGGCACTGCACGAAGCAACGGAGACCATCCATGTGCAACTAACAGTGGGCAAAATTACTTTTCAGTTTGTAGCCTGCTACAGACCACCCTCCCAAACTCAGGAACCCCACTCAGCTTTCCTGAGAACACTGGAGAATATGAAGGTCTCTCCAAACACCATCATATTGGGTGACTTCAACTACCCAAACATAGATTGGGAGCACTACTCAAGCTCCAACACCCTCGCCCAACGGTTCCTAGAATTTATAAATTCAAATGCTATGGAACAACTGGTCACCACTCCCACAAGAGGGGAAAACATATTGGACCTGATCATCACCAACATGGAAACTCTATGTTCCATACCAGAGGTATACCACTGGACATCCATACCCTGTCCCCACCCCCAGCAAGGAAACCATGGTGAAGAACTTCTCAAAAGCAAACTTCACACTTCTCAAAACCGAGGTGGAATCCTTCAAAGCCCCTGGGCCAGTGGAAAATATGGCCCAAACCGCAGAATCCTTTACAAACGCATTCTATGGACACCTACAGGAATGCATGGATCGTGCTATCCCAAATAAAACCAAGACTCACTCCTCCAAAGGCAGGAGACCTGTCTGGTGGACCTCAGCCATAAATAAGCTATACAACAGAAGGAGGAAGCTAATACATGATAGAGCAAAATCCCAAAAAGGGAAGGCATCTCTGACCAGTACTAGCAAGAAACTATGATCCCTCATAAAATCATCTAAGGCCAGCTTCGAAAGAAAAATTGCACAAGACGCTAAAGATAATCACAAGGCCTTCTTTAGTTATGTCAGAAACCTGGGTGGCAACTCCCAGATATGCTCTGAGTTAGTGCAAAATGACAAAAAATACACTGAACCCACAGACATTGCCAACATCCTGGCAGACAGGTTCAGTGCAAACTTCTCACCCCTTCCCCTCCAAAAGAGCAAATGTCTATCCCAACAGAGTGTAACCTCCCTGACATCACAGATGCACAGGTGAAAGCTGCCCTCTCCAAAGCAAAAAACATAGCATCTATGGGACCGGACGGTGTCCCGGGCTGCATCTTACACGAGCTCCAAGAAGAACTGAACCCTCACATAAAGTCACTGTTCAATCTCAGCCTTACTACAGGATATGTACCCAAGGAATGGCGTACAGCAACAGTGGTCCCACTCCATAAAGGTGGTGCCACAACGGACCCCAGAAACTATTGCCCTATAAGCCTGACTAGCCTGGTCTGCAAAGCTATGGAGTGTATCATCATGGAACTCTTAAACAAAGACATTGGGAACATCCAAACACTGGATCCTACCCAATTCAGCTTTGTTAAGGGCAGATCTTGCCTCTTGAACCTGATTGACTTCTTTGAAACGGTCACCAAGGCCATAGATGAAGGGAAGGTAGTCCACACAGCCTACCTGGACCTCGCAAAAGCCTTCGACACAGTACCCCACTCGGGTATCATAAATAAGCTCACCAGCTTAAATATCAACCCCTATGTCACAAGATGGGTTGCAAACTGGCTCAGGGATATAACCCACATGGTCAGAATTGCAGGTGCCATGTCAGACTCTAAACCAGTTACAAGTGGCATCCCACAAGGCTCAGTCCCGGGACCTCTCTTGTTCGGTATATATTTCTCTGAGGTACAGGCTAACACGGGAGGACTATGGCTGACCAAGTCCACAGATGACTGCAAACTGGGTGCCATAATTGACTCGCCAACTGACACAAGCATCCTCCAAAAGGGTCTCACAGAGATGGATAACTGGTGCCAGAGCCATGGCCTAAAGCTAAATGCCAAAACGTGCATAGTCATCCCCTTTGAGAAAAACAAAGTGCCCACAAATTACCACATAGGTGGTAATCCATTAAGTACGGAAGAAGTAATTAGGGATTTGGGGACCCAAGTAGATAGCAATCTCTCCTTTGATAATCACGTTGCCAAAGTGGTTAGAAAGACCTTCTATATAGCCCACCTTATCATGAAAGGGTTCACATCTAGATCAAGAGAGGTCATTGTGCCCCTCTACTCATCACTCATCAGGCCCATAATTGAATACAATGCCCCATTTGGGATGTACCTTACCCGACACCTGCAGCAACTGGAAAGACCCCAAAAGTACCTCACCAAGAGGATCAAGGGACTCAAACAGATGCCCTATGCAGTTAGGCTAAAGAAACTCCAGCTCTACTCAGTTGCTTACCGCCTACTCAGAGGCGATCTGTGCCTGATGTATAAAGCCATGTCCAAACCAGAATTAATGGACATGCTCCACCTCAGGAAATCCAAATCCCTTAGAGCTACACGCTCCAGGGACTTAAACCTCAGCACAGAAATAAATAGGACATGCTGGAGGGACAGATTCATATCCCAGAGGCTCCCCTCACTCTGGAACAAAATCCCAATCCATGTTAGGCAGAGTTCCCCAATGACCCTCTTCAAGAGAAATCTTGACGAGTGGATGGGAGATCGTAGGTTTACCCCTGGGATCTCTTCTGTGTCCCTACTAGACAGAGGCACGGTAAACTAACCTTAAAAGGGCTATCTTCTGTGACCTACTATACAGAGGCACAGTCAACTAATCTAAAAGGGTGGTGAAAGCCAAACACACTCTGGCTAGGCATATAAATGTCCTAGGGCAGATAGCCTAGTATCAGCCTATGAACCTATGAACCTATAAAGAAAGTTTTAATATTTATGAGCTTTGACCAAACATTCGTTGTTTTTTTTTTAAATGTATTTATGCAATTTCATTGGTTCTTCATCAGTTAATTGAAGTATAAATGATTAATTGTTTTAAACACCGGTCATCTGATGAAGTCTTACCTATAGAGATGAAAACGCAAATTTGGTGTGTAAAGGTGTTTATTAAGTGTATTTTCTGCATGGTGTGGATTGAATAAAGGAACTATATATACCTCGTTCAAGTATCAGCTTTTCCTTAGCACTCTTTTGCTTGGTTGGCTGATTATATTGAGACTGAAACTGTGAGTACTGATAATACAGATGTTATGACTGTTGATAACAGCGTCAATGACGTTATTAATATTGTAAGATATGACATTTACCTGATGCTACCATTTCAAATGATGCTTGCGTATTGGATGCAACTTTAACATCTATTGTAAACTCTGATGCTATAGTCAGTGTTAAATTTATCACTGATTGTATTACTGATAATACCACTGAAGTAACAAGTAAAGAACCTGTAGTTAGACCCAAGGTTCCAAACCTGATGAGAGTTAGTAGTGATTTTCATACAGCAGTTGTTCAAGGCAGCAGTGGTACCTTTAACTCTGCTGTTTTTTTGGAGAAAGGACTACCCAACAGGCAGGAGAAATGGATAGGGAGGTCACGACGTCGCAGAAGGAGGGACAGACTACTATCCGATCCAAGGGTCCACATACACGCAATCAAAAGTAGACAGTTTAGTCTTTAATTTATCATCTATTGAACTTCCAGATGAGCAGCTCTCTGTACTGAACAAAGGTCTCTCGTTTGTTCCAGCTACTAATATGAATCTGGTTGAGACCATCCTAGATTTAAACATGTTTGCCAGAAGTATTATGCTAAAAACTGTTTTCATTGAAAATGATGTAGAAATGCAAAATGCTCAAATGTTTAAGAAACCGTGCACTTTTATACCAGATAACTCTCCAGTTATGGAAGCCTTTATCAAAATTTGTGAGAATGACTTAAGAAGGTCATTTGATGAAAAAAGTATGAATGGCTTCTACAATCTGTCTGTAAAGGAGCATGAGGCTCTAAATTTGTTAACTAGGGCTGAACACTTGACTATCAGACCAGCAAATAAAGGTGGTGGGATAGTTGTTTCTGATAAGTCAAATTATTTGGATAAAATGCATGATATGTTATATGTTAATACTGTATATGTTATATTACAAAAGTTTCAGGTAAATGGCATTATTAATAGATTGATTTTTTTATTTGTATGATTTGTTAATGACAGATCAAATAGAGTTTTCTTTGTACACATATTTTACTGTTGAGCATCCCACCATACCTGTGATATATGGTCTGCCAAAAATACACAAGCATCTGCTGAATTCTCCCCTTCGCCCTATAGTATCAGGAAGGGGGTCGCTCACTGAGCCAATGTCCATATACGTTGAAAAGCAACTTGGGAGCATATTAGATACAATTGACACTGTTCTAAGGGACAGTAAGCAATTTCTGGAACAACTATATGCTTGGGCTAAGGACAGGGATGAGAGTGAAATTAGAAGCGTGTTCTTTGTAACCTTAGATGTTAATTCACTCTTCACTGTTATTCCCAATGTAGATGGGATTGATAATGTGAGACAGTTCCTGATTAAGGAAAGTAGTTATTCCAGCTCTAAAGTCAACATGATTTATGCACTTTTAGATCTGATACTGGAGAATAATGTATTTCTATTTGAGTCTGAATACTTTCTGCAAATTGTAGGTGTAGCAATGGGCACAGCGTGTGCAAACACGTATGCCAATATAGTTCTAGCCAACTGGGAAAAAGAGTGTGTTTTTAATAGTGAAATATTTAAGTTGCATGTTTCTTTTTATAAATGTTTCATGGACAACATCTTTTTCATTTAGCATGGAGATGAAGAAGAGCTACACAGATTTGTGCATTTTCTGGGTAGTACTACTACATACTTGTCATTCTACCTACAGTACTCATCAGACATCATTGATTTTTTAGACATCACTGTTAGTAAAAATATGATAGGTGAATTGTCCACTAAACCGTATAGGAAAACATGCAGAAAAAATAATATACTGCATCATTCAAGTATGCATCCCAGGCATGTTACTAAAATGTGGTGAAAAATCAAGTTTTTAGATGCATGAGACTGCATACAGATTCTGAATCCTTAAAGGAGGCTCTTGATATTCTGCGTATAGATTTATTGAAGAGAGGTTATAAAACTGGTGAAACAGAAAGAGCGATAGAAGAAGCAAAAGTGCTAGAACCAATGAAAACCAAACCGTACTTCTCTGATAGATTATGTGAAGCATCTGTGAAGCATAAGGCAGAAGCCACTAAGAGAATGAATCAGATATGCTCTACTTATTCTGGCTAAGAGAATAAGATTTGTGATATATTTAAAAGAAACTGGCCAATAAGTAGACTAACAGAACCTGCCCCTAAATTTAGTTTAAAGAACAGTAAGAATCTGAAACAACGTTTATGCTATACGCATAGTAGACCATGTGGGCAGTATATATCACAACGTAAGGGTACATATGCATGCAGATCATGTAAAGCTTGTAGCAGTATTTGGTCAACACATATGATTACTCACCCTTTGAGTTCTAGACCCATAGAGTTTTCATTTTATGCAGATTGCTGCACTAGAAATATAGTGTATATGGCCAAGTGTAACCTATGTGACTGCTATTATATAGGTAAGACTAATCGTATGTTCAAAGAAAGAGTGTTAGAGCATCAAAATGATATACGTAGCAATAAGCTGACGAATGCACTAGCCAAGCATGTGCCTGAGGCTGGGGTGAGTCACAGTTTTAAGTATTTGGTTTTACAGAAAGTTAATGAAAGTTTAAGAGAAGGAGATTTGTGCAATGAGACAGAGTACAGTGAGCTGAGATGGACTGTTGATTTTAAAGCTTATGTTCCACCAGACTTGAACAGTGCTGTGTCTTTAAAACCCCTATTGAAAAAAGGGGTTTCCCTCAATAACTGATAGTTTTTATTGGTTGTCTTAGTATTTAAACTTCTAGTAGCTATAGTTGTTTTATTAAGGTCTGAAAAAGTGGGAAACCATGAAAGCACTAACCTATTTTCATTGTTGTTTTTATGATTAAAGTGAGTATACTCTCAGCCTTTGACATCTTATTATTTATTTAGTTCTTAGAATACTTCCTACTACTTTATGAAAAAGAAGTTATGTTCTCACCATAATGTTCCATCTGTGTTGTCAGTCTTCATGCTTTCCTCATGAATGGGTTCGGATCCGGTCCGTCGGATCTGACTCGGCCGATGCTACAGCTTGCAGCCCCCAGATCTCTCGAGCTTCTCCTTACCCACAATGCACCCTGCCAATTACCTCAGATCTTGTTTGGTGCTATATTAGCATAGAATGATAATGAGAATTATGGGAAGCCATATCCAGAGTCATATATTTATATATATATATATATATATATACATATAAATGTACCTATTCAGAGACCATGTAACTGCTCATTCGTCCAGAAGTCATGGGCAGGGTAGGTGGGAGGGCAGGGGAGGTGATGAAAGAATGAAGATCAACAACACAGATGGAACATTATGGTGAGTACATAACCTCTTTAGCTGATGTTGCCAATCTTCATTCTGTCCTCACGAATGGGACAGTGCCCCTAGCTACTTGAATCCAGGGCAGACTCAAGGAAGGATATTCCTGAGCACCATAGACCCAAATGATGCCCTACCTCTGGAGACCAGATCCAATTCGTATTGAGTGATAAAGGTATGAGGAGCTGCCCTAGTTGCTGCTCCACAGATGTCATCCACAGACATTCTAGATTAGTGGAGTGTGCTTTCAATGGGTGTGTAAGAGAAATGCCTAATTTATTATAGATAAAGGAGATGCAATTTGTCAACCACTTTCATAGAGTAACTTTAGAAATCGACTTTCCCAATTTTGGTCTTGGAAGGGAAACAAGCAGCTGGTCTGCTTTTCTGATTTTTTCTATTCTATGCAGATAGAATCACAAGTGTCTATGAACATCCAGTAAAAATAATATATATTCTCCTTTGTTGGTAAATTCGGGGAAAAAAAACACTGGCAAATTGATAGTGCTGTTTATGTTGAATTCTGACACCACTTTTGGAAGAAAGGAAGGGGTGGTAAGGTCACTCTATCTTTGTGAAAAAAAAAACAAGTAAGGAGGGTTAGAAGATAGTGATTGGATATCAGAAATTCATCTTGGGGAAGTGATGGCAACCAAGAAAATAGTTTTCCATGAAAGATATTTAAGGTCACGTGTAGCTGTTGGTTCAAAGGGAGGTTGTTTGAGAGACTGCACATTAGATTTAGATCCCATGGAGGTGTGGGGTCTGTAAAAGGAGGCTCTAGAAGGAATGTCCCTTTTAAGAAGGCCTTGCTCAATTTGTGAGTAGCTATGGGTGTGCCATTCAATCCTGTATGATAATTTTTAAATTGGTGCTAACTGTACCCTAATGGTTGAGGTATTTGCACCATTTTGAAAAAGATGAAAAAGAAAATCTAAAATGTGATAAATAGAGGCTGGAAAGGGGTCAAGTTTATGCTGTTGAGCCCAAATGGTAAACCTTTTCCATTTACTTGAATATGTTTTTCTTGTCGAGGGTTTATGGGAAGACAAAATATTACATCAAATTGGTGATGACAGGATAGATTGTCTGGTTAGGAAGGAAACTAGTGAAGCCAAGCAGTCAGCTTGAGGTTTGGTATATCCGGGTGTGATATGCCCGTCAGGTGAGGCAGGAGGTCCAGAGTCAGATCTAGGTTCCATGGTGGTTGAACCAGGTGAGGAACAGAACCCAAATTTATAAAGGCCAATAGGCGGTAATGAATATCACTGTGCTCTTCGACCTGGCAGCTTTCTGCAGAAATGTTGGAATCAGTGGCATTGATGGGAAAGCATAAAGGAGACTGGGGGGGGCAATCGTGAAATAGAGCATCTCTTGGTGACTGTCCCCATGAGGGAATCAGGGCAAAGTAGTTGCTGCACTTGTTGTTCAGGGGAGAGGCAAAAAGACTGCAGCATGGTTGGTCCCAATGATAGAAGATTTCATCTGCCACTTTCTCGTTGAGGGAGCACTCGTGTAGAAGAAGTATGCACCTGCTCAGTTTGTCCGCGATCACGCTGGATCTCCCTGGAATGTGTGTCAATAAAACAAAGCAGTCTGAGGAGATTGCCCACTGCCAGACCCTGACAGCTTCTCAACACAATGGGTAAGATCTGGTTCCCCCATTTGTAGATGTGCCAGATGACTGATATGTTGTCCACTTGAATCACAATTTTCCCAGAGGGAAGAATATTTTGAAAAGTGCGTAAATGCCAAGAGCACTGCTCTCATCTCTATGACATTTATATGCAAATTGGTCTCTTTCGGGGAGCAAGTACCCTGGACTGTCTTCCCCAGATAATGCCCCCCCCCCACCCTATCTGGGAAGCATCCTTGGTCACTATGACCTTGGGCTGTTGGGGAATGAATGAATGGATGGCCATGAAGCAGTTGATCAGACTGGATCCACCAAAGGAGATCTCTTCCGCAAGTGTTGGATATTTTTATCTGATGTGGCATTGACTGACAGAAGATTAACCATTGAGTAGCCAACATCCACTGAAGGATCTGCATGTAAAATCTGGCCAATGGAACTAAGATTATTATTGCATCCATGAGGCCCAGAGTTCGGAGGACTATGCAGGCTGAGATTGAGGCATTGTCTACCACGTTCTTGACCTGAGACATTATAGTTAGAGCTCTGTGTGGTGGAAGGGAAGTAATGGCAGTCTTTGTGTTGGGCAGCATTCCAATAAATTCCAGTGTCTGAGTTGGATAAAGTTGTGATTTGTTGTAGTTTATGGTTATTCCTAGGAGAACACAAGTGTGGAGAACCTGATCTCTTGCATGTATGAGTTGATGCCTGGTTGGAGTGGTAATGAGCCAGTTGTCTAGGTAGGGAAACACCCAGAATCCCCGAATCCTGCAGTCTGAGGTATGCAGATACTACTGACATTCATTTGGTAAATATCCTGGGGGCTGTGGTGAGTGCAAAAGGCAATACTCTGAATTGGTAATGACTGGCTCCCAGCCATAAGCATAGATACTTTCTGGATCACCTGTTCATCTTTATGTGATAGTAGGAATCCTGAAGATCTATTGAGCACATCCAGTTGTCCTTGCTCAGAAAGGGTAGAATGGACTGAACAGTAACCATCCAGAACTTGGTTCATTGAATAGCTTTGTTTAGGTTTGTGAGATCCAAAATCGGTGTTCAGTCCCCTGTCTTTTTTGGCACTAAAAAGAGCCTTGAGTAATTTTCGGATCCTATCTCATCTGGTGGGACCTCTTGGATGACTCTTTTTTTCTAGCAGCTTTTGAATCTGAATTGCTGCTTGGTCCCTCTGACTCTGTGGAACATCGGGGATTTTCCTAGGAATTTGGAGGTGGAAGGGAAAATGGTATTATATAACCTCTGGATATCATCCTCTGCACCCAAGTATCTTTTGTTAATCCTAGCCAGGCAAGGACAATCTTCCCCGACTGTCTCCAGAAGTGGACAGTTGGGCCTACATTCAGGAGTACTAATGGGGTTTATCAAAGAAAGATGCTCTTGAATCCTGGTTTTGTGGGACACTTCTGCCACGAGGACAACAATGTCCATTAGAGATCCCCTTCTGTGTCTGGGAGCACTTCCTCCACGTGTGTCATGGAATGGACCTTGGGAGTTTTTGAACCATGTTTTCTGGCCACTCTGTTGATTCCTGGTGAGAAATGTATGCCCATGGCAGACAAGATCTTACCATCTTTCTCACACCTGGACAGCATTTCTTTCACTTTACGGCCAAAAAGGGTTGTTCTGTCAAGGGGAGCATTAACAAAATGGGACTTGAATGGCTCCCAAAAATCGCATAAGCGCATCCAGGCATGCCTCCTCATGGAAATGCCTGAATCTACAACTCTTGATGTTCCTTCCACTATGCTGGAAATTAACCTCATGTAACTATGAGATATAGCCTGTAGGGTTGCAACTGAGAAGTTACTAAATCCTTAACCTCTGCAGATATGGTTCCTGAGAGAATATTTATTTGATAACTCTTTGGTCAAATCTTTCTGAAGTCTCACAAAATGTGCCAGATAGTTCAGCAATCATAATGCAAAGGTTGCTGAAGCAAAGACTTGCTTCCCAGTCTGTCCCTTGCCCGAGACTTCCTGTTGGGGATGGACAGTGGAGCTCTTGTCAGCTAGTCCCTTCTTTGTGGCAGCCGCAATGACCATGGCATCAACTGGAATCCCTTTCCCCTAGAGCTGTCTGTCCACAGATGGTGCCATTATCCTGTCTGGTCTCTGCAGTATTGGTTCTATGGCATCAGGGTCCTTCCATGTCCACCTAGAAATTATGTCCATAAGCTCGTTGGTGGGTGGAGTTACCCGGACAGTAGAGGGTCCCATACCAAAAGCCTTTAGGAGAATGGATCTCTCTGGTATAGAGTTGGAGGATATCCAGCCACCTGTCTGTTTCAGGATTTCTAGTATGTCTCTGAAGGGAACATCTTCAGGAGGTGACTGTGGGGGCCCTTTGCCAAAATCTGTGTCTTCAGTGATGGACACTTGTGGGGAGTCTAGATACTTCCAGTTTCATGTCCTCTTCCTGGATACTTCCACAGTGGAGTGTTCTGGGGAAGTCTCGAAAGTGAAAATCCAAATTCCTTGACAGGAAATCCAAGGTTTCAGTAAGATTATCCCCATGGAGAGAGCAATTGAGGCTCCAGGTGCTGGAACATCATGGTGGAATAGGTAGGAGGGAGAAAGGTTTTGTCAGGGTTGCAGAGGCAGTGAGCACTCTCTTTGCAGCCTCAAAGGCAGACCTCGAAGGAGGCAGAGAGAGGCTCTGATTCAAGAAACCAGGTTTCTGAATTGTCCCCTCTATCCGATCTGTTGGCACCACCCATGAGTTGGAAGCTGGAGCCGAACTGTCCAGTGCAGAGGTGCCAAGGAACAGAGACAGCTCCGAAAAATTCGGAGTTGAATCCTGCACCCTGGACCCAGCAGGCTGGCTTCAGCTTCGAGAGCTCTCCTGATCTGAAAAGACTGGATGTCTCAGAGAAGATGTTGGATCCAAAGATACAGAGATCCTTAGATCTGAGTCAGATGAATCCAGATGACTGGGGCCCTGAAACTCTATGACAACAGATGGTGTCAGAGGAGGAACTTACGGGGGTGGTGTGGTGGAAGGTCGGGCAACCTGACTCAGAGGGGTAGGCGCCAAGGGAAGACTAATCTGCCCCTGAGCCAAAAGGATCTTCCTCACCACTCTCTCCACATCATCTTCTGTGAGACGTCTGGAAGAACAAGTAGAGTAAATAGAGGGAAATGCTGGTCTCTGCAAAAAGAGTGATGGAAGCTTGTCAGGTACTGGGTCAACCAATGGAGAATATCTAGTATGAAGACAATATAGAGCCTCTGAAGGCTGTGTCTGAACCAAAGATCTTGTCTGATCCGACTTGGATTGTGCCAGAACCGTAATATTAATTTTAGAAGTCATAGGATTGAAGGAGCATTCAGATCCGAAAGTTTCATGTTTTTCTTATCCAGGGTTGAGACCGGATGTTTAGCACTCCTTTTATGTGAAGAGTTTGAGGAAGATTTTGACGAGGTGGAAGGCTTTGACTTTTGAGATTGGAATATGGCTTCTCCAAAAGAGGAAGGAAGGAGACCTTTTAATATCAATTTATTTTTAAGTTCAGTTAAGGCTTGAAGATTAAATCTGTGGCAAATTGAGCAATCTTCCTGTAAGTGTAATGGACCCAAGCAGTACACACAAAGAGAGTGTGTGCGTCCAGGATATGCAACTTATGTCCACTTATATCCACATTTTGAACATTTCTTGAAAACTGCAGGTTTGTCACTCATCATGTAAAATATATTTCCACAATAACTATACATCAAATTTCAATAAGATAAGAAAGTCAAAATAGTAAATAACGTTTTTTTTTAAGCAGACTGAAAGAAGAAAAGGAGAATTCCACCAATGGTGTGAAGAACTACGACCAAGTCAAAAGAAAAAAGGGGATACTAACAACAGTATCTAACAGTACCAAGTATGAAATGAGACTGGAGAACAGCAGACAAAAGGATTACAACCCTCTAAGTACAGGAGACAAGGAAATACCAACAATGGTATGTAGAAAATATAACAAAGTTGTAAGGGCAAGGGAGAATACAAAAATAGAGATCGTAAACCACAAACTGTAAAGACTAAACATTACAAAGGTAAGCTAAGGAAAAAATATGTTCCATAAGAGGGATTATAAAAAAAAAAAAACTTTACTAATGAAATACAGCTCGAGAGAGACTGATACACCACATCCAGTAGCTAGAAGTGGCAAATGAGATCTGAGGTAATTGGCAGGGTGCGTTGTGGGTAAGGGAGAAGCTCGAGAGATTTGATGGCTGCATGCTGTAGCACCAGCTGAGGCTGATCTGACAGACTGGATCTGAACCCATTCGTGGGGATAGAATGAAGACTGACATCAGATTATAATATTCTGTATGGTTGTTATTCTTCTTAAGGATCTGCATCCAAAAATCCCACTCTGTCTCTATTTCTTGAACTTCCCCTTTGCTTCATCATCTTTCCTTTCCACTTTGAATTATAACATTCTGCTTCTGTTATGTATATGAGTCTTAACTGTGTAGCTCTAAAATATCCTTTCAAATGAGATAAACCTAAACCACCTTGCTCTATGGAAAGGATCAGCTTATCTCACTTAACTCTTGCTCTCCTTCCCTTCCAGATAAATTCCTTTATTTCTTTCTTAATTATTGTCCACAACTTCTCCTTGGGTTGATGAAAGTATGCCTGACCTGTATACAAGGTTGAAGGGACTATAAACATTTTTACTGCTTGTATCTTACTATCCATATCCATAAATAAGAGTTTCCAGTTTCTCAACTTTTGTATTAACTTTTGTTTAGTCTCTCCTTAGATATCCTTAGCAGCCATAACAAAAGAATTTTTAATACATATTCCTAAATACTTCATCTTATCAAGTACCCATAAATATGGGTTTTGCAGAACCAATTGTGTGTGGGTATATAATTTATGACTATAGCCTTTATTTTATCTTCATTCATTTTGTAGACCGCAAAGACCCCAAAATGTCTCAAAATGTTTCACAACACTGAGAAGTGCTTTTTCTGGACTTTTCAGGTACAAAATAATATCATCTGCCAGTAAAGCCAAGTTTTCTTGATTACCATACAAATTATATTCTTGTATTTCTGAGTCCCTTATTTTCTTTGTCAGTGGCTCTAAATATAAAGCAAATAACAAAAGGGAAATGGGGACAGTCCTGCTTGGATCCTTTATTCAAATACAGCTTAGCTGAGAAGAACCCTCCCACTTTAATTCTTGCCTCTGATCCTTAATTATAGGGTCTATATCAGAAGATCGAAGTTTCAAAACTTTAAATCTGATATAGTCTACAACATATGATTGAAGTCGTGAAACTTCGAATCTTTTAACGGCGATATCCATAGAGCACGGAAAGGGAAGATTTCCCTTTTCTGCACTGTACTGTGATCTCAAAGTTGGTATATTTAAGAAGCAGGGGTTGGGGGG
The DNA here is from genome assembly GCF_019279795.1 of Protopterus annectens. Classification (NCBI taxonomy): domain Eukaryota; kingdom Metazoa; phylum Chordata; order Ceratodontiformes; family Protopteridae; genus Protopterus; species Protopterus annectens. Next base: position 1,087,950,278 of record NC_056737.1, on the reverse strand, counting down.
TGCAGGGGGGCTTGCCCCCTGCTTAGAGCATTTAAATGCTTTGTTTTTGTAGGTTGTTGTGTTTTATTACATTTTCTATGTTTCAAGACTTTGATTATATGGTGTCAACCAAATCAGATTCAAAGTTTTGAAACTTCGATAATGTAATATAGACCCTTAATATACCCTAATTAACCATATAATTTTATCAGGGAATGTAAATGTTTCCAACAACTTATTCATAAAATCGCAGATAATTTTGTCAAATGCCTTCTCTACATCAAGACCCATCAACAATAGAAGTATTTTGTTACATTCTGCTTCCCTCTGGATTGTAGTAGTTTTGTTAATGTTGTCAGATATTTGGCTTCCCTCCAGAAAACCACACTGATACATATCTATCAGTTTTGGCAACGGTTTTGCCATTCTTTTAGCTAGCATAAACATAAACACTTTATAATCATGGCTTAAGACTGAAATGAGTCTATATGAAGCTGGGTCTGAAGGGTCTTTACCACCTATAGGTAACACAGCCGCCACTAGTTTCTTCGAAGATGTTGGTGCTTCCCCTCCTTTTAAAATACTGTTAAACAAAATCTTCCATATCTTTCATCACTTTCTTCCCTCTTCATTTTCTAACTTCCACAGGAATACTATCTGGTCCTGTAGACATTCTTGAAGATCAATTATACATCACTGATTTTATCTCATCGCCTATTATCTAAACTGTTAGTGGTTGGCCTCATCTACCTCTAACCTTGACATAATTAAATCTTCCATGAAGATTTCCATTTGTACTCTTTCTTGATTTTCACATTTCTTTGCTGTATACAAATTTTCATAAAATTTCCAGAATGCCTCGAAAAACCTCTACAGGATCTCTGGTTACTTTTCTTGTTATAGGCTCCCTGAGTTGGTTGACAACCATTTCAGTGTTCTATTGCTTAAGCTGTTGTGCTAAAAGTTTTTGTGCTCTGAAGTTATCAAAAAATAGTTGCTTAACTGCAACTTTCTAAACTCATGCATATTGTCTCTAGATACTCCCTTATTTTCTCTTTAGCAGTCCGCATTTGTTCCTCCACTTGTAATGTGAGATTCTCCTTATTCTACAATACTTTAACCTCTGTCAGTTCATCTAAGTAATTTCTATTACTTCTTTATTTAAGAAAAGTTTTATTTATTTAACATATATACAATATACACACAGAAAGGAAGAAATTCAATATCACTTATTGTTACACAGTGTTAGAAATGCATTAAATTATTACTTATGGCATAGGCAGTCATACACGTATATAAATGAAAACAAATTATATGGACATAATTTTAGTTGCAAACATTATACATCGCTTATAATCTATCCAGGAATACTGTATGCTTTTGTCAGTCAAACATTACATACTTCATTCAAATCCTGCCTTCTTTTAAACACCATTCCTCATTTGCATGTATTGTTCCCATAATTACCAGTTACTATATTCACTGCTTCTAGTAAAGTTGGTTTAGACTTTGATTTCCATTTTCTAGTAATTGTTTTTTTGACAGCCACCATAATTAGACCCAGCAAGGCCTTACTATGTCTAGGCAATTCTGATTCTGTATCATAGATCAAAAAACAAATTTTCTTAATTATACCAATTTTCTCACCCATTATTTCTGATAGAGTAGTCTGCAGGGAATTTTTAAAGTCTGTCAACTCATTACACTCAGAGAAAATATGTTCCCAGTTACCTGTTTATCCACATAATACCTCCAATATTTGCTATCTTTGTTTGTTTGTGTCTTTCGGCTTTTCCTGGTTAGGGGTCGCCACAGCGTTACTCCAGTCCGCTAATGATTGGTAGTTGATTTTTATGTGCCGAGTTACCAGCCCTGACGCACAACCTTTAACAAAGGTATGCCCATTCACGCATGTCTCCATGCAGAAGACGCTCTAGCTGAGAATCAAACCGGACAGCTTCTTACTGTGAGGCGACAACGCTACCGCAGCACCTGCTATCTACCTACGGGAAAAAATCTTTGGAGTCTACTTGAGGTATTAAAATACCTATGGAAACACTTTCAAGCAAAGATCCTATATCTTCTAGACTTTGTTGCATACATGGGAGATATACATATATTCCCTCATTGTTTCTTTGTGAATTGCTTATCCAGTCTCTCTTCTCAATCCTTTCTAACCTCCTCTGATTGATTCTTATAGTTATCATGCATTTTATATGCTCTACTAATTATTTATTTTTTAACAGCAAACAGATTAAGTATCTTCCTATTTCGGTAGCAACATTTCAGGGATATCCCAACAACTAGAAGTCTTAGTATGATTCACAGACCTTATTTTAATCACTTCTTTTTCAGTTTTATATAACTGTTAAACTTAAAAATTTTTGAACACAGGAACTAAGTTTAGTTTCCATTGTTTTGTAATAATTTTTCTAGCCACTGCAAGGAGACTCCAAAACATTTTTATTGTTTGGCTTTTACAGATAAAAGAATTGGAGCATTCATCAATATTACTAATTTAGTTAAAGAACAGTTATCAGTATGGGGTTTGTGGTGTAAAATGTTTGAGATTAGGACTGTGTCGCTGTGGTCTGTCTTCATTTATATATATTTATATAAATGTATGAGTGCCTATGTAGTAAGTGATAGTTTAATGAAGATGTTTCTTGTTTAAAAAAGCAGGAATTGAATAACTTATGTAATATTGCTTAGGTTATGTGATATGTAGCAATATATGTGAAGTATAATGTTTGTTATGTTAATATAGCTTGCTTACTTTTATATGAATATGAATTTACCTATGTCACAAGTGATAATTCAGTAAAGGTGTTTGGAAAAAAATAACAATTATCAGATCATAACCCTTTAAAAATACTTATCTCTTCCCATTAATTTTTTTCACAACCCATAAATATGTGTGCCTGATCAGCTTTTACAAGTTTACTGCATCTCCAGCAAACTGAAGATGTTACTTTACTAAACTTAGAAATTTTACAAGGAGTAACAAACAGTCTGTGTATATATTTCTGCATAAAAACTTTCCAATATAAACGTAAAAATGTTTGACTAACTGATTTAAATAACACAGCTTTATACTTATAAACAGTTGAGTCACTCAATCCACTATCTACAAAAATGCAAAAAAAAAAATGCATCAGAGCTATTATTATTTATAATTAATTATATAATTTGGACAGATTTCCTTTGTTGGTCAATTTAGCTTCGATAATAGCACCCAAATACTCATATAATGGGGGAGTAGTGGTAGGTTCCTCTTCATCCATATTACCTACACATTCATCTCAGTTCTTTCTAATAGATAATATTAGACGATTAACAGATTTATCTAACTTATAGTCTTTCATTAAACATTCTGGTAACTTAGCATGCCCTTTTTCAAAGCAAGCAGACTATATGCTAACCCATCCCTTTCATTTCAAAATTGTTCTGGGTTTCCAGAAATCTAGAGGTGTATGCGATGGGAAAGCACAAAAAAAATTCTATTTAAAATGAATGGGATTTTAAAAACATATTTCTTAACTGTTTTTAAAATTAATTTTATATATGAAGAATCTAAAGATTGAAAAGAATATAATTCTAAAGTGTGTTTTATTAACCAAATAAATGGATTGTTACATACTTATAATTTATCATATTTGATAAACTTATAAGAATTTAGTCTAATCTGTTCCTGAATGGTTTTCCCTAGACTAGTATAGGTTGAGTCTAGCCAGAGTATAATACTATTAAAATTTGCAGCAATGGAACAAGATTATACATCAGGAAAGCTAATATCTTCATACTCCCATAGTCTAATATGACTTTTTTAAACAACTCTTGGCTTTTTATGGTATCATAAGAATGAAGTTAACATTTTTTTACATTTTCTTTAATAGTTTTTTTTGTTGGGTATTAAAGCTGGTGTGTGTGTGTGTGTGTGTGTGTGTGTGTGTGTGTGTGTGTGTGTGTGTATATATATATATATATATATATATATATAAATATATATATGTATATATATATATATATATATATATATATATATATATATATATATATATATATATATATATATATATATATATATAATTGTAGGTAGTATAATCATTTTAATAAGAACTAACATTTCTTCAAAGATAAAAAAAACAATCATTCCATTTTAATAAGGAGTAACAGTTCTTTAATTATTCTTTCAAAATTATGATTAAAAATCTTACTTATATCTTGGTAAATTTTTATCCCTAAATATTTAAATTTTTGTCCTTCCCAATTATATTTATCTTTTAATTTACTATATTGTAGTTGATTTAACACTAATGTTTCAGTTTTATTATTAAACTTCAGCAATAATACTTCTTGAAACTGTCTAATTTTCTCATCTGTTTTTAAATTGAATAGTTTAAATCTCCTATAGTTAGTACGACATCATCCACAATAAGCTGTATTTTAAATTGACAATCCTTAGTAATTAAAAAAAACATCAATTGTATCATTGCTTCTTATACTATTAGCTAAGGGATCAATAACTAGCGCAAATAGTAGGGGAGACAAGGGACATCCTTGTTTTGTATCCGTGTTTAAGGTGAATCCTTGAGAGATGCAAGATCCAATTTTAATATATGCTTTGGAATCTCTCTACAATTTTTAAAATATTCCAATATGTTCTGGAAATGCAAATTCCTCTGAAGTTTTAAATAAATACTTCTAAGCTGTGGAATCAAAAGCTCTCTGAATATCTAAACTAATTAGAGCCACGTTTTTGTTCAATCCATCTGCTAAATCTAAGATTCTTGCTACCCTTTTAATATTATCATAAGTTAATCTATTGACTATAAATCCTGTTTGATCTTTATTAATTAATCTACACTTAAAAATGAAATAGGTCTATATGATAACACTTTTTATCCTTTCCTTGTTGATGTATAGGTGAAATTACAGAAAATTTCCATAAGGGAATAATGATTTTATTACTCTGAATTATCCTGAAAACTTCATTCATTAATTCTGAAACATTTAACGGAAGCAGATTATATAATTCCTTACTTAAACCATCTAAATTTGGAGCTTTGCCATTTTTACCTTTTTTAACTTCTTTAACTGCTATTAATGTAATAGACTTATTCAGCGGAGAAATTTCCTTATCATTAAGTTTATTAGTAACATTCTTCTTTAAATACTTATCAGTTTTGCAGTCATCGGGATTATTATGTTTTTCTTTATTAAGATCCTCATGGAGTTAAAAAAATAAGCCTTTCCTCTATATCTGAAGTAAGCTTATTAGTGTAAGGATTTTGGATATCATTGATTTATGCCTTTTTGCTTAACATCTTACTTCCATTAGCTAATCTGTAAAGATTTTTGGAGTCATTGCATAACTTTGTAATTTTACATTTTCTTGCGCTATTTATATGTTACAGTCGACTGATATTTTGTTGTTATTTTTAATGACTGCAGTATTGTTTAATTTCTTTGTTTATTGTTCAAACCTCACTTTATGTTTACCATCTTGTATTAATAATAAAGCTTTATCCTGCTCTTTCATTTTATTACTAGACCATCTTCCCAGTCTTTCCTTAATATGCATTTTAAGGTATCCCATAGTATGACTTTACTAACCTGGCCATCATCATTCAAAGATAGAAAATTCTCAGTTTGTTCCCTAAGGTAACTCTGAAATTCTTTTAGTTTCATCATATATACTGGAATTCTGCAAATAATCTGGAATTTCCTTCAGTCTGTTGATATGTTAATAGTTAGTGCACTGTGATCAGATAAAGGACAAGGAATATTTTTAAAATAATTAACTTTATTAAGCAAATCTGTGGAAGCATAAATCATGTCTATTCTAATTTGTGCCTTGTGTGCATAAGAATAATGGGTGAAAAATAATGACTTATCTTCTGCTATTACTATTAAATCAACTAAATTGTTATTGCTAATCCATTTGTTTAGTGCTTTAGATGATGCTAGAATTTTAGCTTTCTTCTGTTCCCTTGTATCTTCCACACTAGATATGCAGTTAAAATCTCCAGCTAAAATTGGACTGTCCTTCCAGTGATTTTGTAATAAGCTTAAGTGATCCTTAGCTACTCTTGCACCTTTTCCATGGATCCAGTAAAAATTAGCTAATATATGGAGGTTGCAATTATATTTAATTACTACAAAAGTATACATTAATTTCAGATCATTAATAGATTCCATGACTCTAGGCTTTACAAAAGATTTTCTCCAAAGCATAGCAGTTCATATCCTCTTTTGGTTTAAAGAAGCAGATGATAACATTTCATAGACTAACTTATTTAGATATTGTATATGTTTATCTATCAAACGAGTATCTTGCAAGAATATGATGTCTCCTTTATTTAATTTTAAATAATTAATGATTTCCTTTTGTTGCCATTGAATAATCAATTTACATTAGTAGACAATATGTTAAAACTATCTATACTGTGCATTTGAAAAAACATTTTTTACCAAGAGAAAATATGATACTTCTGTCTACCATAGTAATGTTTTTGTATGTAAAATTCTGTTATACCTCTAATACTATCTTAACTTTCTGTATTTTTTTGAATTTCTTTCTACAAATGAAACTACTAAAACTCCTAAGTAACAAGAACAGAAACACATCTACAACTATATATATTACTAATAAAGCTCAACATACCATGGATACCAAAATTCCTAGTTTGCCTATCAAATAGACAAACTACTTAACTATCTTTATCCTCACCAAAACCCAAAATTTCATGAAGAACTAGCCAAAAGCTACTGTGACTTACAAATGATTAATATAGTATTGTATGTAAGTTAAACAGCTAAAAGGCTATTAACTTAGTTGTATATTTTGCCATTTAAAACTATTTTTCTCATTAAAAGTTAAAAGTTTAGTAACCCACTTCAGTTAATGTCAAATAATAATCTGTCAAATAATGTAATACATATCTATTTATGTAATAGTAGTATAACTATTAACTATTTCTAAATTATTTTCTCATTTAACATTGTTATAACTAAATATTTAAATATACAAGTAGAACAGAGTGGGACATAAAAAGATAAAGTTACCTGTAAACTTTGAAGGTGATAAGCAATCTATGGTTACCAAACTATTATACAGTATGAAAGTTAAATGCATGTATGCATTTATCACAGTGAAATATATATGCATATTTAATAACTCTATCAAAAGCTCTAAATTAGTTTTAAAAGTACAAGTATTTATACCTTAAATATGTATATAACCTTTAATATGATAAATATCAAATATCTAAAATTCCTCTAATTAAATAAATTTTAAAAAAGCTATTCATTATTAAGTTTGAGGAAATTATCTTGCAACTCGGCACAGTCAAAGAACATTTGCAGCCTAAAGTGTATTTAAATGTTTCATAATGCACATTTCAAGCCACATTCTCCTCTCCCAGTCTCAAACATTTTGGAAAATCTACTCTACTTTCTATCAGAAATGAAAAAAAATGACTCGGCAATAAAACACTCAAATTTCATCTCTGACTTGCAAAATGAGGCAATCTTAGTGAATTTAATGATGTAGAAAACTACAGAGTTAATGTAATAATATTTTAGATTTCAGTTTTCAGTATATTTTTGATTATCTTTGATGTAATTTTCTGAGACATTTGAGTTTGATTTTACACTTTTAATTTTTCTGCCATGAGCAGGTATATGTTTATTTATTTTATGTATTTATTTAACTTTTGTTTACCGGAAAAGTCTGACTTGGAACAAGCCAATTTTCAGTGGAGGCCCAAGGAGAAATGCTCCAGACGCATGTCTTTGTAACATGGCAGGAAACCGGAGCACCCAGAGACAACCCATATGAACGCAGGGAGGACATGCAGACTCTGCACAGAAGGCACTCCAGCCAGAAGTTGAACTGGAGAACCTATTGCTGTGAGGTGACACTGCAACCGCTGCACCACTGTGCCACCATATATAATTTATGTCTTCTTTATATGCAGTTTACTCTACAAATATATTATTTTCTGTTTTATTTGTCCACTGATATTCTACCTTATTTTATATAACCTGCATTTCCAAACCTCCCATCAAAGAGCCATTTAACTATTAATTCCCACTTCCCTTCAATGAGATCATAAGGTGACATTATTAGAGATTGCAGCATGTGTGTATATATATTTTTTAATTTACTAATATTACTCTTTTAATACTATTACATAAAATATTTTCTTCCTTTTTATATTTACATATTCATAAAATGTTGACTCTTTTTATTAATTCTAATATTATAAGCAATCTTGAGTATAAATAAATAAATTATTGCCTGTGTAACATAAATATATGTCTTTAGCAATTATGTACTTTTGCTCTGGTCTGAGTTTCAAATCCTGACATTAGTATTTAATTACATGTGAAAATGACAATTCATTGCATAAAGCAGCTGCTAATCTCTTCTGTAAGACTCTCATACTTCTTAATTCATCAAAACTATCTTAGTCAGTGATAAATGTTTAATTTTACTCCTTCCTATTAACATATACAATTGGGGTTGATTATACTGCAGCACAAGCTATTAGCATTCAGTAAAGTGCAAACAAATAATATGTCAGAGATAGCACAATATATATTACTATAGCTTTTATGTTTCCAATCCTTCACTTCTAAATAAATAGTAAAAAAAATAAATGCTATTTTGAGCAGATTTCTCACATATACATTTGGTAAGAAGTTCCATTCTATGTTCCTCATTGCAGCTTCGATTCAGGCACTTCCTTCATTCACAAACATCAGTGTTGAACGTTGAACTCTTCTAGGACCTGGATTTTCATCAAAACAGCCTGAGAAGCAGGCAGGAATTATAGCTAGTAAGAATCAAGAAATTTTATACAAATAAATCATTCTTTTGATCTCAAGCTCATTTTAAGCTCCAATTGCTTAAGAAATTACATGTGAAAGGAATGTGTTATAAAAGAACAAACAAAACACAGTCACCCACCACTTTAACACTTGTAATTAGCATATTACTTAGATCTGACATTCATTTAACCCTATTATACATATACTGAGTAAAACAAATAAAATACTTATCTTATATAGGGTTTAAAGTTACAAAGTCTACCAATTATAATTTAATATCACTCTCATATAGGAAACATCTTTAACATTTAGAGATGTATTTATCAGTTTAGTTCAAATTAAATATATTAAGTCTTTCACTATAAATATGGTAAGACTAAATATTCATATTCCCATAGTAATACTAAATATATACTTTATTATGTAAAATGCTTTAGATTTAAAACATAAAGATATACTTACATATTATTTGAAGCTTAAAGTCCTAAATAAACACTGACAACCCTCTCCTCCTCCCACATAACACAAATACTTGCAAGAGATGCAGCTATTTAGCCAAACTGGAGGCTGAGCTCTCTCAACTCAGGACTGGCAAGACCAGACAGGAGGAGAAGGCAACTATACACACCACAAAACCAGTCTCACATAAAGCTATCACAACAATGAATCAAACACATAAACACACAAAGTCACACTCGGAGGCTCTGAGCAAAAATTAACCTAAACAGCAGAGGCCTCCAAAGCAGACATCCAAGCAACTGCCACCTCATGACACACCACAGGCAACACATAAACCATAAAATCAGTGTGCAAAGCAGTCACAGCCCTTAAGGCCAAATACAACACCAAACATACTTGTCATAGGTGACTCCATAGTCAGACACACTGACGTCCAACTCACCAGGCTGAACAAGGAGAGGGTCACAGTAAGCTGCCTATCGGACGCTAGAATCCGCCACATAACACAAGCACTCGGGTCACTCCACAGCAAGTACAAATATGACACAATCATTGTCCATGCTGGTGTGAACGACCTGAGACGTACCTCCCTGGACTACATGAAAAGAGACATAGAGGAGCTCTCTGATTATGTAGCCCAGGCAGGTATGACCCTGAGCAGTATCCTTCCTTCTCCAAGAATGATGCCACAACATAGAGACAAGATGATCAGCTTTAACAATTGGCTTAATTTCTGGTGTCATTCAAAGGGGATCCAGTGTCTGTCTGCCTGGGATGACATGCTTGACAAGCCACGCTGCTTCGCAAGGGACGGCTTGCACCTGTCACCCCTGGGATTCCGGATATTGGCTAAGGCTCTTGCCACCCCCATAGTGCCTTTTTTAGGCAAGGCTCAAATTCTAAACCTACCACCCTAGAAAACAAAAATGGGAAGAAACTAAGGGTAATGCTGCTCAATGCCAGAAGTCTAAATCTCAAAATGCACACACTCGAGGCCCTTCTCAGTATGGAGAACATCGATGTCTGTGCTCTGACTGAAACCTGGTTCAAGGCTCCTGAGAGCACCCCGGCACTATCAGGTTTTACCTCATATCATGCGTTTCGGCCCCAAAACCCGGACCACACCACAAAAGGAGGGGTGTATCCATATTCATCAAGGATACCCACACCTCCAGGTTGGTGGCAACGCACAAAGCATCGGAAACCATCCAGGTGCAATTAACCATAGGCAAAACTGCTCTACAATTTGTAGCATGCTACAGGCCACCCTCTCAAACTCAGGAACCCCACACAGCCTTCCTGAAGACACTGGAGGGTATAAATGTATCTCCAAACACCATTATATTGGGTGACTTCAACTACCCGAATATAGACTGGGAACATTACTCAAGCCCCAACTTTCTAGCTCAAAGGTTCCTGGAGTTCATAAATTCAAATGCCATGGAAAAACTAGTCAGCGTTCCCACAAGAGGAGAAAATATACTAGATCTCATCATCACAAACATGGGGACAAAATGCTCCACACTGGAAGTATATCCCTCATTGGTGAGATCAGATCACAAACTTATCTCACTGGAAATCCACATCCGCCCCACCCCAAACAAAAAAGACCACAGTGAAGAACTTCTCTAAAGCAAACTTCACACTACTCAAGATTGGTGTGGTATCCTTCAAGGCCCCCGAGCCAGTGGAAACCACAACCCAAGCTGTGGAAGCCCTTACAAATGCCTTATACGAACACCTCCAGGACTGCATGGATCAGGCAATCCCTAATAAAACCAAGACTCTTTCCACCAAGGGCAAACATCCAGTCTGGTAGACCCCAGCCATAAACAAACTTTACAATAAGAGGAGAAAGCTGTTACATGATAGAGCAAAATCCATAAAAGAGAAGACACCCTTGATCATTATTAGTAAAAAATACGAGCACTCATAAAATCATCCAAGGCCAACTTTGAGAGAAAAATTGCAATAGATTCAAAAGACAATCATAAGGCCTTCTTCAGCTATGTTAGAAACCTGGGTGGAAACTCCCAGATATGCGCAGAATTAGTCCAAAATGATACAAAAATCACTGAACCCACAGACATTGCCAACATACTGGCAGACAGGTTCAGTGCAAACTTCACCCCCCCCCCAAAAGGAGAGATAACTATCCCAACGGAGTGTAGCCTCCCAGACATCTCAAATGCGCAGGTGAAAGCTGCTCTCTCTAAAGCTAAAAACACAGCATCAATGGGACCGGATGGTGTCCTCGGCTGTGTGCTACACGAACTCAACGAGGAACTAAACCCGCATATAAGGCAGCTGTTTAATCTTTGCCTTACCACAGGATATGTGCCCAAGGAGTGGCATACGGCAACTGTGGTCCCACTCCACAAAGGCCGTACCTCTACGGACCCTGGTAATTACCGCCCCATAAGCTTAACAAGCCTGGTCTGCAAAGCTATGGAGAGGATCATAATGGAACTCATAAACAAAGACATAGGGGACTTGCAGACATTGGACCCGACCCAGTTTGGCTTTGTCAAGGGCAGATCATGCCTTTTGAACTTGGGCGACTTCTTCGAAACAGTCACCAAGGCCATTGATGAGGGAAAAGCAGTCCATACAGCCTACCTTGACCTTGCAAAAGCTGTCGACACAATACCCCACTCGGGTATTATAGAGAAACTTACCAGCTTAAATGTAAACCCATATGTCACAAGATGGGTTGCAAACTGGCTAAAGGACAGAACCCACAGGGTTAGCGTTGCTGGCGCCATGCCAGACTCCAAGCCGGTCACAAGTGGTGTCCCACAGGGCTCAGTCCTTGGCCCCCTGTTGTTCGGCATCTACTTCTCAGAAGTTCAGGCAAACATAGGAGGACTATGGCTGACAAAGTTTGCAGATGACTGCAAACTGGGCGCCATAGTGGAAAGTACATCGGACACAGATATCCTTCAGAGGGGTCTCACGGAAACTGATAACTGTTGCCAGAGCCATGGCCTGAAGTTAAATGTCAAAAAATGTATAGTCATACCCTTCGGGAAAAACAAGGTAACCCCAAGCTACCATATAGGTGGCAATCCATTAAGCACAGAAGAGGTTATCAGGGACCTGGGGACCCAGGTTGACAGTGGCCTTTCTTTGACACTCACATTGCTAAAGTGGTTAGAAAGACCTTCTACATTGCCCACCTGATCATGAAGGGATTCACATCCAGATCAAGTGAGGTCATTGTTCCCCTGTACTCTTCACTTATCAGACCAATGATCGAGTACAATGCCCCATTCGGGATGTATCTCACCCGACACCTGCAGCAATTGGAGAGACCCCAAAAGTTCCTCACCAAAAGGATAAAGGGACTCCAAAATCTGTCATATGCTGCCAGACTGAAGAAACTCCAGCTCTATTCAGTCGCATACCGCCTGCTCAGAGGTGACCTGTGCCTGACATACAAGGCCATGTCCAACCCGGAATTAATGGACATGCTCCACCTCAAAAAATCCAAATCTACCAGATCCACTAGAGCAAGTGACTTAAACCTTAGCACGGATATAAATAGGACATGCTGGAGGGATAGATTTGTCACCCAGAGACTCCCTATGCTGTGGAATAAAATCCCGGTCCATGTGAGGCAGAGCACCTCGCTGGCTCTGTTCAAGAGAAATCTTGACCGGTGGATGGGAGATCATAGGTTTACCCTGGGAATCATCTCTGTGTCACTGCTGGACAGAGGCACAACAAACTAATGGGCACAGTATTTTTTAACATAAGGGGTGGCGTAAGCCACAAAACTTTGCGCTAGGCTTATAAATGCCTTAGGGCAGATAGCCTAGTATAAACCTATGAACCTATAATAAGAGGGTAAATCTATTGTTTTAAAATATAAAGTTCCTGTAGTCAGAATATAAATGTCACTTGTTTTTAAGTTTTTTAACTTCAGAACTATTTTTCATGAATCAGCTCACTCTGTCTCTTGATGGATGCATCATTCCAGTCCATTCCTTCAGTGTTAAGAATTTTATTTTTAGAAACAAATGTAGATAGCTCTTCCAGTGTATCAAATACTTTGATTCCTTCAGGAAGAAATATTTTGATCTTTGCAGGAAGCACTAAAGTAGCTCTAATACTGTTCTTTTTAAGTTATTTAATTTGTAGCAAGCAGGATATCATTTTATTCATAACTTTACTGGAAAAGTCTTGTCAAATCTGATTACATGCTCACCTATTTTAATAGATGGGCTGGACTATACTGCTTTTGATATTTGATCTTTTTCCATGCTGGACATAAACTTAACTATTATTGAATGTGGTGGTGAGTTTTCCTTCTTTGAAGGTGCTATCAAGGATGTATGTGTCCTTTCAATCCCAAAAGATAAAGTTTCTGATAAATTCAATATTTTATGTAACCAGGTTATTAAGAAGCTTATTACGTTGTCTCCCTCATATTTCTCAGGCATGCCTTATATTCTGATATTGTTTTGTCTCAGTTTATTCCCTAAATAGTCAACTTTATCTGTAAGCTAGTTATTCTGTATTTAAAGGAATTCAGTTTGTGACTCACTTCAGTTATTCTTTTTTCATGGTCATTTAAAGCTTCGTCTATATTGTAATTTGTAAATTTTGTTGTTTCATAAGAATTTCTAAATGATCCATCTTCTTTCTGGATTCTTCTTTAAAACTTTCTAATTTTAGTATCCAGTTTGTCCATTTTTATTAATACATCTTGCATGCTAGATATAAGTGACTGGATATTTTTTTAACAGAAGAATCCTGAGTACCATTTTTTGAGTGGCTCATGTCTCTTCTCTTTTACCAAGCAGATGAAATTCTGATATGAAAATTACACCTTTTAAAGAACGTAAACCTATACATCTTTTCTATTACTATTAGTGAATATAAATAGCTATCAGGTATCTCTAAATTCCTACTTTTTTAATTTTCTGTCAGAGAAAAGTTTTCAGTCACAGAATTTTCACCAGTTGCTGCTCTCAGTTAGCCATCTTCGCCATGCCCTTCTACTATTACTTCTTAACCATATCTCCTTCTCTTTTATTTTGACCAGATTTTTAAACTCCATTTTCATTTTATCCTAGTCACTAGCTATAACTTATGAAGATATTTTTTATCTTCCATAATAACTCTTGAATAATTTCCACTACCCATTCCTTAAATTCATCTCTTTTTAACAGGTAGGTGGGAAAGCGCCAGTGTCTTATTTTTACTTAATTTTAGAGAGATCTATTAGTACAATAGTGGTACCGTGATTTGGTCTGAAGCCATGTTGAGTGCAGAAGATGAGGTTATTGGAAAAAATGTGGATGGGGAGTTAAGAATAGATGCATAGTTTTAAGATTTTTTGAAATGTGAGAAAGTATGGCTGTGTTTTTTTAATTAGAAAGATCAGTTGTGTTTTCCTCTTTTTGCACAGGTAAGATGAATGACTTCTTCCATAGGGAGGAGGACATAAAACTGTTGGATGACTCTGTTAATAAATATTGAGATGGGGTAGACAATGGCATCTCCTAGGGTGGTAGGTTTTAATTTTTTGGGAAGGTTTTTTAATGGCAGAGGAGGGGTCAATATTGATGGAGAAAGTGTTATGGTTGCCACTGACATGGACGTTAAGATGGGGTGAGTGGTTACTGTCTAAGTTAAGTAGTGATTTTATGGTATTGATGAATTGGGAGTTAAATAATGAAGCAATATTTTCTGGGTAGGGGATGGAGTTCTCTGTTCTACCAGGACATATATGTTCTTTGATGGAGCTCCAGGGGGTAATATGATTTTTGGTGATTGTTTGGTAAGGTAAAATAGCTTATTTTATCATTTTTAACTTTTATTTTGGTTTGATTGCAAAGACATTTGAAGTTTTGGAGATTATATTGTTGTGTTTTGTTAAATTGTCATGTTTTCCATGCCTTATCTCTAGCCTGTATTATGTTGTTGGCTGTTGTAGATAGCTAGGAACCAGTGCTTTGTTTGACCCTCTTTCTGCATATGGGTATCAGTTTGCTTACAACATTGAGTAAGGTTGTATTAAACAGGTGGACTGTATCATCAAGGGGACTAGTTTTAAGAATACTCTAGTTTATAAATGCAAGAATGGTTAAGAAAGTGTCTTTATTATTTTTTTTTATTTCATATTTCTTTAAAATGGTATTTTGTGGACTGAGGAATTGTGCATCTAAGGGCAAAGATTGATCGATGATCACTAAATATATCTGGTAAGTGCATGAAAATTACATTTTAATGTTTGTTTTTTTTAGAAACTAGCCCAGTGTTGATGTTTTTGTATTTGACCTGTTGAGCCTGGTTGTAGTATGAATGAGTTATGAATAACCATATAAGTTTAGTGACACTGAATGAGAGTCAGAGGTAAGGGAGACCCAGTCTATGCTTAAGTCACCCTGGATTATTGTTTCATGATAAATATTTGTTGCATTCCTGAGGAGGAAGTTTTCTAATCTGTTTGTGTTATCACCAGTTGGCACATATGGAGCTATGATACAGAGGGTTTTCCTGTCATTTAAACTGAGGATGGAGATAGGTATCTCAGCATTATTGAAGGTGGGGGGTATTTAGGTAGAGAGAGAGTTGCAGAGTGTTAGAATACATTATAGCTCTGCCACCTCCTTTTGTTTTCCTTTCTATTGGTCTGTATATGTTCTAAACTGAGAGTGATTGCTTCATTTTTTATGTTTACCTTCAGCCACATTTCAGAGATGGCTAGGATGTCTGGAGCATGGGTATTTAACCATGCATGAAAGTCAGTTGTTTTGTTACTGATGCTTCTGATGTTGATGTGATAGAATTTTAGTATAAGCAGAGTGCAGACTGCATATATAGGTGCAAAAGTAGAGAACAACCAGGCATAGGTGCAGTAGGCCAAGGGTTAGGGTGAATACCTCCACTACGTTGTATTTTTTTATGTTAGAGGGCATAAGGTTCTGGCGTGAGTTTTGGTATGCATGGGTGAAGCAGTAAGAACTGGATGTTTAAAGAATACTTTGTAGGAGCTATTATAAAGGTTTTGTGATATATAGGGGATGTTGGCAGTAACATTGTTGTAAGTACTAGAAAATCATTGGAGGGAAGGTGGATATGGTGTGATGAGGATTGTGTGAGTAATGTGAATATGAAAGCTAACATAAAATGTTGTATGGGTAGGTAATATGTCTTATATGTCATGATGTAGGGGATGTGGATAAGAACAGGGAGAGGGACTGTAGTTGATGAATTAGTGCAGGGAGATAGGACTGGGGTAATTTAAGTGATAAGATTTGATGGAGGTGAAAAAATATAATGGTGGGAGTATTTTGTAGAGAAATAGTCAACAAGAGGGGAGGTAAAGCAGTGGGATAAGGAATATAGGGTGTATGATTTGTTAGCTGAGTAGAAAGGATGGAGTAGGTTGTGATCATGGGGCAGCACTGCATCACTTAGTAAGTATAAGGGAGAAATGAGGGAAGAATGTTTAATTGAAGACTGCTGGTTTAAGAGCTGTATTTGTATTATTACAACTGGGGTATGCCTTATATGTGTGCATGTCTACAGCTATGTGTATGCCTTTTAAGATTGATGGAAAGAACTTGGAATTCTGGGTGTAGAACAGGTCCTATAAATGTAATGGTATGGGGATGGTAATTGGGGTTGGCAGGGGAATGAAACAGGTAATAGCACCATACCAGCTGGAGGTAATCAGTGTGAGACAGAAGCTGCAATTTAGCACACAGGTATCTGCAGTAGATAGTATCTATGCACATACTCCAAGGAGACTTCAAAGAATTTTCCTCAAGTAAGTAGCAGCTGTGATGAGGAAGAAATATGTAACTGTGAACATGTTTTTTGGGAGTGTAATGAGTTGAAAGATGTTAAAAATATTTGGGGAGCAAATTGCTATAACGAAGGAAATTATTCTTTTGAACTGGGACACCAGGATCTGACTTGCCTAGACATAGTAAGGTATTATTAAATGTAATTCTGTTTGGCTGGCAAAAAAGCAATTAATAGAAGCAATTACTAGAAAACCAAAATCAAAGTCTAAACCAACTGTATTTCAAGTATTTTTTTTGGTCCCCTCAGACCTCATTTTTACTGGTCCAGCCCCAGTACCCAATGTCCACACTATATCTACCAGCTACTCTCCAACTCCCAGAACCTCAGGACTTATTCCATTTTTGCTGGAGCCAGTTGTGACAAAAGAAGATACTGTCAGCAGAGCTAGCTGGAATTTTGTAAATAATTATATGTCATTGGTGAATACTGAAATTATTTATACAAGTTGCTTGCGTTACAAATGCATTAGAACTGTATGTCATGTGTATTTCAAACTGCTTGTACAGACGTGTGTTGAAAAGGTATTTGTAAAGTGCTGTTTGAAATGTAATCACAATGTGCCCTACTGGAAGAGAACAGAAATATACATACGCTATTTTAACTGTTTAAATGTATATATTTTAACAGTGGAAACTAGGATACAGGAGGTTAACCTCAAACCTCATTCTAGTAAACTTTAGAAAAATATATGAAATTAAATTACTTTATAGGATGCAATAAAGAGGCTACCTCTCAAGTTTTCAGTGCATCTACAGACACAGAATCTGTGCTAGTAAGCTTTCTGTATTGTCCTTGGAGTGAATTAATTGCTACTTTTGAAGCATGAAGGAATACACTTGTTTTATGACTTCCAGCATCTGCCAAAGATCTGAGGAAAATCACTTGTCTGTATATTTTACAGGTAGATGCTAAATACTGACAGTTTCTAGCAATGGGGTTTGGCCTGGGAACTAGAATTCAGATGACCAGAAATTATGTAATTCTGCAAGCTATCCCAGCAGTAATATTTAGGTATTAATTTGAGAAGTCTCTTAGTGAGACAGAGCATTCTGCATTTGGTCTTGAAGTAAGTTTCTAGGGAACAGTATAACTCTCTTACATACAGTCAGAAATATAGTAAAGCTTAGTTTAGATGTTTTTCCTTGCAATGTTATTTTAGATATTTCCTGTGGTTTTGGACTCTGATGTCACTGTGAACATATATTTAGTATTGTCTTTTTCTTTTACTATTTATTATTAAATATATTTAAACCTTTCATTGTGGCTGATCTGTACAGAGAGACTGAAGTTTTGAGAGTACTTGCGCATTTATTTGGTGACGCTGTGTGGACCACTACTAAAAGCCTTGCTCTTGGTCAAACTACCATTTGTGTTAATATTAATATTATACAGTAAAATTGGACACCTTTTGTTAAGGGTCTTAAAGTAGCTGATAAGGGTTCTGGTGGCAGTGGTAACTACCTTATAGTCTGGGCGAAAGGAAGCATAGCTAGTAAACCTGTGCCAGTCTTTCCCAGCTGTGTGTGTGTGTGTGTGTGTGTGTGTGTGTGTGTGTGTGTGTGTGTGTGTGCGTGCATGCATGTGTGTAAAACAAATCCCCAAGAGTGTGAGTGTCAGCTACTTGGGCAGGGACACGAAGCACTGGTTGGACAGAAAAGAGTGTTGGAGGACTTGGCTTAGAACCCTGGCTAAGGACTCAACTCTATAGCTGCACCAGTGAGGAGTCTTATTGGGGATCTGGAGAAAGAGGGAGAAACCATCCCTGGACTGACTGTGGTCTCTGTGTGCTCTTAATGGAATTCGGACTTGATACAGAGAGCTGTATCTAGAAATACTGTGTGTGTACTTGTCATCCTCTCAGTGAATGGGCCCCACTGTTGCCAGTGGTGAGGATTGAGGCTCCTTGATTATTGATCTGGGCAGTGTTGTGATAGCCACATCACACCAGTCATGGATCCTGATGGTGTCCTGGGGGTTTGGCCCATCTGGGCTTCTGTATGGGGGGGGTTATGAGCTACCCATTCCCTTTCCCCACCCCTCTACACTCATTGATTATGTCTGAGAGACCAGCTCCCCTGTTTGGACCATGCCTCCCCTTAGTCAGCACATCAACAAGTACCTTCCCACCTTATATAGGAATGGCTATCCCTTCCCTGCCACTCTGTGAGTCACCCGAGCTGCTAACTGAACCTTGGTTGGCTGAGCCACAGTCAGGCCTTTATCCATCTGTGCCACTGGAGCAGCTTACCAGCAGCCATTGTTATTCAGAAATAAAACCGGCGGGCAAACACGTCAAAGTGTTTAAAAGTAAAACAGAAGCTGCATAAGTGTGCTGTCATAAAACTATCTCATCCCATCTTAACACCACTTACACAATATGTACACAATCCTGTCTTAGTTTGTGATTGAACTGTGGAGTTTCCTGGTAAGGGAAGTTTTATTTTAATTTATATTTTATTTCTTACTACTGTTTTTCAATGTTTGTAGGAAGGAAGGGATAGCTTGTAGACAAGACTATTTACTTTATAGGTTCATAGGTTCATAGGTTCATACTAGGCTATCTGCCCAAGGGCATTTATAAGCCTAGCCCATAGTTATGTGGCTTTCGCCACCCCTTTAGTTTGAATAAAAACTATGCCTATCATTTTTCTGTGCCTCTGTCAAGCAGTGACACTGAAGTAATCCCTGGGGTATATCTGCGATCTCCCATCCATTGGTCAAGATTCCTCTTGAACAAGGCCAGCGAGGTGCTCTGCCTCACATGTACCGGGATTTTGTTCCACAGCATAGGGAGTCTCTGGGTGATGAATCTGTCCCTCCAGCACGTTCTATTTATAACCGTGTCAAGGTTTAAGTCTCCGCCTTGTGGTTCTGAGGGATCTGGATTTTTGAGGTGAAGCATATTCATCAAATCTGGGTTTGACATGGCCTTATATGTCAGGCACAGGTCACCTCTGAGCAAGCGGTATGAGACTGAATAGAGCTGGAGTTCTTTCAGTCGTGCAGCATAAGACATATTTTTGAGACCCTTTATCCTTTTGGTGAGGAACTTTTGGGGCCTTTCAAGCTGCAGCAGGTGTCTGGTCAGATACATTCCGAACGGGGCATTGTACTCAATCATAGGTCTAATGAGTGATGAGTACAGGGGGACGATGACCTCCCTTGATCTAGATGTGAATCCCTTCATGATCAGGTGGGCGATATAGAAGGTTTTCCTAACTACTTTAGCAACATGAGTGTCACTTTGATTTATATTTTGTTGTTTTACATTTAATTTTCACTGTTAGTTTGTTAGAAAGGGATAGGTTTTAGACAGGCAAACCCTAGCCATCTCAAGGGCCTAATCAGCTGTAAATTCACACATTCTGTAGAGTGGACAATCCAGAGCTTATGTAAACAACTCTGTCTTGGTTTGTGATTGACCGTGCAGTAGCTTTATAAGAGAAGTTTTTATTTGAATTTATATTTTATTTTTTTACCACTAGTCAGCTATAAATTCACACAGACTGCAAAGAGGACAATCCAGAGCTTATCTAAACAACCCTGTATTGGTTTGTGATATATTTATCTTTACTGTTATAAAGAAGGGTGACTATGAAAGATAGTGAGCAGAAGCTACTGCGCGCATTTTCACGTAATGTAAAGGAATTCCAGCTTTTTTGTGACTTTCAGAAGTTGTATGGTCTGAGCAACAACTTTATTGTACTTAATTTAGTATTTAGTGGCATACTGTTTGTGTGATGTTTTCACAGAAGTTGATTTAAGTTATCTTTGAATTCTTTGGTAACTGGTTTTGATTATCTTTTCTTTTAGAAATTTTTATTCATTCACAGCTGAATATGGATTCCTTAAATGAGTATGCTATTAATGCTTTGCTAAAGTACAAATATCTTGTACAGTATAATAAAAGCTATGTATATTTAAAGGCAATGCCTGATAGCATCAGTGATTAGATGATTTGCTTGCCATTATCAGTAGTAAATCTAGATGTACTGATGATAATTGCACTTCTGTAATTGGCATGGCTTGGAGGAAAAAGAAGTTATGTGCTCACCATAACGTTTCATTTGTGTTGTCTATCTTCATTCATCCTTGACAGATGAGTTTGGTTCTGATATCGGAACCAATTCAGCTGTTACTACAGGTTGCACCAGCCAAAAACTCTTTGAGTTTTACCTCTACCCAGAATCCATCTCTCTCAATTACCTCAGATCAAGTTTGCAGAAAAGATAAAAATATATAAATCATATATACGTTTACATACAGATATGTGTAAGGTAAGCCAGCTGGAAGCCTTATCTACTGCGTTTGGACAAGATAATAGTTTAAGTGCGTTTGATCCACTCCACCAAAAATATTTGAGGTCGGGAGATAGAGGGGGGAGGAGTCAAGGATAAACGAAGATAGACAACACAGATGGAACGTTATGGTGAGTACATAACTTCTTTATCTAATGTTGTCAATCTTCATTCCATCCTTGACAGATTGTGCAGAGTCCCCAGCTACCTAAAATCTTGGGTGGAGTCATGGAAGGATATTCCTGAGCACTGTCGAGCCAAAGGATGATCATCCCCTAGAGACCAGGTCCAATTTGTAATGAGTAATAAAGGTATGAGGAGTAGACCAAGTAGTTGCTGCACATGTCATCCATTGAAGCTCTGGTTTGAATGACAGTTGAAATGGCTATAGAGCTTGTAGAATGTGCTTTGACTGGTTTAGTCAGGGTTAAATTATTCTTATCATAAATTAATGAAATGCAGTCTTTCAGCCACTTAGAGAGAGTAATCTTGTTGACTGCCTTGCCCAACTTTGCACTGGAGAAAGAAACAAATAGTTGACTAGATTGACTTTTGTTTTTTGTTCTGTGCAGATAGAAATGTAATTGTCTATGGACATCTAATAAATGCAAGGCATGCTCTCCTTTGTTAGAATGGTTAGGGAAGAAAACTGGTAAATTAATCGTCTGGTTAATATTAGTCTCTGATACAACCATGGGTAAAAAGGAAGGATTTGTTCGCAAAGATACCCTGTCATTGTGGAAAATAAGGTAAGGACGTTCAGATGATAAGGCCTGGATCTCTGAAATTCTTCTGGCAGAGGTAATGGGTACCAAAAAGAGTGTCTTCCAGGATAAAAACTTCAGGTCACATTCCACATTGGGTTCAAAGGGAGAATTTATCCCTGCCTGAAGAACTAGTCCCAAGGAGGGGTCGGATCTTTGAATGGGGGCTTTAACAGGAGAGTGCCTTTTAGGAGTGGTTTACAAAGTCTATGAGAGGCTAAAGAATGTTCATCCAAGCCATTATGAAAATTAACAAGAGCAGCTAATTGTATTTAGATGGTAGAAGAAGCTCCAGATTTAAACAGAGTGACTAAAAAATTTAGGACATGTTCTATGGAAGCTGAAAAGGGATCTGTTTGCTTTTCAAGGGCCCCAATGGTAAATCTCTTCCACTTACTGGTTTACAGCTTTCTAGTGGAAGATTTTTGAGTAGATAAAAGAATGTGATGTACTGGTGAGGAAATATTTGGATGCCTGGCAATTAATGGAACTGGAGGAACCACACAGTCAGCTTGAGGTTCAAAATGTTTGGGTGAACAAGACCATCTGGATGGGACAGGAGATTTAGCACTGAGTCCAGAATCAAGGTTTGTTGAGTTAGATAAAGCCAAGGAAAGGGGAACCAAACCTGTTGAGGCCAAAAAGAATCAATGAGGATCACTGCGCTCTTCAACCTGAGCGCTTTCTGTAAAAATTATGGAATTAGAGGTATCGGGGGAAAGACATATAGGAGACCGGGGGGCCAATTGTGGAGGAGAGCATCCCTCTGTGACTTTCCTGGGGGCGTCAAGGCAAAGTAGTTCCTGGATTTGTTCTTTAGGGGAGATGCGAACAGATCGCAGCAAGGCTGACCCCAAAGGCAGATCATTTTTGCCACTTTTAAACTGAGAGACCACTCGTGAGGTTGAAGGATGCATCTGCTCAGCTTGTCACATTGGAACTCCCAGGTATGTGTATTGCTATTAGAAAGCAGTTGGAAGAAGTACCCACTGCCACACTCTGAGGGCTTCACAACAAAAGGGGAAAGACTTTGTTCCTCCCTGTTTATTGATGTACCATACTACTGACATATTGTCCATTTGAATTGCAATGGTCTTCTGAGGCAGAGCCATCTGAAAGCCTTGCAATGCAAGAAGCACCACTGTTATCTCTAGGACATTGATGTGCAAGTTGGACTCTATTGGGAAAAACAAAAGAACGGCCATGAAGAACTTGATTGGAGTGCATCCACCAATGAAGATCTGTTTTGCAATGGTTGGTGATCAAGACTTGTGACAACAGCTGATGAAGTATGGACCACTGGGAGGCTAGTAGCCATTGCAGAATTCTCATGTGTAACCTGGCTAGTGGCACTAGAGTTATAGAAGCTGCCATGGATTCTAGAGCTTGTAAGACTAAATACGCTGGAACCTTCTTTCTGTGGATTAACTTTTGAACCTGAACCACAATTCTCTGGTGACGTTCTGGAGAAAGAGATGCTGTCATTGTCTGAGTATTAAGTACTGCCCTATGAATTCTAAGTTTTGTGTTGGGGTTAAACATGACTTTTCAAGATTTACCATGATCCCCAGATGGGCTCAGATGTTGAGGGTGTAATCCCTGGTTGTTATCAACTGATGCTTGGTCAAAGCGGTTATGAGCCAGTTGTCCAGATAGGGAAGCACACGTAATCCTTGTCCTCTCAAGTGAGTTGCTACTACTGCCATGCATTTGGTGGACACCCTGGGGGCTGTTGTGAGTCCAAAGGGCAGTACTGTGAATTGCTAGTGACTGGCTCCCAGCTGGAAACAGAGGAACTTTCTGGAGAGTTTGTCCATCTTTACATGGTAAAACGCATCCTGAAGGTCTGTTGAGCACATCCAGTCATCTTTCTTCAGAAGCAAAAGAATAGACTGTACCGTGACCATCCAGAACTTTGTTTGTCAAACTGATTTTTTCAGTACACTGAGATCCAAAATTGGCCTCTAGTCCCCTGTCTTTTTTTGGAACTAAAAAGAATCTTGAGTAAGTTCCAGATCCTTCTTGGTCTGGTGGGACTTGCTGGATGACTCTTTTGTCCAGCAGTTTTTGGATTTCTTGTACTGCTGAAGCCATCTGATTGGGTGGAACATTGGGGATTTTCTTGTAAACAGGGGGAGTTTGAAAAAAGGGAATGGTATAGCCTCTGGATATGATCTGTTGCACCCAGGAATCTGTTGTTATGTCTAGCCAGGTGTTTAGGTGCAAGGATAAGTGTCCCCTGACTGCCTCCATAGGAAGACAACCGGGCCTCCCTTCAGGAACGCTGAAAGGGCTTGCCTGGAAAAGAATCCCCGAAGCCCTGGTTTTGTGGGCCACCTCTGCCACAAGGATGGCATCTGCCATTTTGGTTCCCCCTCTGCCCCTGGGGGAAATGCCTCCATGTGTGTCTTGGAAATGCCCTTGGGATTTCTTGAACCACATTTTTCCACCACTCCTCTGTTTCCTAGAAAATGACCTTTGGGGGGGGGTGGAAAAACATACATCCACAGCATAAAGGGTCTTACCATCTTTCTCACACCTGGATAAAGTTTCTTTGACTTTTGGGCCAAACAATGATGTTCTGTCAAAAGGAGCATTGACAAAAGAAGACTTGAATGGTTCCACAAAATCACAAAGGTGCATTCAGCTGTGTCACCTAATGGCTATGCCTGTACTCACTGCGCTATACATCCCTTCAGCTGTATGTGCGATTAGCCTCATGGATGAATTGGACACAGATTCCAGGGTGGCTAACTGGGAAGCCACTGTCTCTTGGACTTCCTCAGCTGCAGCTCCTGACAGGGTGTCTGATAATTCCTTGATCAGATCCCATTGGAGTCTGGTGAAATATGCCAAAAAGTTCAAGGACCTTATGGAAAAAGTGATGTAGCATAGACTCACTTCCCAAATCTGTCCATAGCCCAGGAATCCCTGTTGGGCAGATGGACAGAGGAACTCTTCTCAGCCAGTTCCTTTTTAGTAGTGGCCGCTATGACCATAGCATCAACTGCAAGACCCTTAGCCAAAAACTGTTTGTCTGGTCTCTTGTGGATGGCCTCAACCAAGTTAGGGGCCTTCTATGCCTGCTGTGAAATCAACTGAATGAGCTCATCAGCAGGTGGAGTCACCCAAGAGGTAGATGGGTGGGTGCTGAATGCCTGCAGGTAAATAGACTTCTCAGAGGAAGGGTTTTGGGACTTCCAGCTACCCCTCTGCTTTAGAATTTCCAAAATGTCTCCAAAGGAGACATCTTCAGGGGGTGACTGTAGGGACCCCCCACCCTTCAACGTTATCTTCAGTGACTGATTCCAGGGGGGTATTCAAGTGCTTCCTTTGGCACTTCCTTTTGTGTGGGACCTCCTCAAGGGGATAATCTGGGGAGGTATCATAGGATGATAGTACCTGTGGCTTTGACAGCATTCGCTGTCCCAGTGGAGAGGTAGGTGGAATAGTAGAGCTAGAGGGGAGAGCCTTTTCCAATGGGGTAGGCACCAACTGAATCTCCATTAGAGAAAGGGTCCTCTGCATAACCTGTAAGGCCAGTCCCCTAAAGAGGAAGGGAGCCCAGAACTGAGAAAGACTGCCTCGGGACCAGTGTCACTCTGTGCTCCGAAGAACCAACCCTCGACACAAAGCTGGAGCAGAACTAACTCAAGCCGAAGCTCTAAAGAGCAGGGACAGTTCTGAAAAACCTGGAGAAGAGACATGCTCCCCAGAGCTGACAGGGTAGTCATGGTTCCAGGAGGTCTTCAGAGATAACCAAAGAACACAGGGTAACTGCCGGCTCTGCAGATGCGAGCAACTCCAGAGCTGACACAGTCGGTGCTGGGATAACCAGAATAGAGGACTCTTAAGACCTCTGAGGAGGTTACAGAAGGAGTAGTCAGCAGAGTAAAGGATGTTTCGGTACCAATACCGGAAGGAATCGGTACTGAAGGTGGGCCTGTAAACCCTCTAGACCATAAAATCTTATTCACCAGCCTCTTCACGTCAAGCACTGAAAGGCTTTTGGTGGAGTGGATCAATGAAGAGGAAGGAGACTTAGGCCTTTGCAAAAACACATCTGGTAGTTCCCCAGCAAAGGGATCTGTTGAAGGAGAGTAAGATGTTCTAGGCACAAACGTCTTAGTTGAGGATATAGAAGCCAATTCCTGAGTCAAGGCCTTTGATGTGGAAGGGCTCAAAATTGTAATTGGTGCCAGAACAGGAGTGTCAGTAGCAGAGGCCTTCAGTTCTAAGGGAACTTTCGGAACCGAGGTCTTCTACTTTTTGGTCTTCAGAACCAATGGGGAGGTCTGAACCAATTGACTTCACTTTTTAGCTTTGTCAACAGACTACAAAGAGGAAGGAGAAAAAAATATCTGTCTTCACTTTGGTGGGAGTCCTTTTAAAATTAACTTGCTGCACCTCTCTACTAAAGCCCTGTGGCTGAAAGTGTGGAAGATACTACAATATTCCTGTAAATGGAGGGGGGTCAAGACAATAAACGCATAAAGAATGAAAGTCAGAAGAGGGAATATTATGACCACACTTAACAGAAAAAGAGGAGAGATATATATGTATATATTTTTTTAATAATATAACAAGGAAAAAAGAACTACTGTCAAATATGACAGTAAAGAGGTACACAAATGTGTACGGGGAGGGGAGGAGGGGAAAGATTACTGACAGAAAGAGCGAGAAAGGGAACTATCAATAATGATAGCTGGGGATTACACAATGGTGTAAATGAAAAAAGTATCAGTGATGATACAAAGATTACACAAAGTGTAAAGACAGAGGTGGAGATGAAGAAAAGAAATCTGAAAGAAAGATGCAAACATTTTACCAAATCCTACAAATGCTCGAGAGTATCAGCTAAACTCAACCATTTCGGAAAGCAGCAAATCAGATCTGGGGTAACTGAGAGAGAGAGAGAGATTCTAGGTAGAGGTGAAGCTCGAGAGTTTTTTGCTGGTGTGAGCTGTAGTAATGGCCGAGTCAGTTCCAGTATCGGAACTGAACCCATCTGTCAAGGATGGAATGAAGACTGACAACATCAGATCCATCGTTACATATATTAACGAAAGGACTGATGAGATAAGTAATGTCAAGCAAGGAACAAATGGAGGACATTTAGGAAAGGATGTGTCTATTGTCTGTAAATATCACTCAGCCCTTATGAAACAAGACTATGCCCCTGAAGACTTTAGAGTTCTGGATACAAGTATTCAGCAATCTGAGGATTCATAGGATTTAGAAGGAAATAAAGAAAGAAAGGAAGCAGTTCACCACAAACAACAAGGAAGAAAAAACTAAGCAATGTCTGTAAAGTAAAGAGAATGCATAGTAAAAAGGACACTGCTTTGTTATGTAACACGCAGATTACAAGGAATGATAATATTTTCTGTCAGAAAACCTTGTGTCTACAGAAAAAGGCAAAATTTTTTCAAAGGAGAAGGTAGAAAAAAAGCGGAAAGGGCCAGGTGAAAAAGAAAAAATCAAAACTGAGTGTGGAAGGATTGAAGAACATTATTGTAAGACAAAAGATGGGAAAAGACAGGCGTTGACAACATGTCTCACGATGTGGATGTACTAAGCCAACTGGATGAGAACTGTATGCTTGGAAATGTAGTAAGCAATGGAAACAGCGGGATTAATAAGACTAATGGTGATGAATATCATTCCATTGTAACAATTGATAGAGTAGATATTACTAAATTAGAAGTTGAAGATTCTTCAGATCTGGTCAGAAAAGATATTCTTGTAACTGGAGACTCAGTTATTAGTGGAACTGATACTTACATTTGCAGAAAATATAATGAACATCAAATAATGTTATATTTGCCAGGAGCAAAAATAGAGGATGGGAGACAAGCCTTAGAACGCCTTAATGTAAGGAAGTACGGATCTGTTTTTATTTATGTCATTTATGTATACTCAGTATACAGAACGACAAGGCACTTTTTTCATGCAGACATTGTAAAGCTTGTCAGTTTATTAGGAATAACAATATATTTTAACATCCGTTAGGTAAAAAATATTCATTAAAAGGGTATGCAGATTGCCACACAAGAAATATACTATATTTAGCTGATTGTTTCATGTAATTCATATTATGTAGGCAAGACCAATTGTAAACTAAAGGAAAGATTTCTACAACATATGTCAGCTATTCATAATGGGAATATTCATAATGCACTGTTTCAGCTCATAAAAAGTAACAAGAATCATTCCTTTAATTTTATGGTTTTGCAAGTGGTAAAATTATCAAAAAGGGGGGGGGGTGATTTGGTGAATGAAACGGAATACAATGAGACTAGATGGATTATTGAATTAGGAGCCGATAGGCTTCCTGGTTTAAATGGGATTGTTCCCCTTAAACCAGCCTTGAAAAAAAGGCGGGTAGTTTACTAAATTTTGATTGGTGCTGAATTGATTTAAATATACCTATGTGTTTTTATGTATTGTAATGTCTGAGGAAGGGTTTTTAACCTGAAAGTGCTAACATTGTCTTTGGATTTCTACAATAAATCAACGTTTTTACAGCCTGGTGTTCCAGACTTCATCATTTTCATATGTTGAAAAATAGATCTATTGGGAGGGTGGCTTAATGGTTAAAGTGTTTGCCTTACAAAAACAAGGTGCAGGGTTTGAGTCTCACAAGGGATAATTGGCTAGGCTTACAATGGCTCACAAGGGCAATTAGCCTAGTACTAACCTATGAATCTATGAATCTAAACCACCTGTAACATAATGTTCTACAACCATGTAATAACAACTAAGAATGAAAAAATTATGCAGCGATGTAATTTATATAGATTTAACTTCCTCATTTGACAGAGTCATGCACAAAACACTGATGGATAAATTAGAGCAACTAGGTATTGATATACTATTGATGAAATTGATAGTTGCATGGATTGCAAATAGGACAGGGCAAGTATCATACAGCACTTGGACGGGTAAAATTCTTGGTTAGTCAGGGTGTCCCACAGGACTCTATCCTAGGCCCATACTTGTTTAGGGTGTATCTTTCAGATCTATCTTTTTCATCTGAGGTGTTCTATAGTCTGTATCCAGATGACTTGAAACTGGGTAAACTGATTATATGTGTTACAGATAGGGCATGTCTGCAAAATAACTTGACCAAATTGATTATTTGGGCACAGGAGAATAATATGCTGATAAATACATAAAAAACTAAGCATATGAGATTTGGCAGACATAAATTGAATGGTGAATATTTAATACAGCACACACTGATTGACACTGTTGATTCATTTAAGGACCTGGGTATATGAATAGATCCAGTTTTGAGTTTTTCTAATTATATCAGCCAATTGGGTGATGATAGTTATAAAACTGTAGGTTGTATAAAAAGGTTTATAAAGTCCAGGAAATCAGAACTGATGAAGTCATGGTTTGTTAATTACATTAGACCCAAACCTGAGTATGGAATAACAATATGGAAACCTTAGAAGAAAACAAGCATGAGTAATCTGGAATGACTGCAATGGAAATATACCAAGGGAATCTATGGATGTAAACATTTAAGTTATTATGAAAGATTAAAATATCTGAACTTAGAATGTGTCTCATATAGATATTTAAGAGGTGATCTTATTCAGGTATATAGGGCATTTAGAGACCACTATCTCTGGGAATGTTTGTTGTTATCAAAAAGTACAAGAGAATCATCAGACAACTTATGCAGAAGATTCTATAGGAATGAGAAGTGTACTAATTGGTTCTCTGAGAGCAGCTGATGTATGGAAAAGACTACCAAATTACATTAAAGCAAGCACTAATTTAAATATTTTTAAGAACAGCCTGGACATTTATTATGGTAATAACTGTTTTGGTCTATTGGCAGGCTAGAAGGGCATTAACCCGTGCTTGAAATATTTGTATGTAGGTATGTATGTATGTAATCTTATTGCCTTATAACGTTATGGGCACCAGACTAGTAAAGCATTGTGAGACCAGCAAAATGTTGTTTTGGATTATGAGATTATGTATGTGCAATCTCCCCTGAAAGCCTGGCCACAGAACTGTAACGTCATGATGAATGAGAAGTATTCTGTTAATTCCTCAACAATCTAAGTACATTAATGACCTTTTACTAATTTGTCAAATAACAAGACACATAAAGATGCTTACACCAGAAAACATTGTCCAGTAAATCATTGAGAATTACTGTCTAAACACCTGAATATAAAAAGTGAAAGAACATTCTGTGCTTGTTAAATGACTGTAGAATCCATAATAGTTCTGCAGTCAAGATTATAAATCCAATACTTACGTTCAGGTCTGAGCTCTTCTGTCCCAGTTATCTGGTGACCCTTTGCTTCTTAAGCATCCTTCTAACTAATGGCAGTGGTTCCGTTATCTTGGAGGATGGCTGTCCTCCTGCTGTGCTAGTTTGCCATGTCTATGACTGAAGTAACCCCCACTTCTTAATTTCTTATGGAATGAGGAGCTAATTTCTTTAAGTTCTGTTCAGCATCATTGGAAAATAGAAGGTTACAGCCCTTCTGGGAAGGTTCACTTCTTCACACCTGTTACAACTTATTACAGAAACACACGGTAACACAGGACCTGACTGTCCTCCACTTTTGTAACCTTTCCAGACAACCAAAGGACAGACATCACCTTCTTCAAAGAATAAGGTCTCTAGTCAGACATGCCCCAGTCTTGGCATTCTTGATCTAAGGAGTGGCAGCAAATAAACCCTGTGAGCTTGTTCCACTCTCAAAATAGAGTCCATTCCTTTCAGCAATTTTATTCAGCATGTAATAATCTGTGCCATAACCCCTGTAAATCTTGGGTCCTTCCTTCCTTCCTTCCCTATTTTTGTGGACTTTTAGATGGTTTTCCAAGACCTGCAGGTGAAATTCTTCCAGCTTCAACCTGTTTTGGGTCTAGCTTGATTCAGCATCACCATCATATTGATCAGAATGTCGGGAGAGGTCTTGCTCTATTTCCCTGGTTTTAGTGGTGGACTGTCCCATAAAGTCCAACAGTTTAATAGTGATTTCTAACAGATCCAAAATTAGAAATACAAGCCATATCCCACTGCTGGTCAACACTCAGCAAAGGAGCCTCTAAGAGGACAGAACAAAACAAAAATTTGAGCAAGGATTATATAAAAAATCCATATTGGCCGCCATCATAGCCTAAAACTTTGATCACCAAAACAGATGTTCAGCTTGTTCTTAACATTGTTGATGTCTGCTATACTCCTGATCTCTTTAGACAATTTGTTCCACACTCTCACCACTCTCTGTGAAAACTAAATATTATTTCTTATTCCTGCTAAACATATTTCCTAAACTATTTTGTTGTACAATCTCTGCAAACCAATACAATCAAGGAAAAATTAATTTTTAAAGTATTTTTGAACCATACGGCCACGGTGGTGCAGCGGTTAGAGTTGCCGCCTCACAGCAAGAGGCCCTCCAGTTCGATCCTTGGCTGGGGTGCCTTCTGTGCGGAGTCTGCATGTCCTCACTGTGGTAGCGTGGGTTTCCTCCGGGTGCTCCGGTTTCCTCCCACATCCCAAAGACATGCTGTAGGTGGATTGGATACTCCAAACTGGCCCTAGGAATGAGTGCGTGCATGCCTTCTGTGGAAGGTTGAGTGCCGGGCTGGCAATTCGACACCGTAAAACTCCACTGCCAATCATGAGCGGACAGGTGATCTGCTGTGGCGACCCCTAACCGGGAAAAGCTGAAAGAAGAAGAAGAAATGAGCTGTCCTCTCAGTCTATAATATTATAACAAGAACAAATTCAACATTTTCAGCCTCTTGTAGTAACTCAGACTGCTGATTTTCTTTCCTTTTGATACATATCCATTGAATATGCACTACTTTTGGATATAACATTTATGCCATGGCTGCTAGCTGTTATCAGTGCTCTGTATTCTAGTTTATTTCTAACAAGACTAACAAACAGTTCCCTCATCAGTTGTGCCTCGGCTTTAAAAAAGCTGAAGTATACATCCTGTTATCCTATTGCAAAAAAATCTCTGTGTTTCTCCAAGGATAAATTCTGATTCTTATTCTGAAATCCAAAAAGGATGTTATCCATTTTATTGTCATATTATTACATATAGGTTCATAGGTGTGTACTGGTTTAATGTCCCTGGAGCCTTTAAAAGCCTAGCCCATAGGATTACCCTGGAGTCGTTCCACATGACCTTAGTTCCCAGTGCCTCTGTCAAGTAGAGCCACTGGAGTGATCCCCGGGGTAAAGTTTCTATTTCCCATCCACTCATCAAGATTTCTCTTGAAGAGGGCCAGTGAGGTGCTCTGCTTGACATGTATGGGACGTCTATTCCATAGCATGGGCAGTCTCTGGGTTATGAACCTGCCCCTCCAGTGTTTTCTGTTGATTGTGGTAATGAGATTGAGGTCTCTGGAGCGTGTGGTGTGGAGGGATTGGGATTTCTTTAGATGTAGCATTTCTTACAGAGCTGGGTTAGACATGGCTTTGTAAGTCAAGCAGAGATTGCCTCTAAGTAGGCGATATGAGACAGAGAATAGTTGGAGTATTTTGAGTCTGTCTATATAGGACAAGTGTTTAAGGCCTAGGATCCTCTTTGTGAGGCCTCTCCAGTTGTTGCAGGTGTTTACTGAGGTACATGCCAAATGGGGGCATTGTACTCTATGATTGGCCTAATGAGGGAAGAGTAGAGGGAGACAGCTGTGTTAGAGGGAAGTCTTCTAGCTTATCAGTGGGAATGGTAAGTACTAGGTAACCTATCTACCACATAAGGAGTGGTTCTGGCCCAGAAATTTTAGTTATTGGCCGTTTGGGCAGTTTTTCCATCTCTCTCAACTTTCTGATTTAAAAGCCCGCATTTGCACTTGTTTCCCCCCCTTTCCTGTAACTAGTCTAGTCCAGATACAGATTTGCTGTATCCAGGACTGTTTGTAAGCTCCCGAGGCCCCCAAGCCTTTCTGTGTTGGCGGGAAGTCTTCTAGCTTATCAGTGGGAATGGTAAGTACTAGGTAACCTATCTACCACATAAGGAGTGGTTTCTGGCCCAGAAATTGTAGTTATTGGCCATTTGGGCAATTTTACCATCTCTTTCATCTTTCTGATTTAAAAGTCCGCATTTGCACTTGTTTCTTTCCTGTAACTAGTCTTGTTCAGATACAGATTCTTAGTTTTAGCACTTGAATTTGCTTATTCGTGCTCAGCACTTGTTCAGAACTTGTTGTAAGTACTAAATAAGATACAAATTACTACAGCACTCAACCTTCCTCGTTACCTAGAGGGAAACAGTTTTTGTACTTGCTTAGAGAAAAACAGCTCTTGTACTCACTTTCTTCACTTGTCTAGAGGAAAATAGTTTTTTATTCAGGCATGTCCAAGGGTCAGCTCCCAGTGTTCTCTCCTGTCTATGTGATGAATCTGGGCATCTTGGGGCAATGTAGCAATTGCCTCATGTACACAGGCAACCCTCTCCTCCTACCACCCAACACTACAACCTGTGAGAGATGCACTTATCTAGCCAAACTGGAGGTAAAGCTCTCTCCAACCAAGACTGAACTTGATAGTCAAGAGGAGAAGGTAAACACTTGCACCACACCACACTCATCACATAGTCCCACTAAACCTACGCCACCAAAATCCACACATAGAAACACAAAAAGATTTGTGGAGGCTCTCAATAATAATCTGCTCAAGCAACAGAGAACTCCAAAGCAGAAATGCAAGCAATCTCTACCCCTCAACACAACCCAAATGACACATAGCTCACAGACGCAGTGTGCCACTCAACCACAACCCATAAGGCAAAACAACGTACCCAACACACTAGTCATAGGTGACTCTATAGTCAGGCACACTGATGTCCCACTCACCAGGCTAAACAAGGAGAAGGTTACTGTCAGCTGCCTGTCTGGTGCCAGGATCTGCCATATAACCCACGCACTCAGGTCACTCCACAACAAGTACAAATATGACTCTGTCATCATCCATGTTGGTGTGAATGACCTGAGACGTACCTCCCTGGACTACATGAAAAGAGACATGGAAGAGCTCTCCGATCTTGCAGCCCAGGCAGGTATGACCCTAGCCCTGAGTAGCATCCTGCCATCGCCCAGAATGATACTGCAGTACAAGGACAAAATGATTGATTTCAACAATTGTCTAAGCTTCTGGTGTCATTCTAAGGGGATCCAGTATCTGTCTGCCTGGGATGACATGGTTGATAGACCACAATGCTTTGCCAGAGATGGCCTGAACCTGTCACTCCTGGGATTCCAGATACTGGCTAAGGCTCTTGCTGCCCCTATATTGCCTTTTTTAGGCAAGGTTCAAATAACAAATTCACCACCGTAACAGGAACAGACAAGCAAAAACTGATGGTAATGCTACTCAATGCTAGAAGTCTAAATCTCAAAATGCACTCCTTAAAATGGAGAGCATCGATATCTGTGCAGTGACTGAGACCTGGTTCAAGGCTCCAGAGAACACCCCTGCATTACCAGGCTATAACTCATACCTCACTTTTCGGCCACCTAGCCTGGACCGGAACACCAAAGGCAGAGGTGTGTCCATATTCATTATGGATATCCACACCTCCAGGCTAATTGCTCAACATAATGCATCCGAGGTTATCCAAGTGCAACTAACTCTCTGAAAAACTGCAATCCAAATTGTAGCTTGCTACAAATCCCCCACCATGCCTCAGGATTCCCACTCCTCTTTTCTTGATATACTGGAAAATATTAGAGTTCAACCAAACACTCTAATAATGGGAGATTTCAACTACCCCACCATTAACTGGGAAAACTACTCATGTACCAATTCCTTCACTCAACACTTCCTGGAATTCGTAAATTCCAATGCCCTGGATCAACTTATCCACACCCCCACCAGGGGCAAAAATATCCTAGACCTAGTCATTACTAACATCAGTGACCAGTGTTCCACACCTGAAGTCAACTCCTCATTGGTCATATCCGACCATAAGCTAATCACCCTAGATAGCCACATCCTGCCCCCACCCCCATTAAGGAAATCACGGTAAAATATTTTTCCAAAGCCAACTTCATGCTACTTAAGACAGAAGTGGTGAACTTCATGACACCCATGCAGATGGACAATACAGTTACGACTGCTGAATCCTACACAAATGCACTCTATAAGCACTTACACAAGTGCATGGATCATGCTACCCCAAACAGAACCAAGACGCTATCCTCCAAAAAAAGGAAGCCAATCTGGTTGTCTCCTGCCATAAACAAACTCTACAACAGAAGGAAGAAACTGTTGCAAAAGAGAGTAAAATCCCATGAGTGGAGGAGCTCCCTGGTCAGCCTCAGTTAGAAGATGAGATCCCTTATAAGATCCTCCAAAGCTAGCTATGAAAACAAAATCACCACTGATTCTAGGGACAACTACAAAGTATTCTATAGCTATGTCAGGAATCTCAATGGCAACACCCAGATCTGCTCTGAGTTACAGCACAACGGCACGAAAATTACAGAACCATCTGATATTTGCAACATCCTGGCAGATAGGTTCAGTGCTAACTTTACCTCCCTCTCATCCCCTAAAGGGCCCATATCTATACAGGAAGAATGCAGAGTCCCTAAAATCACAACTACGCAGGTAAAAGCTGCACTCTCTAAATCCAAAAACACAGCATCCATGAGACCGGACAACATCCCAGGCTGCGTTTTACATAAACTTCAGAATGAACTGGCTCCCCACCTAAGCACCATGTTCAATCATAGCCTCACATCAGGCTTTGTGCCCACTGAATGGCGCATAGTAACAGTTATCCCACTCCACAAAGGGGGAGGCACCACTGATCCCGGGAACTATCTCCTATTAGCCTGACGAGCCTGGTCTGTAAGGCCATGGAATGTATCATCATGGAACTCATAAACAAAGACATTGGTAACCGCTAAACTCTGGACCTCACCCAGTTCTGGTTTGTGAAAGGCAAATCATGTCTGCTGAACCTGATCGACTTCTTTGAGGCAGTCACCAAAGCATTAGACGAGGGTAAGGTGGTTCACACAGTCTATCTTGACCTCGCCAAGGCTTTCAACACCATCCCCCATTCTGGAATTATAGCTAAACTCACTAAACTAGGTATAAATCCCTACGTCACAAGATGGGTTGCCAACTGCCTCACTGACAGAACCCACACTGTAAAAGTTGTAGACTCCAAATCAGACTTCACACCAGTGACAAGTGGAGTACCACAGGGTTCAGTCCTGGGACCTCTCCTGTTTGGTATCTACTTCTCTGAAGTACAGGCTAACACAGAAGGCCTTTGGCTAATGAAGTTCGCAGATGACTTCAAACTAGGAGCCATAGTCAAGTCCCCAAATGATGTGGACATCCTACAGAAGGGCCTCACTGAGACAGATGCCTGGTATCAGAGCCATGGCTTCAGGCTCAGTGCCAAAAAGTACATTGTCATCCCCTTTGATAAAAACTCTGTACCCATGAACTACCACATTGGCGGCAGTCTACTTAACGCCAAATGTGTGATAAGAAACCTTGGGGTCCAGGTGGATAGTGGTCTCTCCTTTGATAATAACATCGACATAGTAGGCAGAAAATCCTTTTACATGGCACACCTCATCACAAAAGGGTTCTCATCCAGGAAAAAAGAGGTCATTGTTCCCCTATACTCGACACTTATTAGACCCATTATAGAGTACAACGCCCCTTTTGGAATGTACCTCACAAGACATCTGCAGCAGTTGGAAAGGCCACAGAAGTACCTCACAAAGAGGATTACTGGCCTCATACAGATGCCCTACACTGACCGTCTCAAAAAACTCCAGCTTCGTAGCATATTGCCAACTCTGAGGTAATCTCTGCTTCACATATAAAGCTATGTGAAACCCAGAGCTGTTGGACACTCTACACCTAAATAAATCCCTCTGAGCTACACACTCTAGGGACCTAAACCTTGTCACCACAATAAATAGGACATGCTGGAGTCATAGATTCCTGTCCCAGAGACTTCCCATACTCTAGAACAAGCTACTCATCTATGTCAAGCAAAGTTCCTCATTAGCACTCTTAAAGAAAAATATTGATGAGTGGATGGGAAGCAGGAAATACACCCCAGGGATCACTTTTGTGGTTCTGCTCGACAGAGGCATAGGAAAATAACTTTCTTGGGTGGCGTAAGCCACCGAACCTTGTTGGCTAGGCTGACTTAGGCCCTTGGGCCGATAGCCTAGTACCTACCTATGAACCTGTTATATTTATACTGGCCACCGGTGTAAGCCTGTTTATGGACAGGCATTACACCAAAGTAAGTCACTTACACTGAGAACAAGTCTTTTGGGAAGCAACTGTTTTGGAATCTGTCCCAATAAATTGCATACTTAATAAAGACCAAATGGTATAAATTTAGTCTTTGCTACATTTATTATTATTACCTTATTTAATAATGTCCAGTCACACAGATGTTTTAACTTGTCATAACTCTGCTATCACACCACATGGCAGCCTTTTACACAAATGTAGCTCTCTTTCTGAGCATTAAATTCAATTAACTTGCTCCTCTAAACTGATGAGGTAGTAAAAGTTTTATTTTAAAACTTTTTTTGTGGGGAGGATGGAGCTCCATCATAACATGTGACACACATTCTCCATTCTGTAAGTACTTCTTGTACATCTTCAGGTGTAAGTGCAGTGTCCTCAGGGAGAGGTGGTGATGGTTAGTACAAAGGGGTCCCCATGTGGCCTGAGGAAAGAAACTACCAGACTGTAAGTACTTCTTGTACATCTCCAGGTATAAATGTAGTATCCTGAGGGAGAGGTGGGGATGGTTGGTACAAGAGGGTCCCCATGTGGCATGAGAAACATTAAACTACCAATAAAGTATCATATCCAAGTCTGCCACTTTTTGTTCAGTCCACTAGATGCTGTAACATAATGCATCCTTTATATAACTGGTAATACAGGCAAGAGTGTAAATATTTCCTTCCAAATCATTTTCTGGTTATCTCAGGGATAAACTGGGGTGTTTACAGGGAGTGATGGCTAAAGAAATTTCTAATTGTAATTATATGTTTAAATGTATTCATACAGTCAGCCACTCTTGTGGTGTAGATGGATAAAGCCCTGACTACAGCCCAGCTGACCCGTGTTCGGTTAGCAGATCAGGTAACCAATAGAGCAGCAAGGTGGGATAGGCGTATATATCATGGGGGGAGGCACTCGTTGGTGACACTCTGTAAGGGAGGAGTTGCCCTCGAATGTAACGAGCGAGTGGGGAGGATGGAAAAGGAAAGTGGATAGGGCATATAATACAAACAAAAATGCTGGATGGGAGTAGAGATGACCAAGCCCTAAGGGCACCCTTAAAATCCATGACCGGCCCCAGCAACACAATACTAAAAGGATGGCTGGTAGATCCTGGCATAAATGTGGGGTACTGTGGGCCTGGTCAGTAATAGTGAGGTCTGAAGGGAACAAAAAATATTTAAAAAAATTATTCATCCAGCCTGTATTAGAATTTATCTGAATTTTGTTAGAACGTTTAAAAACTTGTTTGAATCATTTCATTATTATCTGTCTCTCTAAACTCGCAGCTGCCTGAAGGCCTGAGTCATGGTTGAAAAATGTTTTCTTACCAGCAAGCACTACCATAAAAAATAAAATAATGAAATGTATTAGGTAATATTAGTGTCTAGCTCATAGAAAACAAAACTGTGTAGAATACTAATGTATGGTGTCTGCCTCATGACAGCCTTTCCCTGGGTGTGAGCATTTTACCACAGCTGCAAGCAAGAAAATGTACTGCAGTCAGGAGGACTAGTACTCTGTGTTACAGGGTTAATAACTCATTTATAACGGCATGAAACATGTAACTATGACCCAATAGGCAGGAAATGCACACAGCACACACTTTCCTGAACTTCAGAATTCATTTCTCCAAGCTTATCTAAAAGTGTCAGTCTTAACTACAGCTCTGCCTTGTGCCTATCCCTCCCAACTACATGTACACACAAGTACACACACACACTTCAAACACTACTTTTTCCTTTTGCTTCGGATATCTGTTTTGTTTTGACAGAATGCAGTTTTCTTAATTACTGTATTGTTTTCTAATTCTCCTGTGTACTTTGTGTTCTGACTCTATTTGCAGCTTCAGTGTTCCTATCCTTACATAACCCTTATACTGTTTCTTCATGTTTTTTTTTGGTCCCTTGGGGGCACTCTGTTTTGCTCATTATTTTTGGTTGATGTCATTCTGCTGATGTGACACTTTATTTTCCTGCTTAGAATCTCTCACTTCCTTTGTATTCTTTATTGATTAATTCTAGCTTGCAAAAAAAGTGTTCCTTTTTTGTGTATTTATTTATTTAGTTTAATGTTGTTGCCTTGCTTGACTGCTTAGATTTTCATCATACCTGTGTATTAGGGCTGACTTTGGATAATCACAGCACTGAGAAATCTGTTGCACATTATGAGAAGTGTAATAAGATCTTTAATGTCCACTTAAGCAAGAAACGTAAGGAAAGTGGGGCCAAGTCCAACCCATTTAACAAATTAATGTAAAAATATTTCTAGAATCAGGTAGGTTGGATCTCATATTTGTAATGTTTTATTTTTTATTTTATTTTTTTTTACTGGTTATGTCAGTTTATTTTTGCTGGACATTTCCAGCCACGTCACACAAATAAGGGCTAATGCAGTGTACATGGACTTTTTAAAATGAATGGTCAACCAGCATGTTTTTGGAGGTAGGAGGAAGTTGCAATACCTAAAGAATACCAACCTGAGATGGGGAACAATACAAACACAACAAAGACAATAACTAGAACTAAAGATCAAATTCCCCAAAGCTATGGGGCACCATTACCAGACACTGTGCACCATGCTACCATCTGAATGGACTTTAGCATTCATACATTCCAGACTGCCATGACAAAACTAGGATTTTAACAAAATGTCTGGTTACCCCAAGTGCTGTCTGCAGATATAGAACTCATAGCCTTGTGATCTTCCAGGATCAAAGGCAGATTTGCTACTTGATGAGCCGCCAGAATTGTTAGTTTTATAATTTAATATTTTTCAAGATGGCATTTGATTGCTCAGTTTTAATGTGTAATTTGTCTAGCCCATCTGTTGAGATCTGTTCCACTTTTCATTTTTTTCCACAGGATAGCTTCATATGGTAAAATAAAGTTTATGTCAGATTCATTTTTCTATTTAACAGCATTTATTCAAAGACTTATTATAATGGTTTCCTTTATAAGAAACCTGGTAATAATTTCTTTGTGTATCCTATCTTCGGGGTGCCTTCCTTTTCTTGGTAGGAACTGCACTCTGAAAACCAGTTCAGTGGACTGAAGGAATATTCAGCCACTGACACTTTCAGTCATTAGCTTACAGTCATGGGAACACTGGTGGAATTAGTGCAAGCTATGCACAAGGGCTCAATGACACAAGTATGAACAGTGTTAGGACTCACAAAGGGGTCTGCAGTGGGAATGGATGTGCACCAGGGTTCATCTCTGAGCCCACTGCTGCTCATACTGGTGATTTGTTGATGGACTACATTAGCAAACATATCAGAGGGGGCAGATCAGCAAAGGTGTTGTATTGCAGATGATGTGGTATTACAGGCAAACTCTGAACAGGACCTTCAGCAAATGACGGGGGACTAGAATGCAAAATAAAAGGAACATGAGATGAAGCTGAGTACATACAAAACAGTAATCATGGCAGGAAATGGGAGATATCAGAAGATAAAAACAGAAGGAGAAATAGCGGAAGAGGTTAACAGCTCAGGTATCTGGTAGAGGTGGTTGAGGAAGAGGGAATTCTGAATGAAGAGGTCAAAGCTAGAATCAGAGGAGCTGCAGCTAACTGCACAGAGTGTCGGGGGGTAGTGTGTGACAGAATAATGTCAAAGATGTTGAAGAGTAAGGGGTACAAAACAGTAGTGTGACCAGTGCTTCTACATGGCACTGAAACTTAGGTAGTAAAGGAAGAGCAGCTGAGGAAGCTTTAGGTGATGAAGATGAAGTGCCTGAGATGGGCAGTGGGACAGGTGAAGAAATGAGGATATTGAAGCAGAAGCCAAGGTAGCCCCAAACTGCAGAAAAGGTCAAGGAGAACAGATTACTGTGGTTTAGTTATGTGTGCAAGAAAACCAAGGACAGTTTAGTAAAGAAGATGGAGAAACAGGAAAAAGGCAAGAAGAGACCAAGATGTCTAGCTAAGAGATGGATTAAATGAGAGAAAACCTACAATAGTCCAGCACAAAAGTTGACATGATACCTTTGACTCAATGTAGAAATGGGATAAAGGGGGATGATATTAATGATAACTTTCAGTCATTAGTTATTTAAGGTGCAACAGTCAAGACTTCAGGTGTTACTGGATAGAAATGTAAGCTCTCAAGGACTGTTTTAACTGTCTGATCCTTTCCTGCGGCACTTCGTAAAAGTAGCCTTCCTTATATCTACCTAAGGTCCACATTGTCCTGTTACTGCCATTTCCAGAGCAGGTCTTGGCATACAGTCACGGACTGATGGGAAACTTTTAATGAAATTACAAGTGTCCTTTTTTGACACATTTAGTTTAAGTAGCATGTCTTCATCTGTAGGAACTTTGTTACACTCCAGAGATGAACACAACATTTCACAACTTTGTCATAACAGCCGAAAAGAAAAGAGA
The DNA here is from genome assembly GCF_019279795.1 of Protopterus annectens. Classification (NCBI taxonomy): domain Eukaryota; kingdom Metazoa; phylum Chordata; order Ceratodontiformes; family Protopteridae; genus Protopterus; species Protopterus annectens. The sequence goes on along the minus strand of NC_056737.1, from coordinate 1,087,908,453 downwards.
ATGAAGCTAATGTTCAAACAGGGCACCACGTTTTTGTTCCAAACTTGTCAGTTTGAGTTATTATGACAACAGAATTCCATCATAAGAGATTGCTGGTTCAGAAATTACACAATTGTATGTAATATTACCTTTTTGGCAGTCTGTCATCCGTAATGGCACAAAATGATGCAATGTTAAGCCGCAACCAGTAGAGGGAGGACTGCTATGAAAGAGAGAGCATTTACACTTCTTGCTCTTTTTTGCCACATGAGTAAAATGGTGAGACAACTGTGCTTTTGCTAGTTTGCACATCACTCCTACTCCTTGATCTTGGCACTGTTAAATACATTCCTGCCGTTATTTTTCTTTTATTGTTGTTTGAGATTGATGTTGTATCAGTGTAGTGTTTTCACTAATGATGTCCCAAGAGTTTTAATAAAACATGCTGTTGTGGATATCAAATTCCACCAAAAGACAAATAAGACACACATTTACAGTGTATTTTTCTTTGGAAGAGGATTAATATTTATCGGTATTTGTTAACTGGGAAATGGGGTAGAACATTGATCACTATGGATCTTTTTCAAACCCAACCCAGGAGTATGTGGTGAATTTATTTAGTCAAAGATAAGGTTGTTCTGTGACAAAGAGATAGAAAGCTGTAACTGTACCACAGGTCACTTGTTCAATTAGTCACGTGAGTGCCTGTAGGAGCTAGTCAAAGAGGATGAGAGCAAGTGGCCTCCGCCTGCTCACCCATCTTAGGAGGAGGCTTGGATTCATTCAATGGGGGACACTTAGCATGAGCACTATTTGCTCACTTACTGGAGTTTTGATGGCGGTGAGCTTGCACTACCATAGTGCATTCACACTTCATAGTGCGAATGCACCACAATAATGCATTCACACTAGGCAGTAAACTGGCATGCACAGGCATGCTTCCCCTCACGAGGCACCAGCTGAGGCTCAAAGGAACTGCCAAGGGGGGAGGAAGCTGCCTTCCTCCTTAGTATCCAAATCTTGCCAGGGAGTGGAGGGCTGATAGGGATTCCTGGGCAGGAACAAATGGATTATAGGGCTCTTGCCTTGCCCAGGAATACCCAACTGCCATTCAGAAAGAACAAATGGGCCAGCTGGATGAAGGCTGAGGAGACATCAGTCAAGGTCCTGGGGAGGAAGCAAAAAGAAAAGACATACTGTAGGTAAATTGAGGCTGACTGACTCAGACTTTGAACTGCAGTAAGCAACTTGTTACAATTTATAACCTTAAACCTCTACACTGTCAGGCAGACTAGAAGTATTGTAGCAGAATCATGATTCTGATGATTGTAAACATTATTTTAAATGTAACAATAAAACTGTAGCTAGAAGGCCAACTCCTCTGTAATAGAGAGATAAAGCCCTGATTACATCGCATGCCTCTTCTTGGGGGAAGGGCCCGACCCAAACTATCTGATATGACAATCCCTTAGATAAGAGATGGAGATGCAAAGGACAGCCCAGTAGTGAGCATTTGGCCACCAAGCTGCAGAGAGTGTGTGGCCATCATTTCAGGGGTACAAGAACATGCAGTAGCATAGGGAGGGTATAGTGGCTCCTGCGATGATGTAGGCCACTTGTCACCTGTCCAGGGGAGGAGTTAAGGACTATAATAAATATGCCCTCATTACCAGGATGCCTGTATGACATAACAGCTGCCCCCCTAGCCAGCTCTCCCCCTCTTTGGGAGATACTCAGGCTAGAGGAACAAATGGACTTTGCTCATGGGAGAATAATTTATGCTTGTCAAGTGCAGCAGGAAATGGCATATAAAAAGTATTTTTTTAGTTCTTAAAGTGAAGTGTTTTTTTTAGAAGGCGGTTTGAAATAAATAGTTAGATAAATATTTAGACAAGTAGCTTTGCTTATAGTTCTTGGAGTAAAGTACTTTTTTTGGCAATAGAAAAGATTAAACATTTTGAGCAAGTATTATTGATGGTGTTGTGTTTTTTTTTACACTGATGTCTAACAAAACCCAGGACTTTAAGTGCATGGCTTGTGGACATAAAATCCCACCTCAAGACCCACACTCTTCATGTTTTTATTGTTTTGGCTCTGCCCACTTCAAGGCAAATTGTGATATTTGTTCTTCTTTTAGAACTATAGCCATTCAAGGTCACAAAGAAAAACTAACCTTAAAAGGTTTGCTTCCCTGTCAAACAGGGCCTTCTTCTCAACCTTCAACTCCCAGTACTTCTAGAACTTCCCCAGGTAAGAAAATGGATAAGAAAACTAAAAAGGAAAAAAAAATAAGTAAAGAGAAAGGTCAAAGGAATGAGAAAAATCCGAAGAAAAGAGGGTAGAGAAGCTTAGAAAAAGGTCTCTGGATCTGACCGATCCTTCGGGTCTGGCACCTAAGACTCCAAGGAGCTTGGAGTCAACAGATAATCAAATATGATCTCACACTCCTTGCCCATGACTTTCCCCAGAACCACTCACCATTCTGCATCACAGACTGTACTCCAGACCTCCGTTGGTGGCATTGTCTTTGAAGTCTGTCCTGTCTACCAGAAGCCTTTCTCAGATGGACATTGATTGAATGATGCAGAGATTCCTGAGGACACAAATCCACCTAGGGGCTCTCCAAGCACCATCCCCTTGAGCACTTTGAGTACAGGTCCAACTATCCCTCCGTTGTTCTCTCCAGTATCGATCTGCCCCTTAGATCCATTCCCCATAGGTCCAAAGCCTGTTGGTGCACCTCAGTTGGAGCCAACAACTTGAGGAACTTTGGCTTCATCAACATCCCTTACTCTCTCGACTCCAATTGTTTTGAATTGAAATGAGTCTCAGGACTGAAGTATCGGTACTAGGACTGCAGCAGTGGGGTTGACTCTGAAGTTTTCAGAGCTGTCTCTGCCTCTCACGGCTTTGGCTCTCGATAGCTCAGGTCTGAGGTCAGGGTCGGAGTTGACACCAAATGGGGCTGTGATTGTTCCTTCATCTTTGGATTCAAGGGACATTCCCTTGGCTCCAATTATGACATCAGCCTTCAAGGCATTTGATAGGGTTTTGACTATGCCAAGAAGTCAACTGCTACCTTTAAGCTTGGATCCATCCCAACTTCTGTTTGATCCTATGACTCACTTCTCTCATTCAGATTGATGGGGACAGTCAATCCCTTTAGGCTTAAAGGATATGGATCACGCAATTTCCCAGTCTGATTTGAACCTGTTTCCTGAGATTCCCCTGAGACAAGATTCACTGGCAAATGAAAACACATAGAGTGTTCTCCACAGCTTGTCACAGAAGACACAGATCTAGATGAAGGCAAAGGCTCCCCAAAATCCCCTCTAGAAGATGTCACCTTTGGTGACATCTTAGAATTGAAGAAACAACTAGGGGTTGGTCCACTGAAACTCCTTCACCTGTTAAATCCATGTTACTCAAGGCCTTTGGTACAGTTTCATCTGCATCCTGGGTGATACCACCTGCTGAGGCCCTTATAGACCTGGTGGCTCAGCAGGTATGGAAGGACCCTGATGAACTTAGATCACACCAGGACTGGCATAAAAAAAATCTTTAGCTAGAATGGCATAGAAGGTAGAGCATAATAAGTTAGTTGCTTTAACTCCTGCTTCTTCTACTATGGTTTCTTCTTCTATTAGTCAGAAAACTAGTTTTAAAACAAAACATTTAGAAAAGGAGAAAACATTAAGGGAAAAACACAGGGAGGCTTCAGGTCATATAATTAAGAAATAAATTCATGGAGCAGACATAAGGTGCCCTGCAAGGGCAGGCATGTGTAAACAAGGGGCCAAAGTCTGTTATTCCAAGTAAGATATTTCTTCTGGTTGTTGTTGTTAGGGTTTATTCTCTCACTCTACACACTGACATCTGCTTTGGCTCCCCGTGTCTCCATTTGTTGTTAGGGTTTATTCCCCCACTCTACATACTGACATCTGCTTTGGCTCCTCACATCTCCAGTTGTTGTTAGGGTTTATTCCCCCACTCTAGCAACTGACATTTTATTTATTTTATTTTATTTTAGATTTGTTAACCGGGAAAGTCCAACTTGGAACGAGCCAATTTTCGGTGGAGGCCTGGGGAGAAATGCTCCAGATTTACTTTGGCACCCCACATCTTCAGTTGTTTTTAGGGTTTATTCCCCCACTCTACTTACTGACATCTGATTTGGCTCCCCATGTCTGCAGTTGTTGTTAGGGTTTATTACCCCACTCTACTGACTGACATCTACTTTGGCTCCCCACATCTCCAGTTGTTGTTAGGGTTTATTACCCCATTCTACTGACTGACATCTACTTTGGCTCCCCACATCTCCAGTTGTTGTTAGGGTTTATTACCCCACTGTACTGACTGACATCTGATTTGGCTTCCCACGTCTCTGCAGTCTTTAGTTGTGTTATCACAGGGTTGTAGAGAGTTAGCAGCACAGAGCAGGCTGCTTGTGATGGTGGTGAAAGGAATGTGTGATGCTCATACCTTCCAAATCCAAAAAAGGAAGTCTCTCTCACCCTGATATCAGTCCCAAGGTGTCCTCCCAGGAGATATTAGTGAAACATTTGTGCATGCTGTAGGAACCACCATTGTTTCTGTTACTCCTTTACTGTGTAACTTCATACCTCTGTGTACGGGATGAGAGGGGACTGAATGTCAGTGAGTCAGATACCGGTTTCTATATTGCCTATTGTGCAGAATGCAGTCTTGATCCCCCTGCCACAGAGCAAATGGGGTGATTGGCTCATGTTAAGAGCCAAAAACAAAGTCAGAGTTTACCACAAAGTCCAAGTAATCAATACAATTCCACAGTTGAAGACAACCGACCCAAAAAAGTAATGAAACTGTCTTTAATGGACATAACAAAGGTATAAAACCAAACAGCAGTCAAAATTCGATCAAGTGCTTTCGCCTGGTTAGTACCAGGCTTTATCAAGATGTATACTAAAAAGACACAGTGCTTTATATAGTCATTTACTGGTCACATGACCTGCAATTAATTATAACTACAGATTCAATTAATTGTATTCTTAAAGACGTCCTGACATAGAATACTGTGTAGACCTTAATACCTTATATTAAAAACCAATATTTACAAAAAAATTTAATGTTTTAAAAACATGCCTATGCATAAAAATGAAAAATATGTTCACATACTAATAAAGTATTATTAAAAAATTCTTATAGATTCCTATTCAAGTGAAACATCTTCAAAATAAAATGTGTTCAAATTAAACATATAATTAATTGCAGGTCATGTGACCAGTAAATGACTATATAAAGCAATGTGTCTTTTTAGTATACATCTTGATAAAGCCTGGTACTAACCAGGCGAAAGCGCTTGATCGAATTTTGACTGCTGTTTGATTCATGTTAAGAGCCATCAAATTCAGACCTGAGAGACTAAGGTTAAAAAAACTTTTTTTTCTTTTTTTGCTATATGATACTCCTAATATTTATACATCTATGGATCAAATGGTATTTAACTAGCGTACTAAGTAACTAATCAATTAATAAATAAATTTATATTTTGACCAGTTGGCTGTACTGGGCAAGGTTTGTTTTCACAGGGATCCCAGGGAGAAAATTTGCATTGCACATTGAATGGCAAGTGAAAGAATAGAAACAACCATAATGTAGAAAGAATAAGGATGACCTAATATCACCTGAAAAGAATATAGACCACATATTAGCTACACACTATGCACTAAGTAGACAAAAATACATCATTTTCAAATTGTCTGAACATAGTACACACGAAAATGCAAATAAATGCTTAGCAAGCAGCGTAACAAAGTACACAATAAACAATATATGGGAGTATCAGAGTTAAACACTTGCAAAGCACACTAGCTGCACAGTAATAGAAATCTCCACTGCTTAAACAGTTAGTATAACTAACACTGACTTAGGCTAACATAAAAATTCCTATTTGTTAACCATGTAGATCTACTGGACATACACAATCCCTTTTGAGGGGTAACTTGCGGTTAAGTGACATCCTCAGAGTCATTGGAAATGAAGGCTAAGGGAATCAAACCCTGTACAGCAGGAATTACAGCTTACAGCCTTAACCCTCTGTGCCACCTGCCTTAGTTTTGTGTTCCTTTACAAGAAATGATTTGTGATTTACAGAATGACATTTGTCACTCCACCCTAAAAAAAAAAAAATTCAAAGTAAGAGTAATATATAGTTTAAATACTGATTTAAATGTGCAATTTATAACACAGTTTGCATACTGATACCATGTATCATTTTTGAAGTGACCATCTACAATGTACCATACAGAAATATATACTTATGATATGATTCATGAACGTTAGGAGGATTGCCTGAAATTAATGAAGGCATTGGAATGAAGCTACATATTTCGAAATATTACTTTCAACAAAATGAAAAATAGAATAGTCAAGTACTTTCTGATTCATAACATGTCTGTATCTCAAGGTGACAGCTTATGTTCGAACATAAGGCAATAAGACTGTTAAAATATTAAAGAATATCTGCCCTAGGGCATTATGCTAGCCTGCTGAAAAAGTAATTTTTATCAATTTTAGTAATAAGATAATAAAAACATAATACAATGACTTAGCTGTACAGCTGAGAATATTGACACCAGGGAAGCAAAGTAGCGAGGTATTTTGATTTCAACGTAATTTTAAATTTGTTTGGGCAACCTTAAGTTCATATTGATATTAGAAAATCACTCCAGGTTTGTGAAAGGTAATGGCTAGGGTCCTTATCACCTATTTGAATGCCATTTTAGGAATGCTTAGAAAATGCTGGTTGTGATACCTAATTAGTAGTGCAGACAGGTCATGGCACAAATTTGTATGAAGCAGCTCATGAGTGAATAAGATTTGGAGACTCCATTTTTTTTCCATTTCTACATTACAGCGATGTATAACAACTGTGCACTGGCTGCACATGCTGCAGTTTAGTTACTAAGCATTTCTGTTTTGCTGAATGCTATTTTGTTAACATCTCCCATGGCAGGAGCATCATAAGCTAGTTTGGGTAAGACGACTACTTGACATATGGAGGATGTAGTTTCAGGTGCTTGCTGTGATTTCACACAACAGGTTTCCCCTAACTTACTATATACATTTTGACTAGCTTTTTAACATACACCATAAAGCTAAGAGTATCAGTTGTAACAAGATGTTTTACAGCATTCTACACACTCGTGCTGTGATCTTGCCATAACATCCACGATCCTTAAACTTTTGTTTTTGTCCCATTCACTGGTCTTCAATAGTTACCATTTTAGATTTATTCATCAGTAATGAGCAGTTTATAACGAGTTGAGAAATAATTATATGTGTGCCTTGCTGATGTCTCTGCTTCAGTATCATCATGTTGTTTGCACTCTACGTAGGAGTGTGCAGTTATCAGCATATACTGGCTTAGCTGATGGCTATGTGTATACTGAAATTTGCCATTTGTGAATATGAAGGATGTGATGATGAGAGGTATTGCCAGCTATACCAGGAGAAGTAGGGCAGTGGATGTGTAACATATGCCAGCATAGCTAGCTGGAGTTTTGTAAAGAATTATATGTCATTTCTATATCAAACTGATTTGTACAGGGGCTTGTGTTGAAAATGTATTTGTAAAGCTGCTTGTGTTAAAAATGTACCAACAGTGGGCCCTGGACAGAAAAGAAATACACCTGTATGTCAGACTGTATTGTAACTGTTGAAATGAATATATTGTAACAGAGGATAGGGGAACAGAACAGGTTACGTCCAGGCCAGCCAAATTTGAAAAAGAGTCTGAAATTAAATTACCTGGTTTAGGCCATAAAGATTGTATCTTATAGTTCTGATTGCAGCCTGAGACAAAATGTCTGTGAAAACCAGGACTAGGAATCCTACTGTAATGTCCTTAGGGGTGAACTAATTGCTACCCTGGAAGGGTGGAAGTTTTTGAAATGGTTTTATAGCTTCCAGATGGTATAACACATCTTAGCAAAGCTCCATGTGTGTGTGTATGGCGACACATGCGTGCAAGATTCTGGCTCTGCTTCTAGTAAAGGGGGTAGAGTGGGAAACAGAAGTCAGGTGACCAGATGTATGTGATGTCATTCTGTAATTTGGCACTGAAATGATGTTTTAATACTAGATAATGCAGAAGTCTCAGAGCAGTCTGTGAAACCTGACAAAGAAGGACCATTCACCAACTTCATCTTGCCTTGCTCTCTATGAAGTGAACTAGGGGACAGTCACTCTTTAAATCAGTCAGGAAAATATAGTAAGATTAGTTAAGTATTGTTTTTCTGTATCTGTGTGAACCTTTCCACCTGTGTTATTTTTAATATTCAATGTGATTGAAACTCTGGAGTTTATTGTAACTACATATTTAGTATTTTCATGTCCTTTTCTTGTTTATTATTAAATATATTTAAACTTTTCATTGTGGTTGACCTTTTAGAGAATATTTTAACCTTTAAGAGTATTTATATTTATTTGTTGACACTGTGGCCACTACTGAAAGCCTTGCTGTTTGGTCAACATTACCATTAGTATTAGTATTAATTTCACTCAGTATGATTGGGTACCCAGGCAAGAGCCTTAGAGTAGCTGGTGTTTTTAATTTCTCCAAGTCTTTTGGGTTTCTAATACCATGATGGTAATGGACCCCATTCCTAAGTCAAAGTACAATTAAAGTTCATGAAATTAGTATTGTTTCACTCTTTGATATCAGCCAAAAGTGCTCTTCACAGTACCAGCAATGTGCCCAGTAATGACTCCTTCTATAATTCATATGGTGTTACATGAATTGGTAACATATCTAAATATGGTTGTAAATTATTTTTTATAAGACCAGTTGCTCCTACTACTATTGGAATTGTCTGAGTATCTTTCTTCCACATGGCTCTAATTTCTGCCTATAGATCAAGGTATTTTGTGACTTTGTGTCTCTCTGTACGCAAGACACTGTAGTCACTAGGTGTGGTCATTTCAATGATCAATGCTACTTTTGTCTTCTTTTCTTGGACCACTATATCCAGTTTTCTAGCATCTATCGTTTGAACTGTTGGTATTGGGTGATCCCATGTGATATAAACTTCATCATTTTCCATGATTCTTTGTGGCTCATGTTTCCAGTGTTTTTCAGCCACTTTGATACCATAATGTTTGCACATTTTCCAGTGTAACAGTCCTGCCACATTATTATGCCTTTCAGTATACAGTCCCTTTGCCATTAGTGCGTCACAACCAGCAACGAGGTGTGTGACTGTTTCCAATCAGGTTTTACAAAACCTACATATGTCTGTCTCTCCCACATGTTCAATGGACTTTGTAAACCAGTGTGTACATAGCCCACTATCTTGGGCTGCCAATATTAACCTTTCATTTCTTGATGTGAATTCATGAATTCACCTCTCCTTAACCATTCCTGCATTCATTCTTGATCAACAAGTTTCCTATACTTGCAACTATATTTATATTTTTCCACATTTCTTGCCTTTTCATCTGGTCCTTCACATTATATTCTTTCTTTTGTTTTTTAGCACATTCAGTTGCTGCCTGTTTTTTTTCTTCTTCTGGTTTGATTTCCATTCCTGCTTGACGTTGATATGCTTCTGCTAAGTTAAGCAGAGATGTCATCTTAGATTAATTCTCCTCATGATTCAAAACTTTCACTACATTTGGATCTTGTGAGGTCAGTAGATATGTGTGGAGTTCCACGTTTATAGATCTATACATGTAATCAGTTTCAAGGAGGCCCATCCCACCTTCGGAACGGGGAATATATAATCTTGCTATACACTGATTTTTATAAATCATTTGGGGAGCATGAAGCATCCTTCTTGTTTTAATATCCAATCTATCCAACACTTTTTGAGGCCAGTCAATCACTCCAAAACTATAAGTTAGGACAGGAAGAGCAAACTGATTTATAGCTTGGATCTTGTTCCTAGATGTTAATGCTGTTTACTGAGCTTTATTCACATTTGTTCATGTTTTATTGCTGATCCTTCATCAGTTCCCAAGTATTTATACACCCCCTCTTACTGAAGTTCTTTTATATCACATTCTTGTCCCAAACTGATATTTTCCTGGTGCTGCAGTTTTCCTTTTTTAAAGGTTGCTTTTGCACATTTATCAAGACCAAATGACATTCCAGTATCATCTGAAAAAGTTTTGACAACCTGCAGCTGTGCTTTCAATTCCTCGTCTGATGAGCTATACAGTTTTAAATCATCGACAAAGAGAAGACATGAAGTCATTAGACTGTTGTTTTCTAGAAGCCAAACTGTAGCCATGGCCTAAGCTGCTAAGTAAACAGCTTAATGGATTAATGGCAATGCAGAATAGCAACAGTGACAGAGAGTCACCCTGGAATATTCTCCTTTGAATTTTTATCCCTGGGATAATAATCTGTCCTTTATCATGGCTTAATTGCAAAGTGGTCTGACACTGTTTCATGTTTACTGTAATGTAGTCAATCAGTGTAGGATATATCTTATACATTTTTAAGCACTCTTTTATCCATGAATGTGGGATACTATCAAATGCTTTTTTTGTAGTCAATCCATGACATACTTAGATTCTTCCCCTTCTTACAGTTCTCCACTATAACCTTGTTTAACAACAAATGATCCTTTGTTCCATATGACTTTCTTTTATTGCCCTTTTGTTCTGCTGCCATAATTGAGTTTTCTTCTAAATGACTATAAACTCTGTTGGCGTCAATTCCCGTGTATATTTTATACGTCGTTGAAAGACAAGTTATTGGTCTATAATTTTTAGGGTAGCTTGCAGGTTCACTCTTAAGTAAGAGCATTGTTTTTCCTGTTGTTAACCAGTGCGGTGTGTTCAGGGTGTGCATATAAATAGTTCTTACTCATGGCTAAATCCTCTTGCTAAGAAGTTAATACTTTAAGCCAAGTTAGGTACTGTATCCGGGCCTGGGGTTTTCCAGTTAGAGGCTTTTCTCAACTTTGTTTCAATCTCTCTGGCTGTTATTTCATCCCATTTCACATCCTGTACCTTTAAACTTGTTATTCTTTCTTTTACTTCTTCTATCCATTTAGCATCTTTGTTATGTTCCACGTGATCTTCAGATACTTCTCCAAAATGTATCTACTTCCTCTTTTTGGGGGGGGGGGGGTCTTTCAATTCCTTTTACCTTATTTCCCAATTCTCTATAAAAGTTTTTTGGGTCATCAATAAATTGCTTATTTTGTGCTTTTCCCTTATATTTATCTTTGTATCTTCTAAGTCTTTCCGCTGTTTTGAAATTTTTAGTTTGTTATAGCCAATAGAGCATAATAGATCCTGGTCTGTTGTAATACTGTGCATTGATTTTATCACATCTATCTTTCTTAGTATTTTTGTTGATCTATTCCCTCTTCTATAATCTTCTAACAATGACACGTCTTGTCTTAGTTGCTTTATAGTTTTCTCTCTTCAATATTTCCATGATGGTATTCGCTTTCGTCCCCTCTTTTCCCTCGCTACCCTGTGTACCTGTGGTAGAACTTTATCAGTTACTAATTTAGCTGCACAGTAATATATTCTGTTTACTTCTGTTATATCACATGGATCTCTGTAGACAGTCCTAATTACTGTGTTCATTTGTTTTATCAAACTTCTGAGTTTTTGGGATTTATTGACCTTCTGCAGTCTATTTCTTTCATTGATCTTAATATGTCTAATATATGTTAATATGTCTAATTTTGTTGTTTGTCTTTCGGCTCGATGTCCAACCTTCAACGAAGGCACGTCCATTTACAAATGTCTTTCGAATGCCACCCAACTGCGGGGAGGACATGCAGACTCCATACAGAAGGTACTCCCCGCACTCCAGCTGAGAATCGAGCGGGAGAACCTCTTGCTGTGAGGCATCTATCTTTATTAAATCAAGCAACTCTTTTCTTAGCTCATTTTCTTATAAACTGAGGGCAATTTTTTTGTTTTCCATTTCCTGCGGGCATTCTATAGAAAGTTCTATAGCATCTTCTTCTGGCACATTCTCTTTAGTTTCATCCTGTGCTATGCATTGCTTTGTCATATAGGAACTCACTGGCCTATCACCACTCAACATTGACTGCATTGGAGTTTCCTGCTCCTTTCCTTGCTGGCCAGCTTCAAGTGAACGTTTATACTGGTTTCCTGTGGAAGGCTCCAAAATATCTTCATATGGTATCTGACCAAATGCTTCCCTTTCCACTAGTTTCCCCTTAATTTGATTGTCCATTGCTGTATCCTGTTGTTGTGCTTTTTGAATTAGATTTTCTACACTGAAGCCTTCTCTTTGCAGGTGCTCTGTAACCTTAATTTCTATTTCTTTAACTTCTCCATTACTAATCTCCTTTTCCTCTTTGTCTTCTTATTTTTTTGTATTGTAAAGTTTTCCAAGTCCAGATTCCTTTGCCTGTATTCTCCTCAAATATCTTTGGTGCGACTCTTTTTGTACTGATTGCATTGATATGCCCCATAGGGGAAATTGTGATGGTTAGGAAGAAAGATCATTCAAGAAGAAATTGCAAGACCTGCTAGATAAAGCAGAACAACTTGAATTGTTGTTGATAATGGGGGACTTGAATGCTTATACTTGGACAGAGAGAACAGGATATGAGGACTGCCTAGGTCCACATGGGTAGGGTAAGAAGAATACAGAAGGAGAGCTCATTCTAGAAGATATTCTGCACTTCTTTCTGGCTGGTGACCACCACATGGTTCACTGAGAGAGAGAAAGAGTCGTAAGATTGCATCCAAGAGTGGTCAGTATGTAATATGCAACTAGGGTAAACTTCCTCCTATTATGAAAAGTGCATTGGAGTAGAAACAGAGATTACAAAGTCACCCCATTGAAACATTTGTCCCACAGCATAAATCACTAGTTGCCACAATCAGCTGCAAGCAGTGGTCAGAAAAGGCTGTAAGGTCAAATAAGCCTAAGCCAAAGACTTAGTCAAAGACCTGGAAGTTGAATGTATGGAATGGATATCAAAAGTAAATGGAAGGAGTAGTTCCAGCAGCTTCTGAATGAAGAAAACCCCCACAGAAGCTATAGTTTCCCATACAAAGTATATGATGAAAGGGGAAGACAATATCCGAGAAGAAGAAAAGAACAACAGCACGGAGGAAAATGAAATCAGAGCAAGCAGCACGATCAGATAAAGTCACAGTCGATATAAGCAAGATGGCGGACAAGTTAGGGAAGAAATGACTCTTGAGGTGCTCGTACAGGTATGGAGAGAAAGGCCTATCCCAGATAGCAGTAAAATAAGTGTTCTAATGCCAATGCACAAGAACAAAGGGGGGTATTCACAGTTGTGGGCAGAAATGAGAGAATCATCAAACATACAAGGTAAATGGGCCATGTAGCCATTTACACCTTGCTAGCATTCTCCCTCAGAGCTTACCTCCTTTTTCAAGGTGCGACAGACCAATATATCAGTCATACCGGGGGGGGGGTTAAATTTATGAATGCTCATCCAACTGTCTAATTTCTACTTAAAGGAAGATATACAGATGTGTAAGTTTAACTTTCCATAACATTAGAATGATCACTGCTGCAGTAGCCTTAGCTATATGGGTTATATCTGCCAAGGATACAATGGCTGAGCAGCTTCCAAAGTTTTGCAGTACCTTCCACATGCCCAGACTGTCAAGCAGCTTGAGCTGAGCTGACTAAAAGACAAGCTTTGGAGTCAAGTCCCTCAGAACTTTCTGCCAGCAGAAAGAGGGAGGCCAATACCTGAAATGACTATGCTAGAAACAACAAAACCTAAATGACCACACCCAGGCATAAAAATCACACCAAAAAACAAAGGGGAAGGAGGGAGAGAGCAGCAGCTGTAGCAGTGATCATTCCAGCATCTACTGTTATGGTAAGTTCAACTTTCTCAGCTGTATTACGTTCATTGTATTGCTGCACTTGCTGTAGCTCTATGGGTAAATTCCACAGCTAACTACATTTGGGAGGTGAAAGGGGAAGAGTCCAGGAACCCCTGGAAAATGGTCCTAGCAAAACTTAATCTTGACTTCGGAAAGGAATCAAATTTATAGTCCTTTGTAAAAGTATGTACAGAGGAACAAGTTTCTGCTTCTAGAATACTTCTAGAATCCAGCCTTTCCCAAATCCCACAGTTGGACCCAGGGCTCTGGTAGAGTGGGCCTTGACCCTGCCTGGAATAGTTTTGTTGTGGTAGGAATAACAAAAGGTAATAGCCTCAGATAACCATTTGGAAGTAGTCTGCTTTGATGAAGGTTGTCCCTTCTTCTTACCTTCACAAGAGATAAACAGTTTATCCAAAGATCTGAAAGATTTAGTTTTATCAGGACAGTACTTGAGTTGTCTGTGGACATCCAAGGTATGGAATATCCTTTCTCCCTCATTTTTGGGTTCAGTAAAGAAAATGGGGAGATGGACAGTTTGGCTTCAAGTAAACCTGGATACCACTTTAGGCATAAAAGGATTAGTTCCCAAAGAAACCCTGACCCTATGTTAAATGAGATGGGGTTGACTCACCATAAGAGTTTGCAACTCAGATACTCTTCTTGCAGTGGTCAGAGCAATCAGTAAAACTGTCTTCCATGTTAAGAACCTCAAGTCAGCCAGATTAGCTGGATCAAATGGAACAACTGTTAGCTTCTCTAATACAGAATGAAATACCCTGAGGAGGGGGCCACTGGTTTACTTTGCGGCCTGTTATGAAAACCCCCTTTCAAGAACATTTTGACATGAGACTGCCTTGAAAGAGGAGGATTTATGGGCAAACATGCTGAAGTGGCCTAAACGTTCATAGAGGAATAAGAAAGGCCATAGGATAGTAACTCACACAAATACTGTAAAACTAGAGAACATCTAGCCCTGAATGGGTACTGGTTATGTTGCTGACACTGATTAGAAAACCTTCTCCATTTGCTAATATGATTTTCTAGTAGCAGATTTTCTTGCCTCCCTTAGTACCTGCTGCACATCTCCAGTAAACAAGTTCCTAAAAGGAATTAAGACCTTATCTTCTAGGCAGTCAGTTGAAAATGATTGATGTCGGAGTGTATGAAACACCCCTGTTTTTGTGTAAGTATTTCCAGCCTTAGAAGAAACTTGTGGCAATTGCCTGTGGTTATTTCTGAAAGAAGGGAGAAACAAAGTTACTTAGGCCAGAAGGGAGTCACCACAGTCATCTTGGGGGGGTTCCTTCTGAATCCTTAAAAGTACCCTTGATATTACTCGAAAGGATGGAAAAGCATACAGGAACATTCCAGTCCAAAGAAAAGAAAAAGGATCTGTCTTCCAGGACTTCTTGCATAGAGTCCTGGAACAGAATCTTGCCAGTTGATTGTTCAAAGAGGTGGCAAAAAGGTCTAGACAGATAGATCAAATGTTGAAAGACCCCCTCCCCCCTGATCTAGTTTCTATTTGTAAGGGTCTGCCTTGTCCTGCTCAGCTTGTCTGCCACACAGTTTTGCTCTGGAATGTAAGATGCCCATAGAGTGAGATTGTGCTGTGAAACTATATCCCATGATAACATGGCTATTCTGCAGTGGGGATATGACCTGGTTCCCCCTTGCTTGTTGATGTACCACATGACTGTGGTATTGTCTGAAACCACTATGATGGGGTCCCAGGGGTCAAAGATGGCTCCAAGAGTTGAGTGCCTTGATCATGGCAAGCATCTCTCAGGGGTTCCCAAAGGGTGCGCCGTGGTGGCTTACTCACAGGGGCACCGCAAACTAATAAGCTTAGCGGCCGCAAAATAAACCACAAACTAATAAGCTTAGTTACTAAGCTTATTAGTTTGCAGTTTATTTTGTGGCCGCACTAAAGGTGTCGGGTTCACCTTTTTCATTTTATTCAGTTTGATATATTTAATGACTGTCTTCTGTCTTATCACTAGCCTGACTTTCTTGCACCTTGTTGTAAGATGTTCAGTGAGAACTTTCCCCACTTTCTGGTTATCTATTGCATATGAAAAAGACAGACTGTTTGTAATTGTTATCAAAGTGCAGCACACTTGCAACTTGTTCTGTTTTTGTGTCCATTCAGAGTTGATTCCAGCAATAACTTCCATTTCAGTTCAATGCGGGCAGCTTGCAGTTCTTGCCGGCTACCTTTCAAAGTATTCATGACTTTTGTTTACTTGTTAGCCAGCCAAAGCCTGTAAAAGTAAAATTAACATCTTGGCATTGTCCCATTTGTATTGTTTTAATTTTTATTTAGCAGTTGTCTTTTTTTTTCTAGATCTTTTTTTTTCTCTAGATCTTAACTGTTTTGGTGGCAAAAAAGTACCTGCAGAAAATTAAATGCTTGCAGTTCATTAAATAATCAGTTTGCTTTACGTGGGAAGCTTTCCCATGCAGTGAATTCTCAGAGTTTCCTAAAGTGATACTTTTCTGTCAAATGACAATTTCCTGGTATTCTGATATAACTTCAGAAAGAAAAAACGAGAATCCGTACATTACTTTCACTACTGCCAATGACAGCAACTGCTGCATACCATAATCTGTGACATTTTTGTTGCCCTAATGACATTCTGTGAGACAGCTTTTTCATAGACCTGACTCCTGAAAAGGCTGTCCCCTTCTATTTTGCTGTTCTTTCTTATCCTAGTTTACACAGTGACAACTAAATACCGGTTTTTATGACACCGACATAAACTGTTCAACTACCGTATCCCGGTTATTTCTTTTTGTACAGCTTTACCCACGAAGGCAGAGGTGGTGCTGGCAGCCATGTTATTCAATCACCGAGGAAAGACAGAGAAGACTTTGTGTCTAGTTTACCCAATGGAAGATGAGAGTGAAGGGTACGGACATAATTTTTAGCCATTCAGGGAGAGGAGTTGATGACTTTGGCCGGATTACAATGGCAGCTCCCTTCAAATGTTAGCAAAGCTGTCAAGGTTCATGCTTATAAAATTCAGATACCTCTTTGGACTATAGCTTGAGTGACGTCTTTTTCGGTACAGCCATCCCTAGGCCAGCAGTCAAGATGGGGCAAGTCCATGCCCGGGTAAGTCTGATGTCTTGTTTCCGGTGATCTGGTACATATTTGGTGACCCTAGTTGAGCTGTGCCAGGCCTGGGTATGCAGGGGGTACACAAATGAAACTGGCATGTAGTCGCATAGGCCAGGTCATTTTGCTGCTCAATGTTATACATAGTTTAATTACACATGGCCGAATTAGTGCTGGTGTTTTTCCTTTATAAAGCTTTCCACATGTTTTGATTATGTCTCAGAAAGTACGTCACTCTATAACTTCATATATAGGAGCAAGTTCACCCAAGAGTATTACTTGGTGACAGTGAGCAGTTATGTTTGTAAAATGCCTCTCAAATCTGGGCAGCGTATCTAGTGTCACTTTATTTATTTATCTTGGAGTTACACTCAACATTTTCTGTCATCTCCACATTTAGGGACATAAATAAGAATGCTTCATGTTTTGTGCTGGGATCATCATCAACCCCATTTTCTACTTGGGGTTGGGGTGTTGTGTCAACTGTCTCCATCTTTTTTGATTCAGTGCCACTCTACTGCCTTCTTCCATGGTCATACCTGATGGTTGCAGGTCTTCCTTCATGCAGTCCATACATGTTTTTGCTGGACGCTCTTGATTAATCTTGCCTTCTACCTGTCTCTCCCAAATCATCTTCACTGGATTGTCCTCTGCTTTCCTACACATGTGCCTGAACCACCATAATCTGTTCTCTGACCTTCTCTGTAAATGGAGCTATTTTGCTTCAGCACTGATGTTCTCATTTCTTCGTCTGTCGCACATTGTGCATCCTACCTCCCATCTGAGGCAGTACCTCTCCATCACCTCTTGCTTCCTCAGCTGTTTTGCCTTCACTGCCCAGGTTTCTGTACCATACATCATATCACTGTTTTGTACAACTTAATTTTCAGCTTCTTTGCCATTCTTCTGTCATATGCCCCTCCTGATACTCTTGTGCCAGTTGGCTGTAGCTCCTCTGATTCTCTCTTTGACTTTCTCATTTAGACTTCCATTCTGTACCACCACCTCTTCCAGATACTTGAATCTGTTAACCTCTTCCACGATTTTTCCCTCCTGTCTCTGTTTTCAGTTTCTTCTGATTTTCCCTTTGTGTTGACATGACAACTGTTTTGTCTGCACTTGGTTTTATTCCATGAGCCTTCAGTTGTTCATTCTATTTCCCTGTCATTTGCTTTGAAGTTCTTGTTTAGAGTCTGCTTGCAATGTCACATTGTCTGCATACAGAAGCTTTGTTAATCTGTCCCCTCTGGCCTCTTTGCTAATGTAGTCCATCATCTGTATGAATAGCATTGGGTTCAGAGCTGAGCCCTGATGCTTACTTACTCCTCTGTGAATCTGAAAACTGTTCATTCTTGTGTGATAGAATTATTGAAGGCTATGGACAATGACTCAATCAGTGTTTCAGGAACTTTGAACCATTGCATGACAGCCCATATCAGCTTTCTTGGCACCTTGTCATATGTTTTTCCAAGTCTATGAATGCCTATTTGATCTCTTTCCTCATCTCTAGCTTCTTTTCCTGTATATGTCTCACTGAAGACATTGGATCAGTTGTGCTGCATCCTGATCTGAATCTGAACTGCTCATCTCCCATTTTACTTTGTACTACTCTGCATATTTGTTTTAGTCAACCTCGCCAGTACTTTATTGGTTTGTTATACCCCAAAATGACATGAAAGGTGGCTGTCATGGCTAGTATGATTTTGTTTTACAGTCAGTGTTTTTGCCTTCCTGATGTCATTTTAGGGGTACAGAAAGAAGCCCTATTATGAGGGATCCTTGGCTGTGGTTTTCTCTCTCATTAGTTTACAACAGTACTGTGCTGCCTACTTATCCCTATTATGAGGGGATCCTTGGCTCTGGTTTCTCTCATTAGTTTACAACAGTACTGTGCTGCCTACGTATCCCTATTATGAGGGGATCCTTGGCTCTGGTTTCTCTCATTAGTTTACAACAGTACTGTGCTGCCTATGTATCCCTATTATGAGGGGATCCTTGGCTGTGGTTTTCTCTCTCATTAGTGTACAACAGTACTGTGCTGCCTACTTATCCCTATTATGAGGGGATCCTTGGCTGTGGTTTCTCTCATTAGTTTACACCAGTACTGTGCTGCCTACTTATCCCTATTATGAGGGGATCCTTGGCTGTGGTTTTCTCTCTCGTTAGTTTACAACAGTACTGTGCTGCCTACTTATCCCTATTATGAGGGGATCCTTGGCTGTGGTTTCTCTCATTAGTTTACAACAGTACTGTGCTGCCTACTTATCCCTATTATGAGGGGATCCTTGGCTGTGGTTTCTCTCATTAGTTTACAACAGTACTGTGCTGCCTACTTATCCCTATTATGAGGGATCCTTGGCTGTGGTTTTCTCTCTCATTAGTTTACAACAGTACTGTGCTGCCTACTTATCCCTATTATGAGGGGATCCTTGGCTGTGGTTTTCTCTCTCATTAGTTTACAACAGTACTGTGCTGCCTACTTATCCCTATTATGAGGGGATCCTTGGCTGTGGTTTCTCTCATTAGTTTACAACAGTACTGTGCTGCCTACTTATCCCTATTATGAGGGGATCCTTGGCTGTGGTTTTCTCTCATTAGTTTACAACAGTACTGTGCTGCCTACTTATCCCTATTATGAGGGGATCCTTGGCTGTGGTTTTCTCTCTCATTAGTTTACAACAGTACTGTGCTGCCTACTTATCCCTATTATGAGGGGATCCTTGGCTGTGGTTTTCTCTCTCATTAGTTTACAACAGTACTGTGCTGCCTACTTATCCCTATTATGAGGGATCCTTGGCTGTGGTTTTCTCTCTCATTAGTTTACAACAGTACTGTGCTGCCTACTTATCCCTATTATGAGGGGATCCTTGGCTGTGGTTTTCTCTCTCATTAGTTTACAACAGTACTGTGCTGCCTACTTATCCCTATTATGAGGGGATCCTTGGCTGTGGTTTCTCTCATTAGTTTACAACAGTACTGTGCTGCCTACTTATCCCTATTATGAGGGGATCCTTGGCTGTGGTTTCTCTCATTAGTTTACAACAGTACTGTGCTGCCTACTTATCCCTATTATGAGGGGATCCTTGGCTGTGGTTTCTCTCATTAGTTTACATCAGTACTGTGCTGCCTAATTATCCCTATTATGAGGGGATCCTTGGCTGTGGTTTCTCTCGTTAGTTTACATCAGTGCTGTGATGCCTACTTATCCCTGTTATGAAGGGATCCTTGGCTGTTTTTTTTTTCTCTCATTAGTTAACAACAGTACTGTGCTGCCTACTTATCCCTATTATGAGGGGATCCTTGGCTGTGGTTTTCTCTCTCATTAGTTTCCAACAGTACTGTGCTGCCTACGTTTCCCTATTATGAGGGATCCTTGGCTGTGGTTTTCTCCCTCATTAGTTTACAACAGTACTGTGCTGCCTACTTATCCCTATTATGAGGGGATCCTTGGCTGTGGTTTTCTCTCTCGTTAGTTTACAGCAGTACTATGCTGCCTACTTATCCCTATTATGAGGGATCCTTGGCTGTGGTTTTCTCTCTCATTAGTTTACAACAGTACTGTGCTCCCTACTTATCCCTATTATGAGGGATCCTTGGCTGTGGTTTTCTCTCTCATTAGTTTACAACAGTACTGTGCTCCCTACTTATCCCTATTATGAGGGGATCCTTGGCTGTGGTTTTCTCTCTCATTAGTTTACAACAGTACTGTGCTGCCTACTTATCCCTATTATGAGGGGATCCTTGGCTGTGGTTTTCTCTCTCATTAGTTTACATCAGTACTGTGCTGCCTACTTATCCCTATTATGAGGGGATCCTTGGCTCTGGTTTCTCTCATTAGTTTACAACAGTACTGTGCTGCCTACTTATCCCTATTATGAGGGGATCCTTGGCTGTGGTTTCTCTCATTAGTTTACAACAGTACTGTGCTGCCTACTTATCCCTATTATGAGGGGATCCTTGGCTGTGGTTTCTCTCATTAGTTTACAACAGTACGGTGCTGCCTACTTATCCCTATTATGAAGGGATCCTTGGCTGTG
Organism: Protopterus annectens; assembly: GCF_019279795.1. Lineage (NCBI taxonomy): Eukaryota > Metazoa > Chordata > Ceratodontiformes > Protopteridae > Protopterus > Protopterus annectens. The sequence continues at coordinate 1,087,887,459 of NC_056737.1, read as the reverse complement.
GTTTCTCTCATTAGTTTACAACAGTACTGTGCTGCCTACTTATCCCTATTATGAGGGGATCCTTGGCTGTGGTTTCTCTCATTAGTTTACAACAGTACTGTGCTGCCTACTTATCCCTATTACGAGGGGATCCTTGGCTGTGGTTTCTCTCATTAGTTTACATCAGTACTGTGCTGCCTACTTATCCCTATTATGAGGGGGATCCTTGGCTGTGGTTTCTGTCATTAGTTTACATCAGTACTGTGATGCCTACTTATCCCTGTTATGAGGGGATCCTTGGCTGTTTTTTTCTCTCTCATTAGTTTACAACAGTACTGTGCTGCCTACTTATCCCTATTATGAGGGGATCCTTGGCTGTGGTTTTCTCTCTCGTTAGTTTACAACAGTACTGTGCTGCCTACTTATCCCTATTATGAGGGGATCCTTGGCTGTGGTTTTCTCTCTCATTAGTTTACAACAGTACTGTGCTGCCTACTTATCCCTATTATGAGGGGATCCTTGGCTGTGGTTTCTCTCTCGTTAGTTTACAACAGTACTGTGCTGCCTACTTATCCCTATTATGAGGGGATCCTTGGCTGTGGTTTCTCTCATTAGTTTACAACAGCACTGTGCTGCCTACTTTACACCATCACCATCGATCTTATTTTGCTTCCTTTGATTTTCATTAACGGCCATGTGTGTTACAGCATTTTAAGGAATGTTTGAATGACAGGCTTTAAAATGTAACCAACTTAATTGTATAATTACCACCTGTCTCTCTTTGCGTGGGATAGTCCTTGTTTGGGCAGTTATGTCCTGCGAAAAAAAATAAAAAACGGCAAATGTCCTGAGATTTTATAACAAAAAAAATTCTAAGTTTTCTTCAATAGTTGCATAAAACAGTTATTTTGTATCTGAAACACCAAAATGTTATATGAAATAGCAAATGATTAAGGAAGGTATAGTCTCTGAAGATCGGGGACAGTGAGGAGATATGCGGGCATCACAGTTCCTCTTTTGTCCAAAAGTCACTAGTTTGTGAAGGGATTGAGAGGACAGAGTTAAATTTGAGAGAAAAATCATGGATGTCTCTGAAGATCGGGCACTTATTGTGGCAACAGCTTGGTCTGACGAAGCTGCTGCAGACCTGGAGGAATGTAGTTTGAGGACTGCGTCTTGGTTATATATAAAATGTCCTTCTACAATTAAGTGTCTGATCACAGTTGTCAATCCTGCATAAAGGCCAATAAATCTAAAGGACTGGACAACGACAGACTGCTTCGAACCTGAAATGCTACTGTAAAGCTGCTCACCAGCTGTGTACAACCTCTCCAACTAGCGGAGTGAATACAACCATTTTCACTGCTTCTGACAGCAGTCAGGCTATAGCAATTCCAAAAAAAACAGGTCACAGTTGCAATGCTGCCAAACAAAACTGAAATATTTCTGTAAGTACTTCTCCATGTTCATGAAGTGCAGTGCAATATGTCACGGCTTTACTAGGTCCCCACCTCAGTGTCACGTCTGCAGCAGTATCGGCGGACCAAACTGTTGCCCCGATAATGGAAAAGTACCCTTGATTGTTAATGATCTGCTCAAAAGATTGATAACCTAAAGGTCATAATCAACCCCATACCCCGTGTCTATGAAGTGAGGACCTCAATCATTATGACAACCCCACCCCAGTATACTATAAATTTGATCCGAAGTAGACCAAATATAAAAATCTGGACATTTTAAGAAATTCTGGACAGTTAAATTGAAATGTATGTTTTTGTGATCTTAAATACCTGTATTATTAATTTGTTCAATTACAATTACATTTTTTGTGATCTTAAATACATGTGTTATTTATTTTTACCTAACAAACCCTTTTAATTAAAAAAAAATTATTATTTCGCAAAGTATATTTGTTAGAATTTGATGGGGGGCGCCTTGGGAAAACCTGGATTCAACAAGGGAGCTGAGAATCGAAAAAGTTTGGGAACCACTGTCCCACATATTTATGTGCTTGCATCTGTCCTTGGTGCCCCCCACCTCTTCACTTTTATCCATCCCGAAACTGCTCCCCAAGCAAAATTTGAAGCATGGTGGCTGACTACTCTGGCACAGAGAGAGAGAAGGGGAGTTTGAATTTAAGGATATCTGCTGTCTGCAGAAAAACAATTATCTTCTGTTGAATCCCAGCGCTGGGATTTGAAAAGGTAAAGGATGTTGATACTGGGACCAAAGAGATTTTAGATACCACTCTATCTTTCTCATGGGAAGTCTTGCCAGGGGGATCTTGAGGTATTCCCTGACAGTGACTGAAGTCTGAGTGGAAAACCTTAGAAACAGATCTAAATAAGGATCCATTTTTTTCCTCTGGAAGAAACAGTGTCCAGTTGACATCCCAGGAACACAATCCTGTGTGAGCCAGTTAAGAAAGACTTCTGACTGTTCTCTTGGAATCCCAGCTTGTGTAAGAGATCTCTCACCTAAGAGAGAGATTCCAGATGCATTGTAGAAGACTACAAAGATAAGCAAGTTTTTAACATGGCAAAATGTGGATACTTTGTATTCTGCAATGAGCTGTAACTGGAGTTACCCACTTTTTGAACAGTCTTGGTGCAGTGGATAATCCAAAGGTTAAGGTAGAGAACTAATATTGTGATCCAGACATACAAACCCTTAAGAAATGTCTGAAGTCTGGATGAATATGGATGCTATGAAAACCATCTTACAAGTCTAGTACTACTAGGAAATTTCAAAGAGGAAGAGGAGCTAACAGGTTGTGAAGTGACATTTTGAATTAGGGCAATATCATAAACAGGTTTAGGAAAGAACGATGCAGGACAGGTCTCCAAGAATTTTCTATTTTTTTGGCACTAGGAACATCCTTGAATAAAAACGTTTACCTACTTGGGAAGGAGGAACTGGTTTGATCAGTCCTTGGGACAGCATGTGATGAAGAACAGGTGGAAACAAAAGAACCTGATGTGGAGGATGAGGAATGACCCCCCCTGGAATGGAGGAATTTCCTCCTGCTAACATCTGTAACCTTGATGAATGATACCCAGAACCCATTTGTCTGAAGCAAACTGCTGCCATAGAGAAAAATGGAGAGTAAGACTTTATGGAAGGAAAAGGGAGCCAGGGTGGGAGTAGGTTACAAGGTTTCTTGAATAGTCATTCAGACATACTGGACTGTCCTTGATTTTGGGAAGTTAGAGATGACGTTTGGAACTCCCTTGCCATTCCTTCTTAATCATCTGTTAACCTGAATTCTGTTGAGACCATTGTTTCTATTTTCTGCTGAAAGTGGAATAGGAAAAAAAGAAAATCCCTTGGACAATTTGGATCAACAGGGTTGAAAAATCTTAGAGATTCCCTGGACCAGCTTGCCCCTTAAATCACACTTTTTGATCACCTTTGCAGCAGTGAGGCCAAACGGTAAATCTCTGTCTAAGAGAGAATCTAAAATATCATTTTAAACATCATCGGCAAGGTTCTGAAAATGCAGCCATGAAAACCTCCGTAAAACAGTATCAATGGTCAGAGTCTTGGAAGAACTATCAACAGAGTCATAAACACACACTCTACAAACAATGAGTAGTGCGTGACCTGTGCAAAAGAAGAAACTAAGTTATTTAAAGCAGATTTTTCATCACAAGAAGAAATTACAGATAAAACATTCCTTATACTTTCACAATTTCTCAGAACAAACTTTAACATATGATCCTGACAACTGAAAATTCTAAAATCCATAGTTGCAGAAGTATACACTTTTTCCCATACCTATCAATAATTTCCCTTCCTTATCAGAAAGAGTAGGATTGGAATTAGCTAAGTGTTTAGCAGCAGTGGGGTCAGCTAAGGCTATAGCTGTTGGGTCAGGTTTGGGACTAGTGTATAAAAATTTAAAAGACAGTAATTTCATACATCCTGTCTGCATTTTTAGGGGCAGCTGGCTGACAGGAAAACAGCAGATAGTAATATAAACATCCTCTAAAGCTGACAGAAGAGGAGGAATGGGTGTAGGTTATGGAAAATCCTTCTGTAACAACGTATATTATTTTTTGAGGGAAACCCCAGTGTTCCCCCTCTAAAAAACACTGGCACATTCTATCAGTAGTCTCATAAAACTCATACCCCTACAGGGAGAATCAGAAACTGAGCTCTCCTCTGAGTCTGAATCAAAAATCTGATGAAAAACCCCACATCCATCCTAGCATCCTCCTGTTCATATTCAGAATCTTGAATCTCTTCAGGAAAAGAGGAATCCATCTTTCTTGTACCAGAAACTTCTTTACAAGAATAAATAGCCTGAGTTAAACCCTAAGCCAGACCCAGTAAACTACTCCATGTAAAGAAATTTGAGGGGGAGTAGATACATATTTAGCTTCCTGTTTCTGTTTCTTTTTTACATGAATAATGGGTCCAACGGTGTTATTAGTGGCAGCAGCAGCTCCCCAGGAATGGGCACAACATGCTGACACAACAGGGAAGCTTTCCCTGTTCCTGCTCTCAGGACTGACAAGACTGGCTCTCCCTTGCCACTGAGAGGACTTGGCTAACCCCCATGGTGGCTGTAGGTGTTACACCAGAGGGATCTGGGGTAAAAGATGAGTAGTGTGAGGTACAATAAACGTCTACAGCAGAATCACCCACCTGTGGCTCAGGTGAATTGCTAGCTTGCTGTGGTGCCATTGTCTGTTTACTTATCTTTTTCTTATTGCAGCTGGAAGAAGGACTGACCATGGCACTGCTAGTCTGTTCCATGGTCAAGCTGAAAATGGTGCCTCTTTCCTGGGGAAGGCAATCAGTAAATGCTGGTAAAATTACCAGTCCACAAAAGTTACTTTTTTTTGACAGAAAAAAAAAAACATAGTGAAAAGCACTTTCAAACACTGCCAGCCCCATCAAGGAAAAATAAACACAATTTCTCCACAGAAAATATGTTTTCAGTTAGTTAACACTACCTTTAAACTGACAGAAAAAATGAATGCTTCCTTTAAATGTATGTGTTAAGAAAATGTATAACTGCAATGTGCAAGCTTAAATGCATTAAGGGTTAAAAAGAATTAATATGTTTATTCTGCTTATTCTGTGTAAAATATGTGCAGCTGCAGGAGACCTTGATAAGAGAACAATTGATGCCTGAAAGTCTACCATAGTCAGCAGAGTGTGTACCTTGACCCTAGGCAAATGTATCATATCAGAACTGGACAGCTGAAGAAGTATGAGAAACTAGGGAGGGCTGAAATTAGCCCAAGGCCAGGTTGTTTTTCTCAAACATGTTTTTGCAAGACAGCAAGTTTCTGACAATTTCAGCAGTAAATCTAACAACATCTTCCTGTGTACATGCAAAGAACTGTATAAAAACAGCATGCTGAACTATGGAAAATCAGACAAACCTTGTACTTACATGCTTTGTCTCCTTGCTGCAAGTAATAAAGGGTGCCTTGCTTGAACCTTACGTGCATTGATCTTTGTGTTTTCCTTTACAGATTGATCCCTCGAGCCAGAAACCCTCTCTTCACCTCGGATCAGACGGCCAGGTGGCTGAAACCGTACGGGGAAGAAACCAAATCGGTTCTTCTTATGTGAAAAGTCCTCCGATTGAATTGTTGTCAAAAGAGGCCAGCCACTTTCTGATCTGCGACTGAAGGACGGGTTTTCCGCGAATCAGCGATCAAAAACGTGGGCTCAGGTAAGGTGAATCTACTTTTTCTGTTTCAAGATCAGGGACTAGATGTGTATTGTTTCTGTCAGATTGTGTTTTCTTACAGTCAGGGATAGAAAAGGTACAGTCTTGTCATAGATCAGGTGAAACAGATCAGTAGGCTTTAGACAGTCATTCTGAAGAGACTTTAACAAAATCCGTGGTACACGTAAAAATCTGAAGGCATCAGGTAATATTTTTCTGAACAGTCTACGTAGCAAACAAAATAGGGGAAAATGGGTAATAATTGTGCCAAGACACCCGGAAACCCACCGTTAATGGAAGATGCAAAATGCATGCAGTCACAGCGCGCAGACAATATTAGATATTTTTCAGAATGGGTTATTAAGTATGAATAAGTATGAATTTGACGGAAAATTAGAAAAATCCTCACTTATCAAACTTATCAAGCAACTTAAAACTGATTCTAAGGGTCAAGTTAAAAAAGCAACGACAGTTAAGAATTCCCCAGGCACACAGGTGTGTGACCAAAAGAACAAAGATTCGAAGACAATGTTTTTAGATAAGGAAGACAATAACTTGGTAATGGCATTGGCACCTCCCCCTCCTTTACCAGAGTACAGAGCAAGTGGACAGATTGACCCAACCCCATTATATCCTATGCTCACTAGAGGTAGGCACATTATAAAACTGAAGCTAGCTAAAGTTAGGGATCCCATCGAAACTAGGTCCCGAACAAAGGAAATAATCAAGAAGAAGGTTCTGAATTATGGCAGGTAGACCTGTAGAAGAAGAAATATACCCACTTATAGAAGTTCCGAACCCTCAGGCAGGACAGGAAGATCAGACTCCAACTATCCTAGTATATAGACCTTGGACTCCGGAAGATATCCGGAAAGCTACAGAAGGGATTCCCCATCCGAAACTTAATTTCAGAAAATTTTCGGAAGATTTACAAGGAATGAGGCTGAGTTATAACTTAAATGGGGAAGAGATAGAAAAAGTAGTTCGACAGATTGTAGGACCAGATTGGTACATGATTTGTGGCAACTGGAATCCTCGTGACGCTGCACAAAAACCTCTTCCACATAGCAGCGCAGAATTAGATACTAGAGTGAAGGGACTTACAGACCGCATCTCTGAGAAATGGAAACCTAGGGCAGACTGGACTTGCATTAATCAATGTGTCCAGCAGGAGGGTGAATCAGTTGACCGATACTTTGCTAGACTGTTAGAATATTTTAACTACCACTGTGGGATGTAGGTTCCCGAAGATCAAAAACAAGATTCCCCATATGAACAGCAGTTAAAGAATACATTTTTAAAAGGTAATAGTACACCCATAAGCAGTTTCATTACAAAACACATGGTTGACCATCGAATGAGTAGATTACACTCACTACTTGAATATGCTAGACATGCTGAAAGGCATTTTAATAGCAAAAAGAAGAAGAAGGCTCAGGTATTTTCCATAGAGGACAGAGCAGAAGTTTATGTAGTGCACCCCGGGAAAAAGGGCAGAAAAAATGCATAGGGAGGTAGGCAATCTGATCAGCGATCAGAAGACTTTGAAGGACGCAAGAAAAGGGGAGAATGTTTTAAATGTGGTAAAAAGGAACATTTAGCAAGGGATTGCAGGAAAAATAAGAAGGCAACAACGGAAGATAAAGAATGTGAGGACTGACTATATGATAGTCAGGAATCACTAGAAGAGACCAGTAGAGAAAGGACAAATGAGGATGTGAAAAGGAAAATAGAGGAAGTACAGGAAATTAATGACGGTACAGAAGAAGATGAAGTACTAGATTTAGCTTTGTTGAGCCTGGAGCTCTATTTAACAGATACAAAACCGGAAGTTACACTTTTAGTGGAAGGCAGTGAGGTTACATTTTTGTGTGATTCAGGGGCATCGCGGACCCTGATACACCCCTCCAAATTAACAGAAAATTCAGAGTCACCTGATTACATATTGGTCAAAGCAGCGAATGGGCAGCTATATCGGGAGCCCCTCTCCCGCAATATCACAATAACAGATCCTGTTTCAGGATTAACACAAAGAAGTAAGATTGTAGTTTCTACAAACTGCCCAATAAATCTCTTGAGCAGGGATCTTATGCAGTTATTTGGCATAGCGGTGGTTCCAACTATGCAGGGCATGGAAGCGCAGTGACGAACTGACACCTTTATGGTTCAGTCAGGGGGTGAAATGTTTTATCGGTACAGTCAGGACCTGGTTACGACTGGTCCAGGGACTGTGACCAAAGAACTGATGAACGTAGCCATCAGTAAGTTTGCCTCCCCCGACATTGATAAACAGCACCTGCTACATTGTACCCTGTATTTTTGTAACACACCAGGGCCTGATAAGGAGTATGAAAAAGAGTTATTTAAGCATCGTACAAACAGATTGGTACTGAGAAACTTATACTGGGATGCAGAAGGGAATAGTGTAGCCAGCTGTTCACTGCCCCAGGAGTTTTTGATACTTTATAAATCCAATCGACTACCACATGTTAGCCTGACCAAGAATAAAAACATACGGTGGGCAGACCTAGGGGAGAAAGTCACAAGATGGGAAAAACAAACAGAATTGGAGCTGTCAGGACAGGGAATACAAGTGCAAAAATTGAATTGGGTAACCCAAACTAACCCAGCTGTACATCTGCAGTCTCGCGAAAGCAGCTGATGGGTACTCCTGTTGACAGAAGAAGAAAACGCCTTATGAGATATACCAGAAACCCTCTGGTCAGCAGGAAAATCAGATGTAGGACTTATCCGTACTGCAGGACCAGTTAGTATTACGCCAAAATCAGCGTTTAGACCACAAAAGAGACAGTATCCCTTAAGAAAGGATGCAGAGGCAGGGATAAAACCTATCATAGCAGCATTACTTAAGGGAGGGGTGCTAGTGGAATCCCCTGATTCTCTGTGTAATACACCTTTATTTCCAGTTAAAAAAGCCAATGGAGAATGGTGTATGGTCCAGGATTTGCAAGCTGTAAATGACGCAGTAATACCAAGGGCACCTATAGTGCCGGATCCACACACCTTGTTGAATGACTTAAAACCTCAACAAAAATATTTCTCTGTGGTAGACATTAGTAATGCATTCTTTTCAATACCAATACACCCAGACAGCCAGTATTGGTTTGCATTCACGTTTCAGGGAAAAAGATATACATATACGCGATTACCACAGGGGTATTGTGAGAGCCCTACTATATTTTCGCAAGAAATGTCAAGTAACTTGGCAGGATTTAACCCGCCAAAGGGTAGTCAGGTCTTACTTTATGTTGATGACATTCTATTAGCAGCCCCCACCCTGCAGGATTGCAGGGAAGATACAGTAGCGCTTCTACAATTTCTAGCTGCTGTGGGACATAAAGTGAATAAGAACAAACTGCAGTTTTGGAAAAAAACAGGTAAAGTACTTAGGATATGTAATATCCAAGGGAGGTAGAACTTTAGATGAGGACAGAAAGGTGGCAATTATGCAGGCGCCAAAGCCTACCACCAAGAAGGAAATGATGTCCTTCTTGGGGACGACTAATTTTTGTCGAAGCTGGATTCCAAACTATGCCTTGGAATCTGCACCTTTAACTGGCCTTATTTATAAAACACCTATGGCAGCGCAGGACTTATTACAATGGACAACAGAGGCAGAATCTGCTTTCTGTAAGCTGAAACAGTTAATAGCATCCTCTCTAGTTCTGGGTTTGCCTAATTACCATAAGCATTTTTTCCAGACTGTAGATTGCAAGCAGGGTTATATGACATCAGTACTAACACAACAACATGGGGACAAGCAATGTCCCATTGCTTACTATTCATCACAATTAGACCCAGTGGCACGATCTTTGCCACACTGTGTGCAGGCAGTAGTTGCGGCAGCAATGACAGTGCAGGCTTCAGCCTCAGTAGTCTTGTTTTACCCACTCACTCTGAGGGTACCTCATGCAGTCACGATTATTTTATTACAAGAAAAAGTAGCATATCTCTCTCCTGCTAGGCATCTCTCCTGCATGACCATATTGTTGAGCCAACCTCATATGACAACTGAACGATGTACGACCTTAAACCCTTCTACTCTGCTCCCAACTCCTGCAGATGGCACACCACACCGCTGCCTGCAAATAATCGAGCAGAAGACATTACCTAGAAAAGACCTCACGGATGTCCCCTTGGATAATGCCGAGGTGACATACTACGTGGATGGCTCGTGCAAAAGGGGCCCTGCAGGACAGAACCTAGTAGGATATGCAGTAGTCTCTGATACTGAAGTTATAGAAGCAAAATCTTTATTGCATCATTTATCTGTGCAGACAGCAGAATTGATTGCTCTGACACGAGCATGTACCTTAGCGAAGGATAAATGTGTAAACATCTTCACTGATAGCCAATATGCTTTTTCCACTGTACATGTGTTTGCACAACAGTGGAAAAACCGAGGGGTGATAACATCTACTGGCAAACCTATAAATCATGTGCAGCTTATTTTAGATCTTTTAGAATCTATTTAGTTGCCTCGAAGGGTAGCTATTTGCAAATGTGCAGCTCATACCAAACAACAGGACATAATTTCAAAAGGTAATGCGAGAGCTGATGCAGCTGCAAAACAGGCAGCTACAGAGGTATTCCTTCAGGATAAGGAATTACAACCCTCTGAAACCTTGAATTTAGATATGTTAAAAACAATGCAGACACTCACTATGGAAGCAGAAAAAAAGCAATGGATGAAACGAGGAGCAATCCTCGAAAAGGGGCTGTACATCTCTAAGGAGGGAAAACCAATACTACCCTCTAACTTGTTCCGCTATGCGGCATTGTTGAGCCATGGGCAGTGCCATTTCTCAACAGGGGGGATGGTACAGCTGGTGAACCAGGTGTTCACAACGTATGGATTTACAAACTATTCCAAAAAATGTTGTTTAATGTGTCAGATCTGTAACAAACACCATGCACAGGGGGTGATAAAGCCTAAACGAGGGAATTTTCCCACACCACCATATCTGTTTCACACTATCTGTATGGATTTTATAGAACTGAACAAATGTGAAAACAAGAAGTACTGCCTTGTCATTATAGATATGTTCTCCAGGTGGGTGGAAGCTTTTCCAACCAAAAATCCAGATGCAGCTACAGTAGCAAAGGTACTTGTTAAGGATATTATTCCTAGGTTCGGTATCCCGGAAAGAATCTATAGTGACAATGGTACGCACTTTGTAAATCAAACCATACAGCAGCTGAGTACGTTTTTTGGTATTTCTCTAAAAAATCATTGTGCATATCATCCGCAGTCTGCAGGGCTGGTTGAAAGGCATAATGGTATACTAAAAAGCAAACTGAGGAAATTGATAGCTAAAACGGGGAAAACCTGGCTGTACTGTTTACCCCTGGCACTGTTGAACATGAGAACTGTCCCTACAGCAAAAGGACTGACTCCCTTTGAAAAGCTGTATGGAAGAGCTTATTACACACCCCAGTGGAAACCTCTCATGTCATCAGACCAGGAAGCTGATTTTACACTAGCTGAATATATGAAAAAGTTGTTGAGTTCTAAACATCTGTTGCAGTTTAATTCTGTTTCAGGTCAGAAACAAGCTGAAACATCGGAAGCAACAGTGACGCCAGGGGACTGGGTGTGGATTAAAATCGTGAAGCGAAAGAACTGGGCATCGCCAAAGTGGGAAAGTCCCTACCACGTGCTTCTCTCAACACCTACTGCAGTCAAGATAGCAGAACGAGCTTCGTGGATACATCTGACGCACTGCAAGTTTGTGAGAAACTTCGAACTGGATAAAGACCTTACCTCTCCATCGGGATCCTAACCACAAAAGCCTGGCTACAAAGGGGGGGTTAGATCAATAGGAACTGATCCGTCTCACACCCAGTGAAGCAATCATCGGTGCTAAGGTCCTATAGGGCAGAGAGTAAGATCACGTGTCCTAAGCAAAAATGACTGAATCAAGAAAGATCAAAATACATCTTTTTGGAAGAACCGGAGAAGACAGAGACAATACGGAACAACCATTTCCACAGAAATATTGCATGACCATCCTATTGACCATCATGGTAACAATAATCTTTTTGTTATGGCCATTTCTCTTCTCTGCTACACAAGTAGAACTTAGTAAGCGTGAGTGGCACCCAAATTTCAATACTTACCAGGCAATCAAATACGTGTATACTGAAACCTTCAATGTTTCGAATTGCTGGGTCTGCACAGCTCTACCAACAGCACATGGGGGATTGCTGTTAACTTCAGTTCCCCTAGGGGCTAATGAGACCTGGGAAAACCTAATTCATGACACATCGAATGTCACGTCAAAAGATAAAGTAGCATTACACTTGTCTATTCGTCAAAATGGAATTGTGTGTTTTCATAAGAATGATACAGTCAAGGTAGGATGGAGCCATTGCAATGCAACAGTTCCCTATAGATGCTAGACTAAACCTAATAACACTGGATCTTATTGCAACACGAACTATGACTCATTTTGTGAATTAATGCATAGAACAATCGAGGACGTAAAACGTGATTCTGTTCTATACAAACAACTGTCTATAATTGACAAAAAAATGTTTCATGCAGGACAAGGGTATGTTCATAGTAAAGTTACTACCAAAGTAGAAAATTGTTACTTTATATGTGGAAGAAAAGCATATAAATGGCTACCTGAAAACTGGTCTGGTAGCTGTTTTTTGGGATACCTGGTTCCGGCCATACAACACATGGCAGTCTTACCTCAAGGGAAAATTTGGAATGTCCGAGAAATCAAGAAGGCTGCTAATCCAGTGGGACAAATCGATGCACCCTAGATATACCATCATGATTTAGGCCATGTGAGTGGCAAAGGACTGTCGCACATGGATCTGGGTGATGACATCATATCTTGGGCAGGCATAATACCAGCATATGGAGCAGTGAAGTCAATCTGGGAGCTGAGGAAACTATCTAAACTTCTTGAAACAATGAGTAATGCGACCTTTTCTGCCCTAGAATTGGTAACCGATGAACTGACTGCCATGAGAACAGTGGTGCTTCAAAATCGCATGGCTCTCGACTTCACCCTAGCGGTGAAAGGAGGTATGTGTGCTTTAATCCAGGAGGAGTGCTGTTCATTTATTCCTGACAACAAACACAAGATAGACAGCCATCTTAAAGTAATTCAGCAAGTGTCGGCCATGATCAAACCAGGACCAAATCCATTGACGGACTTTTTTTCAGAAATGGTTCGGGGGTTGGGGCAGCATCCTGATGAACATTCTGATTGCCATCTGTGTAGGGGCAGCCTTACTGATGGTGTGTGGATGCTGCTGCATCCCCTGTATGAAAGGACTAGTTAAGAATATCATAGACGCTTCAGTTTCAGAAACTTTATATCAGAATGTTGAATTTATAAAATTACTCAAAATTGAAAAAATGCTTTCACAAGCTTAAACTGAATGACTCTCTAACTGCAAATCCTAAGTAGGAAATGGTTATGGGAAGAAAAACTGTTTATGCTTGTTCTGAAGGTAGAATAAAGTATTAAAAGGGGGGAAATGTTAAGAAAATGTATAACTGCAATGTGCAAGCATAAATGCATTAAGGGTTAAAAAGAATTAATACGTTTATTCTGCTTATTCTGTGTAAAATATGTGCAGCTGCAGGAGACCTTGATAAGAGAACAATTGACGCCTGAAAGTCTACCATAGTCAGCAGAGTGTGTACCTTGACCCTAGGCAAATGTATCATATCAGAACTGGACAGCTGAAGAAGTATGAGAAACTAGGGAGGGCTGAAATTAGCCCAAGGCCAGGTTGTTTTTCTCAAACATGTTTTTGCAAGACAGCAATTTTCTGACCATGTCAGCAGTAAATCTAACAACATCTTCCTGTGTACATGCAAAGAACTGTATAAAAACAGCATGCTGAACTATGGAAAATCAGACAAACCTTGTACTTACATGCTTTGTCTCCTTGCTGCAAGTAATAAAGGGTGCCTTGCTTGAACCGTACGTGCATTGATCTTTGTGTTTTCATTTACAGTATGTCACAGTCTTGAGACAGTCCATAAAAGTACAACACTCCTAGCTTTAAAATAACTTTCTTGAAAAGGAAAGTAATAAAACATCAATACATTTAAGACAATGGAAGTTTTTTTTTCCCCCCCCCAAAGGGAATTTATTTGCCCGACAAAGGAAAGCACAAGCCAAGAGTCTATCCTCAAAAGTCTCAGAGGAGTGTAAACTTTGGTGGCAGTAAAGCTTGGGAGAGCTTTGCACGCAAACTTGTCTTTTTGTCAGCTCAGCTCAAATTGCTTGACAGTTCTGGTGCATGGAAGGTGTCCTGAAGCTTTGGAAGTTGTCTAGACATTATATCCTTGGGAGGATATAACCCCTATAGATAAGCCTACTGCAGCATTGATCAACATGATGAACACAGTACGTCACATTGTTTGATCATGAGAGGAGGTTTGTTCCAGAGAAGGGGCAGTCTTTGTATGACAAGTCTGTCTCTGCACTGTAATTTGTTTATTTGCTGAAGCAAGTTCAGATCTCTGCTCAGTGTTCACTGGACTGTTTGATTTGGAGAGAAGTAAGAGGTCTTAGATTGATGGATCCCTAATGGCTCAGAAGGCAAGAAACAGATTGCCGCAAAGGAGTCTATAGGACACTGGATACAGGGACAAGGCTTTTAGCCTCTCTTGGTAGCTCAACTCCCTTAGGCCCTAGATCTTTTTTGTCAGGCACTTTTGGGGTCTCTCCAGCTGCTTCATATGTTTGGTAAGATACATCCCAAAGGGAGCATTGTATTCTATGATGGGTCTGATCAGTACAGAATATAGACAGTTAAGGAATTTTTTGGATCTGGATGAAATACCCTTTGTGTTCAGTCGTCAGAAGGATTTGCTAACAACTGTTGCAATGTGATGATCAAATGAAAATGGGTAGAGGGTTTGTTTGCCAAATGCAACAATATTGCATTTTTTAACATTAAGTTTTAACTTGTTTTCAGTGCACCAGCTATTAACAGGTTTAAGTTCACTTTGTAGCTTCTGTGTATTAGGAATAGATTTAAGTGTAACACCCAGTTTACAGTTGGTGGCCAACCTGATTAACCAGAGTTCTTTTTTTTTGATTTGGAGATCATAGAAGTATATGCTGAATAGCAGAGGTCTCGGCACAGAACGCTGGGCTACCCCACTGGTTACTTTCATGCTTTCTAAGGACACACCTGCCTGTTTCACAGAATGGGTTCTCATCCAATTAGCTATCCATGTTAACTACATATGGATCAGTTTGGAGTGTGTTTACATTGTTGATAACGTTGACATGTGATATAGTGTCAGATACCTTGGCGAGGTCAAGGTATGCTGTATGGAAAGCATGACTGCTGTCCATAGCTTGCATACCCTCTCATAAAAATTTACCAGAGTCATTATTAAGGATCCACCCTTAACAAAGTCTTATAAGATTTTTATATCAAAATGTATCAGGTCTGGTTTGACTAGTTCCATGGCCTTGTAGTTGAGGCTTGTCAGGCTTAAAAATCCCTAAACCATTAGATGGTAACTGTTTCCATAACTGTTGAGCATCAAACCTCAGGGATAAAGCCATTGGATAAGCTCAGGTAGAACAGTTGCAGGAGGGGGTCCGCCCACTTTGTGCTGTTCAGCAAACAGTCTGGTATGTTATCAGGTCCTATTAGGAAGTGTTGTTTTGTGATGATAGGGGGTTTGAGGTCCTTGGGTATTTGTGGGTTTTGTCTTTGGGGTGAAATTTGCACTGAATATGTTTACTAGTATATTTGGAATATTTTCTGGATCAGAGTAGGTAGTGCCATTTTGAATAAGTTCATAGCAGTGGTAAATGTTATTTCTTAACTTCACAATGTAAGTAATGAAGGATTTGTCATTATCATTAGCTTCTGATGTCAGCCTAGGTTCATGGGAAGCCTTAGTTTTCTTGACGGTATTTTTAAGTACGTTGGATAATCTTTTGATGTTGTCCTTGATTTGTGGCTCTCTAGTTTTGCTATATACTCTAATGAGTTTTTCCTCTTACTATATTATTTATTTATGCAATGAAGACCACCAGGTTTGTTTGCTATTACCCTTCAAATTTTTAATTTTGGTAGGGACTGACACATTTATACAGTTTTCTATGTGAGTGTAGAATGTGTTTGCTTAACTATTATCCATGTCAGCATTTTGGGAGATACAGTCATACTTGAATTTAGAGACTTTATCATGGAATTGTAGGAAGTTTGTGAGTTTGAAGTCTTTGAATATAGTGATATTTACATCTAATGGTTTAGGAATTTTTATATGTGAAGATTGCCAATTTGTGGTGAGATGTGACTGGGGTGGGCTATACTAGTGGGATAGAGCACATAGCTGACATATTTGTAAGGACCAGGTCAAGAACATTTTGTCCTCTATCAGGCTCTTTGGCGATATGATCCAGGGAATTCTTGTTTATAAAATTGATTAATTTTTGGGCATAGCTTACATTTGAGGTAAAGGTGGCCCATTTTATCAATGTGTAGTTAAATTCTCCCAGGAAGATGAAGTTATTGGGTTTATGGAATTCATCTAATGTATTTAAAAATTTACATGGTTTGGGGGGTCATAGAGGGAGTCCTGTAACATGCTATGATCTGATAGCTGCTTTTATTAGAGAGAGTCAAGACCCAGTAAGTTCGCTTTGTGGGTTTCTGAGAATTTGGTAGTACAGAGGTATCAAACACCTGTCACACTGCATGAAAGTGCTGGAGTGGGTGATTAATAAATGATTATGTAAAGCAGTAGCAAGTAATATGGGAGATGAGCATTTGGATTCAGATCAGGTTGTAGCACAAGTGACCCAGTGTTTGGAGTAAGACAGATAATGGAGAAGAAGCTGTAGATGAGGAAAGAGTCCAAATGGGCACTGCTAGACTTAGAGAAAAAATATGACAAGGCCCCAAGAAAGCTGATTTGGGCAGTCCTTGAAACACTGGTTGAATTAGTTTAGGCTTTGTACAAGGACCCATTGATGTATGTACAAACAGTGTTTGAGCTCACATAGGGGTTCCCAGATGGAGTACATATGCTTCAGGGTTCAGCTGTAGTGATGGACTACATTAGTAAATAGGTCAGAGGGAACAGATCAACAAAATGCCTGTGTACAGATAATGTGTCATTATAAACAGACTGAACAGAATCATCAGCAAATGATAGGGGAATGGAATATAAAACTTAAGGCACATGGGATGAAAAGTATAGTTTTGTACCTACCATAAATGTAGATGTTCGAGGATCCACATTGCTGCAGTCCTAACTATTGGGTAGTCCGCTGTCCAGTCGGCCCGAATACCAAAGTATATGGCTGACGTTGGTCAGGGCGCATTAGACTGACGTCAGTACGTCAGGGTACCAATGCGCATGACCGACGTCATATCCTCAGTCTTTTCTTGCCCCAGATGTCAGAAGACCCTAAAAAGACAAGGCCCAATATACCTGCACCAAAAATATGTACAATATATACAAAATTATCAGCATATAACCTCACCTACATAACCACCCCTAAACACAGAGGGGAAGGAGGGAGGGTAAATTGGACTGCAGCAATGTGGATCCTCGAACATCTACATTTATGGTAGGTACAAAACTGTACTATGTTCTTCATTCCACATTGCTACAGTCCTAACTATTGGGTAGAATCCCAAAGCAGAGGTAAGGGAGGCTGGCAAATCATAAAGAAGCAGGAGCTGACAACATGCCTTGCAAAATAGCTGTGGCAAAACCAGCCCTAGACTTAGAGTAGAGAGGAAGGTGATAATGCTTAGAGAAAGTATGCACTGAACTCCAAGTAGCTGCCTCCAAAATATCCTTAGTTGCCACCCCTTAGAAATGCTGTTGAAGTGGCAGTAGCCCTAGTGGAATGAGGCCTAATCCCAGCTGGAATCTCCTTGCCATGATGGGAATAACAAAATGCAATGCAAAACCCAATCCACCTAGAAATAGTTTGTTTTGACACAGGCTTGCCCTGCGAACTCAAAGCAAAAGAAACAAACAACTGCTGAGACTGCCTAAAATCCTTAGTCCTGCTTAAATAATAACGCAATTGCCTGTGTACATCTAAAGTGTGCAAAATCTTTTCCCCTTTATTTTGGGGGTCTGCATAAAAAGTAGGCAAATGAATAGTTTGGTTTAAAGCCACACTAGAAACCACCTTAGGCATAAAGGAAGGATTAGTACGTAATGATACCCTATCCTTATGGAAAATCAAAAGGGCTCTACTGCCATAAGGGCCTGCAACTCAGACACCCTTCTTGCAGAAGTAATAGCCAACAGAAAAGCAGTCTTCCATGACAAGTATTTCAATTCAGCAGTAGCCGCAGGCTCAAAAGGTTGTAGAGTAAGTTTTCCAACACAAAATTGAGATCCCAAGCAGGAGTAGGAGCTCTACGTGGGGTCTTATATTCTTTGCCCCTCTAAGAAACTGCTTGAACAAAGGATGCGAAAACAATGGTGGGTCACAATCATAGTGAGCTGAAATTGCTGCAGCATGAATCTTAATGGAAGAGAAGGACAAACCTTTGTCCAATAACTCAGTAAGATATTGAAGAGCCACACTCAAATTAGGCTCAGAAATCTCCAAATTCTTTGCTGTACTCCAAAATAAAAATCTCTTCCATTTTTCTGCGTACACTTTCCTGGTACTAGGTCTTCTAGCTTCCATAATCACTTTTAAAACTTGTTGAGGAAGTTGAGACCTGCTGTGTTTCAACACAGAATATGCCAGGCTGTTAGATGAAGAGAGTGAAGCTTGACATTGAGCAGATGACCGTCCTTCTGAGATAACAGATGTGGAATCAAAGGTAAAGGCCATGGAGGCTTCCTTACCAGACTCCTTAGTAGTGGGTACCAGTGTTGCCGAGGCCAATCTGGAGCTATTAAAATCATCCTTGGCTTGTCTTGTCTGACCTTTAAGAGCACCTTTGGAAGAAGAGGCAGAGGTGGAAAGGCATACACATGAAGATTTTTCCAACTGAAAGACAGAGCATCCACTTTCCAAGCTGTGTGATGAAACCCCTTTGTGCAAAACTTTGGCAGCTGGTGGTTTAGTGGAGAAGCGAACAGATCTATGTCTGGAGTTCCCCATGACACTGTCAATTTCTGAAATACATGAAGATCCAGTTTCCACTCGTGGGGATCCATGATTTGTCTGCTTAACACATCTGCTAAGGAGTTCTGTGCTCCGGCAGAAACCTTGCCTGAAGAGTTAGTTGCAAGCTGAGCGCAGTCTCCCATAAAATCATTGCTTGCCTGCATAGAGGATAAGAATGTGTTCCCCCTTGTTTGTTGATGTACCACATGACAGTTGTGTTGTCTGTTAGAATCAACACCTGCCCTGGAAGAAGTAACTCCTTGAAAGCCACTAATGCAAACTGGACTGCTAACATCTCCTTCATGTTGATATGTAGATGCTGTAGTCTGGCAGGCCACTTGTCTTGTATCCACTTTCCATTTAGATGAGCTCCCCAAGCAATGTCCGAGGCATCTGTCGTTAAAATCTGACTCGCCTCTGGCCGGGTCACAGAGAGTCCCTTGTTTAGGTGACATTCCTGAGCCCACCACAAAAATTCTTTTTGAAGGCAAGGTATTATTTGAATGACAGTGTCCAAATCCTGGCAGTGCTGTGTCCATACATTTTGAGATACCATTGCAGCTTCCTCATATGCAGTTTGGCATTGGGAAGCACCAGAATACAAGATGCCATGAACCCTAATGCTTGAAGGACTGACCTTGCAGTCAGCACGGACTGATGAGATAGTTGATGGAAGTAAAGTGATAGACTCTTTTGTTTGTCCGGGGTTAAAAAGGCCATCTGGGCTGCTGTATTCAGTCTCACACCCAGAAAGCACATGTCTTGAGAGGGTACTAGACTGGACTTTATTTCGTTCACAGAATACCCTAGGCATCTTAGCACTGCTATAACATATTCCAGATGCTGTAGAAGGTCTTCCTTTTCTTGAGCCAGAATCAGGCAGTTGTCCAAGTAAGGATAGATTTGAATTCCTTTCAGCCTGAAGTAAGCTATCACTGGAGCCAGAACCTTTGTGAATACTCTGGGCGCAGTAGATAAGCCAAAGGGCAATGCAGAGAACTGATAATGAGAATTTCCAGCTCGAAAACGCAGATACTTCTTGCAACTTAGTCTTATAGGCACATGAAGGTAAGCTTCCTTGAGATCTAAAGTTACCATCCAGTGATCTTTGCCCAGCAGAGGTAAAAGCTGTTGTAACGTCAACATCTTGAACTTGGGAATGTCCAGATAAGTGTTGAGGATAGATAAATCCAAAATTGGTCTCCACGTGTTCCCCTTCTTTGGTACTAGGAACAGGCGAGAATAAAATCCTAGGCCCCTTTCTGATACAGGGACTGGCTGAATGGCCCCTATTTGGAGTAACAGAGAAATTTGCTTGTGAGCCTCTTTCCTTTGTGGAGGAGGAACGTCTGGCATGCCTTTGAAAGGGGGCAATGTATGGAAATAAAACCTGTAACCGTGGTGAATGATATCCAACACCCATCTGTCTTGAGTAATTAAATCCCAATTTTCTTTGAAAAGAGACAGTCTTCCTCCCAAAGGAGCTGCCAGACGAGAATCTACTGGCAGCTGAAAAGGCAGGTCATTGGGTCTGTTTACGAAAGGACTGACCCCTGCCCTCACCAGAAGTCTGAGCAGGTGAACCCCCTGTTCTAGGCTGAAAAGAACCTTGAGCTCTGCCCCTACCATGTCTAGACCTACCCCTAGACTGGGAATCATAAGCAGGATATGTCCATCCCTTAGTAGGCCAATTTCTACTAAACTTCGGTGGCTGCACCTGCAAAAAATCTTTAACAGTTTGCATAGACTTAGCTTTGTCCTCCATTTTCTTTAAAACTGCTTCCACAGGCGAACCAAACAACACATCAGACTGTAAAGGAGCATCCAAAATCCTTGTCTTAACATGCTCAGCTAAATTCTGATCCCTCAACCAGGCATGCCTGCGAAGAACAGAACTAGTGGCAGCCACCCTCGAGGAGGCCTGTACAGCATCAAAACCACATTGCAAAGAATGCTTACCCACTTGTTCAGACACATGAACTAAATCCAGCAACTCTTTACACTCAATACCTTCCGCCAAAGCATCCACCTTAGATTTCAATTGTGAAAGGAGATAATTTTGATATTTTAGCATGTGAAACTGACAATTCAACGCCCTCATGGCTAAAGTGGAAGAAGTATACACTTTCTTTCCCCATCTATCCAAAGCCCTTGCCTCTTTATCAGTGGGAACAGGGTTTTTAACAACAGAGGCCTTAACACCTTTAGGTCCCTGAGAAACAGTTTCGGGTCTGCCCTAGGACTCTTAAAAGATACTTATGAGCTTCAGGCACCCTATAGTACCTATCAGGTTTAACAGGAGCAGGAGGCAAAGAATCAGGGTTCAGGGAAGCCTCTGCAAAAACATCTTCCACCACATTCAACACAGGAGGTATAGCTGAGGGCCTATGCTGAGGTAAAAACAAGAATTCCCTAAGCCTTTTCCTGGAATCAGAGTAATCTTGGCCTTCCCATTTAAAGTGCTCCCTCATGGAATGCAGAGTCTCTGAAAATGAGAAATCCTCAGGAGGAGAAGCTGTAGGAGTGGAATCATCCACATCAGAATCAGAATAAGGAGGATACTCCTGCAAGTCTTCCGCAGAAGACTCAGAAGCCTCTGAACACTGTTCAAAACTGTCAAACTCAGGTTCCACCCTAGGCCTCTTATCAGGAGGGGGCATAGAACCTCTAATCATAGTAATCAAATCTTCTGCCATTTTAAGCATATGTTTCTTAGGCACAGAACCTGAAGTGCTAGGAGAAGCCCCCACTGAAGCTAAACTTGGCCTACCTCTCAAAGAAGTTTTGGAAACAGAAGGAGAGGCTCTAACTACCTTGGGAAGAGAGGGAAGAACAGTTACCTGAGAAGCCCCCTCAGCCTGGCCTAACTCCTGAGAAGGCACATCCTGTAACAGTAAAGTCTCTGCCTGAGACTCCAAAGAAACTCCTGGCAAAACCTCTGGCTCCACTGAGCCTTCTAAAGAACCGACGTCCGGGACTGCCGGTTCATCAACCCTAGGCTTCGCTGTTTTGTCCTTGCGCTTTTGCGAAGCGGGCCGGAGCATCCGACGGCATTTTATAATTACAACGCTTCCCAAACACTAACCTGGCACAGTCTAACCGTCTCTTAATCGTGCGTTTGTTAAATCTAGCACAAGAGCGGCATCCAACAACGTCGTGCTCAGGCCCTAAACAAGGTATACACAAGGTATGGTAATCCCTATGAGGTATCTGTTTCCCACAAGAAATACAGTTATTCACTTTTTCTGACATCCGGTTAAATACTGAGGCAAGAAAAAACCAAAATGTTCCCCAACGGGGTACTTAGCCAACTTTGATTCGGTCTGAAACTCCGACTTCAGAAAATTTCAGAACGCCAACCTGCACTCGCAAAACTGCTTCTGCATCGGACCATGCGGCAAAAAAGACTGAGGATATGACGTCGGTCATGCGCATTGGTACCCTGACGTACTGACGTCAGTCTAATGCGCCCTGACCAACGTCAGCCATATACTTTGGTATTCGGGCCGACTGGACAGCGGACTACCCAATAGTTAGGTCTGCAGCAATGTGGAATGAAGAACATCTAAGTACAAGCAAGACAGTTATTATGGCAGTGACTGGGGGAAAGCAGGATTAGCTGAAAATTGAGATAGAAGAAAAATAGTGGATAAGGTTAATGGCTTTAAGTATCTGGGATAATGGAAGTCTGAATGAGAAGGTCAAAGATGGAATCTGAGGTGATGCAGCCAACTGGCACAGTGTGTCAGGGGTAGTGTATAACACAAGAAAACCAAAGAAGCTGAAAGCTAAGGTGTACAAATCAGTGATGCAACCAGTAGTTATGTATGGTACAGAAACCTGGGCAGTGAAACTAACCTGTGGGACAGATGACGAATGATGACAGCAGAGCAGAAGCTACGGTAGGTCCAGCTGAAAAGTTCAAAGAGCACAGATTTTAGTGGTTTGGCACACGCAGAAAGGCAGACCATGATTTGTTGAAGAAGATTTGGGAGAGAAAGGAAGAAGGCAAGAGGAAACCTGAACATCCAGCCCAAAGATGGATGAATTGTGAGAGAGAAGAACTGTGACAGTCAGGCATGACTGTTAAAGATGGTGGAAGAGTGAGACTGTATTGAGAGATGTGGCAAAAGGTGACTTGGCACTATGACCCATGTAGAAAAAAAATGGGAAAAGGGGGGTTGTTGTTGATGATGATGATGATAATTGTGGTCTCATAAGTTTATATTAACTAAACTTTTGGTGGTGTTTGATGGTCCATTTCCCAAATGTGTATCCAGATGTGTACCCGTTTGTCAGTTCCTGCTATTCTGGTGCTTACTAACAATAGCCAGGAAAATAACTACAAAGAATTGGAAAAATAAGGTTGCAACTTCATTTACAGAATTTATCAGTACTGTTAACATTGTGTACCAAAAATAAATGTCTACTATTAAAGATGAAAACAAACAAAATAACCCCAGAATGTAATGACTTGATAAAACTTAACTCATTAATTAAGAAACATTAATCTATGCTCTATGATCAGTTTTTACTATTTGGCTGTTTAATGAATCATAGTAATGTATATGGTAAGAATTGATGTTGACAGTTGTGCAAATAGCTGTTTGATTTTTTATGTTATGTACTTGTTTCTGTATATAAAATTTCAATAAAATATTATAAAAAAGAATGGCCACTGATACCAAAGAATTAATAATATTTTACATTATAATGTCTTATAAAGTGAAGAAACAGCACTCATTACTGTTCAGAATTGATTCATAATGATGCTGTCCATTCTGATCCCAAAACAATAGCTGATATTCAAGCTGACAAATATAGTGTGAGTTTCTCCTCACCCACTAACATAATTGCAACCTGATTCCTCTATCCCAGACCCCCAAAGGTCACTCTGGAACAGGTCCTAAATCCCTGTCTAAAACAAGGAAACACATCTCCCATGGTTCCTGATCATATATCAGTAAGCTTAATAATTAGCTTCAAGTATTGACTATTGAAATCTCTTTTAAATGTCTTTAACATGAGTCTTGCAATGGACTATATCCCTGAAGCCTGAAGGATAGCTGCCATGATGTCCCATCATAAATGAGTTCCAACTACCAACCCTAGAAATTATAAACCTATCAATCATAGATATAATTTCTGACCTCATACATCTAGACATTGATAACCTCTTAGCATTAGATCTACATCCATTTGGCTTTATCAAAGGTATTTCCTGCCTTCCTTCTTAGCCTTGTAAACTTGTTCAAAAGTGTGACAGAAGTACTTGATGATAGTTACATGATCAGTGCATGTAGCATACTTGGACCTGTCCAAGGCTTATTTCCCATGCAGGCATTGTTGACAAACTGGTGAACTTAAATATCATCTCATATGTAGTGAGACAGACAGCAAGTGGTTGTCAGACATAAGACATGACATTAGTGCAGAAGGAGCCATGTCAGAAAGTAAGAATCTCACAGCTGGGGCTCTTCAACGCTCACGTTCTATTTGGCATTTATTTCTGCAGTCTACAAACCAATATCATGGGCTTCTGATTAACAACATTTGTGGATGACTGCAAACCAGGGATTGTTATTTGACCACCCACCAATGTGAAGGCATTCCGGAAGGAATGGACAATATATAACAATAGTCACTTCGAACTTAATGCTAAAAATGCAGTATAGCCAGTTTAGTAAAATAAACAATTCCTCAGCATATCACATAGGCAACACACTAACACAATTATTAAAGATTCAGGCACTGTTATGAGAGACTCCTTACCTTTGATCATCAGGTCCTCACTGTAGTTAGAGTATCCTCCTGTCTGGTTCAACTAATAACCAAGGGGATCATCCAAAACCAAATAAGTCTTGCTTCTACTGCACTTATCTCTTAGCTGTCCCATTATTACATATAATTCCCCTTTAGTATGTTCCTATCAAAATGGGGTCTATATTACTTTGTTGAAAACTAACTTTACCGAATGGCCATTCATTGAACATAAATCAGTGAATGGCTGTTCATCAAATGTTCACATTAGCAAACATGTTTCCCATGCAGAAAGTTACTTGGCCAACATACTGACTGTCTCACACACACACACACACACACACACACACACACACACACACACACACACACACACACACACACCGCAGTTTATCAAACCCAGGGTGGGGGCTACACCCCCCAAATACCCCTTAGTAATATATACCAACTCTGAAATCACACTACAGTGGGGGAAAAGGGCAAATTTCC
Source organism: Protopterus annectens (assembly GCF_019279795.1). NCBI lineage: Eukaryota > Metazoa > Chordata > Ceratodontiformes > Protopteridae > Protopterus > Protopterus annectens. Next base: position 1,087,862,427 of record NC_056737.1, on the reverse strand, counting down.
TATTGCTGGCCAAGTAACTCACTGCCATAGGAAAAACATTTGTTGATGTGAAAGTTCAATGAACAGCCATTCCCTGATTTATGTTTGATTAATGTCCGTTCGCTGAAGTAAGTTTTCGACTAATATAGACCCATCAGAATATACTACCTAGCAGTTCCTAATCCCCCCCAAAAGTCACAGGTTTCAAGTCTCTTATTTATTATTATTATTATTTATTTATTTTTTTTTTAATTTTTTTTTTAGACTGATTGGCCATTCTGTCTCTGTTCTATTTCCTACAGACTCAATCCAAAGCAATCTGTCTTTGGCCTTTCAGGCCATGAAAGACCCCATTCTTCTAGACCTTTGAGTGTCTTCATAGAACAACTGGTTCTTCAAACACAAGTACAATCAATCTTAATTTCTATCAACAAATTAATAGGGCATGGTGGTAAGACAAGTTCTGATCCCTGCATTTTACACACATATGGAATAAACTACCCCTGTATATTAAGTAAAGCAGTACCCTAGCTGCATTCAGGACTAACATAAACAATGGCATGGGTACTCACATGTTTTCCCTGGGCCCATCCTGTGTGTTTCTCCTTGAGGCAGAATGTAAATCTTGATGTTGGATATTCTGGATAAGCTGAAAATGGTCTGATGACTGACTACCTAACATGTACCTATCAGCATGCTAACATATATTATAGGTTTACTGGTCTGTAACCATTGAAAAATATTCTGTAATGTTTTAGTTTCTGTCATCTAAGTTCATAGCAGCAGGATCTTCTTTTAATATGTTTCCTTTTCCCTGCAGGTCATTCATACATCTCCAGACTTTAGTGAGATTTTTATATTTCTGCTCTGCAGTGTTGTGTAGTGACCCCCATACCCTGCTTTATGAGCATCTGGCATCTGTTTTGGAGGGCATGGTAGATGTTTTTTGTGTATGTTCATTATTAATTGCATTGAATTCCTTTTATGTTTTATTTATTTCAGTTAGGTTTATACAGGTTCATAGATGTTTACTAGGTTAATGATCACAAGGGCCTTTTTAAGCCTAGCCATGCATCCCAAATCTCTGACAAGTTCTGCAACTCTTGATAAGTGTAAGGAGGGGCCTGGAAGATGAACCATTTACAGGTTGCCTGTGTCCATTAGAGACATAGGTGCCAAGCTAGGGATGAATTTCCTTTTCCCCCATCCAATTGTCCAAGTTACACTTGAATTGGGTAAGGGAGGAACTCTGCTTCACATGGATGGGGGATACATACCTGTCTCTCCAACAGGTCCTATTTATATCACAGGCAAGGTTTAAGTCTTTAGAACGGGTAATTCTGGTATTGTTTGTTTTGTCAATATTCAAGAGGTCCATCAGAGTGGGGTCTGACAATGCCCTCTACGCCAGGCTTGGATCTCCCCTCAACAGCCTGTAGGAGACAGAATACAGGGATAGGGCCTTGAGACAGTCTGCATAGGACATTTTGCTTACCCCCTGTTTTCTTTTAGTGAGGAAGCTCTGTGGACATTCCAGTTGTTGGATATGCCTGGTTAAGTACATACCAAAGGAGGCACTGTACTCAATGACAGGTCTGATGAATGCCGAATACAGTGGAACAATGACTTCCTTGGACCTAGATGCTGTATCTTTATTTATAAGTTGTGCAACATAGAATGATTTCCTCACTACTGTAGACGTGATGATCAAAGGCTAGATTACTGTTTGTGTATGTCAAGTCCCTGACTACTAGGTCAACTCTAAGCAGTGGCAGATTCAGGAATCTGGAAAAGGGGGGGCACAATCTGGTTAATTGACTACTGCGGTGGGAGTAAGAAGGTGGGGCACTGGGCTTGGGGGTGTGTGGAAACATCACCTTAAGATGTTCTGACATTATGTGTGAAAGACAGCAATATACATTCAGTTGCATATGATTTTGCTGTGGATGTGGTAGTAGAAACAGGTATTTCCTGTGCAGCACACAGCACATTTACAAATAGCACAAGTGTTTTCAATGCATGCCTGCAAGAGAGATTGGTTGTCCATGCTAAGTCAGAGTACCCTTCCATGGCATAGTAGGAATATGCATTGTTATAACCTATGAAACAGCCCCACTGAAGGTCATATTAAGCCATAATGAGTACCATAGTAAATATAAGTATTTTTTATAAATAAATAATGATACATGTGGAAACAGTGAAGTTCAGTTAAGTAAAGGTAATGCAGCAGTCAAGAAAGGAGATGTTTTGAAAACATCTCAAAAAGCAAATACTCTAATTGTAGTAATCTTACAGATGACGTTAGTAAAGCAGATATTTCCATACAAATATTTTCTGACTACTTTCTGAGCTTTTATTAACAATGTTGTTTTAGTTTCATGTTGGATTTCTCTCTGTGTTAAACCTGAAAACCTTCTGTGTTTTCCTTTTCATCTTTTCAAGGTATTCAGGTTTACAAATCAAATAACCATTAATCCTGCCACTACGTGAATAATAGCATGTCTTATCTTGATTATGATTTCACAGGTAATAAAAATGTTTAGCAACATATGCTTTAAATACACATGATGCTTTGTTAAAATAAAATATTTCACAGACCCTCTTGGCAGTGGAGAAAATCTACATGTAACAATCTGCTTAATTCTGGGTCAGTCATCTGGGACTTGGCTGTCTGTGTTGATAACAGACTCTTCATTGACCCCCTTGCCTCATCACTTTATCCCTACCATATTAGGGCAATCATTGAATATAATGCCTGATTCAACATGTAGATCACTAAACACTTAAACATGCTTAACACAGCAGTTTCCTCACTAGACAGACTAAAATCTAACTCCATATATTTTGTTTCACGTAGACTCCTCAGGGGTGATGCTTGCTTATGAACAGCCCAGTATTCTAGGACCACCTGCACCTAACCTGTTTAATTTTGATTAGATGTATATGCACACAGCATTCTTCCTTACATCTACCCTCAAAAGCAAGCATCCTGTATATGTCCGATATTTAACAGTGAGAAAAGTGAAAAAGGTGTACTCCAGTTTCTTTCTCCTGAAGAGTATACAGCCACTGGACAAGCAATAGTCAACTTTTACAAATCTCTAATGCATAATTGTGAGGAAAGTTAAAGAAATAATGACCACACTCACCCCAGCTTTTACACAAGCTATAGCAACTTAATGTGAATACCTTTGAAAAGGGTTCATTTTAGACTAGACAAAGCTCAGTGAAGATGCTGAAGATGGAGACCTCCTACTAGGTATGTGTGAAAAAACCCTTATTCAGCTGGTGGTGTGGGGGTTTCAGGGCCAAAGAAGCTCTGATGGTCTAGTTGCTGTGTGTTAACTGTGAGTCTACTGTTTTCTGGAAGACTTAGCCCTCAGTAGTGTGTGCATCTACAGATAAAATTAGTGATATAATTTTACACACTCACACGCATACTGACACTGTCCCTGGCAAGCCACATCTATCACAAGACAGATAAAAAAACACACACACACAAATACAAGCCACACTCTTACCTACATGGCATGTTTTTGGGGAGTTTGTACAAAATGAGAGCACCTGGTTAAAACCTGCAAAACAACAGGGTGAATACGCAGGTAACACACAGAGGTCACAGTGAAGACCCTTACCAGAGAACCAAGTGCTGTGAGATGGAAATGAGACTTGCTGTGTCACTGTGCAAGTGATCAACAGCTTTCAAATATATCCTGCCTAGGCTACCCAAAATATTCCTTTATTGCCACAGTACTGCATATTTAATGGACAAATAAATGTAAATAACTGTAAAAACAGGGATAGACACCAACGATCAGTGCAGCATTTTCCAGCACTGTCTGTGCTTTTATTTCATACCACCGAAGTACCAGAAGGTGTTTATATGATAATGTTTTTAATATTTTTATTAGCAAATAACATATATTCTTAATATTCCTAGAAAATAGTTGACATTTACTCTGGTTTCCAGAGCCAGATCATGGTCAAATGGGGCCCTAGACAAGGCAATGGTTGGGCCAATATACACATAGCACCTCCCACAGCCATTCCAGTTTCTCATTACTTTGCTATTTTTCTTCATTTACCATAAACACTGTTCAAACCTCTCAGTGTGCATACTATTTTATTCTTTACTTCTACAATGATTACAGATATTTGGATTTAATTTAAAACTTTTATTTTAAATTTTATAGCACAAAACTGATAGACATTTACTAAATAAAACAATACAGTCTCACAGTGAAAACAGACTTAACATTAACAGTAAACCTCTCAGGCCTTGAAACTCACATTCATTGAAACATCATTGAAACCCACATTGAAAGAAAATGCACCTGACCCGTGGTGGAAAAAGTTTATCTTTGGGCTGTTTTCAAACCATAGGCCACTTGTATGCATTTTTAGGACCATGCATACATGCATGTGCTCTTCAGTTCACTTTACTGATTATATTAAATTGTATTCTTTGTGTAATACAGCACCACTTGTTAGAGGGTGTTTTAAATGTGTAGTTTTGAACATTTTTCTAGTAAGCAATGTAACAAAATGTAATAGTCAGTGATGATAGACCTGCCAATTTCAGAACATTTCAACCATAGAAGGCCACTCAAACTTCTGTCATTACAATCCATCAATGTCAGTCAATGTGCACAATCTCTGTAGAGAATGAAGAAGTTGCTGCTAACAAACTACTTTGTATTTCTGAATTTCATCTACAAATTCAGTGCTTCCTGTCCTTGAAGAATCAATTTCCTATGTTGCAAAAAAAAAAAAAAAATTTTGGTAAGCTGATAATACTGCAATAGGGAATGGATGGCAAACCGACAACAGGCTTTTAGTTATTAGGCATCACATCCAAAAGAGGATGCAATCAGGACTGCAGCACCCCCACCCCCCAAAGTACAACACATTATTAGCAATCCATCTACATGCTGTGTAAGTAGATCCCACAGCCTTCTGCATCAAAAGCAAGTATGCTACCTGTTCGGCAACTAGCACTGCTTTAAAATTTTAAGCACAATGGTGATCTAGCCTCTGCCACCAAACATGGCACACTCATACAATACACAGATGACTCAACCATCATCTGCTCAGCCCATTCCCTACCCAAACTGCAAAAAGTCACACAGGAAGCCTTTTCCTCTGTTGAAACCTGGTTATCCGATGCCCAATTAATACTCAACCCAAACAAAACTAAACTACTCATCTTCCAACCCACCAAACATACTCAAAAGAACTCTCACTTTAACATCACAGCAAAAGACAACACCACTATATACCCAACTGAACAAACCAAATTGCTAGGAGTGGAAATAGACAATAAACTAAAATTTGACATTCACATATCCATGACCATAAAAAAGTCCACAAAAATCTAGGAGCGTTATACAGAAATAAGCAACTTCTCACCAAAGCAGCAAAGATTTCAATAGCAAATTCCCACCTTATCTCCACCCTACTTTATGCCTCTCCAATATATACCAACGTAAGGCAATGCGATCTAAACAAGCTAGAGACCTGCTACAACAAAATCGCCAAATTCGCCACAGGGGCATCCTACCGTAGTCACCACTGTTTCTCACTTGCTGAACTGGGCTGGCTTGAACTCCCTCACCTCCTTCAGTGGTATCAACTCTCACTCGCCCACAAAATAGTAAACCATCCACTAAATGTCCCATCCCTCCAGAATCTACTCCAACCCTATCGCACCACCAGACCACTAAGATCAAGCAACAAAAATCACTTGCAGATCACTAAAGCCAGTAACTCTGCTGGTGATGCACTATTCTCTTGCACCATAGCCACATTATGGAACTCCCTCCCACCCACAATTACCTCCATACCATCATGCATCCACTTCAAAACTTTACTAAAAGCGCACCTAAAAACATGCTGGTTGTGCCCTTGCAACTCCTACTCTAATATCACCCACCCCATCCAACCACTATCTTTCTTTCCACTCCACTAACTACCTTGATTATAGCAAGCTCAGATGCTCATAAGCCTAGTACTTATTATACAGCAGGAACTTCTTATTGTAACAGTTGTTAATGTCTGTTATGTACTTCACAGATAAAGATTCTAGTTGTCTACTGAGGTACTATGTTCTTCATATGTAAATATGTTGTAAGTAATTGCTATGTTAAATTGTTAATCACTATGTAATCCAATGTAACTACTGTCTGTTTATTTTAACTGTGGAGCTTTTCTCCCTGGGCCTCCACTGAAAATGGACCTACGTCCAGTCGGACACTCCCGGTCAACAAATGTAAATAAATAAAATGACTATTTGCTAAACAAAACAGTTGCACATTGAAAACAGACTTAGCATGATCAGCAGTAAACTTCTCTACCCTTGAAGCTCATAATTCCTTGAAAATGCACTAAACCAAGTAAAGCAACCCTCAACATCACCAGTTCATCCCTTTGTAAAATAATTTCACTCCCTGTTACATCACAGGCATTGAGTCTTATGAAACAGCTGTATTGTGCAGGAGGTAGAGCCAGATCATGGCCAAATGAGGCCCAAGGCAGGTTAATGGATCAGGCACCCTCCAGCCATGCCTGTGTCCCATTACTTGGATATTTCTCCCCAGTTACCATAAACACTGTTCAACCCTCTCTGTGTGCACACTGCTTTCTGCTTTACTTCTACAATGCTTACTGATATTTGTATTTAATTTAAAACTTTTATTTCAAAATTTGTACCACAAACACTGATAGACATTTGCTAAACAAAGCAATACAGTTTTTACAGTGAAAACAGACTTGGCATTATAACTTCTCTGTCCTTGAAACTCACATTCATTGAAATAGCATTGAAACCCACATTCAAAGAAAATGCATCTAGCCAGTAGTGGATAAAGTCTATCTTTGGGCTGTTTTCAAATCATAGGCCCCTTGCTCACATTTGTGTGTTTATCGATTCACGTTCCTGACTGCATTAAATTTTATTCCTTGTATAATACAGCACCATGTGATAGAACACATTGTAAGCAATGAAATAAAACATATGATTCAATAATGACAAAACTGCCCAATTTGGAAAATTTCAACTGTAAAAAGACACTGAAACTTCTGTCATTAGAATCCACTAATATCATGCAATATGCACAATATCTGTGAAAGCAAAAGTCATCTGAATAATTCCATATTAAAGATATTCTGTAACTAATAAAGAGGTTACTGCTAGCAAACAACTTCATATTTCATTGTTTCATCTATAAATCCAGTGCCTGCTGCCCTTGAAGAATAAAGTGTCTACATTACATTAAAAACTGGTAAGGTGGTAATATTGCAATAGAGAATAGATGTCAAAGTGATAACATGTTCATAACTAGGCATCTCATCCAAAGGAGGACATACTCAGGACTGCAGCATCCCAACCCCTTGAAGTCCAACACAGTATCAGTAATCTATATACATGCTTTGAAAGTAGAACCCACAACCTTCTGCATCAAAAGCAAGGATGCTATCTGTTTTGCTACTAACAATAATTTAAGTCTATAACACAATAGTGATAGCATTTGCTAAACAAAACAGTTCACATTGTAAACAGACTTACCATGAGCAGCAGTAAGCTTCTCTTCCCTTGAAGCTCACAATTCATTGAGAAATGCACCTAAAACACCTTTCCTTGAGAAGTGCACCTGAAACTCAATTCCTTGAGAAATGCACCTGGCAGTTTGGTGGTTGGGGTAAAGGATTCAGGCTTTTGTTTCCTATAACTAAGGTACAGGGTTTGAGCGTAAACAAATTATTCCACCTGCTATCCCTAATTAGGGCATTTTATACACACACACACACACACACACACACACACACACACGCACACTCTTAGCATAATACATCGGGACAAAGCCTGAACAGTAAGGATAAATTTTAAATATTGCTATCATAAACGTAGAAAGTTGCTAGAATAAAAGGTCTTGTGTTACCATGCATTTTCTGAAGGGTATGAAGTCTGAAACTCAAATGCCTGTCATTATTTAGTGAATTCAGTCCTCACTGATTTGCCAGAAAAATCCAGAAAATCATAAATTTTATGTGGAACAGACTAAAAATGTGATGCGAAAATCTGGACCATATCTCTCAACCTCTTAGCACAAAAAATTTGGATAAAGCCTGATATAATGGGGTGGGGACAAAGGCCCAAAATATAGGGGCAGATTTTAAATATTGCTCCTATAAACTTAGAAAGTTGCTAGAAAAACAGGATTTGTCTTAGCATGTATTTTTCTGAAGGATATGAAGTCTGAAACTCAAATGTATGTCATTATTTAATGACTTCAGTCCTCAGATCATCCAAGTCACTTGCAAGGAAATCACAGATTTTATGAGGAAGAAACCAAAAATGTGAAGCAAAAGTCTGGACAGTTGAGAGGTCTCTCTCTCTCTCTCTCTCTCTCTCTCTCACTCACACACACATGTCCGTGTTGTCTGAAGCACACACACTAGCTTTGTTCCACTATATGTGGAACATTCATTTCCATTCATCATCATAGCTCACTGTTGTTCTTTGTCCTCGATTTTCCTCAATTCCCATCCTGTCCCTTATGTTAGTAATGGCAAACATTGTACTTTTGTTCTTCAGAATAAATATGTTGATGCAAAACACATTCTTCTGTAGACTTTATAAGGGAATTTGATTCGTTTTGGCATATTTCCTGATTTTGACCTTCTTTATCATTATCCCTGATTTTGAGCAAGGTTTGAGAACCTTATTCACCAAGAAAAGCAGTTTTAATTAGTTGCTTTTACTGCAACCGCGATTGCAACCATGAGTATTATGTGGTCATGTCCGTTAATTCACTTCTGACTTCTCTTTGTAGCATTAACTACTGATTGCTGAATAAATCTCATTTTAATCCCCCCCCCTTTATGTTTTAAAGTAAAACAAAGCAAGACTGGCACAAGGAAATTACACAGTTCTTCTACGTCTAAACAATTTAGTAGATTCACATAATTTAGTCTCCTAGATTCTTTGCTTCGCCCTCGTGACCAAACCACACCAAATGTGGGTAAATCCAGCATTACCCACACCCAGGCATGGGTTATTGTTTAGGTCTTACACTACTGTAGGCTACATGCAATGTCACACATAGTACTGGTTCTACGTTGGTCATAAAATGGCGTCAGGTGTAAAGCGGATGTCAGTACATACCAGTCCTTAGAAATTAATGCTACTAGAAGAGCACCACCTGAAGCAAGGTGAGGAAACACACCACCAGCATACAAGCAAGTATCAGGGGGAAGGCTGGGGGGGTACTGCAACATATAGAAGAGAAGGACATCTATGGTTATGCTAAGACTTTACCCAACTATTCTATGTCCTTCTATTCATATAGTGCAGTATTCATAACATGAGGGAGAGCTCATGCAGAAAAAGAGTTGGGTGGAGGGGCTGTATCACTCTCTACAAACCCCTGCAGAATAGCCCTTGCAAAACCAGCTCTGCACCTGGAAATGCCATCTAACTTATAGTGTTTTGTGAAAGTGCGAACAGAGGACCAGGTAGCTGCTTCTAATATAGAGCAGGTGTCTAGACCCTTGAAAAAAACACCAGAGGAGGACATAGCTTTGGTAGAATGTGCCCTAACAGGTATAGCAAGAGTCTTCCCATGGGACACGCAACAAAATGAAATGGTTTTGGAAATCCAAGTGGAAATAGTCTGCTTGGAAACAGGCCTGCCCAGGGCCCTTGGGTGATAGGAGACAAAAAGGTGGTCAGATTTCCTAATAGGTTTGGTTTTGTCCAAATAAAATCTGAGTTGCCTATGCACATCTAAAGTGTTTAAGATCCTCTCACTAGAGTACTGCATAGAAGGGAAGAAGGTGGGAAGATTAATGGACTGATTGAGTGACAATTTGTTTACCACCATGGGCATAAAGGAGGGGTTAGTGCATAAGGAGACCCTATCCTTGTGGAAAACAGTGAAGGGGGAAGACATCAGTGCCAGAAGTTCAGAAACCCTTCTAGCACAAGTAATGACCACAAGAAGAACTGTTTTCCAGGTGCAGTGCTGAACAAAAGAAAAACATCCTGGCTCTAAAGGAGCCAATCTAAGTTTTTCTAGGACAAAATTAAGATTCCAAGGTGGAAGAACTAGTTCCCTTGGTGGTCTAATATGTAGGACGCCTTTCAGGAAAAGTTTAACCTCTAGCCTTGCGGCCAAGAGAGGAGTCATAGGCAGACATGCTGAGATACTGGAAAGATGAGCTTTTACTGAAGAGTATGACAGTCCACTCTTTAATAACAGTAGTTCACACAGGTGGGACAGAACCACTGGAACCTCCACCAGCAGTGGTTGCAGATCCTTAGAAAGACACCAGATGGAAAGCCTTTTCCAGTTGGAAGTATAGGATTTGCTAGTATTGAGTTTTCTGATCTCCTGCAGAACTTGCAGCACATCCTCAGAGAAATGATGTCTGAAAAGAATCAAAACCCTGTCGCCCACAGGGTCAGTTGTAGGGCTGACATCTGTGGGTATATTAGCGACCCCTTGTCCTGTATGAATAGCTCCACTCTGGGGTTGCCCACAGGGTCAGTTGTAGGGCTGACATCTGTGGGTATATTAGCAACCCCTTGTCCTGTATGAACTCTGGGGGGGTAACTTGTGATGACTACCCTTGGCTAAATGCAGAAGAAGGGGGAACCAATGCTGTCTTGGCAAAGAGGGAGTCACCAACAAGATTTTTGGTTGCTCCTATTAAATCTTCAACAGCACCTTTTGGAGAAGTGGGAAGGGGGGAATGCATATAGAAACATTCCCTTCCAAGAGAAGGCCAGGGCATCTACCTTCCATGCCAGAGGATTGGGAACGCTGGCACAAACTTTCGAAGTTGTCTGTTCATGGGGGAGCCAAAGAGATCTACCTGAGGAATACCCTACTGATGGACAATGTCCATAAATAAATCGCTGTGTAACATCCATTCGTGGGACTGAGTCATGAACCTGTTGAATATGTCTGCCACAACATTTTGAGTGGAAGGAATGTAAACCACCTGGAGGGTGTGTTGACTGTGGGATGCTAACTCCCAGGCTTGGAGAGCCAGTCTGCACAGGAGATAAGACTTGCCCCCCCCCCCTCCTGCTTGTTGACATACCAAAGGACTGTGGTATTGTCTGTAAACCACTTCAGGGCACCTGGGAGAAGAAAGGGTTTGAAGATTTGTAGAGCAAACATCAGGGCTCTCATCTCCTTTATATTCATGTGTTCCCTGTTCTGGGAGGATGACCACATTTCTTTTACCTTCCAAGAAGCCAGGGCTGCTCCCCATCCCAAGTCTGAAGTGTCCATGTACAGCTCCTGAGTGGGAAGGGGGTGGCATTAAGGGTAAGCCTGGATTCCAGGTAACCTGCTGAATCCACCAGTTTAGTTCCTTTTTCAAGCAGGGGAGAAGGGGTATCACAAACTCTAGTGAATGAGAGTGTTGCATCCAAATTGTTCTGAGGTACCACTGGAATTCCCTCATGTGTAGCTTGGCTAATGGTTGCATGGGAATAGTGGATGCCATGAAGCCCAAGAGGCAAAGAAACTCCCTGGCAGTTGGGGATTGAAGGGGCAAGAGGGCCTGGAAGTAGGTGGTGAGAGACAGGACCTTTTCTAGTGGTAAGGAAGCCAGCATCCTGTCTGTCTGGATTCAGCAGTCTAGGGAAACATGGTCTTGAGAAGGAACCAGGGTAGATTTTTGGTAGTTTATAGTGAATCCTAGAGCCTGCAAAAGTGACACCATGAAGAGAAGATTCTCCTGAAGGGTGTCTGGAGCCAGAGCCTGGAGAAGAAGATCATCCAGGTATGGGAAAATTTGAATACCCTGTAGTCTGCAAAAGGCTATGACAAGAGCTAAGGAATTTGTGAAGACCCTTGGGGCCATAGACACTCCAAAAGGCAAGGCAGAGAATTGAAAATGTGAGGAAACAATACCAAAGCGAAGATACTTCCTGAACCAAGGATGAATGGGAATGTGAAGATGCCCATCCTTGATGTCCACAGACACAATATAGGCCTGTGGAAGGATGATGGGAAGAAGAATGGGCAAGGTTAGCATGCGAAAGGTGGGAACCTTTAGAAAAGTATTTAGCTGAGATAAGTCTAGGATGAGTCTCCAGGGACCATCCTTCCTTGAGACCAGGAAGATCCTGGAGTAGAACCCTTTCCCTCTTTGAGAAGGTGGCACCTCCTGAAGGGTGCCCTGAGAGAGAAGACTGGAAATTACTTGGGGAAGGAGTTACAGCTGTTTGTTTGGGAGTTGTGGAATACCCCTGAAGGTAGGTAAAGCTTTCCACACCATGAGTATCCTTAAAGGAAAATGGGGGACACATTAATCCTAGGTGATCTGTTTACAAGCAGAGTGAGAAAGGGAAAGGTGAAGAGAAAGAGGAGTCTGGCTGCCAGGGGGGCAGTTAGTCACAGACTACATGGCTTAGCCTGAAAGGGATGCTTCTGAGCAGCAGGAGTGGATGTGGAAGATTTGGAAGAAAATTGCTTCCTATTATCTCTTTTACCCTTTGATGACTGGGGTCTGGAAGGTTTCCTAACAAAGGGAATCTTAGAAGGATAGTTCCTCTGAAACCTTGGAACCAGGGACACAAAATGGGCTTAAGGTCTTGCAGCTCTTTGCCTTTTTCTTGTAATGATTTGAAGAGTTCTGCAGCAGAGGTACCAAACAGTGCCTTGTTGTCCAGGGGAGCATCCATGATTTTGGCCTAAATGTCATGTGGCAAAGGCTGAAGTCTCAGCCAGGAGTATCTCCTGAGAACCGACACAGAAACAGCCACTCTGGCTGATGCCTCCACAGCATCATAGTTACACTTAATGGAATGGTGTGCAACTTGAGCAGATGAGTTCAGAATGGAGGATAACTGAGCCATTGTAGGAGAGTCTGGAAGCTCTGAAAGTAACTTACCAGCATCCAAGAGAAGGGGCAAGGAGTATTTAGCCATATGGGTATGGTAGTTTATGGCCCTGGATGTCACAGTTGTTGAAGTGTAAACTTTCTTTCCCAGCATACCTCTCTGCCTCTTAGAGTAAGAAATCTAGGCAAAGGACCAAAAATAGGGTCAGTTTTTAAATATACTGCTCTTACAGACTTAGAAAGTAGATAGAATAACAGGTTTTGCATTAGCATGAATTTTCTGAAGGATATGAAGTCTGATACTCAAATGTCTGTCATTATTTTCTGACTTAAATCTTCAATAATTTGCTAATGATTTGCTAGAAAACTACTATGAAAAATGGACCAAAAACATGAGGCAAAAATCTGGACATTTTGCAAAAATTTGTACAGTTGAGAGGTATGTTCTGCAGGCTCTCAATAACTTTACTCTCCTTGTCTGAAGGGAGAAGGCAAGAGGAGGGCAGCATCTTGGAGGCCTTATCAGCAGACACTGAAATTGTTGCAGGGTCTGCAGAGGGACATTTAAACAGGAATTTGGAATCCTCTGGCACCTTATAGAACCTGTCTAGCCTTTTAGGGGCAAGAGGTTGAGAGTCAGGGCACTTAGAAGCTGCTGAGAATGCATCTAAGAAGGCTAGCAGAACATGGGGCATGGCAGATGGGGAAGGGGAATCCATCTGCAGAAAGTCAGAATAACTTTTTTGGATGTCTGACACCTGAGAACAATCCCATTTAAAAAACTCATCCATTTTAACAATGGTTTCCTCAAATGAAATATCCTCTCCAGGGGAATCTGTTCCATTTGATTCCTCTTCTGGGGAAGCATATCCTAAAGAAGATGACATCTGAGCAGAATATTCCAAAGACTCATCCCCAGGTGAATCCTCTTCTTCTTATGAAAGTGCCACAGAAATCCTCTTGTGTGGAGTAGAAGGAGAGGGGAGAGAGAGACCTGAAGATTGTCTCAGGGCCATAAAGGCATTGAAGAGCCCTTGAGAAAAAGCTTGCCAATCAGCAGGCTGCTCTAGGGAGGCAGGGGAAACATTTAATTTTCAGTTTTTTTCTTTTGTGGAACATCCATGTGGTGGAAGGACGCGGGGCCCGACATTGGCCTACACTCAACAATGTTAGAAGGGACATCTTCTCAAACAATGATCTGCAGAATGCCATGTGGGCCTTCAGGTACAATGAGGCTGGGTACCTCCCCCACATCCAGAATGGATGCCTGCATATCCCCCGAGGACATGCTAGTAGGATCCTTCACAGCCTCCACACTGGTACCCATGGAAGGAGCACCTACAGACTCTGAAACGGAATAAATCAGGACTAGATTTCTTGGCCTTCTTAGTTAGCAGGTCACCTGAAGGGCCTGACGCACCTTCCATATCACATGCTAGGCACTTAAGGCACTGGTTTTCTAGGTACAAATTAAGGTAAGCTAAATGGCTATGTAGGATCTTGGGGATAAAGGGATTGCAAATCGAGCAAGAGGTATGGTCATGGTCAGGGCCTAGACAAAAAAAGACAAAGGTTGTGTGAGTCTTTATGTGGAATTTACCTTCCACACTGACACTTGCCCTTCCGAGCTGACATGTAACCTCAACAATAACAGTAGCAATGGATGGCCAGTGCAAACAACCCATTGCACATCTGCATTCAACTTCACAAGCCAAGCTTGCACAGGGCTACAAGAGAAAGCTCTTAAACCATCATAATGGCTGTCTAAATGACAGCTCATCCTGGTTGACTCACCCCAGTAATGGGGAAGGAATGGGTTAATGGATTTTCCATTGTAGCCCTGTGCAAGCTTGGCTTGTGAAGCTGAATGCAGATGTGCAATGGGCTGTTGCACTGGTCATCCCTCACTTCTACATCAGAGATTACTAGCATGCAGCTCCTAACCCCCATGCATATTCATTCTTCTTTGTCTGCCTTTTCCTTCCTCCCTGCCTGGCTGTTCCATTGCTGAGGTTGCTAATCTTCTGATAAAAGAAAGGTGTTATACAAGCTTTTATTAAGCACTTCTCACCACTGTTAAGCACTGTTCTTATGCTAGGGGCTTAACAGAGGTCAGCAGCCATCACAGAAGAGTGATGACAAGTCACTGAATATTTCATTCACACTTTATTAACACTTCATTAACACTTTTTCAATACAAAATAAAATAAAGTCTGAATGAGATGTTAAAATAATCTGAATGAAAGGTTTAATGAAATCCTGCCACTCTGTTTGTGCCAGCCAGTAAATATAAAGCTGATGCCAGATACTGTCCCATAGTTTCATAGGTGGCTACTTGGCTATTGGTCTAAGAGCCATTTTAAGCCTAGCTATGCTTGCCCCAAATTTACCAAAATTCTGTAAAACATTTGGTACTATAACACTTTAATCTTAAATACTGTAGCACATGGAAGTAGACTAAGGTATGGTATATAAATGCCCAAAGAATTTATCATGCTTAGGGTCTGACATAGCTCAGTTACACAGGCTGGACCATTTCACTCTGCTGTGGCTTTGACCTTGCTTGAATGATGTCTGATTCTGATAGTAATTATACTGTGACTGAAATACTGGGTTTCAGACTTATTAAAATTGTATTTGTCTCTGTTTAATCTTCAAACCTGAGTTTTTAATGGTTTGGAGCACTGTCTGCAATATTTTGCTTTGTATGCCTTTATCAGGATCAAAAACTAGCACATCTCCCATGGCAATACATCAGCCTTAATGCCCTTTCAACATATTGCTAATTTCATGTTGAAATATTTCTTGTGGTGATGTTATGCGAAATGGCAGTCTTTTGAAACAAAACCGTCTGGATGGAGTAATAAAAGTTATTAGTTTTTGACTATATTGACCTAAGGGTATCTGCCCGAACCTTCTTGAAGCAACTAAGAAAGAGAATACTCTGGTACCATCCATCTTAGATGCAATATCTCCAAGGGCAGGAAGTATGAACCTGTCTCTCATGACTGCATCATTCAGTGTTTTTAAAGTGACATATAAACATAACCATAACATTGTGAGTTTAATCAGACAGAGGATGAACACATTACATATTGAAAAGTGACTGATTTGGTTGATATTGACGTGTCTCAAACGTTACAGCTGGAAGTGAATTTTCCTTTTTTTGAATACATTTCTAGTTATTTTTGGCATTTTAACTGAAAATCGATAAAATGAATTATTGTGAGACAAAATGGCAACCTTTCAGTAAAAAGTGGCTTACTTTGCACTCCACAGCATCTCCTTTACTGTTTGGTGTAGTTTCTGCATCTGACTGGTATATTTATATTTATATTCAGCCATTATAAGTGAAAAGTATCCCACAGGACAGACACCATACCATGCTCTTACCTTATAGTATTCAATAATGGCACTACACTCAGAATTGCAGGGTTATGTTGCAGGTGTAATTCCACACAAAATGGCAACATATTGAAAACATAGTTACCATCACACCTTCTTCCTCAAGCATGAGTGAAGATCTATATGCATTATGGGTAATAAGCATATTTATACATATATAACATTGAAAGCTGTGCGTAGAACTTCTGTATTAAAATACTGTAATTTCAGGATTACAGTAATGTTAGAGTTAGTATATATAAGTAACATGGGTATGGGGGTGCAACGTCCTACCTTGCAGTGTGCAGGGGAGGTGCAGAACCTTCAAAACACTTTAAACACATAAGAGTGAGTTATGAGATTTACCATTTTTTGTGGAATAAGGGACATGAGGTGGGTGGGGTTGGCATAATGGTTAAAGTCTTCACCTCACAAACACAAAGTACACGGTTTGATTCTGAACTGTGGTTACTGAGAAGTATGGCTAGGCTTAAAACGTCCCCCTGGAGTCACTAGATTGCTAATCACCTATAAACTTATAAAACTTAAATTTTCAAAGCGTCAGGGCTTACAGTGTCAGCTCTTATACTTCCAGTAAACAGCCATTTTAATCTGTGATGAAGTGATTCAGATGAACTTGTCTCTTAATATGGTATACATTCCATTACAGCAAAATAACATGGCAGATACTCTAAGCAGAGAAATCTTAACCTGTCACAAGGGGAAGCTAGTCAGTGAGCCCTTTCTCAGGATAAAGTGGGGTCCTTCAATAGTGTAGCAGTTTCCCTTACATCTGTTTTACTTCAAGAATCATCATAACAAAGCTTGGGTGACAAATTCCTGTTTTGGTCAGTTGGACCCAGTATCCAGTGCCTACTGTTCACATTCCATCCCATTCCTCCTTGTTGGGCTATACAAAAAATAATTCTGTCTTCTGACACGTATGTCTGTGGTTCATCCAATAACCTCCTCACAACAAACATATAAACCAACAGCCTGATTACATTGTAACTCTTATTCTAAGCCTCTTACTTCTGATTTAAGCACTTGGGCTCCAAACTAGTTATCTTACATTAGGGAGGTTTGTGGTCTATACTTTTGTGCCAGGACAGGATAGCTTACACCCTTTTGAGCTAAGAATTGCTGGCTGAAGGCTTATTGTGTCTGTTATTCTAAAAGCGTCTTAGTTCTTTTAGTAGACACCGATCTCTCTCAATGTAAGTTTCCCTTAAAACAGCATTACTATCTTGACAGATTTGTTTTAACTACTAGAGCATCTAGTTTGCACATAGCTGAGTTTTGCTCATCATGTTCCTTGTCTTATTGATCTAGTCAACATTTAAACACTCCTCACTCCTCCCTAGTAGGTCAGCAGCCATGGGCATGCATTTTCTGGCTCTCTGTGGCCAATGTGGTTGAGACAGGTATTCTCAGGCATTGCAGCAGTTGTCTCATGTACACTGACAACCCGCTTATTATTTATAAAACAGATAAAGTGTGTTTACATCTCTCGCATAACTTAATGTCAGAGGCAAAACTCTCATGCAACCAAAACTAATCCTATAGAGGTTGTCAGTGACATTTGCACCATGAAATCACCAACACAGCAACAACGTAAAAATCCACTGAATGACTGGTGTGGAATGGCAAGACTCAATAACTCCTCGGCTTGGACAGTGCACAAAGTTTATTCCAAACAACAAAATATGACTGAACACTCCAGGTTAAGTGCTTTCATCTGGCAAAAGCAGACTTCTTCAGAAAAACAATAATTGATACTGCACCCATTAAATAAACTTTTAGGCGCCAAAAAGACATTTCTCATTAGATGATTTAAAGGTGTATCCATGCAAAACATACATGTAAAACATACATACAGTCCTATCCCTATTATTACAATAAAACTCACATATCAATAGAACATAAATGTTAAAATGTATACATATGAATATAAATATAAATATGAATATAAATAAGATGATAATGTGTTCAATTATCATGTAGTTAATTTATGCCCATATGATTGCTATTGTCAAAGCCAATAATCTAACCATATAAAATCCATTAAAAAACTTTAAAAACATGAAAATAAAATGTGCAGTAGTACTGAACCATAAAAACTATGGGGAGAATGTTAAAGCCTTTTTGGCCATGAAGGAGAGTAAGTGGCAGATAACTATTGATGCCACGAGACTACCTGGCATCAATGATTCTATTAGTATAAAACCATTTCTACATTTAGCATAGTTTTTATGGTTCAGTACAACTGCACATTTTATTTTCATGTTTTTAAAGTTTTTTAATTTATTTTTTATTGGCTTTGACAATAGCAATCATATGGGTATAAATTAACTACATGATTATTGAACACATTATCAGTATCAATTACTGTTGTTCTGAAGAAGTCTGCTTTTGCCAGATGAAAGCGCTTAACCTGGAGTGTTCAGTCATATTTTGTTGTTTGGAATAAACTTTGTGCACTGTCCAAGCCGAGGAGTTATTGAGTCTTGCCATTCCACACCAGTCATTCAGTGGATTTTTACATTTGCACCATACCTACTGCACAAGATAAAGACCCTACACATAAAACTACCTATGCTGAGGCACTTACAAGTAGTCTTCCTAAAACACTAAGAACTCCTGCACAGCACAATCAGAAAATGGGTCCTCAGCCGTTAAGTAAACACTCCATTAAAACATCAGCCACAGTTACACATAGTAACACTGTATCCAATGCCTCTACTGCTAAGCCCTTAAGGCAAACCAGTACACAGCCAAATTTCTTGGTCATTGGTGATTCTATAGTGAGGTACACTGATGTCCCACTCACCAAACTGAACAAGAAGAGAGTTACAGTTAGCTCTCTTTCCAGGGATAGGATCTGTAAAGTCACACAGGCACTCAGGTCATTGAACCATATGTACCAGTATGACTCTGTCATAGTCCATGTGGGTATTAATTACCTGAGACATACCTTTCTTGGCTATATGAAGCAAAACATGATCCAGCTTGCTGATTATGTCCTAGGCAGGTATGAGCCGAGCATTGAGCATCATAATACCTTCTCCAAGGATGATGTCATGTTACCAACAGAAAATGATTGATTTTAACAACTGGCTTAGCTTCTGGTGTCAGTCCAAAGGGGTACAATATTTGACTGCCTGGGAGGACATGGTTGACAGACCATGCTGCTTTGCCGGGGAAGGTCTGCACTTATCCCCTCTAGGTTTTTAGATATTGGCAAAGACCTTTTCCACTTCCATGGTGACTTTTTTAGGCAATACCAAACTGGGGGACTAAAGGTGGAGGAAACTAAGTCTATATTAAAACAATCTCACAACCAGACTAGTTAAAGTGTATGACCCACTGGAACTCATACATGTGCGACTCACCATAAACAGGGTCTCATGCCACATCCTTGCAACCTATAGGTCCCCTTCCATGTCCCAGGAAATCCATACTACCTATCTAAATGTACTAGAGTCCATCATCGTTCAACCCAATGTGATATTCATGGGGGCTCTCAGCTACCCCTCTATAGATTGGGAATCCTGCACCTCTTCTAATGCACAAGCCCATTGATTCCTAAACTTTGTTAATACCAACATCCTGGAATAATTGGTCCATTCTCCTACCAGGGGTACAAGCATCCTTGACCTTCTACTCATGAACATGGGGGGGGCACAATGTTCCTCACCCAGTGTAATGTCTTCATTCATCAGATCTAACCATGAGGCAGTATTGCTTGAAATAAAAGTTAAATCTGGGGAGCCAGCAAAACAAGAAACCTTTAGGAACTACTCCAAGGCTAACCTTTCTCTAATAAGTGACACCTTGGTTAAATTCCAAGCACCAATAACCCAGTAAAAACCATAGTATATGCAGAGCTATTTACAAACTCTCTGTACAGACATATTAATAGTTGTATAGAGCAAGCTGCGCCCACTCATATTAAGACAGCCATATTGATAGCTGTATAGAGCAAGCTGTGCCCACTCATATTAAGACGGCCATATTGATACCTGTACAGAGCAAGCTGTGCCCACTCACAGCCATATTGGTAGCTGTACAGAGCAAGCTGTGCCCACTCACTGCCATATTGGTAGCTGTACAGAGCAAGCTGTGCCCACTCACAGCCATATTGGTAGCTGTACAGAGCAAGCTGCGCCCCACTCATATTAAGACAGCCATATTGATAGCTGTATAGAGTAAACTGCGCCCACTCATATTAAGACAGCCATATTGATAGCTGTTAGAGCAAGCTGCACCCACACATATTTAGAATAAGACAAATTCAAACAACAAGCCACCCCACTGGAATCACATTATCAATCAGTTACACAAGAAAACAAAAAAAATCTTGGCCAAGCGTAGCAGGAATGAAGCCATATACTAAAAGCCCACTGACCAATCTAAACAGACAGCTAAGAGGATTAATTAACACTTCAACAAATAGCTTTTTAGGCAAAGGAAAACTACAAAGCTTTCTACAGCTATGGCCATAACCTTAGGGAAAATATGCAACAGTGCACAGAACTTATTGTAAATGGCATAAGTCACACTGAACCGGAGGCCATTGCCAACATTTTTGCTGACAGCTTCAGCTCAAATCCCCCCCCCACTCCTCCCTGATAGTTCAAAGGAAATACCGCATATTACAATCCCCCCAACAATTACTAGGGAACAGGTCATCAATGCACTTTCAAAGGCCAGAAACACTGCATTGATGGGCCCTGATTACATCACAGATGCTTAATAAGTAGCATGAAAGATATCCTCTCTGGTACAATTGAATTACTTTTCATCTGCAGCCTACAGTCAGGTTTTTTTGCCCAAGGAATGGAAGATGGCTATAGTCATTCCCTTGCACAAAGGAGGTCCAACCATTGATTCAGGTAACTACAGGCTCATAAATCTAACCAGCCTCATATCTAAGGCCATGGAAAGAATCATCATGGACATGGTAAATGAAGACATAGGTGACCTGTAAATGTTGGACCCATCACAGTTTGGCTTTGTTAAAGGAAGGTCATGCCTATTAAATGTGGTGGACTTTTTTGAGAGGGTCATTAAAGCATTTGATGAAGGTAAGACTGTGCACACAGCTTACCTCGACCTGGTCAAGGCTTTTGAAACAATACTCCATTCAGGCATTACAGACAAGCTCACTAATTTAGGTATAAATCCTATTATCACCCTCTTGACAGCCAAATGTCTCAATGACAGGACCCAGGAGGTCAGGTGAGGCCCCAAATGTCCTGTTTTATACAAACATCATTATTCTTTTCGGCCTAACAATCTATGAAACAAAGCGGCATATTTATGTACTAGAGTTCAACCTCTCCATTTGTTAGCATGCAAGAATTGCACACCAGTACTGAACAGCCGTATTTTTTTTTCTTCAGTGGTTTTATTTATTCTAAAAGAAGCTAAAAGGCATTTCACCAGAAACTAAGAGTTTTTATTTGGTGTCAAAGTTAAGGTATAAATCCAGTATTATGCTTGCTTTGTCAGATCTTTTACTGTCTTGCTACCTTGTTTAGTACTGGATTGACTTGTTTTTCCATAAAACCCAACTTATTAGTCATGTCTGCCTGTGAAGGTATACATCCACCGACCACTTTTCATTTTACTGTAAAACAGTTCTTGAAAGGGGATCATTTGAGGCCACTTAAAAAAAAATTCTCTCTCTTTCTCTTTCCTGGAACTTGAACTATCTGGATAGAAAAACGAGCTCATCCTCTAGTTCTGCTAGTTAGCTAACCAGACTTAAATCTTCTGTCTTGGATTATACCTTTTTTTGGTAGTAGTTAGCTCAGTTAGAAGTAGTTTTGAGCTACTAGTTTTGATGTACAAAGAACCTTACAGTTTTCCGTAAGAACAGTGTCTGAGAAAGCAAATCTCTCCTTTATGCCTACAGTTGTCATGGAAGCCTCTTTGAATCAATCTGATCAGCTCCAGTCTTCATCCCTAGAAGAGCAGATGGTAATAAAATCCTGCTTACAATGGATCAATGGATGTACATACACTACAAAGATGCTGTGCAAAAAGGATTAAACTCCTGAGGCAGTCTGTTGGTCTGTGCCTTTTATAAAAGGTAAACAGGGTCATCTATATATTAATAAGACCATTCCCAAGTGACTAGTTAACTGTATACAGCTCTCTCTGACTGGGGAGGTTAGGGACCATATCACTAGTTCAGCAACTACCAGTACAGTGTCCTTCAAATCCAGTATGCCTAATGGAATTGTGCACTGCTGCTTAAACACCAGTTCACTA
Organism: Protopterus annectens; assembly: GCF_019279795.1. Lineage (NCBI taxonomy): Eukaryota > Metazoa > Chordata > Ceratodontiformes > Protopteridae > Protopterus > Protopterus annectens. The sequence continues at coordinate 1,087,839,927 of NC_056737.1, read as the reverse complement.
AACTGTACAAATCATATGTCCACTTTACAAGGCAGAGAAAGGTCTGCTTTGGCTGTCCTACAGAGCATCATGTAGACTATCCATTTTAGACCATTCATTCATCATCAGGAGTTGAGGATACATGGCTTGGTACTCTCGCCTATATTTGTGTAATTCTTGTAATAATGACCCTTATGATTAACACACTTTAGTCGTTTAAGTATACTTAATATAACAATAGATGTATGAACAACAGAATCATTTTTGTATCATTATTTTCTGTCTCCACTCTCCCATAACTATCAGGTCATTATTACCTGTTGGCCTCAGACATTACACCTTGGTAAGACATCAGTCCTTGCCTTAGCTGTTAAAGGACACTGACAGAGGAAATCAAGATTTGGAAATCCTGTTGGTAAGAAGGCAGTGTACAGTGTCTGCTTTACTGGCCTTAGTGTGAGTGCATGCTTCCACATACCTGCAACGACTAACTAGACTGAAGGCCTACTCGTTAGTGGGCTCCCAATCAGTGAGTTGCACATTGAAGAGCTGCAGTACCAGGCCTTTCCCCCAGATGGAGCTTTTACAGCATGTTAATCATAAAGGTCAGTGTTACAAGAATTACACAACTGTAGGCTAGAGTACCAATCCCTCTGTCCTCAAGTGCTAGTGATGCTAGACATTCCACTGTGTGATTCCTTAAACCTCCTGTATTAGAGGTGACATGGGATATATGCAAATTACCCTTTGAGGACATCAGGTGTCTCAGCTAAATGGCAATTTTGATCTATTTATGGACAAATTCAGGCCAAGAAAGCCAAATCCCACTAGCTGTGGACATGCATGTTTCTGCCTTATTATGGCGTCATCAGCACAGCGTAAGTGGAATGTTTGGCTAACATTTGGAAACACAAGGTTGTCATGCCCAACTGATATCCATAAATCTTAGGGTGACTGCAAAATATCCCAACTAACAAACTAAAAGAATGAATAAAAAGGTCACTGTCTTACTCTTTTATTTTGGTTACAATATTCAATATTTCATATACATTTGGTTTAGATTCTGATTTCCATTCTTTAGTAATTGCTTTTTTGGCAGCCAATAGAATTAAACTTAATAAGGCCTTACTATGTTTAGGTAATTCAGATCCTGTGACCGTGCTCAAAAGAATTATTTACTCCCCCAGTACTTCTGGCAGAGTTCTCTATATGGCATATTTAAAATCTGCCAGCTGATTACACTCCCCATAAACATGTTCCCAGTTATCTCTTTCTTCCTCATCACACCTCTAGCATTTGCTTACTAACCGAGGAAAAAAATATTGAAGTCTGGAGTATAAAAATGCCTGTGCAAACACTTGCAAGCAAAAATCCCAACAGAACAAGGTGATTTAGGATTAATTGGTTTGAAGGGATAATTTAGAGCTATGCAGCTAAGTATCACATACATGACATAAGCAGAAAGTTATAATTCAAACTGGAAAGGGATGATGATGTAAAAGTTGGGGTTAAGGAGAGAATGGGATTCTGGGGGCAGAGCCTTAAAGAAAATAATAACAGCCATGCAGAATATTATATTCATAAAGCTGCAGAAACTATTCCAAGAACTGAGTCAGCATGGGAATGGAGGAAGGAGATAAAATAATAACAGCCATACAGAATATTATATTCGTAAAGCTGCAGAAACTATTCCAAGAACTGAGTCAGCATGGGAATGGAGGAAGGAGATAAAATAATAACAGCCATACAGAATATTATATTCGTAAAGCTGCAGAAACTATTCCAAGAACTGAGTCAGCATGGGAATGGAGGAAGGAGATAAAATAATAACAGCCATACAGAATATAAAGCTGCAGAAACTATTCCAAGAACTGAGTCAGCATGGGAATGGAGGAAGGAGATAAAATAATAACAGCCATGCAGAATATTATATTCATAAAGCTGCAGAAACTATTCCAAGAACTGAGTCAGCATGGGAATGGAGGAAGGAGATAAAATAATAACAGCCATGCAGAATATTATATTCATAAAGTTGCAGAAACTATTCCAAGAACTGAGTCAGCATGGGAATGGAGGAAGGAGATAAAATAATAACAGCCATGCAGAATATTATATTCATAAAGCTGCAGAAACTATTCCAAGAACTGAGTCAGCATGGGAACGGAGGAAGGAGATAAAATAATAACAGCCATGCAGAATATTATATTCATAAAGCTGCAGAAACTATTCCAAGAACTGAGTCAGCATGGGAATGGAGGAAGGAGATAAAATAATAACAGCCATGCAGAATATTATATTCATAAAGCTGCAGAAACTATTCCAAGAACTGAGTCAGCATGGGAATGGAGGAAGGAGATAAAATAATAACAGCCATGCCGAATATTATATTCATAAAGCTGCAGAAACTATTCCAAGAACTGAGTCAGCATGGGAATGGAGGAAGGAGATAAAATAATAACAGCCATGCAGAATATTATATTAATAAAGCTGCAGAAACTATTCAAAGAACTGAGTCAGCATGGGAATGGAGGAAGGAGATAAAATATTACTACCATACAGAATATTATATTAATAAAGCTGCAGAAACTATTCCAAGAACTGAGTCAGCATGGGAATGGAGGAAGGAGATTTTGCTGATAGGGATAACTACAGTGGCGGATCCTGGAATTTGAAGGAGAGGGGCCGCAGTCTGGAAAGTAGACCAGCAGGTTGGAGGTGAGCGTGGCAAATAGAAGGGTGAGGGCTGTGGAAAGATCTTCTTAAACTGCTCTGACAACACGTATGAAAGACAGGAATGTAAATTCAGATGCATATCATTGTGGTGTGGCTGGATTATATCATTGTGGTGCAGCTGGGGTATATTATTGTGGTGTGGCTGTGGTAGCAGAGATAGGTAATTCCTACAGCATATTTACAGGCAGTACCAGCTCTTTCAAGTAATTTCTAGGTGAGATGTTTGGTTACCCATGCCAAGTCATTGTCCCCTTCAATGCCATAGCTCATATATACATTATGATAACCTAGCAACAAGTCCTACTGAAATTGACATCACCATAGCAAGTACCCTAATAAATATGGGTGGGTTTTGCAAATAAGTGCTGATTTCTGTGAAAACAATGAAGTTCATCTAGTTAATAACAACACAACAAGTAAATCCCCAAAAGCAAATATTCGGTTCAGTTACACGGAATCTGACATATATAATCTTACATCTTTTTCAGTATCTGGCAGTCTCTAAAAGTCACTGCTATTATTTGTGTCTTCATTGTATTCAACTTGCAAACTGAGAACATACCAAACTGATCCAAAAACTTGATCTAAAAACTTTAATAAATTATCTGAATTTTCCAGCTAAATTGTCAGCAAACAAAGAAATCTTTATTTTTTATACCACACCACGCCATACCATACCATACCATCATCATTATCAACCCCCCCTTTCCCATTTTCTTCATAAGATTGATGTGCTATATAAATTCTCACCACCTTTCTCACTTCTGTGCCATTTTCCCATCTCCTTCAATAATCATGCCTAACTGTCACAGGTCATCTGTCACACAGTCCATCCATTTTGCTGGATACCCTCCTCTCCTTTTCTCTCGCCTCCTCTTTGTCAGTCCCAAACATTCTTTACCAGATTGTGTTGTAGTTTCCTGTACATGTGCCCAAATCACTATAATCTGTTCTCTTTTACCGTCTCTGCAACTGGACCTGGTCAAAAATAGAAGTCAGTCACAGCATCTTAACATAAGTAGACTCATATCATCCCATACGTGGTTCATTACATGTCCAAAGTCCACTTCAGATTTTGGATACACTCATAGCAAAGTAGCATCAAACCAGGCAGATGACTGACACTGCTGTGCAGCATACGAGAGGTGCTGCACCCCTGAGTGCATCACCCTTCGAATGAGATGTTAAACCAAGGTTCTACCTGCTTTAGATGGTGGTGGCTCAGGTGGATATAAAAGATCCCATGGCACCTATCAGAAACAGCAGGGAAAGTTCCTGATGCCCTAACCAAATTTCCCCAAGTAGTGTAAATATCACCTTGGGATTCCCCAGAAAAAGAGTAAGACTAACCTGGTCAACAAAGGATAAATCAATAAAACAAAAATAAATTCCAGTCATTCATACAGACTGCTATGCTTTCAAAAAATATATATTTTCCTCATTATTTCTCTAATTCCTTGCAGTACGGTTCAAGGGAGTGGGTAAATTAAGGTTTTGACTTTATATACTGTATTATAAATTGCACCAGTATAGTCATCCATTCCAGCATAACACCCTTGTATATCCACTGTGATATCTTCTAATGTCACAGAGCACTTGTTGCAAATCAGTAACATCACTCCCTCTGTACCTTACACCATGAAAAGTACAAGCTACTCCCCAAGATCAATATTCCCTTAATACAACATTGTAGCATGTTCCTGTTCCCCTAAATGCGTCTCTTTCAGGGCTATAACAAAAGACTCAAATGTCCTTAAATAACCCAATGCTGGAAACCTTTTAAATGAATTATCAGTTTATTTATTTTAAGACACAAAGCCAGAGATGGATCATGGTCAAATGGGGCCCTAGGCAGGGTAATAGATAGGGCCCCCAGAGCAGCCTCTACTGCAGCAACCACCTATCCACCCCCTGCAGCAGCTCCCTCCCCAGCCATTCCAGTGTTCCATTACTTGGCTATTTTCCTTAGTTACAATAAACACTGTCAGTGTGCATACTGTTTTCTTATTTACTTCTGCAGTGATTACAGATATTGAAATAGGATAGCACAACACTCATTTGCTAAACAAACAATACAGTCTCAGAATGAAAACAGACTTTGCATGAGCAGTAAAGAAACAGCATGAAAACCCACATTCAAAGAAAATGTATCTGGCCAGTTGAGAATTAAGTTTACATTTGGGCTGTTTTCAAACCATAGGCTCCTTGCACACATTTGCTCACATGTATGCGTTCTTTGATTCACTTTCCTGATTGTATTAAATTATATTCCTTGTATAATATGGCACCACTTGTTAAAGTGTTTTTCAAATTTGTAGTTTTGAACATTCTTCCATTAAGCAATGAAACAAAATGTATGAACCAATAATGACAAAACTAGCCATTTCATTACATTTCAACCATAAAAGGCCACTCAAACATCTGTCATTACAATCCACCAATAGCAGTCAATAAGCACAATCTCTGCAGAAGTAAAAGTCATCCAAATAATTCCACATTAAAGAGATCGATAACTAATGAAGAAGTTGCTACTGGCAAACAACTTTATATTTCAGTGTTTCATCTACAGATTCAGTGCCTGCTGTCTTTGAAGAATTAATTGCCCGTGTTACATTAAAAAAATCGTTAAGCTGATAATATTGCAGTAGGTAATGACTGACAACAGGTTCACAGTTACTAAGCATCTCATACAAAGTATATAGAACCCCTATCCCGCCTTAAAATGCAGCAAACAATCCTCAATTGAAAGGGCACTGCAATATCAGCACTCCTGGCTGAAGTGTGATTCTCAAACAATCTGGAAATATATCGCTGATTGATAAGTATATTTTTTGGCATTTTAACCTTTCAGAGTTCTGCATTGTCTTAATTTTTCCCGACTGAATTATTTTTTTGCCTGACTGAATTATTTTATGTATTTTATGGCATCTGTTTCTCATCTGTCCTGAAACTGTTTTTCCCCCTCCCCCACCCTATTCTTGTGATGGTGGTGTTATAGTTGGTGGCTTTGCAATTGCCCACCCCTACTGTAAATTTGATCTGGGACATCCCTCCCAGTCTGGTGTTCACTCTACTTAATACAGAGAGAACATTTGAGAAGGCTAACCCACTTAGATTCTTAACCTTGAATTTTTCTTCTGCTCCTCCTTCCTCTCTCCTTACACTTTACCAAAAAAATGCACTTTATTTTGCTTTTGCCTCTTTTTAAAAGTACTCAATTGTATTTATTCTGCTGCATTTATTACTGCTTGGTAGTAGCTTGATTAAATTTTGACTATTGTGTTATTCTAAGCCTTTTGGTTTAAGCACTTGGGCTTCAGACCAGTTGTTTTACATTAAGAAGGTTTGTGGTCTGCACTGTTGTGGCAGGACAGGTAGCTTACATCTTTCTAAGTTGGGAATTGCTGATTGAAGGCTCAATGTTTGTTATTCTAAAAGTGTATTAGTTTTGGTTTAAGCACTTGGGCTTCAGGCCAGTTGTTTTTCATTAAGAAGGTTTGTGGTCTGCACTGTTGTGGCAGGACAGGTAGCTTACATCTTTCTAAGTTGGGAATTGCTGATTGAAGGTTCAGTGTCTGTTATTCTAAAAGTGTATTCATTCTGGTTTAAGCACTTGAGCTTCAGGCCAGATATTTTACATTAAGAAGGTTTGTGGTCTGCACTCTTTTGGGAGGAGAGGCTAGATTTTGCCCTTCTGAGCTGGGAATTTCCGGTTAAAGGATTATTCTGCCTGCTTATTTGAACTGTTTCTTTCTGAAATTGGTGTGCCTTGTTTGCTGTAGCATAGACTAGATTCAGGCATGCTGAATTTAGCTTTGTTTGTATAACTCGAGCACTAATCCAGGTCATGTAGTGGCAGGAGTGGGCAGTTAGAACTTGTCTGATTGAAGACTGCTGGAAAAGGGCTCAGTTTTGAGCTTTTTTGCAGGTTAATTGGGTAATTTGTTTAAATCAGTTTGCTCGTTTTCTATTGTTATATAAAAAAATTGCACTTTATTCATTTGCTTTTGCTGTATTTGTGTTTCTTCCTGTTTTATTGCATTTATTCTGCTGTATTTATTACTGCTTATTAGTAGCATGATTACATTGTAACTGTTATTCTAAGCCTTTAGTTGAAGCACTTGGGCTTCAGACCAGTTGTGTATTAGTTCTGGTTTAAGCACTTGGGCTTCGGACCAGTTATTTTACAATAAGAAGGTGTGGTCTGCACTCTTGTGGGAGGAGATGGTAGATTCTGCCCTTCTAAGCTAGGAGTTTCTGGTTAAAGGCTTATTGTGCCTGCTTATTTGAACTGCTTTTTTATGAAATTGGTACGCCTTGTTTGCTGTAGCATAGACTAAATTCACACTTGCTGAATCTAGCTTTGTTTGTATAACTTGAGCACTAATCCAGACCATCTTTTTTTGGAGAAGGTTCCCCTGCACCCTAGTGGCAAGATTGTGCAGTTAGAACTTGTCTGATCGAAGACTGCTGGAACGGGGCTCATCTTTTAGCTTTTTATTGGTTAATTGGTTAATTTGTTTAAATCAGTTTGCTCATTTGCTACTGTTATATTAAAAAAAAAATACACTTTATGCATCACCGCTTAGCTAGGGTTAAACTGTTCCCACTGCCATAAAGTCTGCTCTTCAAATTTTCCCTTAGAACTAGCCAGTTATTTTTTAGTTTTAGCACTCAAATCTGTTTCTTTGAGCTTAGCATTTGTTCAGAACTCGTTGTAAGCACTAAATAAGCTACAAATTACTGCAACACTCAACTTTCTTCACTTGTCTAGAGGAAAACAGTTTTTAGTACTTAATAAATAAGCACCTATCCAGGCATGTCTAATGGTCAGCTCCCAGTGTTTTCTCCTGTCTACCTGATGAATCTGGGTATCTTGGGGTAATGCAGCAATTGCCTCATGTACACAGACAACCCTCTCCTCATACCACCCAACACTACAACCTGTGAGAGATGCACTTATATAGCCAAACTGGAAGCAAAGCTCTCTTCACCCAAGACTGGACTAGACAGTCAAGAGGAGAAGGTAAACACTTGCACCACACCACACTCATTACATAGTCCCTCAAAACCTACACCACCAAAACACACACACACACACACACATAGCAACACAAAATACACACCTACATTTGCGGAGGCTCTCAATAAAAATCTGCTCAAGCAACAGAGACCTGCAAAGCAGAAACACATGCAACCGCCACCCCCCCCAACACAACTCAAATGACACATAGCCCAAAAACTCAGTGTGCCACTCAACCACAGCCCATAAGGCATAACAACGTACTAAACACTCTAGACATAGGTGACTCTATAGTCAGGCACACTGATGTTCCACTCACCAGGCTACACAAGGAGAAAGTTACTGTCAGCTGCCTGTCATGAGCCAGGATCTGCCACATAATGCACACACTTAGGTCACTCCACAACAAGTACAAATATGACTGTCATTGTCCATCTTGGTGTGAATGACCTGAGATGTACCTTCCTGGACTACATGAAAAGAGACATAGAGGAGCTCTCTGATCTTGCAGCCCAGGCAGGTATGACCCTAGCCCTGAGTAGCATCTTGCCATCACCCAGAATTATGCCACAGTTTGTTTGTGTCTTTCGGCTTTTCCCAGTTAGGGGTCGCCACAGCAGAACTCCGGTCCGCTAATGATTGGCAGTAGATTTTTACATGCTGGCTTGCCGGGCCTAACGCACAACCTTCAATGAAGGAACGCCCATTCACGCATGTCGCCTAACTGAGAATCGAATGGGCAACATCTAACTGTGAGGCAACAATGCTACCGCAGCACCACCACCGCAGTATCCAGAATTATACCACAGTACAAGGACAAAATGATTGACTTCAACAATTGGCTAAGCTTCTGGTGTCATTCTAAGCGGATCCAGTATCTGTCTGCCTGGGAAGACATGATTGACAGACCATGATGCTTTGCCAGAGATGGCCTACACCTATCGCCCTTGGGATTCCGGATACTGGCTAAGGCTAACTGGGAAAACTACTCACGTACCTACTGTTTTGCTCAACTGTTTCTGGAATTCATAAATTTCCAACACCTTGGATCAACTTATCCACACCCCCACCAGGGACAGCAATATCCTAGACCTGGTCATTAGCAACATGGGTGACTGATGTTCCATACCAGAGGTCAGTTCCTCGTTGGTCAGATCCAACCACAAGCTAATCACCCTAGACATCCACATCCTGCCCCCACCCCCTATTAGGGAAACCACTGTAAAAAAGTTCTCCAAAACCAACTTCACACTTCTTATGACAGAAGTGGCAAACTTCACGACGCCCATACAGACGGACAATAGAGGTACGACTGTTGAATCCTACACAAATTCACTTTATAAGCACTTACACGAGTGCATGGATCGTGCTATCCCTAACAGAACCAAGATGCTATCCTCCAAAAAAAGGAAGCCAATCTGGTGGTCCAAAGCCATAAACAAACTCTACAACAGAAGAAAGAAACTGTTGAAAAAAACAGTAAAATCCCATGATTGGAGGAACTCCCTGGTCGGCCTCAGTAAGAAGCTGAGATCCCTCATAAAATCCTCCAGAGCTAGTTAGAAAACAAAATCGCCACTGATTCCAAAAACAATCACAAAGCATTCTATAGCGATGTCAAGAATCACAATGGCAACACTCAGATCTGCTCTCAGTTACAGCACAATGGCACTAAATATACAGAACCAACTGATATTGCCAACATCCTGGCAGATAGGTTCAGTGCTAACTTTACCCCCCTCTCACCCCCTAAATGGCCCATCTCTATACCGGAAGAATGCAAAGTTCCTGTAATCACAGCTGCACAGGTAAGAACAACACTCTCCAAAACCAAGAACACAGCATCCATGGGACTTGACAACATCCCATACTGCGTTTTACACGAACTACAGAATGAACTGGCACCCCACCTAAGCACCATGTTCAATCATAGCCTCACCTCAGGCTTTGTGCCCACTGAATGGTGCACAGAAACGGTTATCCCACTCCACAAAGGGGGAGCCACCACGGGCCCCGGGAACTACCGCCCTATTAGCCTAACGAGCCTGGTCTGCAAGGCCATGGAATGTATCATTATGGAACTTATAAACAAAGACATTGGTAATCTCCATACTCTGGACCCCACCCAGTTCGGGTTTGTAAAAGGCAGATCATGTCTCCTAAACCTGATAGACTTCTTTGAAGCAGTCACCAAAGCCATAGACAAGGGTAAGGTGGTTCACACAGCCTATCTAGATCTCGCCAAGGCATTTGACACCATTCCCCACTTTGGAATTATAGATAAACTCACTAAACTAGGTATAAATCCCTATGTCACAAGATGGGTTGCCAACTGGCTTACTGACAGAACCCACACTGTGAAAGTGGCAGACTCCAAATCCGACTACTGACCAGTGACAAGTGGAGTACCACAGGGTTCAGTCCTGGGTCCTCTCCTGCCTGGTATCTACTTTTCTGAAATACAGGCTAACACATTAGGCCTTTGGCTAACGAAGTTTGCAGATGACTGCAAACTAGGAGCCATAATCAAAATTCCTAAAGATGTGGACATCCTACAAAAGGGCCTCACTGAGACAGATGCCTGGTGTCAAAGCCATGGCCTCAAGTTCAGTGCCAAAAAGTGCATTGTCATCCCCTTTGGTAAAAACTCTGTACCCATGAGCTACCACGTAGGTGGCAGTCTACTTAACACCGAAAGTGTGATAAGAGACCTTGGGACACAGGTGGACAGTAGTCTCTCCTTTGATAATCACATTTTCACAGTAGTCAGGAAATCCTTCTACATGGCACACCTCATCACAAAAGGTTTCTCATCCAGGAAAAAAGAAGTCATTATTCCACTCTACTCGTCACTCATTAGACCAATTATAGAGTATAATGCCCCTTTTGGTATGTACCTCACAAGACATCTACAACAACTTGAAAGGCTGCAGAAATACCTCACAAAGAGTATTACTGGCCTCAAACAGATGCCCTATGCAGACCGTCTCAAAAAACTCCAGCATTACTCTGTCACATATTGCCTACTCAGAGGTGATCTCTGCCTAACATACAAAGCTTTGTCAAACCCAGAGCTGTTGGACATGCTACACTTAAAGAAATCCCAATCCCTCCAAGCTACATGCTCTAGGGACCTAAACCTTGTCACATTATACCACACATTTCGGCCACAGAACATGGACCGAAACACAAACGGAAGGGGTGTATCCATATTCATCAAGGATACCTACACCTATAGGTTAGTGGCGCAGCATGATACCTCCGAGATCATCCATGTGCAACTAACATCAGGCAAATCTGCAATGCAAATTGTGGCCTGCTACAGATCACCCTCCATGACCCAGAACCACCACTCCGCCTTTCTGGAGACACTGGAAAACATGAAGGTCCTACCGAACACCCTGATATTGGGCAATTTCAATTACCCTACCATTAACTGGGAAAACTACTCAAGTACAAACTCCCAGGTCCAGCGCTTCCTGGAATTTATCAACTCAAATGCCCTGGATCAGCTGGTAAACTCCCCTACCAGAGGTGAAAACATATTGGACCTGGTCATCACCAACACGGGCGACAGGTGTTCCACACCAGAGGTCAACCCATCACTGGTTAGATCAGACCATAAACTAATCACTCTGGATGTCCACACCCCACCACCACCCCCAACTAAGGAAACCACAGTAAAAAACTGTTCTAAAGCAAACTTCACCATACTTAAGACAGAGGTGGTAAGTTTCACAGCCCCCATGCTAAAGGATAACGCTGCCCAAGATGCAGAAACCTTTACAAATGCACTCTATGAGCACCTACATGGATGCATGGATCGTGCCATCCCTAGCAAAACCAAGACTCGCTCCCCTAAGAGAAGGAAACCTGTTTGGTGGGCCCTTGCCATAAACAGGCTATACAATAGAAGGAGGAAACTAGTTCAGAAAAAAAGCAAATCCCAAGAAGGAAAGACATCCCTGATCAGTATCAGTAAGAGACTAAGGTCCCTCATAAAATCCTCCAAGGCTAACTTCGAAAGAAAAATAGCCAAGGATTCGAAAGATAACCACAAAGCCTTCTTTAGCTATGTCAAGAATCTAAGTGGCAACTCGCAGATATGCTCTGAGCTAGTGCAAAATAGCACAAAATATACTGAACCCACTGATATTGCCAACATCCTGGCAGATAGATTCAGTGCAAACTTCACCCCCCTCGCACCCCAAAAGGGCCCACAACAATACTGGAAAAGTGTAGTGTCCCGGGAATCACAGATGCACAGGTGAAAACAGCCCTTTCAAAAGGCAAAAGCACAGCATCAGTGGGGCCAGATGGTGTCCCAGGCTGCATCTTGCACAAACTACAGAAAGGACTAACCCCCCACCTAAACACACTGTTCAGCCTCAGCCTCTCCATAGGCTACGTTCCCATAGAATGGTGCACAGCAACGGTTATTCCGCTCCACAAAGGAGGGGCCACAACTGACCCTGGTAACTATCACCCCAAAAGCCTGACTAGCCTGGTCTGCAAGGCTATGGAGCGCATCACCATGGAACTCATTAACAAAGACATTGGGAACCTCCAAACACTTGACCCGACCCAGTTCGGCTTTGTTAAAGGCAGATCATGCCTACTAAACCTGGTTGACTTCTTTGAGACAGTCACCAAGGCCATAGATGAAGGGAAGGTAGTTCACACAGCCTACCTTGACCTCGCCAAAGCTTTTGACACCATTCCCCACTTGGGAATTATAGAAAAGTCCACCAGCCTGAACATAAACCCCTACGTCACGAGATGGGTTGCCAACTGGCTTGCAGACAGAACTCACAAGGTAAGAATAGTGGGCTCCAGGTCCGACTCTAAACCAGTCACAAGTGGTGTCCCACAAGGCTTGGTCCTGGGATCCCTACTGTTTGGCATATACTTCTCAGAAGTACAGGCAAACACAAGAGGACTATGGCTAACCATGTTCGCCGATGACTGCAAACTGGGAGCCATAATTGACTCTCCGGCTGACACAGACATTCTCCAAAAGGGCCTTACTGAGACGGACACCTGGTGTCAAAGTGATGGTCTCAAGCTAAATGCCAAAAAATGCATAGTCATCCCGTTTGGGGAAAACAAAACACCCATGAATTACCACATAGGTGGCAGCCCCCTTAATACAGAAGAGGTAATAAGAGATCTGGGGACCCAGGTAGATAGTAATATCTTCTTTGACAATCATATTGCCAAAGTAGTTAGGAAATCCTTCTATGTAGCCCATCTAATTAATAAAGGGTTCGCATCTAGAAATAAAGAGGTTATAGTGCCCCTCTACTCGTCACTCATCAGACCCATCATAGAGTACAATGCCCTGTTTGGGATGTACTTCAAAAGACACTTCCAACAGCTGGAAAGACCACAAAAGTACCTCACCAAGAGGATTACTGGTCTCAAACATATGTCCTATGCAGCCCGACTGGAAAAACTCCAGCTGTACTCAGTGGCATATCGCTTACTCAGAGGTGATCTCTGCCTGACTTACAAAGCCATGTCCAACTCAGAATTGATGGACATGCTCCACCTAAAGAAATCCAAGTCACTGCGAGCCACTCGCTCTAGTGAGCTAAACCTTGCCACAACAATAAATAGAACATGCTGGAGGGATAGATTCCTGTCACAGAGACTCCCCATGCTTTGGAACAAAATTCCTAACTACATTAGGCAGCGGCCCTCACTAACACTCTTCAAGAGAAACTTTGACGAGTGGATGGGTAACAGAAAATACACCCCTGGGATCACTTCAATGGCTCTTCTTGACAGAGGTTCAGTTAATTAATCAATGGGGCGGTGAAAGCTGACACACTCGGGCTAGGCTTATAAATGCCCTCAGGCATTTAGCTTAGTACCTACCTATGAACCACAATAAACAGAACATGGCTGAGGGATAGATTCCTGTCCCAGAGACTTCCCATACTCTGGAACAAACTACCTAAATATATCAAACAAAGCTCCTCATTAGCACTCTTCAAGAAAAATCTTGATGATTGGATGGGAAATAGGAAATTCACCCTGGGGATCACCTGTGTGGCTCTGCTCGACAGGGGCACAGGAAAATAATTTCCGTGGGCGGCAAAAGCCAGGGTACCTTTTTGGCTAGGCTTATATAGGCCCTAGGGTCAATAGCCTAGTACGTACCTATCTATGTGATGGGCATGAATGTTTGAGAATTGATGAAAGCTCAACAATAAAACATGAACAAATGCAAATAAAACTTAGTAAGGAATGTTTTAGAAGACATAAATTAGTGCTGAAAACAGCGTTGATATCTAGGAAAAAATTCAAGCTAAAAAACAATTTGCTGCTCCTGTCCTAACTTACAATTTTGGAGTGATTTACTGGCCCCAAAATGTGTTGGACAGATTAGACAGGAAAACAAGAAGGACACTTCATGCTCACCAAATCATTTATAAAAATCAGTGTGTACCAAGATTATATATTCCTCATTCCGAAGGAGGTATGGGTCTCCTTGAAACTGATTACATGTATAGATCTGCAGTCATGGGACTCCACACATATCTGCTGATCTCACAAGATCCAAACTTAGTGTAAGTTTTGAAACATGAGGAGAGTAGATCTAAGATTACTTCCCTGCTTAGTCTGGCAGAAGCATATCGCCGTCAAGCAGGAATGGAAATCAGATGGCACAGTGGTGCAGCGGTAGTGTTGTTGCCTCACAGCAAGAGGTTTTCTGGTTCAATTCTCGGCTGGGGTGCCTTCTGTGTGGAGTCTGCATGTCCTCCCCGCATTCGTGTGGGTTTCCTCCAGATGCTCCGGTTTCCTCCCACGTCAGAAAGACATGCGTCTGGAGCTTTTCTCCCCAGGCCTCTAGCTGAAAATTGGTTTTGTTCCAAGTCGGACATTCTCAGTAAACAAATGTTAAATAAATAAATAAATAAATAGATAAAAATCAGGCAGCAACTGAATGTGCCAAAAACAAAAGAAAGAATGTAAGGTGAAAGATATGATGAGAAGGCAAGAAATGTGGAAAATGCATAAATAGAGTTGCAAGTATAGAAAATTTCTGGAAGAACCTCATGTTGATCAGGATCAAATGCAGGAATGGTTAAGGAGAGGTGAATTGAAACCAAGAGATGAAATGTTAATATTGGCAGCCCAAGACAGTGGACTACATACATATTTGTTTACAAAGGCCATTGAACATGTGGGAGAAACAGACAAATGTAGGTTTTGTAAAACAGAATTGGAAACAGTCGCACACCTCATTGCTGATTGTGTTAGACTAATGGCAGAAGGATTGTATACTGAAAGACATAATAATGTAGCAAGACTGTTGCACTGGGTATTGTGCAAACATTATGGTATTGAAGTGGCTGAAAAACACTGAAACATGAGCCACAAAGCATCGTACAAAATGATGAAGTCTAGATCACATGGGATCACCCATTACCAACAGTTCAAAAGACTGATGCGAGAAAAATCAGATATAGTGGCCCAAAAAAGAAAAGACGACAAAAGTAGCATTGATCATTGAAATCCCTACACCCAGTGACTACAGTGTCTTGCGTACAGAGAGACACAAAGTCATAACATATCAAGATTTGCAGGCAGAAATTAGAGCAATGTGGAAGAAAGATAACCAGACAGTTCCAATAGTAGTAGGAGTAATGGGTCTTATAAAAATTAATCTACAGTCGTATTTAGATATGTTACAAATACATATAACTCCATATGAATTGCAGAAGGAGTCATTACTGGGCACATTGCGGGTTCTGCAAAGAGCACTTTTGGCTGACATCAAAGACTGAAACAATACTAATTACATGAACTTTAATTGTACTTTGACTTAGTAATGGGGTCCATTCCCATCATGGTATTAAAAACCCAAAAGATTTGGAGAAATTAAAAAATGTGGGAGTAGAATCCACAGCCTTCTACTCCAAAGGCAATTATGCTACTAACACTGCTTTCAAATTCTACAGCACAAACATTGACTCCCATTTGCTAAACAAAACAGTTAGTTGCACCATTGGAAACACTTAGCATGAGCAACAGAAAACATGTCTTCCTTTGAAGCACAATTTTATGAAAATGAGCTGAAACTCATAATCAATTGAAAATGCACTGAAACTCATAATTCCTTGGAAATGTACTGAAACAAACTCACAATTCCTTCAGCAGTCTGGAAGTTGGTGTAGAGGACTCAGGCTCTTATCTCCTGTAACCAAGTTACAGGGTCAAGCCTGATCAAGTTAATTGACTTACCTGCCCCCCTCTAACTAGGGCATTACATGCAATACCTCCATACGTCTCAACCTCGTAGTATAAGAAATCTGGACAAAGACTAAAATAATGGGGGAAGGCCCAAAAATAGGGACAGATTTTAAATATTGTTCTTATAGACTTAGAAAGTTGCTAGAATAACATTTGCCTTGGCATGCATTTTCTGAAGGAAATGATATTTGAAACTCAAATGTATTGCATTATTTAGTTATTTCAATCTTCAGTGATTTGCCAGAAAGCCACACATTTTATGAGGAACGTGCCAAAAATATGAAGCATAAATCTGAACATTCTACAAAAATTTGGACAGTTGAGAGGTATGCATACCTCTTGCTCTCTTAGAGCAAGAAATCTGGACAAAGTCTGAAATAATGAGGATGTTATGGCCCAAAAATATGGACAGATTTTAAATATTGCTGTTTTTAACGTAGAAAGTTGCTTGAATAACAGGATTTGTGTTTGCATGCATTTTCTAAAGGATATGAAGTCTGAAACTCATGCAGGTCATTATTTAGTGACTTCATTCCTCTGTGATTTGCTAGAAATCCACAATGTCAGTGGCACAACAGGTAGCACACTCACCTTTGGTACAAAAGGCTGGGGGTTCTATTCCCACACCAAGTAGATCAATTGCTGACACTGCAGTGCAGTGTAAGAGGGGTGCTGCACTGAGTGTGTCATCCTTAGAATGAGATGTTGAGGACCTATTTGTCTGAGTTGGTGGTAGCTCAGAAGTTAGTATTATTTATTTATTTATTATTTATTTATTTCCAGTTTGATAACCGGGGAAGTCCACTGGGCCCGAAAGCCCGTTTTCAGTGGAGGCCCGGGGAGAAAAGCTCCATGATAATACATTACACACAAAAACACAGCAGAACAGATCTAAACTAATACACACAAAAACACACTCTGTTCTAATAGCATAATACTTTAACAATTTCCAAACAAGAATGAGGTGCATTGGGCACTATACATAAGAAAAAGATATATTAGTGCAACTGTGAATGTTAGTAAAGTAGGAAAGGAAAGGAAATTATAGATAGAGTTTGAATGCAAGAGCAGGGATGCATGGGAGAAACGAATAAGAAGCAAAGAAATTAAAAGAGAGGTGTCAGAAGAGGATAGAAAAAGAACAGATAACTAATGTTCAAAATGTGGTTGAGTCCAGGAGACCACCTTGAGAAAAAAGTCAAAAGATTTAAGGTGAGAGTAAGCATAGCACTTGAAGGAAAATAAAGGGTTTATTCAGGGAGGAAGGAGGAGATAATGAAGAAGAGAGGGGAGCTAGGGAGAGAGTCAGAAGAAGGGGAACCAGGGGGGTGGGATGGAACTAGGATAAATAGAGATCTAGGTAGGAAGTATACAATTACATTTCCAATTTTGGAAAAGGTGAGAATGAAGAAGAGATTTAAAGTGTTCATAGTTTGTAGTGGCTCTTAGAAGGGAAGGAAGTGAGTTCCATTTTTTTGCTGTAGTATAGGAAAGTAGGAGTTGGCCAGGGGGTCGTTTGGGTTTGTAAACTGAAATAAGATTTTGGTGGCTAGATCTTAGGGGCCTTGGAGGATTGTATATGGTGAAGGTATTAGATAATGCAGGGCAAGCAGTGGGTTTAAAGATTAGTTTGTGTGCAGTAGTAAGTTGGAGGAAATTGAGTTGATTAGGGAGTTCTAGCCATTGAAGACTACGGTGGCAGATGTAGTGGTGTGTAGAATGAGTGGAGTTAGTAGCGAATTTGGCAATTTTGTAATAGCAACTTTCAAGTTTTGTGGAGATAGAAGTGGAGAGATTGGATAGAAGAGGAACACCATACAGTAGAGAAGGGAGAAGGAAGGTAGTGGCGAGAGTTTGTCTTGAAGATAGAGTAAGAAAGTTTGCATTTCTATAAAGCATACCGAGCTTCTGATGAGTTTTCTTTATGTTTAGTTGAATATGATTATTAAATTTCAGGTGTTCATCAATGGTTACTCCGAGTAATTTAGCACTACTAACAACTTCTATTGAGGACTGGGAGGACTGGAAATTATGAAGGATGACTTATCAGGAGTCAGAGCTTTTGAGGGGGAGAAGAGAATGATGTGGGATTTATTGGCATTGAGGGAAAGATGATTTTGAAGCATCCAATTTTCTATGGTTGTGAAGGCCAATTGGGTTTTGGCTTGGAGCTCGGGAAGGTTGGGTGCAGAGCAGATAACAGTGGAGTCATCTGCGTATTGTACTATTTGAGCAAGAGGAATAGAAGAGTGGAGATCATTGATAAAGATGTTAAAGAGCAAAGGCCCGAGAATAGAACCCTGAGGGACTCCGGTAGGGGTAGGTAGGAATTTTGAGGTACCAGTATTCCATTTCACAGCTTGGGATCTATCAGAGAGATAACTTCTGAACCAAGAAAGAGAGTTGTGGGAGAGATTAAGGTTAGAGAGGTGGTTGAGAAGGAGAGTGTGGGATATAGTGTCGAAGGCCTTAGAAAGGTCAAGAAGAACAGTGGAGACAATTTTTCCAGAGTCACGGGCTTGGTTGACAATTTCTAGGAAGGAATGAAGAGCGGTTATGGTACTGTGGCCAGGCGAAACCCATGTTGTGTGGGAGTGAGGAGATGGTTATCGAAAAGGTAGGAAATGAGTTGCTGGTGTATGCATTTTCAAGAATTTTCGAGACTGGGGAAAGAATTGCTATTGGGCGGAAGTTAGAGATGGTGTTATTTTTGCCTCCTTTATGGAGGGGCAGAATGTGGGCAGCTCTCCAAAGTTTGGGAACATAAGATTCTTGGATGGATCTATTGATGAGAATGCTGATAGGTATGGCGATGCCATTTGCTGCGAGCTTGAGAAAGAGTGATGGAATGTTGTCAGGGCATTGGAGCATGGTTTGAGTTTGAAGAAGTTGTTTGATACTGGTGGTAGACACGGGATGTAGAATGAAAGTGGGAGGTGGGTTATGAGAGTTGGAGTGAGGGATGGGTGTAGAAGGATGCTTTGGGTTAGGGGTAGGGGTGGAAGAGGAGAAGGATTTAGTCAGTTCAGCTATTGAGCCAGTAAAAAACGAGTTAAAGAGAGTTGCTATTTCAGTGTCAGTCTTATTATTGTCTGGACAGGGATTGGATTTTGTACCTGGATGTAAAAGTGAATTGATGGAATTCCAGAATTTTTTGGGATTATTTGTGAGGGAGGACTGAAGTTTGCCGTAGTAAGATTTCTTATCCTTTATAATAAGTTTTTTAGCAAGATTGCGGAGTTGCTTAAATTGCAGTAAAGAGGCTGGGTTTTTATTTTTGTTGTATAGTTTCCATGTTTTGTTCCTTTGTCGCATTAGAGTTTTAGTGTCTTTAGTTAGCCAAGGGGCAGAGTTGAACTTTATCCTTTTTGTACGGGGAGGGGCTTGGGAATCTAGGATTTTAAGGAAGGTAGTATTGAAGAGTTCTAGGGCTTCATCTAGGGGAAGGGTGTTTAGTGAATCCCAGTTTGTTAGTTGAAGGGTTTCTGAAAATACAGAAGGATTAAAATTAGTTAGGTTGCGAGAGTGGGCATATTGTTGTTGGTGTGGAGCTGTTGGGTTTTGGTTAATAAAGGCTGGGAGATGATCACTTAATGAGTCTGGTAAGGTACCTGAGTTGGAGATATTGTTAGGGTGGCTGACTAGGATCCAGTCCAAGATGGACCCTGGAGGGTTGGTTTTGTTAGGTCTGGTAATGTCGTTTATTAGTTGAGTAAAATTATAAAGATTGATAGACTGAAGGGGAGTATTGTTATTAATATTATTCCAATCAATATTTACATCACCTAGAATGAAAGTTTCCTGTTTAATATTGTTTGAGGCCCAACAGAGAATATTCTCTAGGGTGGAGGAGTTGTCTCCAGGAGGGATATAGATGGTTATAATACAGATACTTTTGAAGTTGTTTATTTTGAGGATTCCTATGACTAGTTCTGCATTATTAAAGTTGGGAATGGTATTTTGGTATGGGCTAAGATTTAGCAGGCAGTTGTAGACTAAGGCTACACCACCACCTTTTGTTTAGGCGATCGGACCTAAGTGCTTGGTAGCCAGGTGGTAAAATTTCAGAGTTACAAGTTTGAGGTTTTAGCCAGGTTTCTGTTACTGCTACTATGTCAGGTTCAGTTATATTTAGCCAGGCATGAAAGTTTGTTATTTTGTTATTAATACTCTGGGTATTAATGGTAATAAATTTAAGGTATTTATTATTGTGCCTATTTGTGGGGGTAGTGGGAGAGAGAATGTTAGTTGGTGTTGGCCCAGGGTTAGGATGGACATCTCCTGCAAGAGCAAGACAAGAGAAGGAGTAGAGGAGTTGAAACCTAGAATTGCGGAGTAAAGTAAAAGGGAGATGTAATTTACATTTGAAAGTGGGAGACTTTTTGTAGAGTGTATGGTGTTTTAGTTTAAAGTAATGAAATGGATTAGTTTGAAGGAGGGAGGGGGATATCAAATAAAAATGGAGGGATGAAGGATGTGGAAGGGAGATAGTGGAGGATGAGTGGGGTGAAAAAGAGGCGAGTAGTGTAGTATTGGAATAAGAAGATGCATTATACAGAATGGTGAGAATGAAAAGACATGTAAATGAGGTGAGATAGTGTGGAGGAGTCATGGAGGAGTAGTGTAGGATAGATATTGGAAGATAGGGTAGTGGTAGGCTATTTAACAGCAGGAAATAGCTCTGTGGAAGGAAACAGTTCAATAATGATCCAGTTAACTGTCAACAGTAATGAAATAGCAGCAAACTCAGCGTGAGCAATAAAAGTACAAACAATTCTATAGCAGATATCTCAGTAAGTAGAAGTGTGAGTGCAACAAAGAAAATGTGATGCAATAGTCAACCAAATAAGATCAGTAAAAATGCAAAAATATAATAAAAAGATAGTTGCTAATCCCAACAGAAAAAAGTATAACCCAATGGGTACAATCCTGTGCACAGAGCCCTGAAAATTAAACAGGTTTGAAAAGCATCACCCTATCAGTTAATATAATGAGGGACAAAACCAACTGTCATCATAGAAGCAAACTTCACATTCAGACATAAGAATGATTTTCATATAACATTATATAACAGACAGTTGAGCATATCAAATTGTCAAGGAATATTGCACTACTAGAACATATTATTAAATTACTCACATAACATTCAAATATACCAAATACTAAATGGGAAGTGAACCCAATAAATGTAACTGCTCAATCTATTTAGAAGGCATTAGTCAATAAACGGCAGTATATTGAACAAGCCCATAAAGTATTGAGCCTAAATAATAATATTTACAAAATGATAAATTTGTAAATATATCCTGAACCAGCACAATGTAACTAAATCATTAATAGGCCTGGGAATATAATCCCAACAGCAATAAATCATGAGAACGTTTAAAAAATAATAATGCTATGATAGACAAGTAAGGCATGCCCTTAATGCTCCTAAAAGTTGGCTCTGACATTCATCATGTATACCGAGCATTAAACAGTTCCTTGCTGGATTCCAGTAAACCAAAGAAATGTTATTGGTTGAAAAATGTCACAAATTGTCCAAACCCAGTCACAATGAAGGGCTCATTTTACAAGAAACACACAAACTGTGACAAAATTGTCCCGACAAAAAAAGAGAGACCAAAAGTATGTTGTTAGGTATATATCCAAATGATAGGAACAACCAAAACTGTCCCCCAGTTCAGCAAATGGAAAAACTTAGGCCCAGACCAAGTCACAGGTGATATTCTTGAAGCCAATACACGAAAAATGTCCCCAAAGGAAAATGAATGAACAACCTCCAAGACATGGTATCACACACCAAATGAAAAAAATCCTAAAGCTTATCATTTAGGGCTAGCATGCATTAATAAGGTAGAGCAGGGTTCCCTGACCCTACACCTTACCTTAGAAAAACCCTTTCCATAGCTGTCCTACTATACAAGATATTTAAACTTACACAACACACATGAACACACACAACACTGCATCTGTCCTCTTATATAACACTTACTCTAAACCATACACGCCTAATTGTCTCATGACACTAAATATTTTCCCTTACCTAAACCTAACTTACTTATATTCACACACCTAGCCAGAGGTTATATACATTAAAAGTGTTTTTGCATGGAACAAGGCTGCCTATGCCCTCATAATCCTGCTATGTGTATATACTAAATTGGACACTGCTGTACCTAATAGAAAAGAGAATTATCTAAGCTGCAAAAGTTTCATAATTAGTACAAATTCCCATCTTATCTTATTTACGTTTTACTATATACAAGAATTTCACTTATGGTCATCGAACATACAATGCACTCTCTCAGCAGAATGGCTATTTTAAATTCAGAGCGTGGAATGTATTTACATCCGCGCTGGCATGTGCGCGTGCGTGTGTGTGTGTGTGTGTGTGTGTGTGTGTGTGTGTGTGTGTGTGTGTGTGTGTGTGTGTGTGAGAGAGAGACACACACACATGGCCCTCCTTAAAGGAGAAGACGCTGCCACCACAGATGAAAACACATTCCAAACATGCGAGCAGAATTGTTATTTTCGAAAAAAAAATTTCTTTTTTTTTTTCTGCCTTCAGGTTGTGTGGGTTAACAAAAAGTGGGAGGCGCTTGCTCCTGCGCCAAGGCCTAAATCCGCCACTGATACAAGTAAAGGTACAGAAAATAGGCAAAAGGGGGCTGAAATTTACTGGAGAAAACTGTCAAAAGAACCAAGTTTTTTTGAGCAAATAACTAGAGAGGGAAAAGGTAAAACAGTAGCATGAGGCCAAAAAAAATGTTGGACTGCAGGTTAGAGACTGCCTTTCCTATGAGGGATTGATATCAGAGTATAGGCAAAGGGAAAGTGATATGGGAGTCCTAAGTGAATACCTTCTCTGGTAGAGCTTTTAGTTAAATCTAGAAAAAAAAGCAGCTGTTAAAAAAGGGATAATTATAGGACATATAAAAGGTTTTATTTTATTTTATTTGTTTTCTATGGTAGAGCATTGATCTCCATGGCCCATTTTCAGACTCAGCATGGGAGCGGTGTCTGGTTAAGTGACTTGCTCAGATTCACACACTTAGGCAATGGAAGCTGAGGGGAATCAAACCTTTCACCACTGGATCACAGGAATCAGCTCATTACCTCTCTTTAATCATCTAAGCCACCTGCCAGACTGTTGCATCATGATAAGATAAGAATAAATCAGAGAAGGTTAAAAAAAATCAGGAAGAGAGACTGGAAAAGCACTTTACAAGGGAACAATGGAAGGACATATGCATGACTCCCGTGTATGCAACAAAGTCCTGAAAGTTTAGGATTTTTGCTTTGAAGTGTTTGCATAGATACTTTATACCCCAAGTAGACTTTACAGATTTTTTCCTCAGGTAAATAGCAAAAGCTAGATGGGTGATGGGAAAAAGAAAGGTGAGTGGGAGCACCTCCTTCCATTCTTCTGGTCCTGACATGTTAGGGGCAATACCAGTTACAGGCTTACTGGGCAGTACTAGTTACAGAATTATTGAAGCAACTAGTGCATCTGATTATGTTACAGACATTAACCTGCAGTATGTTTCTTTCTTGTCCTGTTTAACTTTGTAGCTGAGGGTACAAAGCACCTGGATGACACATTCACACCAGATAGTTTTACGGATGTCTATTTGTGTTTTTATACATAAGTTTGTTTTACACTTCCTGGCTTCTGTAGTCTTCACCACGAGCACTTACTGTCAGAAACTCTATCTCGTTGCATCACTCCTTGGTCTCTATAAAATAAAGGACTAAGGTGCATGATAGACTCCATTAGTTAGCCAGTGTCTCTCCATCACGGCTTATACCCATAAGAATGTCTGACTGCTATAAAGGTTAAACCATGGGACAGATAGCCACCTTTAGCTAATATGTCATTCATCTGCATAATTCCACTGGCAGTCATGCTCACATCTGGACATCTTTTGTTATGGTGACTATATTCACACAGCTCTATTGTTCTAATTAATGGTCTGGGAAAAGTGCCTCTGCAGGATTAAAAGGACTGAAAGCCATAATGCAGGCAATTGTTTTAATGTGCAGTACTCACCCTGCTTTCTACCTTATAACCTCATGAATTAAGAGTTTATTACTTACATCTTGGGAAATGTGTAGGAGAAATCCACATGGCAAGCTGTTGCAGTTCCTTTTTGGGATTTAAGTGAAATAGATAAAAAGATCTTTGGTTGATCAAGTTCGTTCAAATTTATTAAGGTGCTTTACATTCCAAAGAACCATTGCAATATAAAACAATTAGAATAATAAAACATAAAACACAAATCATAAGCATCGCAAGCATAATAAGGCATATCTAGTTAATGATATGATCTCTCTCCAGTGGCTGGTGAGGACATGAAAGTTGTAGGTGATGGAGTGGATAGTACGCTTAGATGGATGAATTAACTTATGCAGGAATTAGCAGTTAAGGGAGAAATGTTTAAGGACTGCTGCAGTGCTCTACAACCTTTCTCAAAAAACAGACTAGACAAATAGAGCAAGTTGCTGGTAAGCAAACATTTAAAAAACAGTGGCAGTGAGGTTCTAAAAAAGAAAGGAGAACCCCCCCCCCCCACCACCACCACATACACACAAAGCAAAGGATAGCTTAATTAGTCTGAATGACTATCTAAAAGTCTACCCTCCCCCTTACCAGCCTGGCAAACCTTTAATCCTTCCAGAATGAATGAACCTCCAATTCTCGCTTTGGCAACATATAGTTACAGACAAGGGCCAGGCATGGTCAGTAGATGTGTGTGTATAGCATTATACTGGGGTCAGGACAACCTGTTCACTGCTGACACCAATATTGGCACATTAGGAGTAAACTGAGGGACCAGTCTCCGACTAGGTCTATTGCCAGATGGTGGATAGGTGGGCAAGTAGCAGCTGGGAGTTAAAGTGAAAAATTTAAGGTTAGGAACTTTGGTGGGGGCATCTAGTGAAAACATACATGTTTGGATGTAGAAACACAGGAAAAACAAATGAGGTTAAGGACTGGTAGGTTGTAATCACCCCTACACCGAATTCTGCAATGTGCTGCAAAGTGAAAGGAAAGTGGTGTAAGCCAACAGGATGCCACGGTACATAGTTTGAGTACTTTTCCTAGAGATGCTTATGTCATACTTCTATTACACAGCCTTAGTAAGGCCACATCTAAAGTACTGTGTCCTGCTCTAGTGGCCAAGCAGAAGAAAGAAGGTTATACTTCTAGCAAACATGTAATGCAAAGTTAACAGAACAACCAAGAATAATGGTGGTCTAGTATGAAATCAGTTTTAGGTAGCTGGGCATGTACAGAACAGAAAGAGGGATATGGCTTGGACATGTGAGGATGCCTGTGGCAGTGGAGAAGTTGAAAAGAAAGAACTAATGAGCTAAATGGTGCATATATGGTAAATCCAAGAAAGATGTTTCAGGACAGATTGAAGGACATGCCACTATATAAATAGGGTAATGGGGCCCTGGAATGCATTGCCTTAGGCAAAACTGCATTGTATAGCAGAGGGGTTCAGAGATGATTGGAACAGAGCTTTAGGGGTTTGGAGGTTAATTCTGTCCTCTGGTCATGGTCTGTTTCAAGTCTGCATGTTCTTACTCTCTAAAACAGTCTGATTGGTTACTTGTGGCCAGGTCTTGAATGAAAAGGATGCATGAAGGACCATATCACTTAAATATTTAACAGATAAATAAATTGATTTGAAGTATCCAAAATGCCTTATATTAAATCAATCCCTCTATGCATTCCTGGGAGCATTATAACTGATTAATGAGAGATTTAGCAAAAGGCAATTAACCAAATCTGTATTGCTGATTCAGCCAGTCACCAACCACAGGCTTATGAAGGTATAACCTACACTGAGGTCCTATGACCTCAGAGTAGATTATATTCTGTCGATGGAGGTATGGGGATGTCTACCCCATGCAGGAAGAGTCGAGGACCTGTCATTCCAAATCTTTAGTTAAACAGAGTTCAGTGACACAAATTTGATAAATCAGGATGTCCATCATATTAATCGCTGTTGCAGTAGCCATAGCTATACAGGTTATAGCCTTTAAAAGATCATAACAGCCAACCAGCTTCCAAAGCTTTGATGATTCCTTCCATGCATCAAAACATGCTTAAACCATCATTCAGCTCAAACTGAAATGAAGAAAATAAGTGGTTTGGGTACCAAGCTCTTTGACGTTTTTTGCCGCTGAAAGGGCTTCTCTTATGGGCTTTCAATGATCGATGGTTGGCTATTGCTTTCCACTGTTGGGCAGATAAGCTCCCTTGAGGAAAAGCCTTTCACTTGCTTTTATGACTGAAACTGATTTTTTTTCTGTCAAATTAATTACTTTGTTCTAGAAAAAATTTTTTATAGATTGTCACATGGCTTTTAATGACTTTTAAAAAGGAGCTTTACTTTTATGGGAAAAAGTTGTTAAAACTAATTTAAAACTACTTTTTCCTTGGTAAATGTTGTGTTACTTTACTTTTGGATGTTGGGATAAGCATTTAAGGTGCTTTTCACTCTTTTTTGGTGAAAAAAGTGACTTTTCATTACCTACCTGTTTTATTGACTATTGCTGCCAGTCTTTCTTAGGAATCGAGCAACTTTTTTGGTTTTAACATGGAACAACCTCTCAGTTCCTTAGTTCTTCCTTCTATCAGCCATAAAGAAGAAAATAAATAAACATCCTTTGTCACCACAGCAGGTTGCTTAAGTGCCTCAGCCAGAGTTTGGTGACTCTGCTGTGGCCATTTCTCATTCCTCAGGCCATTCATCTTTTTTCTTGGCTTCCACTGGTGTATTCCCTACACCTAACATGGACTGGAGGTTAGACATGTCCTCTGTGGCAGGTGGAGTTCCCTTGGTGGGCAAGGGAGAACCAGTATTGCTGGTTCTGACAGAAGAAGCATGTAGTACTGCTCTGCCTAGCTAGACTGGAATGTCTGTCCCTAGGGAGGCATTGTCTGTCAAAAGTGGGTATGTTTCTTCAGAAATTCCTGTCAAAAAGAAGAAAAAACTTAAGACGTGTCTTCTACTGTTTTGGTTACCCTGGACAGGAGTGATTTATTGGGCTTAGCTCAGGATTTAGTTCAGGCTCTTGACCCTTCCAGTTTGTTTCTGGTAAGAGAAAAAGAGATTCTTCATTTTTCTGAAGAGTTTCAAGATTCTGAGCCACAAAATGATTCTGAAGGGACAAATTCTGTCTTTAGTCCTTGTGTTTCTGATTCAGATTCTGATGGGAGTGTGGCTTCTGCCAGTCCCATTGAAGAATTCTCTTTTTCCAAAACTTTCCAGAATTAATCACTTGTTTCAAGATGTTCCACTGTCACTGAAGTGCTATGATTTATTGCAATTGTATTTTCCTGAACCTGCTCCAGTTCCTCCTGTTTTTTTCTACACTTGAGGATGTATTGGTCAAAGCCTGTAACTTGCCTGACAGCCAGACCACTGCCCTCAAGAAAGCAGATGGATTGTATATGTTCCTCTTACCCCATTTTCCAATCAGAAATAAAAGCACATTTCAAGCCTCTAGGAAAATGCAACTGCTATCTGTCTAATCATATAGCTTAACCTTTTCCTACTGATTCTACTTTTCAGTGTGATTTTTTCAGCATCCCAGTTCTAATTTTCACCCTGTATGTAATGCATGTAATATTTTGTCAGTCACTCTGTATATAATGTCATTTATCTATTACATTTACCCTGCACTGAGAGTGAATTTGGTCCAGTGGGATCAGTGCTCTACCCCAGTTAACAAATTCAAAATAAAATAAAATAGAATGCCTTTGCCTTATAGATTTTTATCTTCTAATCCCAGATCAGACTCAGCAGTTATTTCTCTAATGAACCCAGTTACTACTAAACATCTGGTTAATATCATTCCCTCCCTTCTAAGAATGAGAATGCTTTTGATAGATTTGGCGGGGAAAGTGTTTTCTTCTACAATACTTATTTTTAGAATTCTCATCTGTCAAGCTCATATGTTAAAGTTTATGCTTGCCTCTTTGGAGAACTCGAGGAATATTTTGGCATTTGTTTCCTCCTCTATGGGAAAAAAAAAACATCTTTGTGTAACCCGATTGCTTCAGTATCTCAAGTGGCTCCCCACTGTTTGAAATGTGCTTATGATTCTGCTTGTGTTGTACTTAAAAAAAAAACTTCCAGGGGTGTATTTGAATTTTCCCTTAGACAGAGAGTTCGTTTTTGGACAATCTGCTGCCACGCTTCTTAAAAACTGTGATGAGAGAGGTCAGCTGATCAAGGAATTTCTCAGATTTTTCAGCCTTCCTTCTCCAAGTATGTCAAGGGGGTTAATGCCTCTTCTGCAACCTGTTTCAAAAGGGAGAATAAACAACTATAGCAAGCTGCTGGTAAGCAAACATTTAAAAAGCAATGGCAGGGAGGTTCCACAAAGAAAAGAAGACATCCACAGAACAAAAGACAGTTTAATAAGTCTGAATGATTATCTAAAGGACTGCACTCCCACTTCAGCAAATTTTTAATCCTCCCAGAATATCTGAACCTCCAGTTTTCTCTTTGGAAGCAGATAGTTACAAATAGTTGGGGTCTGAAACCAATTTACTTTTCTTTGATTTTGAGTGGGGAGTGTGTTTGCTCAAACAAATTTTCTTCAGT
Source organism: Protopterus annectens (assembly GCF_019279795.1). Lineage (NCBI taxonomy): Eukaryota > Metazoa > Chordata > Ceratodontiformes > Protopteridae > Protopterus > Protopterus annectens. Next base: position 1,087,811,298 of record NC_056737.1, on the reverse strand, counting down.
ACGTTTGGAGCAATCCTTGTATGTACTCAAATGACAGTTCTGTGCATTTGTGTAGGTGCTACTATTTTGATCTCTGGGGGGATTAAGGTGACATAGCAGACTCTGATTCAAAAATATTTTTGCTTTAGACATTTCTACAATGGCTGCTTGTTCATTAGCTCATACCTTCACAAATGTTACTGCTGGACCATGGCTTCAGGAGTCAGGTCTCCCTTGCTACCACAGTTCTTCCGTGTCTACCTCCTGCCACCTTTTTTTAGCACTTGGTTTTCTTCCCAAATTTAGACCATCTGAGGAGGATCCTCATTTTTGTTTTGTTATAAAAAGCAATATTTATTGACCAAAACCAAGTTCAATACACAGAACAAAGAATACAGCTTCAAAACTATGTACATTGCAGTATCCCTTCTCAAATGATTTGACAATGTTGCAGTAATATCACCATATCCCCCTTTCAGACTTCAAAATAAGGACAGTCAGTAATTTATTACTGAGCAGTCTAGTGTAATTTGGCATGGCTTTGTTTTGATCCCTATCAGTCTGCCTTATTTTAACCCACTCACCTCCACACTTGATATTTAGCCATTACTTCTCTCATTATCCACCAGGGTTCATACCTCTCTGTACTGTTTCATTAATGAAACTACAATATGGGGAGAAGTAAAAGAAAATGCATCCCAAGCATCCATCCTCACTTATACTTCCCTTTGATTCTGACCCCACTTCTTGCAGCAGTAGTATTTTAGTAACCTATTTCCCTAACACCACCTCCCTTGTATACTAAGTTAACGCACCATGTAGTATTTTAGTAATCTATTTCACTAATACCATCCCTGTGTATACTAAGTTAATGCAGCATGTAGTATTTTAGTAACCTATTTCCCTAACACCACCTCCCTTGTATACTAAGTTAACGCACCATGTAGTATTTTAGTAACCTATTTCACTAATACTACCCCTGTGTATACTAAGTTAATGCACCATGTAGTATTTTAGTAATCTATTTCACTAATACCACCCCATGCAGCATGTAGTATTTTAGTAACCTATTTCCCTAACACCACCTCCCTTGTATACTAAGTTAACGCAGCATGTAGTATTTTAGTAATCTATTTCACTAATACTACCCCTGTGTATACTAAGTTAACGCGGCATGTAGTATTTTAGTAACCTATTTCCCTAACACCACCTCCCTTGTATACTAAGTTAACGCAGCATGTAGTATTTTAGTAATCTATTTCACTAATACTACCCCTGTGTATACTAAGTTAACGCGGCATGTAGTATTTTAGTAACATATTTCCCCTAACACCATCTTCCTTGTATACTAAGTTAACGCAGCATGTAGTATTTTAGTAACCTATTTCCCCTAACACTATCCTCCTTGTATATTTCGCTATCACTCTGTATAAGCATCAGTTGTTTTATGTACTCTGTAAACAACTAAATTACTGACCATGGAAATTCCCATTGTCTTACCCTTGATAACATGATCATAGAACCTAAAGATTCAGTCTACCTATATATCATATAATACTGATACCATAGATCTTTGTTTCACGTGGTCCTCACAGATGACCCATTAACTCACATCTCACTTTAGACTACACTGGTATTTGACTATTTGACCTTAACCCTAGTGCATTACCCTTATAAGTGGTAATTTGCTGATCTTCCATTCCAATATATCACTAAAACAATAAGTAATTGAAAAAACACAACATTTAGTCTGAGAGAGGAAAAAATACCTTTCATCAAATCATGCAGTTTTGTGTCAGGCAAGCTGCACGGTGACAATTTTAAAGGTGTTAAAGGAAAAAAAACACACTTCCTTCTTTCACTGCTCCATCCCACCTAACATATGTATCCTACCTGTACATCCCTTGGACACACACTATACTGCATAATATTTATTTTCAGAAAAAATAATATACCCAATTAACACAAAACTGTAGATATGAGAAGGTACCATTCTCTCTTAATCCTAAATCAGTCCTCAAACAAACACCTGCTGATATCCAATCAAGCATAATTCTTATATTTATTAAGTTCATTCATCTTCCTTTGACAGAATACTTAATCAGAATAAAACAACTATATTCATTAAATACTTCCATTAAAACACTGCATTGTCTAAAACAATAAATCATTTGTTCCCTATCTGTGCATGCCTTGCTTTCAAAATATTATAAATGGACAGATTTCCATTTAAACGTGGATTTTAATTTGAATTTAACAACAGCTGCCAATGCAGCTACTTTGTTAAAGCAAATGTTCCCTGTCATCTCCTCTTTCATTTCGAGTAAACTTTTATGAAATAAAAAACATGAATTTATTAAAATTATCTTTTTACTTTATGGCATATAGGCGCTGATATATTCTTTTCCTTAATGAATTTTAGTTTTTTCCAGTGCAGTGTGTGGGGCAGGCTGAACACGTAGCTATGTAAACTACCCCTGCTGTTGAGCAGTCATAATGTCCCTCACTATAATTTGATTGGATGAAAGCACTTAATAAATATATGAACTATACTTGACTGGATATCAGCAGGTATTTCTTTGTAGATTACAAGTTCTTTTACACTTGTCCAGAGTGGTCAATATATTTTAGTTTTTGGATTCCTAAGTCATTACTAACAAACAGGACTATTGATTCATTGGGTAAACTAACTAGCAACACAATCTAACATGTAATGTGATCCTTTTAAACATTAGCATCAGTGAATCTTTCAGGATACAAACTTGCAGGCCTTTAACTGACAAACAGCATGTCTTTCTTGCCATTTTAAAGCCAAAGTAGTCACCAAAGTACCCCCCACATCAAATTATATTGCAAACATAGCGTTGTTACCTCACAGCAAGAGGTTCTCCCATTCGATTCTTGGCTGGAGTGCGGGGAGTGCCATCTGTGTGGAGTCTGCATGTCCTCCCCGCGGTTGGGTGGGCATTCGAAAGACATGAGTAAAAGGGCGTGCTTTCATTGAAGGTTGAACGTCGAGCTGGCACCTTGGTATTCGTCAAAATCTACTGCCAATCATTAGCGGACCATAGTTCCGTTGTGGTGACCCCTAACCAGGAAAAGCCGAAAGACAACAACAACAACAATCATCTTGCTTCTTATCCATATTACAATTAAACCCTCACCAATATCCCTTGTAAGGTAATTGTTTTCAAATAACGTATAAACTTATCCCAGATAATATTTCTAGCTTATATTTCCAACAGCATACTGAACAAGTCAGTACCTATTTTGATTAGTGAGACAATTATTATTTTTAGAAATGTATACAATATATAGGTTAAACTTACCAGTCTGAAGCTTACAGGGTCAGATTTAGTTTCATGTATGTAGCTAGGAAGAATTTTATTAATTATTCTTTTGTTACTCCTGCCATTTGCCAACAGTGGGTTCCCTGTAACTTTATTAATCTACAGTGCTATAATAGAGAGGAGGTAAGTGCATTCTAGCATTGCACCATTATGACAGAACAGAGACTTTTCCCTCTATCTACTGTGCTAGTTATAGGTAAGAATGACTATTACTGATGTAAATTTAATTTGTGTTCAAATGCTTTTACATTCATCCTATGTTTTGCAGATGGCTGTCTGACAAGTTACTGACTTGTTTAACAGTGCTTCATGTGACTGTGATTACAGACTCGGAATTTAGCAAGTATTTAACCGTGCTCTCACAGTGTTAGTCTAGTAACATTACTAACGCTGTTAGTTCCTTTTACATGTTAATATTAACTGGTAGGTAGCTTGATGCCATGCCACATGGTTTCCACATTTTTTTTTTGTTTATATATATATAAAAAAAAAAAAAATATCTAAGACATGCAACATTTTTCTGCTTTCATATGACCCTAAACTATACCCAAATGAAAAAAGTTGATCACTAGAACATGAGTACCAGTTGTGTAAAATTTCCAAAGATTAATTTGAATTATTTTTGAGATATTAGTAATTGACATTAATGTACACGTTCTACTGCCAATCAGCTTTATTCTGAGAAAAAAAAAGTATTGTCTCGTAAGTAGAAAAACAGGAATTCAGAACTTAAAAGCTGTGACTATCACAACTGTAAATGCACACCTGTAATTACCTCAACTTACTTCACTGCATGCACGTATGACATTGGAGAATCATGATATGGGGGTTGTAGCACAGTGTAACACAACAGGAATGCCTGAATCCTTGGCATGTGATATTGTTACTGAAAATTAAATTAAATTGTACAGTCAGCAAACGTTAGTGTCAAAAGCAAATTTCTGAATACTGAAAAATCCATCTGTACACGAGACATTTGAAACTTTAAGCCCTATTAGGTGATCTGACCTTAATGTGACACTTCATTGCTTAATTAGCTCTCAAAACCCATGCAAATGGGTGACAGTGGTAAATGTGATCACTTGAAGTTCATCCATTTTGCCTTTAAATATGGCAAAAACCCAGGGATCTAAAACACAATCAAGTGAACTGTCAGGAAGTATACCTTTCCTTGTGTGTTTGGGGTGGGGCACAACATGCTTTTTTTTAATTTTGAAATAAAAATTAACAGCAACTGCAACACAAACCAACAAAATCCAGGGGTCTCTACTATGATATAGAATAAATCCAAAGAATCCAATAAAGCAAATAGATCTGTAGGAACCAGGCTCCAGTTTCAGAAAACCAGTTTTATTGTAGTCAGACTGACACACACAAGCGCTTTCACAATCAGCTTCCGCTGATTGTGAAAGCGCTTGTGTGTGTCAGTCTGACTACAATAAAATTGTTTTTTTTGAAACTGGAGCCTGGTCATCTGAGGAAGCTGATTGTGAAAGCGCTTGTGTGTGTCAGTCTGACTACAATAAAACTGATTTTCTGAAACTGGAACCTGGTCCCTATAGATCTATTTGCTTTATTGAAATAAAAACTAAGTTAGTCAATGGATAAAGCTTGCTGATTTTCTTTTTCAAAGATAGCTGACCACTTTCAAATGCATGCAGACATTTTAGCAAAAAACTGTTAACTATTGACCTGCGTAATATATTCAAAAGTCACATCACTGGATTTAGATGCATGCATGTAAACATTCCCATGCTTGACTTTTGGAAATATAGTGGGTCAAATATTTTCCCATGCATACAAGTTAAAGACCAAAGTATTTTTTTTTTTCGTATTACAATCTGTCTAGATAACATCAAATATGGCGTATGTTATGTTTTACTTAACTCTCCATTTTTGCACAAAATCATCTTCCAGTAAGATAAACTGTGAGCAAACCTTTGGCCTTAACATGAGACTGGTTGGTGATTCTCACTCCTAAGTATAATGTTCACACACACACACACACACACACACACACACACACACACACACACACACACACACACACACACAAACACACACAAATAAGGTACCATATCAAGGTTTTCTAAGATGGACGCAGTACTTCCAGTGTAGTAAATAAAATAAGAAAAGTAAAAATACAATGACACTTTCACAACTGTTAGGGTCCAGCAAATAACACATCTACATTACCTTATATATTTATTTTATTTAGTCACTTCTGAAAATAAGTATTTTGTTGAACAAAAATTAATCAAAAGTAAGTTATGTGGCTGATAAAGTCAGCAGTTATGAGAAATGTTTTTTTTTTCAGTTTTACAAGGTGATATTGCAAAATATTACTTTGTTAGAAATGTTTTAAGTGAAAGCTGGAAAGGTGTGAGGACAATAATGTATTTCAAAATGGGACAGAAAAATCTTGGCTTGGCTACATGTAACTTAGTTTGTGCTGTAATAAGTTCTACATTAATTGCCAGAGGGTGAAGAAACAGGGGGAAATAAACCAAGCTTGTGTAAAACATAAAATCTGCTTTCAGAAGTTGTGATTTTCTAGGAACTACATCCTGACTGTAAAAGATTTGATAGTCATTTTCAACATAGTGGCTTTCCACTAACTTGGATTTATAGCATTTTTAAAATATGTGAAATAAAGCAAAAACAGGGACAACTGCAACTTCTACGAACCTATATAAGACTGATATGACTAATTATTTAATTACATGTATTTATTTTAAAGTGATGTACTGATAAATGCTAGGAAAGTGTTAATACTCAAAAAATATTTTCTGAAAATAGTTTCCTTAAATGAGGTTTATCTGCAGCCTTGTCTAGTGATGTACTGATAAATGCTAGGAAAGTGTTAATACTCAAAAAATATTTTCTGAAAATAGTTTCCTTAAATGAGGTTTATCTGCAGCCTTGTCTAGTAATCATCTAGAAAGCAGCAAATCTAGCTTTTACCATTTCACAGTAGATTTATACTGCCTATATAACACAGTATAAGGTTGCTGTATCCCTGATGCTAAAATTATTTTCAAGCAGCAAGGCACTCTGATGAAGCCTGGTAATGCCTCACTTCACTACTGAGAAAAATGTAAAGTGTGGCATTTTTAATGGATATAATAAAGTAGTTTGTTGGAAACAAGGTTTTCACGTTTTAGTCTAAAGAGAAGCAAAATAACTGAATGAATAAGTAGAAAACCAGGACCCAGAAATTATTGCAAGTGGAAGACAGAGACTTGAAGAATATTACAGCACCCGGGTTAGAAGTTTCACCTATAAAACTAAACCAATAATTAGACATCTCCTGACTTTGTATTTTACTGAGATTAAACCTTGATGATGTCCCATATAACAAAGTTTGAATAGCATTTTAGGAACTTGAAGAGCTGGTTGGGAGGAGGAAGAGGCCAGCACTGGCATAATGTAGACGGCTGATGTTCATAATTACTACTGGCACTTGGTAAATGCCAGGTGCAAAATACCTAGATGCAAAGGAATGTGATATGAATACAGATCTGCCAATGCCAGGTGTAAAATACCTAGATGCAAAGGAATGTGGTATGAATACAGATCTGTCAATGCCAGGTGTAAAATACCTAGATGCAAAAGAATGTGATATGAATACAGATCTGCCAAACAAAGTTATTTGCTGTAGCTAAAATTTTGGCTGGTGGCACATACATCAGGCCACAAGTGGTTTAGGAACTTGGGTAAAAAAAAAATCCTTCCAAAATGCCAAGGATGATGCCACAGATGGGGCTAACCCATGTCTGCTCCACTAGCAGCTTTAGAAATGAGGCCTCCATTTCTGGTTCCCAAACCAAAGGCACCCTTGACCTGAGTGAGCAGGCAGGTGGAATATTCAAGCTCAGGTTGGGGAGTTCCAGGGATACACCAATGGCCACGATGCAGCAAAGGCCAAAAACATAATAAAACAACTAATCTGACAAAATACATGTGACAAAATGAAGATATTGAAACCGATGTTTACTTTTTAATTTGCTGTTTAGAACAGGTGCATTCACATATCTATTTACTTAATTTATTTCCATCCCAACCATTGTTTTAGTTTGGCTTTCAATGCTTGATATAACAAAAAAAGGTTACACATAGAACAAAGCATGTTTAGCAAGATCTTCCACATACCATATCTTTGGAATGCTACAAACTCTAATAACAGGTTTATCTTATTCTATGTAAGTTTAAATATATTAATGTATACAGAATGAATGCATGAGTGATTGAAGTTTAATATAGTATGTTATTAACGTGAGTGAAATCTCTCTGTGGGACAACATTATGACTGTCTGCATTCAGAGGCAGAACACTGAAAGAAGTGCAAATTGTGCTTTTAACAGCACTTTTTTATGTACATGTAATAATAAGACTTGTTGCTGCCTTTTAGTAGACAAGGAGTTTCCAGTAGTAACACACAATGACAAGGATAGTGCAGAAGATGACACCTGAAAGGTTTTTAGGAAACTATTCTTGTCTGCAATTAGAACTAAATGTTACATTGAGAAACACAGCAGTGGCTATCCGTGTAGCAAATAATACAGATGGTTACTACACCTGGCACTCTGCAAATGTAGCCTTTAAAAAATATATGCAGCTTTCTGAGTTAAACAAATACATTTTGTGTTTTGTTCACAGTGGGCAATGACAAACTGTGCTAGGTGAAGTACTACAGTGGATTGTGTCTTTTGTTGTCAGAAAACACAAAAATCACAGTGATACTGTTTCTTTTTTGTTCTTAACATTTCAATATCCTAGAATTTGATTTCTCTCAGATGCTATTTGATTTTGGGTAGCAAGAGTCAGACAAGGGGAAAAGGAAAATCATCTTTCCCTCTTCTCTGAGGCTGTTTGACTCTGAAGTTTATACATATATAATACACATGCATACATACATACATATACAGATAGGGAGTGTAGGGGCTTAGGAGGTAGGGGGTAATTGTTTAAAAGTCTATTGCTATGTATTTGTAATGACCATTTTTCAGAGTGTGATTTAGTTAGAATTAGATTTTTAATTACACTTATTCACATGTTGACTAAGCAGGTTACAGCTGTAGTAAATCACATGCCAGGACGAGACCACAAGACATTTGCCTACACTGACCAGATGCTCTGAAAAGTTAATCGTGTCAAGCTTAGTATATGTCTTAAGTTTTTATTCTAAATATGTTTTGTTATTATTATTCTTTTTATTAAAACTCAAGTACACTACATCTCTTTTTACCAAAATCACCTTCGGTATTTAAAATCAGAAAGCAAGCTATTATGTAATAGCTGTATAGAAAATTTCTTTTTCAACATAGGAAAAAAATCTCCTCACATATAGCATAGATTCATAGGTAAATACAAGGCTTTTTTAAGCCTAGGAGTGTCTCTCAAAAATACTTGACAAGTTTTGATACCCCTCATTTTATTGGAGGTATAGCTTGGGTATGGTGATCAAACATTTACAAGTTTCTTTTTAATAGGGAAATAGGTGGCAGACCAGGGGTAAATTTATGATTCCCCATCAACTTATCCAAGTTGAACTTGAATAAATGCAGGGAGGAACTCTGCTTCACATGGATGGGAAGTCTGTGCCAGAGAAGGGGTAACCTCTGACAGAGCAACACAAAACACACACCTACATTCGTGGAGGCTTTCAATAAAAATCTGCTCAAGCAACAGAGACCTCCAAAGCAGAAATGCAAGCACACTGATGTTCCACTTACCAGGCTGAACAAGGAGAACGTTACTGTCAGCTGCCTGTCGGGTGCCAGGATCCACCACATAACGCACGCACTCAGGTCACTCCACAACAAGTACAAATATGACTCTGTCATTGTCCATGCTGGTGTGAATGACCTGAGACATACCACCCTGGGCTACATGAAAAGAGACATGGAGGAGCTCTCCAATCTTGTAGCCCAGGCAGGTATGACCATAGCCCTGAGTAGCATCCTGCCATCACCCAGAATGATACCACAGTACAAGGACAAAAATGACTGACTTCAACAATTGGCTAAGCTTCTGGTGTTATTCTAAAGGGATCCGGTATCTGTCTGCCTGGGATGACTTGGTCGACAGACCACGATGCTTTGCCAGAGATGGCCTGCACCTGTCGCCCTTGGGATTCCGCATACTGGCTAAGGCTCTTGTCACCCCTATAGTACCTTTTTAGGCAAGGTTCAAATGACAAATTCACCACTGTAACAGGTACAAGCAAGCAAAATCTGAGGGCAATGCTACTCAGTGCTAGAAGTCTAAACCTCAAAATGCATTCACTTGAGGCACTCCTTAAAATGGAGAACATCGACATCTGTGCAGTGACAGAGACCTGGTTCAAGGCTCCAGAGGGCACCCCTGCATTACCAGGCTATAATTTGTACCACACCTTTCGGCCACCTAACCTGGACTGAAACACTAAAGGGAGGGGTGTGTCCATATTCATTAAGGATATCCACACCTCCAGGCTAGTTGCTCAGCATAATGCATCCGAGATTATCCAACTGCAACTAACTCTGGGCAAGACCGCAATCTAAATTGTAACTTGCTACAGATCCCCACTCCTCATTTCTTGATACACTGGAAAATATTAGGGTACAACCCAACACCCTAATAATGGGCGATTTCAACTACCCCACCATTAACTGGGAAAACTACTCATGTACCAACTCTTTTGCTTAACGTTTTCTGAAATTCATAAATTCCAATGCCTTGGATCAACTTATCCACACCCCACCAGGGGCAGCAATATCATAGACCTGGCCATCACCAACATGGGTGACTGGTGTTCCACACCAGAGGTCAATTCCTCGTTGGTCAGATCTGACCACAAGCTAATCACCCTAGACATCCACATCCCACCCCACCCCCCCATTAGGGAAACCACCGTAAAAAAAAATTCTCCAAAGCCAACTTCACACTTCTTAAGACAGAAGTGGCAAACTTCACGACACCCATGCAGACGGACAATAGAGGTATGACTGCTGAATCCTACACAAATGCATTTTATAAGCACTTACATGAGTGCATGGATTGTGCTATTCCTAACAGAACCAAGATGCTATCCTCCAAAAAAAGGAAGCCAGTCTGGTGGTCCCCTGCCATAAACAAACTCTACAACAGAAGAAAGAAACTGTTGCAAAAAAGAGTAAAATCCCATGATTGGAGGAACTCCCTGGTCAGCCTCAGTAAGAAGCTGAGATCCTTCATAAAATCCTCCAAACCTAGTTACGAAAACAAAATCGCCACTGATTCTAAGGACAACCACAAAACATTCTATAGCTATGTCAAGAATCTCAATGGCAACACTCAGATCTGCTCTGAGTTACGCACAATGGCACTAAATATACAGAACCAACTGATATTGCCAACATCCTGGCAGAGAGGTTCAGTGCTAACTTTACCCCCCTCTCACCCCCTAAAGGGCCCATCTCTATACCGGAAGAATGCAAAGTTCCTGTAATCACAACTGCACAGGTAAAAACCACACTTTCCAAAGCCAAGAACACAGCATCCATGGGACCTGACAACATCCCAGGATGCGTTCTACACAAAATACAGAATTAACTGGCACCCTACCTATGCACCATGTTCAGTCATAGCCTCACCTCAGGCTTTGTGCCCACTGAATGGTGCACAGCAACGGTTATCCCACTCCACAAAGGGCGTGCCACCACGGGCCCCAGGAACTACCGCCCTATTAGCCTAACGAGCCTGGTCTGCAAGGCCATGGAATGTATCATTATGGAACTTATAAACAAAGACATTGGTAATCTCCAAACTGTGGACCCCACCCAGTTTGGGTTTTTAAAAGGCAGATCATGTCTCCTAAACCCGATAGGCTTCTTTGAAGCAGTCACCAAAGCCGCAGACTAGGGTAAGGTAGTTCACACAGCCTATCTAGATCTCGCCAAGGCTTTTGACACCATCACCCACTCTGGAATTATAGATAAACTCACTAAACTAGGTATAAATCCCTATGTCACAAGATAGGTTGCCAACTGGCTTGCTGACAGAACCCACACTGTGAAAGTAGCAGACTCCAAATCTGACTTCAGACCAGTGACAAGTGGAGTACCACAGGGTTCAGTCCTGGGTCCTCTCCTGTTTGGTATTGACTTTTCTGAAGTACAGGCTAATACAGAAGGTCTTTGGCTAACGAAGTTCGCAGATGACTGCAAACTAGGAGCCATAATCGAAACTCCTAACGGTGTGGACATCCTACAAAAGGGCCTCACTGAGACACTTGCCTGGTGTCAAAGCCATGGCTTCAAGCTCAATGTCAAAAAGTGCATTGTCATACCTTTTGGTAAAAACTCTGTACCCATGAGCTACTACATAGGTGGTAGTCTACTTAACACCGAAAGTGTGATAAGAGACCTTGGGACACAGGTGGACAGTAGTCTCTCCTTTGATAATCACATTGCCACAGTAGTCAGGAAATCCTTCTACATGACACACCTCATCACAAAAGGTTTCTCATTCAGGAAAAAAGAGGTCATTGTTCCCCTCTACTCGTCACTCATTAGACCCATTATAGAGTACAACACCCCTTTTGGAATGTGCCACACAAGACATCTACAACAACTGGAAAGGCCACAGAAATACCTCACAAAGAGGATTACTGGTGTCAAACAGATGCCCTATGCAGACCGTCTCAAAAAACTCCAGCTTTACTCCGTCACATATCACCTACTCAGAGACGATCTCTGCCTAACATACAAAGCTATGTCAAACCCAGAGCTGTTGGACATGCTCCACTTAAAGAAATCCCAATCCCTCCGAGCTACATGCTCTAGGGACCTAAACCTTGTCACCACAATAAGCAGAACATGCTGGAGGGATATATTCTTGTCCCAGAGACTTCCCATACTCTGGAACAAACTACCTATCTATATCAAACAAAGCTCCTTATTAGCACTCTTCAAGAAAAATCTTGATGATTGGATGGGAAATAGGAAATTCATCCCGGTGATCACCTCTGTGGCTCTGCTCAACAGGAGCACAGGAAAATAATGTTCTTGTGTGGCAAAAGCCAGGGTACCTTTTTGGCTAGGCTTATATAGGCCCTAGGGCCAATAGCCTAGTACCTACCTATGAACCTATATACCTGACTGTCATACATGTCTTATTTATGTTGCAGATGATATTTAGGTCCCTAGAGCAAGTGTTTCTAATACAATTTGCTTTGTGGATGTGCAACAGGTCCATAAGGAATGGATCAGAGGATGCTTTGAAGGCCAGACATAGATCAACTCTCAACAGTTGGTAGATGACAGGGTACAAGGATAAGGCTTTGTGACAATCCAAGTTATGTACAACATGAGGTCTTTTGGTGAGGAACCACTGTAGATGCTTCAGTTGTTCTATATGCCTGGTCAGGTACATGCATAAAGGTCTAATGAGAGCCAAGAAGAATGGAACAATAGTATCTTTGAACCTAGATGCCATAGCCTTACTTATAAGTTGCACGACTTAGAATAATTTTCTTATTACACTAGACACATGATGGTCAAAGGTCAAGTCACTGTCTACATCCGTTCCCAAATTCCTGGCCATAGGGTCAACTGTTAGTGGTGTATTATCAGTGCAGTAATTTCCAGAGGTGGGTGTCTGTCCAAGAGATAACATTATGCATTTTTTGCCACTGAGGTTTAGACTGTGACTCTGGCATCAGTTATTAGATTGTGTCAGTTGCTCTTGGAGGACACATGTCTTTGGGGGATTCTGTGACTGTGCTTAGTTTGGAAATTATCTGCTAACTTAAGTCAGCCAGAGGACTTTGATACTGGCATTGACTATAGAGAAGTAGATGCCAAAAAGGAGTAGCCCAAGTTCCAAACCCTGGGGGACTCCACTAGTGAGTGTTCTTTTTTTGGCAGTAGACTCACCTACCCTGAATTCTTATGTCCCATCTGGGAGCTAACTGGCTATGCAGCAGGTGTCATATGGGGTTTACACCTTATTTTGTGATCTTGTCTACAATGCCTGAGTGGGGTACTCTGTCAATGGTTGGCCAGGTTGAGGTAGGCAGTATGCACCATTTTTCTCTTGTCCATTGCTTTGACGACTTTCTCAAAGAAGTTCAGCAGGTTGAGTTGGCATGACCTGCTCTTTACATAACCAGACTGGGTTGCAACTAATGTCTGAAGGTTTCCTATGTCATTATTTATCATGTCTGTGATTATTCTTTCCCTGGCTTAACATATGAGACTACTCAAACGTATGATTCAGTTGTTTCCCAGGCCCATGGATGGACCACCTTTATGCAGAGGGATAACAGTTGCAGTCCTCCATTTGGTTGGCAAAAAGTATATTTGGAGTCTACAGCTAAATAGCACTTCTACTGGTCCTGATAGGTCATGCTCCATGTTATTAAACAGGCATCTTGGAATATTATCAGGTCCTATCAATGTACTGTGTTTGGCCTTGGAGAGTCAATTGAGGACCTGTTCCCCCAGTGATAGTTGGGGGAGCTATGGTTGGGGGTATTCCTTTAGAGGTGTCTGGAGGAGAAAGTGCAGTAGAATTGGAGCTAAATTTGTTGGCAAGTAGGTTTGCTATATCTTCTGGCTCAGTATAGGTGTTTCCATTTACAATTAGTTTGTCACATTGTTGTGTATTGCCTTTGAGGTTTCAGACATAGCTGAAGAATGATTTGGCCTGTCCTTAGCCTAGGGGGCTACTTTTACCTAAAATTTGTTTTTTGGTAGACTCAATGTGTCTCCTGAGTTATTTAGTTTCATGAGTGAATTCTTATTTTGCTGGGGAGTGCATTTCCTGTTTTGGTCATGATTTTTCCTCTTTTGTTATACAACCTACTGATGACTGGATTCCATCAGGGTAGCTTGTTTTTGAGTTTATGCTGTGCTTACTGTTACTGTACTGCAATATTCGTTAAACCCATTGCATACAAACAGATCCCCTCCTCTGTTGCCCCTCCTCTCTTTCCCTTATAAGACAGTAAAAACATATCCTTTCATCTCTCTTTCCCCCCACACTCATTTTTGTTAAACCTATCCCCCTTTCCAATACTTTCTGAAAGTCCTTTAACCAGCTCGACCACTTAGACTTTGTAACACTGTACATATTACCCAGATTAAACGAAGATCACTCAGTGAAGGTTGCAGTCTCTGCAGCAGCAACAAAGTTCAAAAGAATCAAAGACCCCTTCCAAACATGGCTGACAAACGATTCACACTCAGAATCCAAAATGCTTTTATTGACAGAAGGTATTCTGCTTCTTCAGACCACGTTAAGGGTCTTTGATTCAAATGATTCACACTCAGAATCCAAAACGCTTTTATTGACAGAGGGTATACTGCTTCTTCAGACCATGTTAAGGGTCTTTGATTCTTAGGTTACATGTTCTTAGGTTAGTACTAGGCTAACTGCCCTTGGGGGCCATTTTCAGCCTAGACAATTACCCCATGTGAGAATCAAACCTTGCACCCAGTGTCTGCAAGGTAAACTCCTTAACCATTATGCCAACCACCCACCCACTGTACATATCTCAGTACTAATCCCTGTGCAAACACTTCCATGCAAAAATCCTAAAACTTCTGGATTTTATGTCTTAGTGACATGTATATTATGTATACGCTTCTCTTAATTTTACAAAAAAAAAAAAAAAAAAAACTGAAAACTTATCTTATGTATGCCCATCTCTCATTCATCAATAAGTATCATCATCGTTGGTCTTCTCTTCTAATTTTCTTGTTACCTTATTGCTTTTCGACGTCTGTTTATTTGTGAATGTAATACTCTGTAACCTCTGTCTGAAAAACCTTCATCAGCAAACAGGCAAATCATGCCTGTTAAATTAGTAACTAATAAGTGCGAAAAACTCCACCTAGCCTCCCCAAATTGCACGTCTGTTTCCACACAACTCATATCTCCTCAAGTGCCCAGTTTCTTTTCATTTTTATTATCTTTTATCTATAACGTTTCAGTGTAAAATTATTTTCTTTACTACTTGATCCTATGGACAACATCTTCATTAATACATAACGTCCACATTGTACATTTCATCACAGTCTACAGACTCGTGTCTAATTTTACACCAGTGTACATCATTCTATAGCGTGCCCCTGCTTTGTCCCAAACATCATCTTGTCTATCTGTTCGTTAGACTAACCAAGACGGGATAAAGGAGTCCCATTATAATTTCTTTTATGCTAGACAGCCAGTATGACCAACCTGTTCAGTTCAATAAAAGCACAGTTATCACAACTCATACGAGGCTTGTGAATCTCACTTCATCCACATTCGACTTGCATCATAATTAAGAAGGAATTGTATCTCAGCATTCACAATACACTTGTACGAACTTATGACCATTAAAAAAAATCACACAAGGCTCCCAAATAATTTAACCTTTTTCTTTATTACTAATCACCTGTCATGTAAACATGAAAACTAATGAAGGTTCAAAACAAAATGCAAACATTTCAAATGAATAACAAGAAGAAGAAAATAACTAAAAAGGTGACATAAATGTTATATAATGCCATTACCAAAGACGTTCAGGAAGACTGCTTCTTCTAGCAGAAAGTGTACTTTACTTTTCACTTCAGAAAAAAAAGATAAGTAATTACTGGGAAAATTATACTGTACATGTTGCCACTCAGTATTTGGCATAATAACTTCTCATTTTACAGTTAAAGGACTTCTTTAAATGGTATTCTACATGTCTTTGGAATATGCAGTGAACTAGGTGAATGTATTTATAAGCTGTAAATTATGGCACTCATAAAGTAATCTGCATGTTAACTTCACTACTATGGAAATTATGGGGTACCAGCCTGCACACTGTCTTGCAGCCTATCATATCATTTATTTTGTGACTCAAGTTATGGCACAAATATTTTCAAGAGCTGTAACAAGCCGGCCAACTTTTAACCCATCTCAGACTGCTTAATAATTGGATACAACCTAATACATGGTCAGCCTAGTCTTTATTATACTGAATCTTGACTACTCCGGATGTACTTTATTTTATCACAATGATGGTCAGTTTCTGCAAGTTACATTTTTATATACTTTCCTCTATTCTACAGCAAACACACTATTTTGTATTTACACTGACATAGGAATGAAATACATTTTCTTGGTTTCTAGGTTTGCAAAGAAGGTGCAGTTTATAATGAAACTGGACGTGGAAGAGGTTGAAAACACAAATGAAGGTTAGGAGATCCAAGCGTGTAGAATGAACGTTGTAGTATGCAGAAGCAAAACAGCTGTGAAGAACAGACTGCAAGGTTAGTGAACAGAATCATTGCTTGGTACAACACCTGGGTGCGTAAGTATAAAACACTGGAAGTATAAAAGTAACAGAGGTAAATTGTTCGTAAGTGAGTAGCATTGTAAACAGGTGAGCAGTTCACAGTAGGATGAATAAGGAAATGGCATAACTGCATATCTACACTTGCACCGTGCCAAATATATTTTGTTTTATATTAGTTTTGAAGGTTTTAAGGAGGTTTCATTTATTTTTTTAAGCAAAAAGTATCTTTATTAAATTATCACATATGACATAGACAATCATTTATATAAATGAAAACAAATTATATTGACATACTCCCAGTTATAAGCATTTTACATCACAAACCATACCAACACAATTTTAGTTGCAAACAGTATACATCATTTATAATCTACCCCATCATTGTCAGTCAAACATTACATAGCTCATTCAAACCGTCCCTGTTTTAAACTTCATTCCTCCCTGTATGTATTGTTCCCACAATTCCCATTTTTTTCCTATGTCATTTGCTTCTACCCTTTTCTAAAGATCCCAGTTCCAATTGTTTTATCTCTGTTACTATATTCACTATAGTATAGTTGATTTAGACTTTGATTTCCATTTTCTATTAATTGCTGTTTTGGTAGCCAACATAATTAGACTCAGCAAGGCCTTACTATGTCTACGCAATTCCAATTCTGTATCATAGGTCAGAAAAATAATTTCCTTAGTTACACCAATTTGCTCACCCAATATCTCTGACAGAGTAGTCTGCAATGAATCTGTAAAGTCTGCCAACTCATTACACACTCACAAAACATGTTTCCAGTTACCTCTTTCTTCCCCATTACATCGCCATCATTTGCAGTCTACCTGAGGAAAAATTCTCTGGAGTCTACTTGAGGTATAAAATATCTATGTAAACATTTTCAAGCAAAAATCCTAAATCTTTTAGATTTTATTGCGTATTTGGGAGACAAACGTATATCCCCCCCCATTGTTTTTGTGAATTGCTTATCCAGTCTCTCTTCCCAATCCTTTTTAACCTCCTCTGATTGAGTCTTATAGTTATGCAACATTGTATATGCTCTGCTAATTATTATTTTTTTAACAGCAGCTTCTGTTCTAGATTCTTCTAAAAACTCTAGCAGTGCTGGTCTTTCATTTAGGACCCCCTATTTATTTCTCTTTGCCTATACTTTGATATCAATCCTTGATAACTGTGATATTTATATTTGCTGTTGTGGTCTGCATCATATTTGAAAAAGGTCCAGGGGGCAAGTTCACTTACCTGGTAAGTGAGTGAGTAAATAAATAAATACACAAACAAAATAAATCAGCCAAAACATAAAAGCTAAAAAGGAAATGAAAAGACAGTAAAAAGAAGAGATATTAAAGTGGAGTGTACTACACAAATGTCCTTTTTTTAATTACATGATGGGAATTAATGATTGTCTTTATATCAAGAGGTCAGTGGATTTTCTATCTAGTGTACTGGGAGGTAGCCTGGTCTGTTTAGGTTGGGGAAGCACCTGAGATTTCTGCATGTAGTTTTATTGGCTGGAAGGCTTATTAATTAGCGTATCTTGTTTTTAGTGCCTTTACAAATTCTGTACAGTTGAGTGGCTCATTTATACAAAGTGAATTACTTACATTGAGTAATCATACTTTTATAAGCTGTTTAAAGTACACTGCTGTATCCATATCTTTATGTTTGTTTGTGATAGCATTTCACTCTGGGCACTCCTTTACTGTGCTTTTACACACTAGGAGGACTGGGGTTATTCCTTTAGTGGCAAAAGGTATTTACCTGATCTATCTGAGCAGGGAAGCACACAAAAGGGCTCTAAGTATTTTTTTGCACTTCTCATATACTATGACTGTATTTTATCAGTTTCAAAAAACAAATGCACTGTCTGCTGCTACTTTAAGTAGTTAATTGAACTGTATTACATTGTATCTGTTAGTTGTAGGTAGTTTGTGTGGTCATGTTACACCTGGGCTCTAAACCAGCTATTCTACATTAAGAAGGTATTTTTCTGCACCCTTGTGGCAGAAGTGTCCTGATCTAACCTGTTTGAGTTGGGAATTGCTGGTGGAAAGCTTATTGTGTGCCCTGATTGGTAGTTAGCTTAACACTTGTTTTTCTTTGCTCTTATTCAAGTCTCGCGTTTGTGCGGTGCTTCTGATAATGCAGTGTAAGTTAGCAGTGCCCTGTATAGATCCAAAAGCCTAGAAGTTCAGTTTTCTCCTAAACAGCTGTCAGTGAAACCCTTCCAGGCCTTTCTGCTGTTCTAGGAGCAACTCAGTTGCGCACTGAACAGCATTGTCTTATTGATCATCCTTAGACAAAGCATATGTCCCTCTTGTAGTCTTGGTGCTACAAGCACAGTCCTGCCAAATTAGCCCATTCCCTTCCCTGACAAAATGTACAGTAAGAGCCTGCTATCATGGATAGGCAGTTTCTCATCATCTCTATGGCCAGCCTGATTGACATGGGCATCCTGAGGCAATGTGGCAATTGTCTCATGTATACTGACAACCACTTACTCCTGAAACAAGCAAATACTTTATGTGAGAGATGTAGTTACACTGTGAAATTTGAGTCAAGACTGTCACATAAGGACAAGTCGAATGCTAAACAGGTTGTCAGCACATACACTCTTCCCACACTAAATAAGGACATGACACATAAACCCACATATGCGGAGGTACTCACTAGTAACTTACCAAAAGATCAGAGGCCTCCCAAATGGAAACCACTTACACAAATATTGCAAAAAAAAAAAACACAAGACATAATAGCAAACACACACCATTGTCTCAACAAATAAGCCCATAATGGTAACACCACAAAGCCTGTATTGGTCATAGGTGACTCCATTGTAAGACACACAAATGTCCCCCTCACCAGGCTGGATAAGGAGCGGGTTACAGTTAGCTTCCTGTCAGGTGCCAGGATTCATCAAGTCACTCAAGTACTCAAGTCACTCAACCACAAGTATCAGTATGACTCTATCACAGTGCATGTGGGGGTAAATGACTTGAGATGTACCTCATTGGACTATATGAAGAGAGACATGACTGAGCTCTCAGATTATTCATCACAGGCAGGTATAAGCCAAGCCTTAAGCAGTATTCTACCTTCTCCAATGATGATGCCACAGTATAAACAAAAAATGATTGACTTTAACAATTGGCTTAGGTTTTGGTGTCACTCCAAGCTGGATCCAATATCTTTCAGCCTAGAAAGACATGGTCAACAGGCCATGCTGCTTTGCCAGAGATGGTCTGCATCTACCTCCTTTATGCTTTTGGATACCAGCAAAGGCATTAGCCACATCCTTATTGTGCCTTTTTTAGGCAGTGTCATAATAACAAACTTCCCAACATAACAAAAGCCTCTCTAGATAAATTCAATATACTGCTGCTGAATGCTAAGAGTCTAAACAAGAAACTGCACTCCCTGGAAGCACTCCTTACTTTGGGAGATGGTGACATCTGTGCAGTCACCAAGGCATGGTTTAAAGGCGTGGAAAACACCTCAGCCAGGCAGGGCTACAATGCTTTCCATATGTTCAGACCACAAACTGAGCGAGAAAGAACCAAAGGGGGAGGTGTATCCCTCTTCAATAAGGATAAATACACCTTCAGACTGGTCAAATGTATGATTCTCTTGAGCTACTCCATGTCCAATTAACTGTAGGCAAAGCCTCCTACCACATCATAGCTAGCTGTAGGTCCCCCAACATGAAACATGAAAAGCATACTACATATACCTGGACTTACAGGAGTCACTTGTCATATAGCCCAACACCTTACTCATGGGTGATTTTAATTACCCTACCATTGACTGGGAAACATATATGACAACAAACATGCTGGCTCAGAGGTTCTTGGACTTTGTCAATGCAAATGCTCTGGAACAACTAGTCAGCACACCCACAAGAGGCTGAAATGTCTTGGACATAGTAGTCACTAACATGGGAGAGCACTGCACCCCCCCATGTGATGTCCTCCCTGGTAAGATTGGACCATAAATCAGTCTCATTTTATGTAATTTAAGACCAGATACCCCATCAAACTCAAAAAAGCTTAAGAATTTTTCAAAGACAAATTACCTCCTACTAAGTGATGGTATAAGAAGTTTCAAACCTCCCTTGAATGCAGATAACATGGACTCCTATGCAGAGGTGTATACCAATGCACTGTATAACCACTTAAGCAGTTGTATGGAAATGACTATCTGACTGGATTAAACCCAGGTCTTGCCAAAAAAACAAGCCACGCTGGTGGATCCCTAGTATAAACAGGCTGTATAACAAGAGAAGGAAACTAATGTCCAAGAACAAGAGGAATTGACTCAGCAGGAAAAGAAGAAATCCATCTCTAGCTTAAATAAATTAAGAGATCTTCTTAAATCCTCCAAAGCTAAGTACAAAGTAAAAATAGCCTGCATATCTAAGGATAATCACAAGACATTATTTATCTATATCTGAAATCTAAAAGGGAAAACCCAGCTATGCGCTGAACTGGTTATGGATGGCACCACCCATACTCAACCAGTGGAAATAGCCAACCTGCTAGCTGACAGATTTGAAGCAAACTTCACCCCCCTGCCCCCTCTAGTCACCCCCCAAAGTATACCTGCCACCATTCCTCAGCCTATTATCTCACGAGAGCAGGTCATCTCAACAGTCTCCAAGGCCAAAAACACAGCATCAATGGGACCAGACAACATCCCAGATTGCCTTTTAAACAACGTAAAACATGGCCTAGTAGATCCACTTGGATCCCTGTTTAACCACAGCCTGTGAACTGGCTACATTCCGGCGGAATGGAGGACAGCAACAGTAATCCCTCTGCACAAAGGGGACCATCACCCGACCCTGGGAATTACAGGCCCATAAGCTTGACTAGCCTCATCTGCAAGGTTATGGAAAGAATCATTATGGACCTAATTAACAAGGACATAGGTAATCTCCAAACTGTAGAACCAACCCAGTTTGGATTCATTAAAGGTAGATCATACCTGTTAAACATGGATGACTTCTTTGAGAAGGTCACCAAGGCACTGACAAGGAAAAGACAGTGCATACCATCTGTCTTGAACTAGCCAAGGCATTTGACACAATTTCCCACTCAGTTATTATAGAGAAACTCTCCCAATTGGGAATTAACCCCTACATTATCAGAAGGGTAGTCAACTGGCACACCAACAGGACATATACTCTCAAAGTGGGTGATTTCACTCCTAGCAAAAGACCAGTCACTAGTGGCATACCACAGTGTTCTGTGCTGGGCCCCTTATTGTTCAGAATATATTTCTCAGAAGTCCATGCAAACTTGGATGGCCTGTGGCTGACCAAGTTTTCTGACAATTGCAAATTTGGAGCAATCACGGAGTCCCCCAACGATGTTAAGATACTGCAGACAGGGTTAATGCAGACAAGTGATTGGTGCCAAGCCCTAGATTAAAGCTAAATACAAAAAAAAGCATTATAATTCCCTTTGGGAAAGTTGACACCCTGCTAATTACATTACAGACAGCACCACCCTAAATGTAGACCTAGTGGTACATGATCTGGGTACTCAAGTTGATAGCAATCTGAACTTTGACCATCACATATCCACAGTAGTAAGGAAATCCTTCTATATGGCACATCTTATAAGTAAAGGCATCGCATCTAGATCTAAGGATGTCATAATTCCATTATACTTGGCCGTCATCAGACCAATAATTGAGTACAGGGCTCCCTTTTGCATGTACCTCACCAGACACCTGAAACAACTGGAGAGACCACAGAGGTTTCTCACCAAGAAGTTACAGGGTATACAAAACAAGTCTTACATGGAAAGAATGAAAGCCCTGTCACTGTATCTTGTCTCGTACAGGCTGCTAAGGGGTGACCTGTTCCTGGCCTACTGGGCAGTCTCTGACCCGGCCCTGATGGAAATGCTACACATCTGTAAATCAAACTGCATGAGGGTCACTCACTCTAGTGATCTTAACCTAGACTCTGACACGAACAGGTCATGCTGGAGAGACAGATACATCTCGCAGAGACTGCCACTTCTCTGGAACAAGATTCCAATTCACGTGAAACAGAGTCCCTCCCTGACCCTCTTCAAACACAACCAAGATCAATGGATGGGTGAATGCAAATTCAATCGTGGGGAGGCACCCATGTAGTACTAAATATCATAGACCCTTACCTCTGCGCACTTCACTCACCTAACTACTGACAATTGGGGCAACTTGGGATAAATATGGCTAGGCTTATAAAGACTCTAGGGCTGTTAGGCTAGTAACCTTCTATGAACCTGTCATACAGAGATGGAGCTGATGCTATCAAGAATTGTCAAAGAAGGAAATGTTTGACAATACATCAAATAACAGTACCATCTGCTACTTGAATATGAAAGACTTGATATATGATTTATTTATTTATGCATGTGTTGTTGACCCAACATGACAGCAGACTCCTTTCAGGGGAGAACCAAAGTGGTATTTACACTGTCTAGGGGAAAACTGGCCCCGGGGGACTGCTACTGCCACTCCAGGAATTTGAAGATGGAGGACAGTACAGCAGAGATGGAGAAAGGAGCAGGAGAAAACTTACTTTAGGAAGGAGGAGAGATGAAATAAATAATTATAACATATTGGAAATCATAGGACTGGAAAAACAAGTGCTGGCAAATTTGAAGAATCAGGCAGAGTGAAAGGAAGGAGAGGAAGTGTGATGGAGTGACATGGTGGAGAGAGTATTACAGGAGGAAAAAACTGAGGTTGGAAATGATAGCAATGACTGGTGAAGAGAAAGCACTGACAGTATTCTTGGCTGGTCGAATAGCCAGTTTTAAAGCTTTACTCTGCAACAGTTTTTTTTTTTTTTTTTTTTTAAGAAAGAAGTTATGCAGCTGCAGCAGGTAAGGAGGAATGAAGGAACAGAGAGGGGACAAAGATTTGCAGTTTCTCAACAGCCACAGAGGAGGTGACCAGTGGTAAGAATAAAAAGTAAAAATGATGTCAGTGGGAACAGGTGTGCCATTTTGATTAGTATTTTTTAATGACTATGCGTTGTATTATTTTCCCACTAGGGTTTGACATTAAAGTCATAAAAGCATTAATTCATTTGGGAGCTGAAATTTTTGTGAGGTGACATTTGAATGCTTTAACTTGCTGGAGACATTTATGATTAAGACTGAAAAAAGAAATTTAGTAGCTCCAGGGGAAGACTATTTATTTAAGAGTTTGGAACTTCAAATAGAAAAAGAAAATAAATGTGTAATTCAGGACTTCAGATATGGGTGAATTATGAGTTAAAACCATTTTTCCTTTCACTATAGAGTAAAGTACATGAAGTTAAAAAATATGTGCTAAAATAAATGTATGGACTGTGGATTGGGAAGTGTGGGTAGCAATGGGTGTTAAAGACATGACGAATCAATATATTTCAAATACAATAATTGTGAATGGTAGGAGAGGATTTGTTAGGTACTGGGGCCAACCAAAGCATATTATTTCTGTGGGGATGAATCTCATTTAGTATAAGACTGTAACAAACAAAGGTGTAGCCAATGGCAAAGAAAATAAAGGACTCAGAACTTCAAGGATATAATTGGTCTGGTAATCAAGAAAAGTTGGCTTTATTTGCAGATGATGTTGTTTTGCACCTGGTAAAACCGGAAAAGGACATTTCAGTATCATGGAACATTTTGACAGATTCAAGTCTTTTTGAGATACAGAACCAATGAAGATAAAACAAAGGCAATTTCGGTAAACTATGTACCCACACAGAAATTAGTTCAGCAATACCCATATTTATGGGGACATGATAAAATGATGTACTTGGGAGTTTGAGTTAAAAAAGAAATCTGTTATGGCAACTAACAATATGTGGAAAGAGATTAAACAAAATATAATACAAAAACTGAGAATCTGGAAGTTCTGTTTTATTGATATGTATAGCAAGTTCCAAGCAGTAAAAATAGTTTAGTCCCTTTTATTTTATACATAGGCTATGCATATTTTTATCAATCAGGGTAGAAGTTATAGATAGCAATTAATAAAGAATTGAAGAATTTTATATGGGAGTGGAAGAGAGCAAAGGTCAATTGGGATAAGTTGATCCTTCCACTAGAAAAAGGTGGTTTGGGATTACCTGATTTGAAGAGGTATTTCAGAGCTACACAGTTAAGGCTCCCATACATAGCACAAACAGAAAGCTATAATTCAAAGTGGAACAGGCTAATGATGAAAAGATAGAAGCTCAAGAAATAAGGAGAGACTGGGATTTTGTATGCAGATCCTTAAGGAGAATAACAATAACCATACAGAATGTTATACTCATAATGTAACAGAAGGTTTTCTAAGAACTAAGCCAAGACATGAATGGAGAAAAGAGATTCTACCGATAGGGATTACTGCAAATAGGAGTACAGAGAATAGGCAAAAGGGGTCTAGAATTTATAGAAAAAACTGGCAAACAAACTAATGTATTGGGAGCAAATAATTAGAGAGGAAAACATAACAGAATGGGAAGAGGCCAGGAATACATTTAGACTGTAGGTTAGAGATTGCCTTCCCTATCAAGGTTTGATATCAGAGTATAGGCAAAGAGAAAGGAAGAGGGGATCCTAAGTGACAGACCAGCACTGGTAGTTTTTGTTTTAGTAGAATCTAGAACAAAAGCTGCTGTTAAAAATGGGTAATTAGACGGGCATATAAAGCGGTGCATGATAACTATAGGAATCAATCAGAGGAGGTTAGAAAGGGTTGGGAAGTGAGACTGGATAAGCAATTCACAAAGAAAAAATGGGAGGATATATATGTGACTCCCAAATATGCAACAAAGTCTGTAAGATTTAGGATTTTTGCTTAGAAGGGTTTCCAGATAATTTCTCCTCAGGTAGGTTGTGAATGTTGGAGGTGTGATGGGGAAGAAAGAGGTAACTGGGAGTGTAATGATTTGTCAGACTTTAAATATTCAATGCAGAGTACTCTGTCAAAAATGCTTGGAGAGCAAACTGGTGTAGCTAAACAAATAATATTTTTGTGCTGCAATATAGAATCAGAATTGCTTAGATATAGTAAGGCCTTGCTGAGCTTAATTCTGGTGGCTGCCAAAACTGCAATTACTAGAAAATGGAAATTAAAGTCTAAACCAACCATACTCTGTACTAGAAGTAGTGAATATAGTAACAGATATAAAATGACTGAAAGTGGGATCTTTAGAAAAGGGTAGTAGCAAATTACACAGTAAAAATGGGACTTGTGGGAACAATACATGCAGAATAATGTTTTGTAGGAGGAACGAGGTTTAAGAGAAGGGAGAAATTAAATGAGCTATGTAATGATCAGTTGACAAAGACTATATAGAAGATTGTATGTGATATATGTTTGCAACTGAAAATATGTCAATATAGTTTATTTTCATTTATATAAATGTATGCTTGCCTATGTTATAAGTGGTAATTCAATGAAGTTGCATCGATTTAAAAAAAAAAAAGGACAACATGACCAGGAGTGCACCCCCCCCCCCACAAACACACACACCAATGATGCACAGCAGTCTCAGTACTGGATAAATTAATCTAAAACTTGGGGTGGGAGTAGAACTCACAACCTTCTGATAACTTGCTGACTTGGATTACATTAAAGATGTTCACTTCTGTTACAGAAAATTTGTAGAAACTCGTGTTGTTTGTTCCTGTTAACTGTCATCACAGTCCCTGCCTCACAATGTATGGTTATTTAGATTTTGTGACAGGACTCACTTTTGTGCTTTTCTGAATGTGTTTTGGGGGCACCCAAATCTAACATTTGAAAGGACTGATTAGATGAGTATGTAAAATCACAAGCTGACTCTGCCTGATACTGCAAAGCCCAAATCAGAGTTGTGTGTGTAGTAACATTCTTCCCCAAAATAAAAGATCCTGGTTAAGCTATTCGTTGTTACTTGATTTCACTGTCATGTTAGTCAAGTAATTTGGGCAGCTGACCTACTGGGAAATTAAAATTAACTAGCTTATGAGTTAAACCCTTTGTCTGAATACAGATTTAAGGGCATCAGGAGTCTTAACGAACTTTCCATTTAAATAGATACTTCATCTTAAATTAAATACTCATAACAATGATGCATTTATCTTATAAATAAATGGGTTAAGCTGGACCTCTGGAACATGTGATTCCACTCACAATATATTAGCATAGTGATAGGGCTGACACATGGTGCTACTTTAGGGAGAGAAAACTATTTTTTTGTTTGGAATATCATCTTATTTATTTACTATCTGATCACCAGGTAAGTGGACTGGTCTACTGACCCTTTTCAGCCATGACCCAAGCTCAAAGAGCAAAAAAAAACATCATGGTCTTTCAATCAACAGTATTATATACAAAATAAGTACACAGCAAAATTCAGAACATAGTAAGACTGAATGGAGATAGGCTAACATTAAAATATCTAGTCAGAGTGTCTTGAGAAAAAATATCTACAAAATGCAAGCCAAGATATTCATAAAATACAATGCACTCATACATATAATACATAAACTACTATATATGGGTGTATAGTAATTTGCTTATAAGATGCCACATTAACAGGCTGAGAAAAGTTTATTACGGTTTTGTACTATTCATGATACAGGATGGTAAGTTACCATTATCATGGTAGCGAGTGCAGGAAGATTCAGTAAAGGGATGCTCTTTAACTGCATCTTTGAAGCTTTTAATAGTTTCTAGTTGTTTGATGTCTGTAGTCAGGGAGCCAGAGAGCAGGTCCGATTCTAGAGAAAGCTTTCTCACCTACACCAGTTTTAAATGGAGGGCGTACTGGAGAGAAACTGTTGTCCTGTGCACTTCTGAGTACATACGGGTTGTCTTGTAAAGGTAGTTTTATTCTTAAAGGTGGAGAGTGACCATGTTTCAGCATCTTGCAAATTAGAATACTTAGAAGAGTGTCCCTCTGAGGCACTGAAAGCCATTTGGATTTATTTAGTAAATCTCTAATTGGGGTATGCTAGTGGAATGAATCTGCAAATTTTATTCTCAGCAGTCTGTATTCTGTAAGTATGGTGGGCTGAACGTTGGAAGGGTGGCCTAATGATTAAGGTGTTTGCCTTACAAACACAAGGTGCACGGTTTGAGTCTCACAAGGGATAATTGGCTAAGCTTAAAATGGCTCGCAAGGGCAGTTAGCTTAGTACTAATCTATGAATCTATGAAAAGAGGAAGGCCATATTCAAGTTTGAGTATTAAAATATTTTTACCAATGGCCCCATGAGCAGCAGGTGAAAGGAGGTGACTGATCTTGTAACAGTTTTAATTGAGCAAGGACTTTATTGGTTACAAAATCTGTATGAGGGGTAAAGGAAAGGGTAGGGTCAAGTATTAGGCCTGTGTACCTCTGTTCTGTGGCATTAATTCTGTTGCCATGAAGA
This sequence comes from Protopterus annectens, assembly GCF_019279795.1. Lineage (NCBI taxonomy): Eukaryota > Metazoa > Chordata > Ceratodontiformes > Protopteridae > Protopterus > Protopterus annectens. The sequence continues at coordinate 1,087,783,272 of NC_056737.1, read as the reverse complement.
TCTATTAAGAGAATAGGAGAAATAGTGTGTAATTTCTTGGCTGACACAAAGACAGTGACATTGGTTTTCTTATGGTTAATTAGTAGTTTATTAGTAGTGAACTAGGTGCATAACTGAGTGAAATTGTCCTCTAACTTGGTTTGCAGGTCAGAGTGGTTACTACTGGGTTGCATTAGCTGTATATCATCTGCATACATTATTAATTTAAGAGTTGTAATTTTAGGGGTTGCTCATTAACAGAGAGAGAAAACAGAACAGGACCTGCCACAGACCCTTGCAGTACATCTGAATTAAATTTACTAACAGTAGAGAAGATACGCTGCTATGGACTTGTAAGGTTCTGTCTTTTAGATAGTTGCAAAATGAGTAAGGCTGATTGTTTTGAATTTATTGAGAGGAATCATTTGGTTGACCATTTCAAAAACCCTTGTCATGTCAACAAAAAGACTTGTATTAATAAGTCCCTCATTCATGTTGCAATAAATGGTATCTGTAGCTACTACCAGGGCATTGAAGGTACTTGAGGCATTGCAAAAGCCATGCTGTGCATCACATAACAGGCCACAGTCATTACTGTGCTTAAGTAGTTGGTTTTATAAACATTTTTCAAATATTTTGGTAGTAGAACACATGGTAGAACAGGTCTATAATCCTTCAACCCATTAGGAGATGTGTCTTTAGGCAGAGGGGTTATAACTATGTGTTTGAATACTGGTGCGCAGTGTCTGAGGCGAGAAAGTGGTTACTGTAAAGATAGGAGTAAGAGGTTTAGCGATTTTTCAGCTGCAAGCTTTAGGAAGGTGGCATGAAGGCTGCTGAATTGCTGAGTTTAAGAAGCATGGACTTGTTCTGCTTTACTGAAATGTTAGAGATGTGAAAAGTTCTTGCATAAGAGGTTAGAGGATATATATCAGGGGATGAATGTTCTTGTTCTTTGTTTGTATGGCAGTAAATTGTTGGAAAGGCTTTAGTTATGTCGGTTATAATGGACTTCAGAAAGAGAACTTAATCATTAGCAAAGGTGGAGTAACTCATTTGGTACTTACGTATTATCACAACCACGTTGCAAAAGTGGTCCGACATAAACGTACACCGGTTTCGGCAAACGGCTCCGTCAGTATAATCAATGTGTTTGACAGTTGATGGTGGTTGTGATTATACCGAGGAAAGCATTTGTCAAAAACATCTGAACATAATCCTATTCAACTAGAATTTTTTTTCTTTCTGCAATTCCGGTTTAAAAAAAAGTGTAACAGCCGTTACTAATCAACACCCATTGAGACTGTAAATCAGGGTACCCTTTAAACTGAGGAAACCCACATTTATACTATGCCTAGAGATAAGGCTGTTTTAACATATGTGCATCAGTCATCTGGAGTAGCATGTCAGTAAGCCATAGTTGCTTACTGTGAAGGACCCATGAATAAGAAATATAACGCAAATACATCAAAACTTTGAAGTAAGTCACTTCTGAAATAAATTAAAAGGTTTGCACTGCAAGTCAGAAAGTGATTTCACTTCAGTTATATATTTGCTGCATTTCAGGTGTGTAACACAGGCACTTTGTTTAAACTAGAATTACTCTACCCCATAAAACGACGGCAGAACGAGGGCACGAAATAAAAATAGCATTTTCTGGCATGAAAGAAGCCCGTAACTGTAGTTGTAGTCATTATTTGCTAACTGCAATGTGTAACTGTGGAGCATGGAAGGAATCAGTTATACAAACAATGGGCTTGTGAGAAAGCATGGTTGTGATAATACGTAAGTACCATTCATTTTAATGGTCCATTCTTGGCAGCTGAAGAGTTATTTAATGTCCTTGTCGGGTGTTTTATTTCTTTCCAAAACTGATTGGATCTAGACCACTTTGCTTCATATTTCTGTCAAAGGTATAGTGCTTTTGTAGCAATTCTCGTTTCTTTCCTTAAGCTCAAAGTAAGTTTGGTGTAGCTCTATATTTTTGGGGTTCCTTTTTCAGTTCTTCCGGCTGAATCTCTGGCTTTAATTTTGTTTTTAATATCCACTAAAAGCCACGGACAACTCTGTAATCCAAGCCTTCTTTTTGGAAGGATGTGCAGTGTATCCTAAATTGTCAATCCTGTGTTGAAAATTTTACATCAGATGTTGGACATGGCATACAGGGGAGTCCAATCTATAAAACTGAGTAGGGTGATGAGATTTGGTAGCTTATTTAGGAAAGATTCTTGCCTGTTTCTCATCCATGTCAGAAACCCTCCAACCCTACTCAGCCCCACTATGTCTTTTTTTGGAATATAATTTTTTTAACCATATCTCCCAAATTTCTATCTTCAAAATGAAGAACACTACCTCATATAACATGGTTTACCTTATGTTGACCGGGTTAGTCCTACTATGGTAGTGGCTTCTTTTCAGGTAAGACTAGAGGTGCCTATTTATAACCATTAGAAGAAATTGCCCAGGGCATCAATGAACTTCCCCTACTCTTTTTGTTGTTCTATGGAATCTTTTACATCCACATGAGCTTCTTGAATCTCATGTCATCCAACTGATGATGCAGTCAGGAGTGCAACACCCCTCCTTATGCTACACTGCAACATTAGCACCTGGTAGAGGAACAGAACCCAAAGTCTTCTGCACTAAAGGTGAGCGTGCTGCTTGTTGAGCCACTGCCACTTCATTGGGTCTGCACTGTATAAAATGGGCAAAATGTGAAAAATGTACATATTTCTTACAACAACTTAAAGTAAGAAGCTCAAAGGATAGTAAGAGCATTCTTTTTTTTTCACTTATAAAAAGTTATTTGGACAAAATTAATATGATTCTATCCTATTCACTATGGATGTCCATTTAATAACAATGAAATTGTGACAGACAGTTTCAATGTGGAACTTCAAGGAACATAAACTTTGTAAGACCCCCAAGTGAGAACGTCGGTCATAACGAGGTGCATTCGAAAGGTATGTCCTGACACCTGTTGGTTCTCAGCAACTTAGGTGTTTCAGATACAAAATAACCGTTTTGTGCAACTACTAAAGAAAAACACTATGAAACATTGTTTGTCCTAAAATCTCAGGACATTTGCCATTTTTTTAGCAGGACACAACTGCCCAAAGCGGGACGGGTGGCAACCCTAAAAGACATTCCACAGCCACCGGGGAAACTACTACCAGATAAGCGGCCTGAGGACAGCTTCCCTTAGTTAACACTGTCGTTGTATACGTAGTTCTGCCTGGTGTCCAGCAGAGGGCGTGGGATTCGTTTCTCTAACTCCTTCACCATGTCAACGCCGAAGGGCGGCCGAAAGGTGGCGGAATCTCGGGTTCTGTACGGGCGGTTATAGTAAGTCCTGACTATCAGCTGCCGGTCCTACGGTGTGCCCTCACCTCGCCTCCCCTCTGCGGGAGTTGCTGAAGATGGCTACGAAGAAATTAGGCTCCCGGCTGGAGACGGAGATCGAGCGGTGTCGCTCCGAATGCCAGTGGGAGAAAATCCCCGAGCTGGTCAAACAGCTGTCGGCTAAACTCATCGCCAACGGTAGGCGGGGAGGGTATAACACAACGTGACATGGATTAGACATTATAAAATCCGGTGCCTAGAAAAGGCGGGCCCGTGCCTCGGCGCACAGCCGCGCCGTTTCCTTGCCAGGTACCGAGAATGGAATAGCTGATACAGGAGTAGGCAGGGTGGCTGTTAAGATGCTGTAGTGGTGTGTCTGCTGTAGTAAAACACTACCTCAAACTCCAGTAGAGTGCTCACCGGGTCCTAACAGACGTCACCAGGTGCTGGTGCTGCCCTAACTGCTGCATAGGTGGAGTGAAGGTTGAATGGCCCTCCAGTGCTTGTTTATGGAGGGCGGGGTGGGTGCCTTTCACTCTGGGTAAACACCACTATCTGCTGCTGATAAGCTGCATTGCTGTTGCTGAGTTTGCAGTACCACAGAATGACAAGCACAGCATGTTTGGGGCTTGCTACTAGTTGCAGTAAAGGGCACACCTTTAGACTGCCCTTTTTACTTATTATGTTTGTGACCCAAGTACTGTATAGATGAGATGTGTGACTTTGGTTATTGTACTGTTGTTACCATACAGTTATAATACATAATTCTTAAGGTACCAAGAACAATATCTGTGTTTTGTGATTAGTGTCACAAGTTGGATAATTAATTTTAGGAGAACACATTTCAAGTCATAAGTGAGACAACATTTTTCAACTTTTGTGTATCCTAATAACGACTAGTATACAAACATTTACAGTTAAAGTGTGGAGATTTTTCAGTTGTTTAATGTCTCAGCTGACCCCTGTAGTGAAAGCATAGTGATTGATTTTTGTGGAAATAATTGAAATATTTAACCTGACAAGCTACCACAATTTTTTAATACATACGCATATAAAATGCAATTATCCAGCCATAATAGGTGTAGGGTGGAATGAAGGGATGTGACCCATCCACAATGGAAGTTATGAATGAGAGCCCCCCCCAACACACACACAGGATGAAACAGGACTTAACAATGTAGGATGAATAGTCGGATACATTACAAAGTGACATACAGTGCTTGCAAAAAAGAAATGGAACAATGGTGTGAAGATACTTAGAGAAACTAAAGATGGAAATCGGAGAGAGAAGTCAGTAAGCATGGCTGGGACATTTTGGGATGCACAGAGAGGCAGCATTACCAGTGGAAAATAGGAAGGTGTTCCCTTTGTGCAGAGATTATTACTAAAAATCTGAGTGGAGTACTGTAGGCATTTTAAGAAATCCATTTTCTGCAAATATGTTGGACAGAGGCTGCAGTGAAGAGTGAGTGAGTTAGTGGAATTTTTGCAATCGGAAACATTTAGATGTGCAGTAGAAGGTATAAAAAAATGAAAGTAACAGTATACATTGTTCAGGAAATGTGAGAGTGTGTGTGCGTGCACGCATAGAACTGTGGGATGGTCATGATGTGATGGAATTTTACAGTTACCTGCTGGGAGTCTGCAGGGTAGTAGATGGCAGCACTTCTCACAAAAGCAGTTGTATAGGAATTGAGGGAAGGGGTGCATTTCAGATTTGGAGGGGCAGTGATTCATAAGACTAATACGAGGAAGTATTTTTATTTACATTGAACATTATAAATGCATAGAACATCTATAACAGTCGAAGTATGGCTGGGGAATTTAAAAATGCATGGTACAGGTTTGAGCTGATTTTGGTGAGGAATAAAAGGAAATAGTAGTTTTAGATCAGCAGTTTACTCTTTAAGTAAAGAACAACACAGGTTATATACGTCATTAAAGCCTCATCCCTTGTGTTACTTTAGAAGGTTCCTTGTACTGATTTTCATGTTTGCATGTAGTGATGTACATATATAAATGCAATATGGGATTGTTATTTTATGCGCAAGTGATGTCATAAAACACTTTGAGATAAAACGTATGGGAGCACTTTAGTGTAGTGAGAACATCAAAATGTAGGAGCAGCACTGCATCTGTACTGCATTTTGTATGATTTATGATTCTTCCTCCTGTTTTTGAATAGGCTCCCTGTGCTTTCACTGATGTTATTAATGCAGTGACTATCTTATGATGTTTAATTTTCCTAATGAAATGTCACTGAACGCATGCAGTTGTTGTAGAGCAGCAGATACAATTTTAACTGTTTTATAAAAAACGGCTTTACATAGACATAGTGATGTTTACATTGTAAGTTTATAATCGTATTGCTTTTTCCTGTTTTTATTGCTGAGTCACTTTCCATTTCTCTTGCACCTGAGACAGAGGGTTAAGGCTGCGAGCTTTTGTTCTGTGGTACATTTGTCTACTGTGTGACCATGAGCAAATCACTAAACCAGACATTGCTCCCAGGTTGCCCCTGGAAAGGGATTGTGTGTCTAGTGGGCTTACCTGGTAAACAAATAGTTTTAATGTAAAATGCCTATTTTCTTTTTTAATCTGCACTTGTTGCCTCTCTTTTGCTGCTGAGGCCCTTATGTGATGACTATGATATTTTTTTTTCATGGAATTAGACTGATGTCATAATGGGTTTATCAGTTAATATACAGTAAACTCTATTAACCGGCACCCATGGGGATTGTTAGATGCCGGATAACTGTAGTTTCTGGTTGCTTAAATTATTATTAAAAATAGGCCTGACTAATACTGTACCCTATACAATTTGTTTGGTTTGATCTGTTCTTAGGTTGGGGAGAGAAGGAATTTATTCCTATCTTCCCTTTAAAAACCCTAAAAATGTAAGGTATGATCTTTTGTTGTTAATCTAGGTTCATTCCTTACTGATGGGTTATCAGTTCCGTCCTCAGAACCCAGCCAGCCAAACATCAAGCTCGCGTCAGGCAAACATTCTCGAGCCAAGATCCTACCCAGAATGCTGTGCTCCCCGTTACCTCAGATCTCATTTGCCACATTGCTGTACACCCGTGTCAAGCCACTCTCTTCAGCGAAGTGTCTAATTTTTTGAAAGTTCTATATATCGTTTCTACTTTAAAATTTTTCAAACAGTTTTCTGGTATTATTCTTCTACCTTCTCATATCCTTAAGATTCTCTCCCTTTAGTCTTCTTCTTTTAGCTTTTCCCGGTTAGGGGTCGCCACAGCAGATCACCTGTCCACTCATGATTGGCAGTGGAGTTCTATGGTGTCGAGTTGCCAGCCCGGCACCCAACCTTCCACAGAAAACGCACACACTCACGCCTAAGGCCAATTTAGAGTGTCCAATCCACCTACAGCGTGTCTTTGGGATGTGGGAGGAAACCGGAGCACCCAGAGGAAACCCACATGACCACAGGGAGGACATGCAGACTCCACATAGAAGGCACCCCAGCCGAGGATTGAACTGGAGAACCTCTTGCTGTGAGGCGGCAACGCTAACCGTTGCACCACCGTGGCTGCCCTACTCTCTCTCTCTTTAGTCTATTTCTCTTTATTATCCTTTTCTTACCTTTGAAATAATTCTTCATTACCATCATTGGTAATTCTTCTTCCTTCTCTTTTCTTACTCTTTAGGGTAGCCTTTCCTCCCCTTTTTGGTACTGTTCATCTTCTCCACATCATTATGTCAGATAAGAAAAGTAGCATTGGTTTTAAGCAGTGTAAGGACTGCGGCCGTAAGTTACCACTTTCCGATGGCCATGACTTATGTGTCTGTCTGAATGTCTCCCACCTTACTGTGGATCCCCCTTGTGGGATTTATAGAAAATTTTCGACCAGGACACTTAACGAGAGAAAGGGCAAATTAATCTTGAAAGGTCTTCTCAAATTTCCTTTCTGTGAGGCTATTTCTGGGTCGGAGGGCTCACCCCCTCCTGCTAAACCCCATAAGAGGCATTCTTCCTCTTCCTCATCGAGGTCGCTCCCTTCATCTCCCTCTGGAGATCGTAGGGAGTCGACTCATAAGAAGGTGAAATTGACTACTACTTTTGCGCTGCCACCTGTGACCCTGTCTGCTCCAGGCTCGGCACTGCCCCAGCTGATTCTGGCTCCAGCCATGTTCTCCGTATCGACACCAGCACTGGAGTCTACGGTGCAGACAATTACGGCTCTGACAGTTCTGTCACAGCCCTTACTGGCACTGTCCATGCAGGTACAGTCCCCTTTGGCATCGTTGGTACAATCCCCTTTGGCTCCGAATATGACGTTACTGTCCTCCACGGTGCAGACATTTTCGGCACCGACATGTTCTTCGGTGCAGTCCTTTTCGGCACGGTCTTTTTTACCGGTGCAGACACTTTCCTTGATTGCACCATACCCATTGGTACAGAAACTTGCCTTTACGGTGCAGACACCTTCAACTATTGCGCTGACTGTCAGCGCAGACTACTTCCACACTGTTTTCTTTGGTACAGACGTCCTGGGTTCCGGGCTCTGCACCTCTCAAATTAGCTAGGACCAAGTACTCTCCTTCCTTGGATCCATTCGTTGGTAGCCAGTATAGTCCTTTTCTAGAAAGGCCAGAATCGCCCTCCGGTTTCTCTATGAGGGCGACCAGGAGCCTCTCTGAGCAAGATGTGTTGTGGCTTGTTGACCAGTTGCTTGTGGCCAGAGGTCTCTCTCACCCGTCGAAGTACACGTTCCCTCCCTCAGGTGAACGTATATCTTTTCAAACTCCAGTGTACACTCCTCCTTCGAATTCCACCCAAGTATCGAAACCCATTACTCCAACAGCAACTTCCGTTCCACCAACTCCTGTAGTGGATCTCACTTTGGAACTGTAGTTGTTCTTGTGGCCCTTGGTGCACTGGGCATCGGGCTCCTCTCAGGCCAGTGGCTGTGCCGTGGGGGAGGGCATTCTTGGTTCCACGCCAATTTTTTTTTCTATGGCACCCTCCAGGAATCCTCCCTCTCTCACGCTTCACAGTCCTCTTGAGACTCCTGGTCTGGGGTCGGCTTGTCTGGGTGGGGTGTGACCCCGGTTCTGAAGTTGTCATGCTTGGTTCTGGGCTCCTATCCCTCCTTGAGTAGGTCGGCCTTCCAGGCCATGGAGTGGGCTTGCTTCTGCTGGCAAACACCACATGTTGGAGTCCGCCCCCCCCCCCCCGTGCCGCAAATCTCATAAGCCACAACCGCCTGACACCGGGCACAAGGGCCTCGGGTTTCTCCTCCTCGGGAGACCCCCTCTTTGCAGTCTTCCCCAGAACCTCCTACTGAGGAAGTACCCCGCAAAGTGTCGTGCAAGAGGACGCACATGGACTCCACTAAGGAGTCGTTGACTGAAGATACGGACTTTGATGACTGGGAAGAGTCCCCATGGTCACCCTATGATGAGGTGTTCTTTGTTGACAAACTCGAGATCCTTAGAGGGGTGACTGGAAGTCCTCTAATCCTTCATCTGAGGAATCTGTATTCCTGCAGGCCTTTTGTGCCCGGCCCCTTACTTCCTGGGTTACCCCGCCGGCCGATGAGCTCGTCCAGCACACATGGAAGGCCACTGCCACCCTGGAATCGATAACATGGAGTCCTGATAAAATGTTATCACCCCCAGCTGAGAATCCCCATTGGTCATGAGGTCTTCCAGTAGATGCCATGGTGGCGGTGGCTGCAACTAAGAAGGATTTGGCAGAAGAGAGCCAAACTGTCCATTTGCCCAACAAGGAGTCCCGGGCGATAGACAAACTAGGGAAGCATGTGTTTGCTTCATTGACCTTCGCTGTAAGGTCTTTGAACTATTTGGCACACTTTACCAGGCTTCAGAGGGTTCTTATCAACCACCTCTCTGAAACCTTGGCAGGAGCTGTTTCTGACGAGGTCCGTGACAGTGTGGCTTCTCAGATAGCCATCCTAGAGTCCGTTTCCATTTCTTCCATGCGTCTTATTTCTCACGCAGTGGAAGAAGCAGCTAGAGTGGCAGGCGCGGTATAGTCACCAGACGACATGCCTGGATGTGCCTTTGCGGACCCCTTTAAAGCTTCCTTCATGAACGCCCCCCATCGAGGCTGCTTCTTTGTTTGGCCCTAAAGTGAAAGAAACACTGGCAAGGTGCGAACAAGGTGGCATGACCTTGTCTGCCGTTGGTGTCAAGACACTCCACTCCTCAACGTTTCTACTCCAGAAATCAGAGGAGCGAGAAAATGTGGCACGGGAAATCAGAGGGCTCTTCCATGACGCACGTGCCGAGTTCTCCCCTAGAGGCAGAGGGAACAACTCCGGTGGAAGATGCCTCTTTCGGGGCAAAGGAGGTCCACAAAACCGTGGTTTGAGTTTTTCTCTGGCCAACCCTATCAGTGCTCCTGAAGTGTTGCCCGACTGCTCACCTCTGGAAGCGGTCGGGTGTCGTTTTTCCTTGTACCCCGCTGCTTGGTGAAATATAACCACTGACTCTTGGGTACAACGGATAATATCCAGGTGCTATCTCATCTCCTTCCATCTTTTTCCAATCTCATCCAGAGTATTACCCGACATTCCACCCAGTCAAAGGGAAACAGCAGCACACAAAATCCAAAAGTTGCCACAAAAGAGTCATCCAGACGGTCCCCCCAAACCAGATAGGATCCCGTTTTTACTCAAGGTTCTTTTTAGTGCCAAAAAAGACAGGGGACTGGAGACCAATTCTGGATCTCGGCACACTGAACAAATTTGTAAAAACAGAGAAATTCTGGATGGTTACTGTTCAGTCTATCCTTCCTCTCCTGGAAGAAGACAATTGGATGTGCTCGCATATTACCACATAAAAATGGAGAAATGCTCAAGAAGATACCTCCGCTTCTGCATAGGAGCCAGTCACTACCAATTTCAAGCCCTGCCCTTCAGTTTCTCTAGAGCCCCCAGAGTGTTCACCATATGCATGGCAGTGGTTATCGCTCACTTGCGACTTCAAGGATTCCAGGCGTTTCCATATCTAGATGACTAACTCCTTACCTTCCCCACTAAGCGTTTACTGGAAAAAGCCCTGCACTACACTCTCCTCGCAGCACAATGTGTGGGAATCGCTATAAACTGGGAGAAGTCCCAACATGACCTCAGCTCAGCCTTTGGAATTCATAGGGGTACTGTTGGACATGAGAAATTGCACAGAATCTCTTCCAGACCACAGGCTTCAAAGATTAAGGCAGCAGGTTCAGCCGCTGCTCTGTCACCACAAATCTCCTGCTCAATCTATAATCCAATTCTTTGGGTCAATGGCAGCCTCGATCACCATTGTTCCTCTAGCCAGACTCCACATGAGGCTCCTTCAATGGTTACTTCTCACTCAGTGGTACCCTCTACAACATCCTTTGTCTTTTCAGATAAGTGTAACTCTGAGATGCAAGCAAGATTTACTGTGGTGGACGTCTCTAAATCCCAAACAATGGTCTCGCCCCTTCAGCCCCCATCAACTGAAAGCCACAGTGACCACAGATGCCTCCCTGATGGATGCTTTCTAATTGCAATGCACATTCCCGGGAGCTCCAACGTGATAGCGGACAAATTGAACAGGTGCATTCTACAACCTCACGAGTGGTCCCTCAACCCTATGATAGCAGCAAGAATGTTCAACCACTGGGGCCAGCCTTGCTGCGACCTATTCGCCTCCCCAACCAACTACAAGTGCAGCAACTATTTTGCCCTGATCCCCCCTCTGGGGACAGTCACCAAGAGTCGCTCTAGTCCATGCGTGGCCCTCTGGTCTACTTTATGCTTATCCTCCTCTCCCCCTCATCTCCCAATTTTTGAAGAAAGCATGACAGTTGAAAAGCAAAGTGATCCTCATTGCTCCATATCGGCCTCTACAAGTCTGGTTCCCCTTCCCCTGGCCTCACCTGCTAGATCAACTGTGGATCCTCAATCCATCCCCAATGTTGATCTCCCATCTGCAGGGTCTGACTCACCCCAATCTAACAACCCTGAAACTGACAGCTTGGTTTCTCCACTTCCAATGATTGCCAGGCAGGAAAACCTCTAGTCCCCTGTGCACAATATTCTTATTGCATCTTATAAATTGTCCCCCAAACTAATGTATCTCAATAAATGGAAAAGGTTTTTTTTCTATGGGCAGTGAATAAACAGACTTCTTGTCAGCCCCAGTTTTGGTGGGTTTGGATTACTTATCACATCTTTTCCACTCTGGGGTGTCTGCCTCTACTATTCATGTGCATGTAGCTACCATTTCAAATTTCCATGTTGGTTTTCAGGATCCTTCGCTTATGTCACATAGAATCTGTAAAACTTTCGTGAAGCGGGTTATCCACTTAAAACCTCCCTTTAGAGAACCGGTACAACCTTGGGATTTGCCATTGGTTCTGCAAGATCTAACAGCTCCCCCCTTTGAACCTGCATCTTCATGTGATGTAAAATATCTGTCTTGGAAAACTTTTTCTGATTTCAATCACATCGGCCAGATGCTTGTCAGAACTTCAAGATTTATGCATCAAACCTCCCTATCTTATCTTCCATAAGGATAGGGTATCACTGAGAACTAATTCTTCCTTTTTACCAAAAGTGGTGTCAGAGCAGTCTTATCAACCAATCTATTGACCTTCCAGTATTTTTTCCTAACCACTCTAACAAGGGAGAGTGTTGCCTGCACTCTTTGTATGTTCATAGGCAAATACAATTTTATCTGGACAGAACAAAGTCTACCTGTAAATCAGACTGTTTCTGGCTTTTTCTGGATCTAGACGAGGTCATCTTGTCTCAAAAGTTACATTGGCGTCATGGTTGAGAAATTGTATTACCTTTATCTGCAACAAAAACAATATCACCTTGCCTCACAGAGTGAAAGCACATTCTACAAGGTCTGTGGCAACTTCAGCAGCTTTCCATGCTAAGGCTTCCCTCAGTAATATTTGCTCAGCTGCGACTTGTGCCAAACCTCATACCTTTATTCTTCATTACAAATTGGACTTGGCCTCCAGATGTAAAGTTTCCTTTGGCTCCGTGGTGCTCAGGAATGTCCTTCCATGAAGGCCACCAAAGGATACAGGTAGCTGGGGACTCTGTCCCATCAGTAAGGAATGAACGAAGATTAACAACATCAGATAAAGAAGTTACATCTTACCATAACATTCCATTTGTGGTGTTGATCTTCATTCATTCATTACTTCCACCCTCTGTCCCCCATCTGAAGTTTCCTGGTTGATCTCATATACTCCTTTATTGTAGGTTTGTTATGACCAGAGGTAGCCTCTACTTTTGTCTATCAATGTGCAAACTCGATCTGAGGTAACGGGGAGCAGAGCATTCTGGGTAGGACCTTGGCTCGAGAGTTTTTGGCTGATGCGAGCTTGATATTTGGCCAGCTCGGTTCCAAGGACGGAACAGCTAACCCATCAGTAATGAATGAACGAAGATCAACAACACAGATGGAACGTTATGGTAAGACATAACTTCTTCTTTTTTCTGTGGGGGGGGGGGGGTGACAACATGCAACACATGAAAATTGTGCTGTATTTCTTAGATTTTTTTTTCCTCTGGTTGGTTGAGTTCTGGTTAACTGAGAGTTTACTGCAGAGTTAAATTCTGAGGAATCATTGCAGAGAACTATGTTTTATGTAATTCCATTTCTGATGTCTTTGGAGTAGTTATTTTTCCACTCTGTAACAAAAAAGTGGTTCAGTATATTCCAAGACTTTGTACATTTTTTTCATTACCAGCTATACCTATGCTTATTTTATGCTCCCTGCACATTTGTTTTCATATAGCTGTACATTTTGAGTTCCGTCACAGAATTACTTCATCATTGCTGTACACATGGCAGTAAACATTTAAGTAAGAAGCTGTTGCTTGGTTTGTGGTTTCAGTAATGCAGTATTTTTGTATTTGTTCTGAAAAAATAAGAGTTACCTGGAGTACCAAATGAGCAGTACAATTTGCAGGGAATGGGCTCTTCTTTTTTGGCTGCAATTAGCCCACAGATGTGACAAATGGTCCATGTGCTGATTTGGCTGGAGAGATATGAGCACTTCCACAGATCTTACCAACTATAGACCAATAGCCACTCTTTCTTCATTATCAAAAGTCCTTGAGAAATTTGTCCAGACAGAAATACTTACCTTTATTTAAGACAATCTGTTTCCAATACTGTGCATCTTCCACCTTAAACATAACACTACTGTGGCCCTCCTTTATCCCATAACTACTGTAAAGCAAAACAGAAATGAGAGAAACAGTTTCCGGAGTCTTCCTTGACCCATTGAATGATTTTGATACTGTTTCTCACACACACACACAACTGCTACAGTTGTCCTCCTTAGGCCTAGTCGTACCCACACTTCGACAACTACCTGTCCTGTAGACTGCAGGCTATTAAAATTGCCAAGTAACATAGTCTTTACTTTCCTGTAGCAGTTGTAGACCCCCCCCCAGAGATTTTAAGTCTTCTCTTATGCAACATATTTGTGAATGACCTCCACTCTGCAGTAAAACCTGCAAAAATAATCCATTACGTGGATGCCTCCACTTTTGGTCTGTGTGCTGAAAACAAACAAACAAAAAAAAAGATACACTGCAACAACTAACCAAAGATTCCCTTATTTTAATTGAAATATGATTCCCAGCTTTTTCTAAACCCACAATAAAGTCCAAGTTAACCTGTTTAAGCCCAGAACAACTATCTACCCAGAACTCCTTCTTCACTAAAACCTCCACAGACAATATAGAAATTCAATTGGTAACCTCCACTAAGCTACTATGTGTAATAGTTGACGACAGCTTGAAATTTGACTACTGTATAAAATATGTGGTGATGAAAAACTCATCAAAAATTTGCAGTGTCTACGCAAAGAGTAATGCCTGACAAGGTGTGTGTTAATGTGTGCGGCAGAGGGCCTCTACACCCCTGGAAGGGCATTAATTGCACATTAACACACACACACTGGAGGGAGGGCATTATTGCACTTTGAGAATGGGCTGTCTGTAAAATTAAGTACGATAACATTTTTTTTATATATATTTTTGATGTAAATAGTTACTCCACCTAATATTTCAAACTTGCTGTAGTACATGTTAATGGTGTTGGAGGAAGCATTTTACATCTAAACCTGTAAGAACAAGAAATTTGGAAAAAAAACATAAATAATGGAGAAAAAAAGGCCCAAAATAGGAATCGTTTTTAAATATTGCTTTTACAAACATAGAAATTTGATAGAATAATGCATTTTCTGAAGGGAATGAAGTCTGAAATTCACATGCCTGTCATTATTTTCTGACTTCAGTTCTTAATGCTTTGCCCGTGATTTTACCAGAAAACCAAGTTTTTATGAGGACCATACCAAAAATGAGTCAAAAATCTGTATAGTTGAGAGGTATGCAGACCTCAACTGTTGCTGCTGCTAGGAATCACTCACACACAGTCTTCTGCTTTCATGCACTCATACACTCTCATTTAAGACATACATACACACACATTATTTTGTTTCTTTTCTTTTTTACTTTATACTCAGTAAACAGCAAGAACCGCGGTGGTGGTGCTGCGGTAGCGTTGTCGCCTCACAGTAAGACGCTGACTGGTTCGACTGTCAGCTAGAGCATCTTCTGCGTGGAGACATGCGTGAATGGGCGTACCTTCATTGAAGGTTGTGCATTAGGGCTGGCAACGCAGCACGTAAAAATCAACTGCCAATCATTAGCGGACTGGAGTTCTGCTGTGGCGACCCCTAACCGGGAAAAGCCGAAAGACACAACAACAACAACTCACTAAACAGCAATAGCACTGTTTAGCAAGTGTAAAGTAACAATTGTTTGATCTCACTGTTCACTCTTTCTCACGTGCACAGTCTCTTCTGCTTTCATGCACGCATTCACTCACACACGCAGATAGAAACTTAAACACACTCCTACACAGACATACACTTTTTTTCTGTTTTTTTGTTTTTTTGCTCACTCAACAGCAAAAGCACTGCTTAGCGAGTGTAAAATGGTTCCATCTATCTCTCTCTCTCAAACAGACACAAACACGCACTTTTTAAAAAATATTTTTCACTCGATAAACAGCAGAAGCACTGTTTAGCGAGTGTAAAATAATGGTGTCCGGTAGGTTTTTTTCTGTCCGAACTCCACGGCAGCTTGATATGCTGTCATGCAGCAACGGACTCATTTTTCAGCATGCATTACTTCTACATTAATACCCTTCTGGAGAACGTTCTTCATTCAGAGGTGCTGATGTGAAGTTTGCCTGTTTCCTAATACAGGGTAAAACCTTTATTTATTTTATTGCTATTTACCAGGTAGGTGAGCTGGACTCTTGACCCTTTTCAGTCACAACTTGTGCCCTTAGAGTAGTTAATACAGCAAATTTACAGTCCTGTCACAAGGCAGAGAAGGTTATGGTTCTTGTTGGCATACATAGTGAACAGAGTATAAATTTTAAAAGTGCTGAGCAAAGCAGGCATTTAACAAAAGCTATGGAGCATACAGGTACAGTTGGAATGGTACAGATGTAGTGCAGTGACATTAGTTATCTGCCATTGTCAAGTTAGCAGCTGCAGGTTGATTCTGAAATGAAATTTCCTTTAAGAGAGTCTTTAAAGACTTAAATAGTTTCTCGATTTTTGATTACATCAGACAAGTGGTTTCGGGTAACAGGTCCCAGCCTTTAGAAAGCACTTTCTTATGCAGTTTTTGAATCGTGGCCTAACCAGGAAAAAATAGCAGTCTGTTAGCTTTTTTTATCGTGTATAACATAGGCAGTCTTACATTTGTATAAATGAAAACAAACCTTGCCAACACAATCTCAGTTTCAAACATTATATATCACTTACAATATGTTCAGTCATTGTCAGTCAACCATTACTTACCTTATTCACTTCCTGCCTTCTTTTAAACCTCATTCGTCCTCTGCATGTATTGATCCCACAGTTCCATTTTTTCTTATGTAATTTGCTCATACCCTTTTCTAAAGATCCCAATTCCAGTTGTTTTCTCTACTATCTTCGCTATTTCTGGTAAAATTGGTTTAGATTTTGATTTCCATTTTCTAGTAATTGCTTTTTTGGCAGCCATTATAATTAGACTCAGCAAGGCTTACTATGTCTAGGAGATTCCAGTTCTGTGTCAAAGCTCAAAAAGTAATTTCCTTAGTTACACAAATTTGCTCACCCAGCATCTCCGACAGTGCAGTCTGCAGGGAATCTTTAAAGTCTGCCAACTCTTTACACGCCCAGAGAATATGTTCCCTGTTGCCTCTTTCTTCCGCATCACACCTCCAACATTTGCTGTCTGCCGGAGGAAAAATTCTTTGGATTCTACCTGAGGTATAAAAATACCTATGTAAAAAAATCACAAGCAAAGATCCTAAATCTTATAAACTTTGTTGCATATTTGGGAGACATACATATATTCCTCCATTGTTTCTTTGTGAATTGCTTATCCCTTTTCTCTTCCCAATCCTTTCTAACCTCTTCTGATTGATTCTTATAGTTATCATGCAATATTTTATATGCCTTACTAATTATTTCTTTCTTAATGGCAACTTCTGTTCTAGATTCTACTAAAAAGTTAACCAGTGCTGGTCTTTCATTTAGCAACATCCTATTTCTTTCCCTTTGCCTATACTCTTGTTTCAGTCCTTGATAGGGAAGGTAAACTCACTAACCTGCAGTCCAAATAAGTTCTTGGCGTCTTCCCATGCCATTACCTTTCCACTCTAGTTGTTTGCTCCCAGTACCTTGGTTCCTTTGCCAGTTTTCTCCAATAAAAAACAGCCCCCTCTTGCCTATTGTGTGTATCCCTAATTGCAGCCATCTTTACTGGCAGAATCTCCTTTCCTGTGTTGGCTTAGTTCTTAGAATATTTTCTGCTACTTTATGAATCTAATAGTCTGTATGATTACCATATTCTTCTTAAAGGTCTGTATCCAAAATCCCAATCTCTCCTTTGTTTCTTCAGCTTCTCCCTCTTTTCCTCTTTCCAATTTGACAACATCAGATCTATAATTTAAACTTCATTTTATCCTTGACAAATGATCCTCGTCCGTTCCTACAGCTCACGCCAGCCATAAACTCATCGTTTCACCTCTATCCACAATCCTTCTCTCACAATTACCTCAGATTGCATTTGTTGCCTTTCCGAAACGGTCATGTTTGCCAGTGCTGTCAAGTTTCAGTAGGTTTAGGTAAACTTTCATTCTAATTTCTTAAGAGATTTCTCTATTTATTTTTCTTTATTTGATCCTCTGTCCTATACTTTAGTTTTTCTCTCTTCCCCTTTTTTCCTACACATAGTGTAACCTTAAATGTCATTGTTGATATTCTTTCCCCATACACGTTGGTGTATTTCTATAACTGCCATCGTTAATAGTTTTTTCACCTTTCACTTTCTTTCTCTTACAAAAGAGTGTGAGTCTGTCTTCCAGCAATAGTTTTTCGACATGGCTGAGAAGGGTAAGGCCCCTTCTGGTTTTAAAAATGCCAGAAGTGCGGCCACAGAATTCCATAGTCTGATTTTCATTTCCTTTGCACTTATTGCTCGAGTCCCATTCATTTGCAAGAGGACTGCAGCATATGTCATGCGTTCAGTCATTGAGCCCTCATTGAGAGGTGAAATAAACTTGTTTTGAAAAGCTTGGTTCCCTCAGCCTTTAGTGAAGCCATATCTACTGCAGACAAAGCCAAAACTGACATTTCCTCTCCTTCGTCCTTGTCTACCATGGACCAAGGCAAGAAGCGGACTCTCTCTGTTCTGACTTCTCCATCAGTTCTGAGACCTGAGAAATTGAAATCCTTGGTTCCGAAATTATCTTTGGAATTGGAGGCCTCTGACTTTAAACTTTTGGTGTCAACTAATGCTCCAGCACTGACAGCTATGACAAGTCCATCGACATCGAAGGCCCCCAGTGTAGGACATAACTTATGCTGCTCCTACCATAACTAAAATTTCTGATTCAAAGGAAATTTTTTCCAAAAACTTCGTATTCACCATCTATAGAGCCTTTCACTGGTGAGCTTCCAGATGTGTTTCTTCAGAGGCCTAAATCATCTTCAAAGTCATTGATCTGCTGCACCAGAAGTTTTTCTGAGCTTGATGTAGAAAGACTGGCGAGTAAAATCTTGTGGGCTAGTGGACTTGCAGGCCCCCTTTCAGTTTCGACCCCTTCAGGTCTTGGAACAGAGCTTTCTTTCACCCAGTTGAAACCTTTCCTCTAACCTCCTCCGAGGTCTTACAGTCTTCTGTTCTAAATCTCCCAGCACTGACTGTACTGGTACTTGAGATTTTTCACATCCTTTGAACCGATAATCCCCCTGAGCTCTATGGTGGCTTCGGAACCAGGACCTGTTGGAGCTGTAATTACCCTGTCAGTTCCAGGGGACACGACTCTACTCCAGGTTTTTCAGAGCTGTCCCTGCTCCTTGGAGCTTCAGCAGAAGTTAGTTTTGCTGGGGCTCCTGTCTCAAGGGTCGGTTCTTTGGAGCAGGGCGAGACTGCCTCGGAACCAGAGTCAATCTCAGTTCCGGACTCCCTTCCCTCGTCGGGGGGGGGGGGGCAACCTTTGAGGTGATGGCGAGGGCCTTGCCACTTATGGTGACTCGGTCAGTATATTTCCCCCTTGGAGCAGGTAGCCCCCTCTGGCTCTGTTATTCCACCTGTGTCTCCACTGGGGCAGCAGTTGCTGAAGTCTCAGATTTCTCAGACTCCGCTTCTGTCATTTTCTGACACCTCCCCAGATTATCCTCCTGAGGAGGTCCCTCAGAAAAGGAAGATTAAGAGGAAGTACTTGGATTCCCCCCCAGGAATCCGTCACCAAGGACACAGATTTTTGATGAGGGGGAAGGATCCCCTTGGTCACCACCTGAAGATGTCTCCATTGGAGACATCCTAGAAATTTTAAAAGAAAGGGGTGGCTGGAAGTCCCAAAACCCTTCCTCGGAGGAATCTGTTTACCTGCAGGCTTTTGGCACCACCCCGTCTACCTTTTGGGTGACCTTACCTGCCGATGAACTCATGCAGTTGATTTCACAGTGGCTGTGGAAGACCCATCTCAAAGAGACATGACAAAATATTAATTGCCTCTGAAGATAAACAGTTCTAGGCCAAGGGGTTAGCAGTGGAGGCCATTGTTGTAGTGGCAGCCACAAAAAAAAATTAGCTGAGGAAAGTTCATCTGTCCATCTGCTCAACAGGGAGTCTCAGGCTATGGACAGATTTGAGAAGTGTGTCTATGCTTCATTGATCTTTGCTGTAAGGTTTTTGGACTTCTTGGCACACTTTACAAGACTTTAATAGGATCTGATTAAAGAATTTTTGGATACCCTGGTGGGAGCTGTAGGTGAGGGAGTCCAAGAGAAAGTGGCTTCCCAGCTAGCCAACCTGGTGTCTGTGTCTAATTTGTCCAAAAGGCTAATCACACATACAGCCGAAGGGACTTCCAGAGTAGTGAGTGCAGGCATTGCCATAAGGAGACATGCCTGGATGCACCTATGTGGCTTTGCAGAACCATTCAAGTCTTCTTTCATCAATTCTCCCTTTGAGAGAACATCCTTGTTTGGTCCAAAAATAAGAGGCTTTATCCAGGTGTGAGAAGGATGGCAAAACCCTTTTTGCTGTGGACGTACATTTCTCCACCTCCCCCCAAAGGTCCTTTTTTAGGAGTCAGAGTAGTGGTGGAAATATCTGGTTCAAAAAATTCCAAGGGCTTTTCCAGGACACACATGGAGGGAGTTCCCCCAGGGGCAGAGGAGGGAACCAAAATGGAAGATCCTTTTATTGTTCCAGAGCTTACAGCCATAGTGACCACGGACACCTCCCAGATGGGGTGGTGGTGGCATTTTCTGGGCAAGATTGTCTGAGGCACTTGGTTCCCCTTAGAGGCTAACTTCCAGATCAATGTCCCAGAGCTAAGATCAGTGCTTCTAGCATTGCAGGCTTTTCAGACAGTTCTTCCTCGGGGGACATTTGCAGTTCAAATAGATAATATGTCAGTAGTTTGGTACATCAACAGTTTGGTACATCAACAAACAGGGAGGAACCAAGTCTTGCCCCCTTTGTCGAGAAGCCCTTAGGGCATGGCAGTGGGTGATCTCTTCCAACTGCTTTCTGGTAGCAGCACACATTCTGGGGAGTTCTAGTGTGATAGCAGACAAACTGAGCAGATGTATCCTTCAGCCTCACAGGTGGTCTCTCAGTCCAGAAGTGGGGAAATTTATATTCTGTCAATGGGGTCAACCTTGCTGCAATCTGTTTGCCTCCCCGTAAACAACGAGCGCAACAGTTAGTTTGCCCCGATTCCAGAGACGCTTTCCTCCACAATTGCCCCCCTGGTCTCCTGTATGCTTTCCCCCGATACCTCTTATTTCAAATTTATTACAGAAAGCGCTGTGGTTGAAAAGCACAGTAATCCTCATTGCCCCCTTTTGGACTTGACAGATTAGTTCCCCTTTCTTTGGCCTTATCTGATTCAACAACCCTGGATTCTGGACCCGGTTCCAGAACTTCCATTCCATTCAGACGCTTGTTCACCCAGACATTTTGAAGTTGTCTCAAGTTGACAACGTGGTTCCTTCAGTTCCATTAGTTGCCAGGCATCCTAATGTTTCCTCCGCAATACACCACATTCTATTGTTGGCTCATAAACATTCCACTAGCAAATGCAAGAGATTTTACTGTTTGGGCCCATGAAAAGCATATTAATCCCTTTTCTGCTTCTACAGAGCATATTTTAGACTTTTTAGCCATTCATTTCCATGCTGGAGCTTCCCCTTCTGCCATCCGATTATAATTAGCTGCAGTATCTAATTTCCATGTTTGTTTGGAAGGATGTTTTTTAGCCTTTTATAGACTTTGTAAATCATTCCTAAGAGGCACGTTTTTGTTGAAACCCCCTTTCAAAGATCCAGTGCTTTCTTGGGATCTAAACTTAGTTGCATTCTCCCTTTGAGTCCTCTGTGGAATGTGATCTGAAGTTTTTGTCTTGGAAGACACTGTTTTTGGTAGCCATAATCTTTGCCAGAAAGATTTCAGAGATCCAGGCCTTGTTGTCTGAACCTCATCTGATTTTCCACAAGGATAGAGTTTCTTTACAAACAAACCCCTCCTTTCTACCCAAGGTAGTCTTAGAGTCTATAACATCAATCAAACAATTAATTTACCAGTTTCTTTCCAAATTTTTCCAACAAAAGTGAATATTCTTTACATTTACTAGACGTTCATAGACAATTACGTTTCTATCTTCACCGAACAAAAGACATTCGAAAATCAAAGGAACTATTTATTTCCTTTTCCAGTGCAAAGTTGGGTAAGCCAGTTAGTTAGCAAGATGACTCTGGCTAAATGGCTGAAAGACTGCATTTCATTTATCTGTGATAAGAACAAAATAACCTTGCCTAGGGCTGTGAAAACCCATTCAACAAGATCTGTAGCCACCTTGGCAGCTTCCTAATCCAGAGCTTCGATGGATGATATCTGTGCAGCAGCTACTTATGCTTCTCCCCATACCTCTATTACTCATTACAAATTGGACTTGGTCTCTAGGGGAAGAGCGACCTTTGGTTCGATGGTGCTCAGAAATATCCTTTCGTGAGTCCACCCAAGATTATAGGTAGCTGGGGACTCTGTCCCATCTGTCAAGGATAACATGAAGATTTACATCAGATAAAGAAGTTATATACTTCGTAATGTTCCATCTATGTTGTCTATCTTCATTTATCCTTGACTCCCCTCCCTCCATCCTTTGACCTTTAAAGATTTTTTGGTGGAGTGGACTGTATAGCCTTGAATTGTTATGATTTTTCAAGCATGGTAGATATGGCTTCCATATATGTATATTTATATACTTTTCTGCAAACTCGATCTGAGCTAATTGTGAGAGGGAGGTTGTGGGTAGAAGTGAAGCTAGAAAATTTTTGGCTGGCATGAGCTGTGGTAATGGCTGAGTTGCTTCCGATATTGGAACTGTACCCATCTGTCAAGGTTAAATGAAGATAGGCAGCAACACAGATGGAATGTTATGGCAAGTATATAATAACTTTTTTCTGCTTCTGCTATGTGTAGGAGTCAACTATGTTGCTCTGAAATACCCTTTCAAATTGGATTATCCCAATTTGCTCTGTTGTATTGGAAGAATAAGCTTATCCCACTTGACTCTTGCCGTCTTCTCCTTCCAGGTAGAATCCTTCATTTCTTTATTAATTACTATCCACAACTTCTCTTCTGGTTGATAAAAACAATGCCTGACCTGTATGAAAGACTAATGGCACTAAAACATTTTAACTGCTTGTATCTTAATAACGATACCCATTTAACAGAGCTTCACTTCTCTCAGTTTTTGTATTATCTTTTATTTAGTCTCTTCCCACATGTCCTTAGCTGTCACACTGAAATAATTTTTAATGCATACACCTAAATACTTCATTGTATCATGTGCCCGTAAGTATGGCTATTGCAGAAGCAATTTGTATAATTTATTGATACTGACTTTGTTTTAGCTTCATTAATTTTGGATCCAGAAAAGATTTGAAACTGTCTGAATATGTTCCACAGCACTGTAATGTCCCTTTCTGGTTTTGTCTGGTATAAAATTGTGTCATCTGCAAATAGAGAGAGCTTTTGTAGACTACCACACCAGTTTATATCCTTGAATTTCTGAGTCTCTTATTTTCTTTGCCAATGGTTCTTTATATATAGTAGGTAACAAAGGGGAGAGAGAGACCCCCCCCCCCCCCGCCTGGTTCCTCTGCTCAAGCAGAAATTATCAGAGAGGACCTCGCCCTTTCATTTTCACTCTCAGCCTTATAATTTTATTAGGGGAATGCAAATGCTCCATTGCTCTGCTCATAAAGTTCCAACTTACTCTGTCCGATGCTTTCTCTGCATCAAGACCCACCAGTAACAGTGGTATTTTCTTACCTTCTGCTTCCCTCTGGATTAGCAGTGTTCTGTAAATGTTGTCAAATGTTTGTCTCCCCTCCACAAAACCACTTTGATCCATACCTATCAATTTTGGCATCACTTTTGCCATTATTTTAGCCGTTATAGATAGACATGAACACTTTATAAGCATGGTTTAGCATTGAAATAGGCCTGTATGAAGCTGGATCTGATTGACCTTTACCCTCTTTAGGTATTACAAATGCCACTGCTTTCTTCCAGGATGTTGATACTTCTCCTTCTTGTAAAATACTGTCAACAAAACCTTCCAGATCTTTATCAGTTTTTTTCCTTTCTAGCTTCCAAACTTCTACAGGAATACCATCTATTCCTGGGGACTTTCCTTCGGATTAATTATACATCAGCGTTTTTATCTCCTTTCCTCTACCTTAGCATGTGTAATTCTTCCGTAAACATTTCCATTTGTACCTTTTCTTGATTTCCATATTTATTTTATTTTTTTTTATTTTATTTTACATTTGTTTACCAGGAAAGTCCAACTGGACGTAGTTCCATTTTCAGAGGAGGCCCGGGGAGAAAAGCTCCACATTACAATACAGTACATGAGAGTAAAAAGAAGTAGAACATACATACATATGGCATATATACACATCAGGACAACATGCTGGTGATTCACAAACAAACATATAGCATATATACACACAACAGGACATCATGTTAATGATTAATATTTCTTACAGTAGACAATCAGAGGTACTTTTTTTTCAGTTATAAGTTTTCTAAGGTAAATGCATACGGGTTTGGAAGCTTTCATGGGAGAAACTGTTTATACATAGCTGTACCCTGACAAATTCTCTTGGTATGGATTAGCCTGGTGAGTGGCATGAGCATAGCCAGTTACTTAGTGGGTTTTCAGGAGTTTTTGAATTGACTAAAGGAAGTTGTAGAAGTTATTTGGCTTGGTAGTGTGTTCCAGGTTTTGGCAATGGTGTTGGCAAAGAGGGACTTACCAGCTTCATTTTTATGTTTGATGACAGTTATGAGGTTCTGGTTACTAGATCTTATGGCTCTAGAGGGAATGTGGGGCTGAATTAAGTGCTGGAGTTATCTGAGGAAGGTAGTAGAGTTTGTGTGCTGTAGAGAGTTAATTGAGCAAAAGTTTATGAGGCAACTCAAGCCAGTTGAGCTGCTTAAGGGATAGACAGTGGAGGGACCTATATGAGGCTTCAGTAGCAAACTTGGCAATCTTGTAGCAAGATTCCATTTTATTTAGATCAGTTTGGCGAAGATTGGTCAAGATGGGAGAGGCATAGAGGAGGGTGGATAGAAGATGAGTCCTTGCGATGGTTACTTTGGTGCATTTTGTCATAAACTGTTTGTTCCTAAAGAGGAGACCAAGTTTTTTATTAACTTTAACGGTTTGTGCTATGTGGATGTCGAATCTCAGGTTATTATCTATTTCTACCCCTAGCAGTTTAGTTTGTGTGTGTGGTTGGACTGATTTGAATGTTTTCTTTGGAGCCAATGGTGAAATTGTTATTTAGGGGAGGAGCTCTGCCAGGGCTGAAAAGACTTGGTTTGTTTTTTTTTTTGGATTAAGAAGAAGTTTGATGTTAGTGAACCAAGTTTCGGCTAGGGTGAAATTATTTTGAGTAATGGTTTGCAGTTCACTAAGGGTAGGGGCAGCACATATTAGGGTGGTGTCATCTGCATATTGTACTATTGAGGCAGTGGGAGAGGATGAAGAGATCTGATTAGTAAATAGAGAGAACAGCAATGGGCCAAGGATGGATCCTTGAGGGACTCCTATGGTTACTGGTAACAGGGGGGGCAATTGGTCCTGCCGTAGGACTGCTTGCTGATGGGCGGATAAGTAGCTGTTGAACAATGAGAGGCGGGACTTGTATTTAGGGTGGATAGGGTATCAAGAAGCAGACTGTGGTTTACCATGTCAAAGGCCTTTGATAGGATATGGAAGAAACCAATAGACCCTTGTTTCTGTGGTGGTGAACTATGTTGGTGAATGATAGTAGTGCTGTTGTGGTGCTCTGGGAGGTCTAAAACCATGCTGGAATATGGAGAGTAGGTTGTTATTCTGGAGGTACTGTATTAGTTGAGTATGAACAACTCTTTCTAATATTTTGGATAAAGGTCATAGGATTGCTATTGGGTGATAGTTGGTGAGCTGTAAGGAGTTGCCTCCTTTGTGCAGTGGAATTATATGTGATGTTTTCCATGAGGTGGGGACTTTGTATTCTGAGAGAGATCTGTTTATGGGAATAGAGACAGGATAGGCTATAGCTTCAGCTGAGATCTGAAGGAAGTCTGCTGGCAGCTTAAGTTTACCAAGGAGTTTAGATATTGATTTGGTGGATACAGGGTGGAGGTGTAAATTGGGGCTATTGTTTTGTATATTGGGGTAGTTATTGGTGTGGGGCTGCTAGTACTGTGTTGGGCATTGGCAAGGGTCTGGACTGTTTCAGTAAAGAATTTAACCATGAAAACATTCCTACTCAGTTTATTTGGAAGCACGGGGGTTGGAGTCGTGGACTTTCCTGGATGCAATATACCATTTATTGAGGCCAGAATTTTTGTGGGTTGTGAGCATATTTTTCTTGCATGCTTGTATAGTAGCTGGATTTGTCTAGTTTGATTTGTTTTTTGGCTTTGTTACGGAGCTCTACATAGTTTTGTCTCAAAGTAGTGGTTTTGTTTTTCTGATATTGAATCCAGGCCTTGTTCCTTTCTTTCAGTATAGTTTTAGTATATTTTCTTAGCCATGGGGCATAGTTAGTTTTTATTCTAATGGTTCTAGGGGGTGCATGATGGTTTAAGATTTTTATGAAGGTTGTGTTAAAGTACTCAACGGCATCGTTTAGAGGTAGATGTTTTGGGGGGGGGGTCCATTTACATCTTTTTAGAGTATTGATGAGATCAGTAGCTGTAAAGGTTTTTTTTGTTTCTAACTACTCTGAGGACAGGTTGGTTGATGGTTTGGGATCTGTTCCTAATTAAGTAGGTTGGATGATGGTCACTTAGGGTATCTGGAAGACAACCAGATTGCTGTGCAAGAGCTGGGTCAGCTACCAGGATCCAGTCTAAGATGAACTGGCGTTTGGAAGTTTTGTCAATTCGAGTGGGGGTGGTTATAGTTTAGGTAAACCTGTGGAGGTTTATGAAGGCAGAAGGATTATGGCTGGAAGCCAGTCAATACTGAAGTCTCCTAATAGTATGGTTTCATGTGGAAGGGAGTTGGAGGTCCAGTTAAGCAGGCTTTCCATTACAGTGATGTTATTGCCTGGTGGTATATAGTCACCTGCAATAATTATGTTTGTTGGAACTTATTTTTAATTTGGCAAGGATTAGTTCTATGTCTTTGAATTCATGGGTATTGTAATCTAGTTGTTCTAAGGTAAGATGATTTTGGAATAATATTGCAACACCTCCACCCTTTTTCTCTGATCTGCCTCTTCGGATAATGTTGAAACCCGGGGCAATAATCGCATTATTGTGATGATGTGGTTTGAGCCTTGTTTCAGTTCACACAGTGATATCTGGTTTGTATAGAGCTAGTAGGGCATGAAGGTCATGAATTTTGTTAAGTATACTTCTTACATTAATGTTTAAGAAGAGGAGAGCTGAGGTAGGTCTGTGGTGTAGGGGATTTAGCTGATTTAAGTTTGG
This sequence comes from Protopterus annectens, assembly GCF_019279795.1. Taxonomy (NCBI): domain Eukaryota; kingdom Metazoa; phylum Chordata; order Ceratodontiformes; family Protopteridae; genus Protopterus; species Protopterus annectens. The sequence goes on along the minus strand of NC_056737.1, from coordinate 1,087,756,372 downwards.
GCTGATAGATGTTTTGGGTCCTGGATTGGGATGTATATCATCACTGCAAGTGAGTTTATGGAGTAGGTGTAGATAACGTTTGGTCAATTTGTGAATTATTTTTGTTTGTCTTTGAGAAGAGAGGGGGCTAGTTTTAATTTTCAGTTTAATGCGTGAATAAGAGAAGGGTAGGGGGAGGTAAGGTCACATGGCGATATAGGGAAGTGTTTTAGTTTGGTGGTGTTGACTGTGGAATCAGTTTGCCAAGGAATGGGGTGTGGTTATGAAGCCGAGTGTGGTAGGAGGACAGGATGGAAAGCAGGAGTAGGGTGAGGTAGGAGGACAGGATGGAAAGCAGGAGTAGGGTGAGGTAGGAGGACAGGATGGAAAGCAGGAGTAGGGTGAGGTAGGAGGACAGGATGGAAAGCAGGAGTAGGGTGAGGTAGGAGGACAGGATGGAAAGCAGGAATAGGGTGAGGTAGGAGGAAAGCAGGAGTAGGGTGAGGTAGGAGGACAGGATGGAAAGCAGGAGTAGGGTGAGGCAGGAGGACAGGATGGAAAGCAGGAGTAGGGTGAGGTAGGAGGACAGGATGGAATGTAGGAGTAGGGTGAGGTAGGAGGACAGGAGGGAAAGCAGGAGTAGGGTGAAGATTATTAATGGGTAGAATTATGTTTTTTGTAGTTGGGGTAGATATATGTAACCCATGTTATCTAGTTTCAGAAAGAATGTGTTATGTGCAAAGGTACTATCAATGAATGAGTGAGATTGGTGTTGTATTAAAAGGTGCAGTATTAGGTGTATGTGGGATTTTGTTGGGTAAGCGATTTGAAGTGATAGGTGGATATGAGTGTAAGACTTGCTAATGAGAGTTCTCTGTAGCTACAAGTTAAATTGATGTTAGGGACGTAGGAGCTATATAAGCATCAGGTAATGCTGGGTATAGGGCTACAGAAAAGTGATGGAGTATGGGCAGTGCAAGAGCTATCGTTTTGTGTGTTAGGGAGCTGCAGTATGGCCAAGAAGTATTAGTCAGGTAATTGGTATCCTCCAGTTAAGAGAGGGTAGCAGAGATGGTGAGTTAGTAAGTACGTGGGGATAGTTGCTATTTTATCTATAATGATGTTTTTGACTATGGATAAGGTGAGTGGGAATTATATATTGTCAATTTATTTGTACTGTGTTCGGATATGCATATTTACTGCAGTTAAAAATATTAATTATAAGTAATAGTTAATGGTTATAGGGTGGTGTGTATAGAGAGGTGGTGGTGGACGTAGGGATTTTATGTTGGAGGCAGGAAGTAGGCTAGAGTGTTTGTGAGGATCAGGAAGGGGAGGAGTGTTTGGGTAGGAGGAAACAGGTGGTTAGGTATAAAGGAAATGATAAGGGGGGTGAGTGGAGAGCGAAGTGAGCCTGAGCGTAGCAAGTGCGAACGGAGTGGGGCTGCACCCACAGCAACTGTAAAAAAACAATCAACACCTTAACATAAAACATATTATCAACAGTGAAACTGATGAAAGGGGTGGGGGTGGGCTAAGAGGAAGAAGGTTTGCAGCTGTTGCCCCTGGGGTATGCACTCTAGCTGACTGTAACAGATTTTAACAAGGCATAACAGTAGTCACAAAAGCTGGCACCTACACTACACAAGTGGCAACAACAAGGTTCCTGGAGTTAAACTTGGGGCTGCAGTCTATTTTTGGATGATTGCTGGTTAGAGTTTTCTTTGCTTTTAGCTGGAGTGAGAGGATTCCTTGCTCACACAAGTGGGGGGGAGGGGGCAAAGCAATCAGGTGCTCACTGGCTCTAAAAGTTGCAAAGAAGACAAAAGGAAAGAATGTAAGACTAAAAGCAATAACATAAGGATATCAAAATAAGCACAACCATTATAAATATTGTACAGAAAGCAGAGCAAGTGAACATAGCCTATTAGAAGTCATCAGAAGAAATGCATTCAGACTCTGCAACCAGTCTTATTCAGCAGCAGTCAGTATAACTAGTTAGAATATCCTATTACCAGACTACCAGATTTCTCCTCTTTGTACGGAATTTCATAGAATTTCCAAAATATTTCTAATACTGCTACAGGATTCCTTGCTGTCTTCTGTGTTAGACTCCCTAAGGTTGCTGACAGCCCTTTCCTGTTGTTTTGTGCTCTAGAGTTATCAAAAAAACAGTTGCTTAACAGCAGTCTTTCTAAACTTCTCCATATTATCGAGGTGATCCCTTATTTTCTATTTAGCATTCTGCAGTTGCTCCTATTCTTGTTCTGTGAGATTCCCCCATTTTGCAATACTTTTAACATTTGTCAGTCCCACTAAATAAATCTTAACTTCTTAACCATATTTATTTCTTTTATTTCCACCCTGTTTTTAAACTCCACTTTAGTTTTATCCCACACTCTACCTAGATTTTCAGAAGAAATTTCTATTTTCTCTAATCTATCCTGAATAATTTCTACTACCCACTCCTTAAATTCCTCTGTTTTCAACAGATAGGTGGGAAAGCGCTGTGTCTCATTTTGATTTCATAATCCTGTGTTTGTTATTATTGGCACATGTTCTGAAAGTTATTGGGTGCGCATCAAGACCTTCAATTAAATGCACGTGTTCCTGTGAAATGTAAATTCTGTCTAGCCTAGCCCAGTTTTTGTATCTTGGAGGAATAATATGTAAATTCACTTTGAATTCACATCTTCATGTGAAATATTTTCATAAATTTCTTTAAAAATCTAACCTCCTTTGTTATATTTTCCCTTCTGCCCTCCAGTCAATATCTTCACTATTACAAATCAAATTCCCAACCTAAAAGTAATATTCCTTGCTGAAAGCTGATTTTCTCCCAGAATTTTCTTAAGCTCCATTACATCCAGTTTTGATTGGAATATAAATACATGCTAGTGTAATCCTCCTCCCTTGCCAGTAGCCCCGTAGTACTACAAATCTACCATTATTGTCTTTTTTATCCTCTTCTGTTACTGTTAGAGGGCCTCTTGCAATTAATGTAAGTACTCCTCTCTTCCTTTGTCCCAGGTATTCCACTGAATAAATATCCTGAAAAACCTTTCTTCAAATTCACATGTTCATTTTTTTCCAGGTGTTTCCTGTAGCATAGCTGTTTGCACTATAGTTAACTACTCCTTTTTTTTTTTGTATTTATCTGTGAGACCATTAACGTTTAAAGATGTTATAGAAAGCATCTTACTGTTGAGAGATTATTATTCCCACCTTTTTATGTATAATGGCTTTTTGGTAAATGTTCATATTTTGTGTTACATGCATGTACTGCTTGGCAGGTTAATCTTCTTTTATACAGTTTTTTCTTGTCATCTCCATTTGAGCCTTTGTCACATTGTACAGAACTTTTTGTTTTATTGAAAACCCTCAAACAAAAATACACACACACAGCACCCCCATAAAACCTATTAACTTAACACACACAACTATGTACATCTTCAAATATTGAGGTTTTATCCTCCTAATAGGAACAAATGTTCTAAACTGACAGCCACACATACAGACTCGAGCTAACCTAAAAGAAAGGTTATCCATGCTAGGGCACATAGTGTAGCGTAATATTTTTAAGTGCTGTTTGATTTTGTCTTGATCTTTATAGCTGTCTCAGCTGGGAAAACAATTAAATGCTTTCAGAAACCTTTTCTCCAAGACACTTCTCTTTATCAGATTGCCTGCTAGAGTCATGAGAACTAGACACAAAACTGTTTACTAGAAAAAAAAACTTATATTAAATATTCTTTTTTTAATTTAGTTGCTTTCTCTTAAAACTTACTAGATTAAGCTAATAGCCTTAACTAGTCATTCCCCTATGCAAGAATGAGAAAAAAACATTACATTTTCTTTTGTTATGCTGTCTTAACAATATCTTTTTTTATATTGTAGTGCCTACATTTCTTAAAACTGAACAAGGAAAAGGAGAGAAGGGAAAAAGAAACAAAAAGAAAACACAGGAGCAGCTATTTACATTAGTATCCCCATTACACTTAAAATAGCTGAAAAAAATACTTTATAAAGAAAATCATGCTCCACTTAAATAGTACTATTAAGCAAAAATATTGTTACTTAGTTAACTTTCTCCCTCTTCTTCCTCTCCTGAGTATTTTTCCAAACATTAATGACATGAAGTAGGGCATATGCTTTAGAGTCCCCTGCAAGTTTAACAAAGTCCAGGAAAGTCCAAGATCTCCAGATGTTCTTGTTCTATCTTTTTACAAATATAATTCTTGTTTTGTAAGTCAGTTTCCAAGTTACTGATTTTATTCTCCAAATGTTAATAGCATATGAAGTAGGGCATATGCTTTAAAGTCTCCTACAGGTTTAAATAAGGTCCAAGAAAGTCCAATATATCCAGATTTTCTTGTTCTATTCCTGTTCATCTCCTTCTCCAAAACCCTGTGTCTGCTTTGTTTCTAATGTACTCTCGACTCATCTAGTCAATGTTTTTTCCCTCTCTCAAGCATTTTCCTTTGAAACAGTAGAAAAAGGGTTCACTGGCACAGTCTTTCTGTGGTCTTTATTACCAGAAGAACAAGAAGCAGAATCATCTTCTGTTTCAGAGCTCACTTTTTATAAGACAAACTTTTGTATTTCTTCCTTAGCATGTACTTATCAAAAATTATTTTGTTCTTCCAGGGAAAATATTTTGAAGATAGCTGGATACAGCAGTTTGAATCTCAAGCCTGCTTCTTGACATTCCCTGAGTAATTGGATACATTTACTCCTCTGCCTGGTGTAGTTATTCTCCACAAACGCTCTCTTCCACTTTTAATATTTTGTCCTTCTGCCACAGTTTTGTCAGTATCATTTCCTTCTGCTGGTAAGATTGCATCTTTACTAGTAAAGGTCTAGGTTGTTTTCTGATAGCCAGGTTTGGAGCATGCAAATGATGTGCCCTTTCAGTTAACAATTCCTGTTGTGGAATACCAGTCCAGTTGCTTACTTGTGCTTTCATAAAATTTAATACAGTGTGTTCCTTACAGGTTCTCAGGTACAGCAGGAAATGTTACGTTTTCACCATGTGCTTTGTCCTTTAATTCTGTTATTTTTTTGAAACATCTCTTCTTGTGCAGTCTCATATTCAGTCAGCTTTTTCTTCATTTCATCCTCTGAACATTGGTAACACCTTATCTGAATATCTGTTTAAAGCTTCTTCCATTTTTCCAGCCTTTTATTGTTTGAGTTGATATACTCCATCAGTGTTTCATTTATTTTAGCCAGGTCTGTGCGCGGTTGCCTTTTACTTTCCTGTAGGTTACCGGACGTTATGTCTGGAGTTTGCACTGCTTTATGCTGAGCAGTTACAGTACTTTTCCCAGTCAGTGTTTTTTGACACATTTTGTAGCTGGTTTTCTTTGAAATCCTCCCTATTTCTTTTTTTCTAGCATCCAGGCAGTGCACTTACAAGCCAGTTATTGAAATTTACCCAGACGTCTAGGTCCACTGGCCTTCTCTGCTGAGTTTCTTTTTCACACTGGGAGAGCTAGACTAAGCTGTTGCTCAATGTGCAGCCATCTTGGAAGGTCTTTGTGAGCTTTTGAGGTTTTATGAATTGTATTTGTAAATTTTATTTTGGAAGTGGGTCGTAGTTTTGTTTAGCTTTTTGAAAATTAAAATACTTACTAGAAAAGTGACCCTATTAGTCACTGAAAACCAGTTATTGTTGTCAGGTAACTTGCAGTGGAGTAGTGAGGTGTCATCCAGAAAGATAATTTTGTGGGTATTGTATGCAGAGTGGAGAACAAGGCTGGGGAGCCCATATTTTAATTTAGGAAGTAAAACATTTTTGGCAATGGATAAGCAGGCTTTTGGAGAGAGAGAGAGAGGGAGAGACCATGAATATGACTAATCATGTGACCTGGTTTCAGTTGAGGTAGGACTTTGTTATATTTTCTTTCTTTATTGCAAAGGGTAGTACTGGGTCAGCTGTTAAACAAGATGTGTCTGTTTGGTGACATGGGATATTTAATTACCTTTATGATCCTTTATTAAAATGTTGGGAATAGCAGCTCTTTTTCTTGTTGTGGTAAAGACAATAACACTGTCTTTTTTGGGGGGTTGATTAGAAGGAGATTGGAGTTGGACCACTTACATAGTTGTTAATTTTTTTTGTAGTTTATTTTGTCAGAATATGTGGTTTGTACTAGCTTATAAGAGAAGTAGGTCATTTGCATACAAGGCTAGGTACTGTTTCAAATGCCTAAGTCATATCTACAAAAAGACCTGCTGTGATGTTTCCTTTCTGCATATTTGAGTAATTGAGAACTGTAGCCCTTAAAAGGGCTGTTGAAGTGCTGAAAGCATTCAGAAAGCCAAGATGAACACCTGACAGCAGGTCATAGCTGTTAATGTGATTTAGCAGTTTGTATAATAATTTTTCAGCTCTCTTTATTAGAGGGCATAAGTTAGAGATGGGTTTATATCCTTCAGATCTGTGGGCTTAGCATCCACCTTGCCTAACAGATGTTAGAAAATGCATTGATTCAGTGTTCCTGTTTACAATTCTCCTAGGTGTATCCCCATTCTTATCAATTGTTGGGGATCTCAGATGACCTCTTCTTGAGCAGTGCCACAACAAAATTGACAAATTTGTTGCTAACGTGACACACAGAAATCACCATTGTATAGCACTAAAGCAACCGCACTGGCTAGAACTGTGCCACTCCATGATTCTGTCTCAACCACTTCCCACACACACGTTATCTTATTCAGAAACCTGAAAGTGTTATTTGCTAACTCACATCCTTCAACAGTACTCACCAAATGGGTCTCTCTGTTTAGCAGGAAAAAAATCCATTCCTAATAACTGAATCAAACAACTCTCCTGAAAACTCGCTCTGTCCATTCTACATTTCTAAAATATGGAACTACACCCTCTTTGCCTTAAGCAAATACCCCATGTGAAAGCTTTCAAGTCCATGCTAAAACAATGCCTAATGAACACATATTTGCGATTTGCTCAGGAGCTGGTTAGGTAAATATTCAAGTCCATCAGTACAGTCCATTCTAAGCTATGCCATCTCTCACCTTCTCTGAGGGCACTGTACTGACTTTATATCTACAGCCTGTGTATCTGTTATGCTTTTTCCCTGAACCACTTTCCTCTTCTCTTGCCTTACCACTTTCTACTCACCCCCCCATTATTTTTATTGCACCGTCTTTCCCTTCATCTACAGGCAAATTACCTTGCTTATATCATCCCCTCTTGCATCATGTCCCTTCTGTATCTCCCCCTGCCCAACCTCGTGCCATTCACTGGCACCTCACAACCACTGTTGAGGATTACAATCCTGTATCTTCTTACTAATCATGTATTTAGACCTCTGCCACATCCTGTGCACGATCCGACTGCTTCCCGTGCTGACAACCCTACCTCTTTCCCTGAGTGGTGTCGCCTCTTTCTTCCTGCAATCTGTATCACTTCCTTTAACCTGTTACTTAAATTCTTTATTCCTCAAACTTAACTTTTAAAAAGCATACTCCCGCAAATGACTTTCTTTCCCTTCACTTTTTCTTTTGAACTATTGTATGTTTGTATTAGATTTTATTTGATTTATGAACATTTTTATCTGTTATGTACTGTTTTCTTTTTTAAAGCTCTTGTGTTACTCTGAGTAATATTTGCATTCATTCTGTTAAATTGTTTAAAGTCATTATAATTTTGCTTATCTGCTTTTTGTACGTGTTAAACGTATAGCTGTTCTCCACTGGCCTCTGCTGAAAATGAATATGTTATGTCCATATGGACAGTTGTGGTAAACAATTAAATTTAAGAAGGATGTTTTTGTTTGGCCACTATTTTCTTGCCATTGTGTTGCATGAGGTTATAGCAGATGCAAGAAACAGGCACTTTGTAGTCTTAGACAGCTGAATAAAAATGTCATCATTTTATTTATTTATTTATTTTTTTTGCAAAGAAAGTTTTTAGACCATGTAGTAAATGGACATATTCTTGGCACCTTGAGGCTTCTGCTTTGATTTGTTGTGGTGGTATGTATGAGTGAATTATTTTTAGAGCAACAGTGTTTGCATTTCTCTAGAATGTTTGCCAGATGTTTAAGCACTACTGATAAAAGCACAGCAATGCATACTTTGCCTTTATTAACCATTGGAGAATGGGTGACCCGTAGATTGCACCCTGATTGGGGATTGAACATTCTTCAGCAGGGTGTTTAATATACAGATAATGCCCACTGAAAAATGAGTCCGCCACTTCATAGCAACATATCAAGCCTAACGGCCACTGTTATTTTATGCTCACTAAGCAGTGCTTCTGTTGTTTAGCGAGTGTAAAGTATAAAAAAAGAATACAATTTTTAAAAAAAAAAGTTTCTTTGTGAGTGTATGCATGCATGCCAATGAGAGTGAGATAAATCGAGCCACTGTGCATGTATTTATGTTTCTTTGTGTGTTTGTTTGACTGTGTGTGAGCATATGCGTGCATGAAAGTGAGGTGTGTGAGTGAAGACTGGAAGTGATTGAGCACTGGCAGTTAAGCAGGTTTCCGTATACCTTGACATTTTAGCTCAAATAACTGGATAAAGCCATAAATAAAGGGGGAACAAAACCTCAGACTAGGAACATATTTTAAATACTTAAATCATAAAGTAGCTTGACTAATAGGACTTGTGTTAGCATGCATTTTCTGAAGTGCAAGTGTGTGTGTGTGTGTGTGTGTGTGTGTGTGTGTGTGTGTGTGTGTGAGAGAATGAGATCGATGGACCAGTGGCAACAGCAGTAAAGAGGTTTGCATACCTTTTGACCTTTTAGGTTAAGGATAAACCCTGAAGTAAAGGAGAACAAAGGCTCAAAAATAGGAACAGATTTTAAACGTTGTTCTTATAAAATTACAAAGCAGCTTAAATAACAGGATTTGTGTTAACATGAATTTTCTGAAGGAAATCGTCTGAAAGTCAAATGTATGTCATAATTTAGTGACTTCAATCTCCAGTGACTGGCAACAAACCACACATTTTAGGAGTAAGGGAGCAAAAAATAAAGCAAATATCTAGATATTTTTAAATTATATATTTTGGAACTGACCGAGAGTACTATTTAAACAATCTGAATTACAGAGCTACATAAGTATGTTTTTCTCACTTTAATTTCAGTGCTTCTTATCAGCACTGCCCTGGTTGTATTTATTTGCTTATCAATACTGCATTGTTTTTTTATTTATTGGTGTAATAGTTCTGCACTAGTTTACTGCACTTTTTATTTATTTGTTTGACTGAATTATTTACTTTTCTATCGCTCCATTTGTATAATTGCTGATCTGTGGTTAAATTTTTGTTTTCTCCCACCCAGTTGCTGTTGTGCTGTTATAGTTTGTGGCTTTTGCTGTTGCCCACACCCACTGTAAATTTGATAAAGGACACTCCTCCCAGTCCCATCTCATTAGCTCATTCTCCCAAATACAGAGATCATTTGGGAAGGTCAAACCCCTTAGTTCCTTAACTTTGAATTTTCTTCTGTTCCTCCTCTCTCCCTTTCCACTTTACTAACAGAAAAAAAACTTTATTCAGCTTCTTTTACTGTATTTGTGTTTCCTCCTCCTGCTCCATTACTTCATCTTGTTTTTCTGCTGCTTGTTCTCTAAAGTGTTAAATTGCATCTTTTCTGTTGCATTTGTTACTGCTTGTTTATAGCCTGTTTAAATTGTGTTATTCTAAGCCTCTTAGTTTTGGTTTAAGCACTTGGGCTTTAGGCTAATCCCTTAGCTGTCCTTGGCCTTCTTTCTCAGATTCTGAAAACTATGGGTAGATAATTTCTTATAGTTTCTCCTGCAGTCTGGTTGATAATGGGCATCTTGTGACAGTGTAGCAACTGCCTTATGTACACAGACAACCACCTACTACAACCACCTAGGAACACAATTTCCGAGCGATGCAGTTATATTAGGAACCTAGAGTCCAAGCTCTCTCCCTCACAAGCCAGTATATCTGGCACTGAGAAGGTTGTCAACACAATCACTACACCTCAGACACCACCTACAAAACACGCACCAACGTATGTGGTGGTCCTCCTCAAAAACATACCCAAACAAAGGAGACCTCCGAGGCAAAAACGCATGCGATCTCCACAGCCCTCCACACCACATACCACACAGCTTGCACACCTGTGTCTCACAACCACTATGGCTTAACCATAAATCCAACATATTAATCATAGGTGACTCCATTGTAAGACACACAGATGTGCCTCTCACCAGGCTGGATAAGGAGACAGTCACGGTTAGTTGTCTGTCAGAGGCCAGAATCTGCCATATCTCACACACACACTCAAGTCGCTCAACAACAGGTACTGTTATGACTCTGTCATAGTCCATGTTGGTGTGAATTACTTGAGTTGTACCTCTCTGGACTATATGAAGAGAGACATGATTGAGCTCATTGATTATGTGCCCCAAGCAGGTATGTCCCTGACCTTAAGCAGCATTCTACTGTCACCCTGAATACAAACAGAAAATGATTGACTTTAACAATTGGCTTAGTTTTTCGCCATTCCAGGGGGATCCAGTACCTGATAGCCTGGGAAGATATGATCGACAGACCTAAATGCTTTGCCAGAGATGGCCTGCATCTGTCTCACCTTTGGATTCAGGATTGTGGCAAAGGCTGTTGCCTCCCCTATAGTGCATTTTTCAGGAAAAGTGATGAGGTTAAAACTACCAACATAAAAAATTTCAACAACCCCCAAATTACAGGTCATGCTGTTAAACGCTAGGAGTCTAAACATGAAACTGCACTCATTGCAAGCATTCCTAACCCTGGAACATGTTTAACATCTGTGCAGTCACAAAAACCTGGTTCAAAGCTGTGGAGAGCACCCCAGCTTTACCTGGTTACTCATCCCAGCATACATTCAGACCCCAAACTGTGGTAGTAAAGTTAAGTAGGTGGAGTTTCAATAAATAAATATTAGACATACACACCTCCAGGCTGTTCAAACAGTATAACGAACAGGAGACACTCCAGGTTCAGTTAACTATTGACAAGACCCCTATACAAATCATAGCTAGCTGCCGGCCCCCAAATCTGACCCAAACTGCCTATCTAGACCTCTTCAAATCTATCATGATTCAACCCTTTATCGTGATCCTGGGTGACTTTAACTACCCAAACATAGACTGGAAGAACTACTCTTGCCAGAACACACATGCCCAGAGATTCGTTGATTTTTGTCAATGCAAATGCTTTGGAACAGCTAGTCGACACCTCCACAAGAGGTGATAATATCTTGGACTTTGGTATTAATCAACATGAGTAACTAGTGTAGCATCCCTGCAGTATCACCCTCCCTTGTAAGATCCGACCATAAAGCGGTCTTGTTCAAAAGTCACCATCTCCCCCTGACCCCCCCCCCCCCCTGGCTAGGTTCAATCAAAAAAACTTCTCCAAAGCTGATTACAGCCTCCTGAGGGATGGTATAAACACCTTCACAGCCCCCTCTCCCTCTCTAGGAACTAGCACTAGTATCCAAAACTATACCAAATTACTATATGAACATTTATATAGATGCATGGAATCAGGAATACCTGACTGGGCTAAGTCATCCTCCGCAAGGAAGAGTAAAAATTGTCTGGTGGATATCCGCAATAAATAAACTCTATAACAAAAGAAAAAAATTGCTGTCCAGGACCAAGAAGGAGCAGGTGCCCATTTGGAAGCAATCTCTCCATATCCTAAACAAGCAAATAACAGCATTAGTGAAATCCTCCAAAGCAAAGATAGTCCAAATTGGCCACATTTACTAGAAATACATAAGGCCGCCTTCACACATGTCAGTAATCTCAGAGGTAGCACCCAGATCTGTTCAGAACTGGTAGTCAAGGATACCACATATGCAAATGCCGTAGATATAACAAACTTGCTGGCTGACAGATTTAGTGGAAATTTCATCCCTCTGTCTCCCATCATAAATCGGGACATTCCCAGTACCTGCCCCCTTCCCGTTATATCTAGGGTTCAGGTCATCACTGCTCTCTCAAAGGCAAAAAATACAGCCTCCATGGGACCTGATAACATCCCCAGCTACATTCTACAGGAACTCGGTCAGGAATTTGCAGCACCATTGGGTGCCCTAGTCAACCAAAGCCCGAGTACCGGTTTTGTCCCAGCTGAGTGGAGGACAGCCACTGCCATCCCTTTACACAAAGGTGGAGTGTCCACTGATCTGGGAAATTGTAGACCCATCAGCCTAACTAGCCTGATCTGCAAGGCCATGGAACGGATTATCATGGACCTCATTAACAAGGAGATTGGAAACCTCCAAACACTCGATCCCACACAGTCTGGCTTTGTCATGGGGAGGTCATGTGTGTTAAATTTGGTTAACTTTTTTGAGACGGTCACCAAAGCCATGGATGAGGGGAAGACAGTGCACACCACCTACCTTGACCTGGCCAAAGCCTTCGACACTATTTCCCACTAGGGTATAATAGATAAACTCTCTCAACTTGGCATCAGTCTGTATGTTACCAGACGGGTAGCCAATTGGCTCACTGATAAGAAGCCACCTCAAACAGTAGACCCATATTGAGTGGCGTACCCCAGGGTTCGGTCTTGGGGCCTCTGTTATTTGGGATATACTTTTTCTGAGGTACAGGACAAAACCAGTGGGCTATGGCCGACCAAGTTTGCAGATGACTGCAATTTGGGAGCTGTCATCAATTCCCCTAGTGATGTGGACATCCTCCAAGAGGGTCTCACCCGGACAACAGACTTGTGCCAGAAACATGGCCTCAAGCTGAATACAAAAAATGCATCATCATCCCCTTTTGGGGGGGGGGGGGAGATGTCCCCACAAATTAACACATTAATAACGTTGTAAGCACACAGTCAGTCGTGAGGGATTTGGGCACCCAGATTGATAGCAGCCTGACTTTTAACCACCGTGTTGCTTCCATTGTACAGAAAGCTTTCTACAATGCCCACCTCATAAGTAAGGGTATCTCATCCAGGGACAAGGAGGTCATAACATCCCTGTATTCTTCCCTTATAAGGCCCGTTATTGAGTACAACACCCCATTTGGCATGTACCTTGCAAAGCACATGCAGCAGCTGGAGAGACCACAGAGGTTCCTCACCAGGCGAATCCAGGGCCTCAAAAATCTAACATACACAGGCTAAAAGCCCTATCCCTCTACTCTGTTTCATACAGAATCCTCAGAGGTGACCTCTGTCTGGCATACAGACCCCGCCTTGATGGGACTGCTGCATATCCGCTCCAATCGAGTAACCCGCACATGCGGCCTCAACCTGTATCTGTGACATCAATAGGACTTGCTGGTAGGACAGATTTTGTGTCCCAGAGACTCCATCTATGGAATAGACTTGCTTTCCACGTAAAGCAGCGTACCTCTTTACCCCTTTTTAAGAGCAATCTGGATGGGAAATAGAAAATACATCCCTGGGATTCCACCCGTGTCCTTGCTGGACAGGGGCATCGGGTGCTGATTTGTCTATGCTGGGGCTAAACTCTTGGCCTAGCCAATAGCCTAGTAACTTCCTATGATCATGTGTAAAATGCTTCCTCCAACACCATTAACCTAAATTACAGCAATTTTGAAACATTAGGCGGATGAACAATTTTACATAAAAATTTATAAAAATAAATAAGTAAAAATACAACAATTTTACGGACAGCCCATTCTCTAAGCCCAATAATGCCCATCAGGGTTTGTATTATTGTGGAAATTGTTGTGACCTTTCTATTACTTAGGTGCCTTACCTTCAACTACTTCTAACTTTTTTCTACCACACCATTTCAGGAAGGGTCAATTGTATAACTGCTGTGCAATGTCTCTTAAACATGAATGTAATGTTATGTATATATAACGTTGAAAATAGTGTTCTGTTTTGTAAAGTGTTTTATAATTTTGTACTATATGTGCTAAATGCTGGAATTGTTTAGGACTGTAATTTGCTTGAAACTAGCATTTACTAAATATTCAATGTGTTTTATTATCTTTGAGCTTTTCTCCCTGGGCCTTTGCTGAAAATGGGCATATATCCAGTCGGACTATACCGGTCAACAAATGTAAAATAAATAAAATAATGCCCTTCCTGGGGTGTAGAGGCCCGATGCAGCAGAACACCCCTAGGTGGGCATTGTTGCTTGCTTAAGGAATGCCCAAGGTTATTTCCTGAAATTCCATTGGGAGGGGTGTATAGAAAATAGCAGATGGTGCTATATCAGTCCTATTATCATAGCCTGTAAGAAAACCTTATTTTGATTTTTGTTAAATGATTTGTATTTTGCTTCATTATTCTTATTATAGGGTTTATTTATTGTAATAATTTGCAAAACCTGACATAAAATAGTCCTTTATTAAGCATTACTTTTTGAGTATATGTCATACCTCTTAACTGTCCCAATTTTTTGTCTGGTATTTTTGGAATGTTCCTCATTTTTCTGGCAAAGCACTATGGATTGAAATCTCTAAATAATGACATACATTTGAGTTTCAAACTTTATATAATTTAGAAAATGCATGCTAACACAATCCTGTTACTCTAGCAACTTTCTAAATTTATAAGAAAAATATTTAAAATCTGTCCCTATTTTTGGACCTTTGTCTCTGCGCCCCCCCCCCCCCCCCAAATTAATTTAGGCTTTGTCCAGATTTCTTCCTGTAAGAAGTTGAGAGGTATGGCATAAGTGATTTAGAATGAAACCCTAGAAGACTAACTGGAAAGTCATACTATGAATTTTCAAACCAGTATATCACATAATGAGACTCTAATCAAGACTGTGATTTATTTTAATTTGAATTTGGAAGATGAGGCAAAGTTTACCAAGGAATCATTCTTCAAAAAAAGACATTATTATGCCCATTTAGAGCAAAATGTGAGGTCGCAAATTGTATTTTATGTATCTCGAGGAGAGTAATTAGTTATTTAAATATTATGTATTGTTTTTAGTGCATGGTGATGTATTTGTCTAATTCTTTAGATCTTTAATTCTGTCATTGGTTCATATCTAAATATTTTAGGTATGATCTTGAGTGTGGTAGGTGCTTGCTTATTTATTTGTTTATTTTGAATTTGTTAACAGGGATAGAGCACTGATCCCAGTGGACCTATTTCAGCCTATGGTAAACGCATTGGGTACTTGACATTACATGTATTACATACAAAGTGAATATTGGAGTTTGTTCGAGGGTATAAAGGCAGCAGATGAATGACATTATATACAGAGTGAATGGCAAAACAAGATATACATGCATATAGAGAAGAAATCGGAGTTGGCATGCTAAAGGAATCTGAATGAAAAGCAGAGTCGGATCAAAGTTTTTAGAGGGAAGACAGATAGAAAAAGTTTGTTATATGACGAGGGAGAAGGCAGAAATATGTTTGCTCATAGGATGTTGATTGGTGTACAGGAACTGTTGCTAGCTTGACATACATACATTGGGGATTTTCACTCTATGATTTACCTTGGTGTTTAATAAAAAAGATGTATTTATTTTCATGAGTTTTATTCATTTTTATGTTGCATCCTTTTGTTGCTGTGTGGTGAAGACATTCCTGGTTTAATTGTTGTTAGTGTGCAGCTGGTATCTAGTTTAAGAAGTTGTACTGCTGTGCTTTTGTCAATAGGTCACTTTAACATTATTTTTGATGTGATCAAACTGTCCTCCTATTACAATACTGGCTGGATGAAATGCTGAATGCTGACATGATGAAAAAAGGTTGAAAATGCACTAGAAGAGTGAATCTCGAACATCACACTTCTACTTTTAAACTTGTTTTTTGTAAGGGGGGGTCCCTGCAAGCGCTCGAAACCACTGAACTTATATGCCTGTGCATTTGTGTACACACACACACACACCTATGTATATCCATCTATCCATCCATAACCCTTTTTCTCATTCTTGCACATGAGGTTGTCACTTCAAAATATAAATATATATATATATATATATATATATATATATATATATATATATATGTATGTGTGTGTGTGTGTGTGTGTGTGTGTGTGTGTGTGTGTGTATGTATATATATATATATATATATATATATGTGTATGTATGTATATGTATATATATATATATATATATATATATATATATATATATATATATATATATATGTATATGTATATATATATATGTATATATATGTATATATGTATATATATATATATATATATATATATATATATATATGTATATGTATATATATATATATATATATATATATATATACATATATATGTATGTATATATATATATATATATATATATATATATATATATATATATATATATATATATATATATACATATATATGTATATATGTGTGTGTGTGTATGTGTGTGTATGTATGTATGTATGTATATATGTGTATATATATATATATATATATATATATATATATATATATATATATATATATATATAGCCTAGCTTTGCTTGCATCTGTAAGGTAAACCACCTTAACCAAGATGCTCTCCTCCAAAAAAAGGAAGCCAATCTGGTGGTCTCCTGCCATAAACAAACTTTACAACAAAAGGAAGAAACTGTTGCAGAAAAGAGGAAAATCCCAGAATGCAAAAAACTCCCTTACCAGCCTCAGTAAGAAGCTGAGATCCCTCATAAAATTCTCCAAAGCTAGTTACGAAAGTAAAATTGCCAAAGACTCCAAAGCGAACCACAAGGCATTCTATAGCTATGTCAAGAATCTAAATGGCAATGCTCAGATCTGCTCTGAGCTGCAACAGAATGACATTAAATATACTGATCCCAGGGATACTGCCAATATCCTGGCAGATCTATTCAGTGCCAACGTCACCCCCTAAATGGCCCATCTCAATACCGGAAGATTTCCAAATTCCGATAACGGCCACACAGGTAAAAAAACGCACTCTCCAAAGCTAAGAATACAGCATCCATGGGACCAGATGACATCCCAGGCTGTGTACTACATGAACTACAAAATGAACTGGCACCTCACCTAAGTGTCATGTTTAATCATACTCTCACCTCAGGCTTTGTGCCCACTGAATGGCACACAGCTACAGTTATCCCACTCCACAAGGGGGGATCCACCTTGAATCCCGGAAACTACCGCCCCATCAATCTGACGAGCCTGATCTGCAAGGCCATGGAATGTATTATCAAGGAACTTCTAAACAAAGACATTGACAACCTTAAAACTCTGGACCCCTTCCAGTTTGGGTTCGTGAAGGGCCGATTTTGTCTCCTGAACCTTATTGACTTCTTCAAATCAGTCTCCAGTGCTGTGGACGGGGGTAAGGCAGTCCACACAGCCTATCTGGACCTCGCCAAGGCCTTTGACACCACCCCCCCCACTCAGGAATCATAGATAAACTTACTAAGCTGGGCATTAATCCCTACGTCACTCAATGGGTTGCCAACTGGCTTACTGACAGAACCCACACTGTAAAAGTAGCTGACTCCAAATCCAGCTCCAGACAAGTGACAAGTGGAGTACCTCAGGGTTCAGTCCTGGGGCCTCTCTTGTTTGGCATCTACTTCTCTGAAGTACAGGCCAACACTAATGGACTCTGGCTAACAAAGTTTGCAGATGACTGCAAACTGGGAGCCATTATTGAATCCCCAAATTATGTGGATACTCTGCAAAAGGGCCTTACAGAAACAGATACTTTGTGCCAGAGCCATGGGCTCAATGTCAAGAAATGTATAGTTATCCCCTTTGGGAAAAAACATGTACCCATGAATTACCACATAGGTGGCAGTACACTAAATACCGAAAGTGTGATGAGACTTAGGGACACAGGTGGACAGTGGTCTCACCTTCAATAACCACATCGCCACAACAGTCAGGAAATCCTATGTGGCACACCTCATCACAAAGCTTTTCATCAAGAAAAAAGGAGGTCATTGTCCCACTGTACTCATCAGTCATTAGACCCATTATAGAATACAATGCCCCATTTGGTATCTACCTCTCAAGACTTCTGCAACAACTGGAAAGGCCGCAGAAATACCTCACTAAAAGAATCACAGACCTAAAGCAGATGCCCTATGCTGACTGCCTTAAAAAGCTCCAGCTATACGCATATCGTCTACTCCGAGGCGATTTCTGCTTAACATACAAGGCCATGTCAAACCCAGAGCTGTTGGACATGCTACACTTAAAGAAATCCCAATCCCTCAGAGCCACACGCTCCAGGGATCTAAACCTTGTCATCACAGTAAACAAAACATGCTTGAGGGATAGGTTCCTGACCCAGAGATTCCCCAGACTCTAGAATAGACTGCTCATACATGTCAAGCAGAGCGCCTCTTTGGCCCTCTTCAAAAGGAACCTTGATGATTGGATGGGAGAGAGGAAATTCACCCCGGGGATCATGTCAGTCGCCCTGCTAAACACAGGTGTCCAGGAAAGTAAATAGTGTGGGAAGAAATAGCCAGGGAATTGTTATGGCTAGGCTTGTATAGGCCCTGGGGCCGATAGCCTAGTACCAACCTATGAACCATTTTACCAACTTTCAGCCCCCACATTATGTTTTGTTTTTGACAATTTGTTTATTTTTAATGTTTAATTTGCTGAAAAATTATGCACTAGCTTTGGCTGTTAGGATGATGCCTTGGTTGCTTTAGTAAGATCCATGTTGATTCATATATTTTTTTTTTTGTTTAGTATGCATATTCTGTTATGTTTTGTATTCTAAACTTTGTTCTATAAGTAAGAAAATATACTTCTGTTTTGGTGAGGGGATTTTCAAGAAAACGTGTACGTTTTAAATGTCTCTACTTTTTATGATTGTATTTGAAGAGTTAATATCCATCATTATCTATGTAATCGTTTTTTATGAGGTAGTATATCTTACCTTTGTGCATTCTTGCTTTGTTTTGCAACTGTTATCGTGGTTTCAGGATAGATGCAGACTGCTTGTTTTGATAATAGTTCATTTGGGTGCATGAATCCAAAATTCTGTCTAGTTCCAGAGTCAGATTTTAATTTTCCACATTGACAGCAAGGGTCATTTTGCCATAATAGCTTATAGCTGTCAGAGCATACTAAAGAGATTGATTTGATAAACAAGGAAATGCAGGAGGAGGATTTTTAATGGCTAGATAAATATTTATAGTAAAAACTGGGATCAAGTTAACAACATGTTAATGTTTTTAAATATGTAAGAAGTGTGTAATTAAGAGAAGGAAGCCTGTTATTTTTATCGATCTGAACTCCTCCTAACCTTTGCAATCTCAGTCGCTTCACCCATTTTCTCCTTCCCATTGGGTCTTTTGTGCATTCATTGCCCACTGGTCAAGTTTTTTTGCTTTCCAGAGGAGAAATACCTTTACATTCCACATTAGGACAATACAGAGGGAAGAGTTAATAGTCTGCAGTTTTGTGGTCATGATTTGTCATGTTCGCAGGGCTAGATTTTTCTTTGTGCAGATCCTTAATCTCCCACAAGGATTTGCATAAGCGTATGCAGGCAGTCATGTAAGTGCTATGAGGACAATTGCCAGTGTGTTTGTGCCTGGCTGGGCATTTTTTGTACTTCTTTGGTACTGGGCCTGGCTCTCTAGTTTTCACCAAAGGACACTTTTTGGGGAGAAGGATGGTGGCAGTGTACATCTTTACATACAGTGATAGCAGTGCCAGTCCGCTGATCCAAGCCAGCCATTTTTCAGACATACGATCTGAGCCTCAAACTGCTCCCTCTCCCATGATGCCTCATTCCTTCTCAAACCCTCAGATCGAGTTTGCAGCCTCTGTCCAGTTTTGTTAAAGTTTTCAAATTTTCTCTTGATATTCTTCCTTCTCTCTGTCTCTCTAGTCTAGAACTAAATACTTATAGTTAAATTTAAACTTAATTAGTACCTCCCCTCCCCCTAAGCAGTCTTAGTTTTTCTCTGGCATTAGTCTTCCCACCCTTTTTGTTTTCTCTAACAAAAAAAAAAAAAATTCCCACTATTTTTAAGTTAGTTATATTTGTAGTTCAAGTTGGTGTGTGACTGGTGTCTGAGAGTGTGTGTTTGTGTGAGTAACTGGCAGCATGTCAGACAAACCAGAGAAACCCTCTGGTTTTAAGAGGTGTGCCTCTTGTGGGAATAAGATTTCCCAATCTGATGCCCATGAGGTGCATTTATTGCTTGGGTCTGGGGTACTTGGAAACACCATGCGACATTTGCTCGGCCTTCTGACCCCTGGCCCTGGCTGACAGGAGGAATAAGCTCAACTTGAGAAGGTTTCTTCGCTTCTCTGGAGTCCAGACTCCTTCCCAAAAGAAGCAAACCACCTTTGCTTCCCTGGGTACATCTGCTCCTGCTTCTGAAAAATGAAGGAAGCTTTCATTTCTTTCCCTATCAGATACATCTGTGGTGCGCTTCTCTCTGGATCCGACAGGTACCACTGATCCCCTAGGAGTCGGCATCTACCAAACCTCCCACCCTGACGGATCCCTTGACCTCTGGTCCGAGCAGCCTTTCGGGGCTATCGGAGGTCATTTGGAACCATAGCTTCTCCTCTCTGGAGTGGACTCTGAGTCATACTCTGCACTGGAGCAAGTCCTCCTCCTCCGCTCAGATCATCCAGCCGAGCTGATATCTAGTGAGGTTGATTCATTCTTCCCTGTCCTCTTGGCTGTCTCATTCTGATATGGCTCAGATAATGAGTTTTCTGAAAGCTCAGATCCAGCTGGGGATTTTGCCTTCTCTGACCCACTCTAGATCCGTGAGAGCTCTGACCCTGATACCTCGGCCTCCTCCTCCTCCTCCTCTGATCCGCTCGGCTTCAGAGTCGCAGGGCCTGGTGATCTTGAGTGGAGTGGTGTCGTATCATGGGGTACTCCTTTCCCCAACTCCGACAGTGTCTCTGACAGCCCATTTGATGCTGGAAGAGCAAAAAACTGTGGGTTCCTTTCCTGCAGTAGGTGCTTAGATTCATTTTCCTGTACTGGCACTGCTGTGCAGCATAATGGGGATTCTGCATTCCTGAAGTATACCGTCCTTTAGATCAGATGCTAAATTGAGGTCCCATTTCTCTGAATTTGGGTTAGCTGAGATGGGTGTAAAAGATCCATGGCACCTAGTGAAAAAAGAGGGAGTCTTGTTAAGTGAAATTCATATTTATATTTTATAGTCCATCATCCTAGGTGACTTTAATAATTACTAGAACACATGCTCAACTACTAACCCCACCAACCATATTAATCTCTACAGCTTCTCTCAAGTCATCCAATCTAGCACTAGGATAGGAAATGCTAAGACCAATGAAAGTCTCCTAGACTCTATCTTGATAAATAAGACCAATGCTCCATACCAAGCAGGAGTCCTTCCAGGCATCCTTAGTGAACATTAACCCACCTTCTTACTAAAGTATAAAACCCATGCCAACTCTACCTCCCTATTTCAAACTACCTGGAACACAAATAACTTCGACCCAAACAAATTCTAAATAAAACACCATAACTGGAACATACTGAAAGAATTACCCCTAGAAGCAGCAGTAATCCAATAACACCTTCCTAAAAATCTTAAATGCTCATGCCCCACCCTGTACCACAAAACTCAAAATGAAAACAGCCCCCTGCATCACCAGAGAGACTAAAAATAAGATAGCACAAAGGAAGAGAGCCGAAAAAACCCCAGCAACTAGAGAACAATTTCAAAAACTTAGAAATTAAACTAAAAAAAAAACTATTCTCCTGGATATAAATAATTATTTCCAACAACTGCAAAGCAGGTGTCAAAACAACCCCAAAAAGTTCTGGGCAATAATAAACTAATTCACCCTAGCAAACCCTCCACCCCATCTCCTACCTCCGCAGGCAAAATCACAGACATACCCGATTCATTCAACAAATACTTCAGTTCATACAGAACAGAAACCAAAACATTTAAAAATGACTTTGATACCTATCTCAGCACCGGAGCCTAAAACTCCATCCATGGTGCCATCCTTGACCACGGAACCAACATTGACTACTACTCTCATGGTACCGACCCATTCCATGGTACCGCAGACCCTCTCGAAACCAAAAATAGTTTCTCCAATAAAAGGGGTCACCCCCCCCCCCCACCAATCATGACCTTCTGGTCTTCCGACCACGGTGCTGGAGGTCGAGAATATAGACCCGATATTCTCCGTCAGTTGACCCCTTGTTGGACAGCAACTTAAGTCCATTCCTTGATCAACCTGAATCTCCATTGGGGATGTCGACCTTTTCCACCAGGAGCCTTTCGGAGCTCAATTGTAGTGAGACTTGTGGATCAGCTCCCAGCGGCCAGAGGCATCCCAACTCCATCTAGAACCTCCCTCCCACCCGGAGCCGAGGATTTTTCTCCACAGACTCCAACATACATTCCCCCTTCAACCTCCCTGCAGGTATTGGAGCCCACGTTGCCGCCTGTCCCGGTGCCAGCTTCTTCGATTCCACTGGTAGATCTTACCATGGTTCCGGAACCTACCCTGTGGACCACAGCTCAATCGGAGCTGATTCACCCTCAAGACCGTGCCTGGTCTGTCAGCACCGTGACCCCTAGCACGGCACTGATTTTTTTTTTTTTTTTTTTTTTTTCCTATGGTGCCATCTATGGTTTCGGTTGCTTTGGCAGCTCTTCATCTTCTCGTGCCTCCTTTTCCTGGAGGTGGGCTCGTTGGAGCGGGGTGTGACCCCGGTTCCGAGGTTGTCTTTCTCTGTTCTCTGCTTCCATCCCTCTTTGGGCGGGCCCTCCTTCCAGGCTATGGAGAGAGCTCTTGCCTCAGTAGGCTCACAGTTGACCCTTTCAGTGCCGGAATGTCATATATTCATGTCCTCTGGTTCACAGCTAACACAGTCCAGTACACTGGGATATTGGGCATGGGAGCAGCAAGGTGCCCTACTGCAGGACATCCGCTCTTCAGACGTTCCCCCTGAAGAGCCATCCCGTAAGAGATCGTGCAAGAGGAAGCACATTGATTTCCCTGAGGAATCTCTCACCGAAGATGCAGATTATAATGAGGGAGAATGGTCCCCACATTTGCCCCCCGAGGATGTTTCTCTTTGGAGATGTACTAGAGAGCCTGAAACAGAGGGATGACTGGAAGCCCACCAACCCTTCCTTGGAAGAATCTGTATTCTTGCAGGCTTTCCATGCTCGACCCTCTAGTTCCTGGGTGACCGCGCCTGCGGATGAGTTGGACAAGCTCATCGTGTAGCGTGCCTGGAAGGCTCCTGACACCATTGAGTCAATATCCTGGAGACTGGACAAAATACTCTCCCCTCCAGAGGTTCTTCCCCATTGCTCCAAAGGATTGGGAGTAGATGCTATGGTGGTGGCGGAGGCCACAAGGAAAAACTCAGAGGAGAGTCCTGCTGTCCATCCTCCAAACAGGGAGTTTCGGACGATGGACAGACTGGGGAAACGGGTTTATGCTACAGCGACCTTTACTATGGTCATTGTACTATTTGGCACATTTTATTTGCCTCCAAAGAGACCTGATCACGGAACTCTCAGGAACCTTAGCAGGAGCAGTTTCCGATGAGGTACGTGACTTAAGTTGCTTCACAGCTTGCCACCCTTGAATCCATATCTAACTCGTCCATGCAGTTGATTGCACATACAACTGAAGGGGCGGCCAGAACAGCGAGTACAGGCATTGTCCTGAGACGTCATGCCTGGATGCGTTTGTGCGATTTTGTGGACCCTTTCAAGTTTTCCTTAGTCAGTGCTCCCATTGATGCTTCCTCTCTTCGTTCCAAAAGTTAGACACGCTAGCCAGGTGCGAGAAGGACAGCAAGACCCTATCTGTTGTGGGTGTACGTTTTTCCACTCCCCAACGATCCTACTATAGGAATCGGAGGAGTGGAAAGATGTGGTTCAGGAAATCCCAAGGGCCATTCCGTGACGCACGTGGCAAGTTTTCCCCCTGGGGCAGAGGGGGGAACTCATCAGGAAGATGCCCCCCCCCCCCAGAGGCAGAGGGGGTCTGTGTAACCAGGGATCCAGAGATTACCTTTCTGGGCAGCCCTACCAGTGCTCCTGAAGAACGGCCCGATTGCTTGCCTCTGGCAGCAGCCGGGGGACGATTCTGTCTGCACCACCTTAGCATGGCATTCCATAACAACAGATTCTTGGGTGCGGACGATAATTACCAGAGGTTATCACATCCCCTTCGCTTTTTCGGCCTCGTGTAAAGATCAAATTCCCAATGTTCCACCCAGTCAGTGGGACACAGCAGCCCAAGAAATTCAAAAGCTGCTCCAGAAAAAGAGTCTAGACAGTCCCACCAGACCAGATAGAATCTGGATTTTACTCTAGGTTCTTTTCAGCGCCAAAAAAGACCAGGGACTGGAGGCCAATTTTGGACTTCAGCATCCTAAACAAGTTTGTCAGACAGGCAAATTTCTGGATGGTCACAGTTCAGTGTTTTCTCCCGTTTATGGAAAAAGATAACTAGATGTGCTTGATAGATCTTCAGGATGCGTATTACCATATAAAAACAAACAAATGCTCTAGAAGATATCTCCGCTTCTGGCTGGGTGCCAGTCACTACCAATTTTGTGCGCTGCCCTTTTGTCTCTTCACAGCCCCCGGAGTGTTCACCAAATATATGGCAGTAGTAACAGCTTACTTAAGACTGCAGGGATTCCAGGTGTTACCATATCTAGACGACTGGCTCCTTACCGCCCCCACCAAGCATCTACTGCTTCTCACCTTGCACTCCATTCTACAGCTAGCAAGACTCTTAGGGGTCTCGGTAAACAAAGAGAAGTCAAAACTAGTATTTACTCAAAGCCTAGAATTCATAGGAGCAACATTCGACGCAAGGTTATGCCTAGTCACCCTTCCTCTTCACAGGCTTCAGAGACTAAGATCTTAACTCCAAGTGATACTCTCTCAGGACTAAGTCTCAGTTCGTTCAGTCCTTCAGCTGCAGGGTTCAATGGCAGCAACAATTACCCTAGCCCTCCTATTAAGACTCCATATGAGATTACTACAGTGGCTCCTAGCGTCGTGGTGGTCCCTGTTGGCACATCCCATATCTTACCCAATCTGTATAACGAACCGCTGCAAGCAAGATCTAAATTGGTGGATGAAGCCAGAAATGCAATTATGGGTTCAATGGCAGCAACAATTACCGTAGCCCTCCTATTAAGACTCCATATGAGATTACTACAATGGCTCCTAGTGTCGCGGTGGTCCCTGTTGGCACATCCCATATCTTACCCAGTCTGTATAACGAACCGCTGCAAGCAAGATCTAAATTGGTGGATGAAGCCAGAAATGCAATTATGGAGTCGTCCCTTCTCGCCTCCTCTGCCCAAGGCCGTAGTGACCACTAACGCATCCCTGATGGGGTGTGGGGGGCATTTTCAAGGAAAGACAGTCCACGGCACTTGGTCCCCCTTAGAGGCCAATTTGCATATCGATGTCCTAGAACTGAGGGTGGTGCTTTTGACGTTGTAAGCATTCCAATCTGTCCTCCCATCGGGGACAATTTCTATGCAGTCGGACAACATGTCGGTCGTCTGGTATATCAACAAACAGGGGGAGCCATATCTTACCCTTTTCAGCTCCGATTAATTTGGTGTTGGGGTATTTATCAACCTTACTTCATTCAGAAGCACCAGCTTCTACAATCTGGGTCTGTTTAGCAGCTGTCTCAAACTTCCATAATGGTTTCCAAGATTCCTCTTTAATATCTCACCATCTGTATAAAACTTTCTTGAAAGGAGTCGTGCATATAAAACCGGCCTTCAAAGAGCCTCCAGAACCTTGGAATTTGACGTTGGTCCTACAAAGATTGACTAGTCATCCCTTTAGGCCTGCTGCATCTTGTGGTATAACATTCTTCTCTTGGAAGACTTATTCTTGGTAGCCATTACCTCTGTGAGAAGAATTTCTGAATTACAGGCCTTGTGCGTAAAACATCCTTACGTAGTTTTTCACAAAGAGAGAGCATCTCTTTAGACTAACCCCTCTTTTCTACCCAAGATTGTCTCGGAGTTAAATATTAATCCAGTCCATTGATCTACCAGTTTTCTACCCAAATTTTTCTAATAAAAGTGAATACGGTTTGGATTTATTGGATGTACATAACAATTAGGTTTCTACTTGGGACTAAATCTTTCCAAAATCTGACCCAATTATTCCTGTCTTTTTTTCAGGATCCAAGTTGGGAAAATCTGTTTCCAAAGACACGTTGGCAAAATGGCTGAGAGACTGCATCTCTTTTGTCTATCAACAGAACAAATTGTCTTTAACAACTAAAATCAACTTGCATTCAACGAGATCAGTTGCTACTTCAGTGAGATTTCTTTCCAGAGCTTCTATGGAATTAGAAATTGGACTCGGTCTCCAGGGGAACAGCATCCTTTGGCTCAGTGGTGCTCAGGAATATCCTTCCGTAGGGCCTCCCAAGATGCAAAGTAGCTGGGGACTTTGTCCCATCTGTCATGAATGAATGAAGATCAACAACATCAGATAAAGAAGTTATGTTCTTGCCATAATGTTCCATTTGAGTTGTTCATCTTCATTCATTCGTGACATCCCACCCTCCTACCCCCTCCAAAAGACTCCTGGAGGTTTGGATTTGGTCCTGGTTACATGATAGAGCATTTGCTCAGACAAAGCCCCTGCTTTTCATTTCCTTGCGGGCAAACTCGATCTGGGGAGCTCAGGAGAAGGGCACTATTGGTAACCTTAGCTCAAGAGTTTTTGGCTGGCGCAAGCTTGTTACTTTGGCCGAGTCAGTTCCGAGGAAGGAATCGATACCCATCCGTGTGTCATGAATGAATGAAGATCAACAACACTGATGGAATGTTATGGTACGAGCATAATTACTTTATTTCTAACCCAACCTGCTAGAATAACCATAGCTCAAACTCTCCTCCTCCCCACACTATTCTATGCCGCACCTATCTTCACCATCCTACCCAAAACTGAAATGGCCAAGCTTAATATCTGCTACAATCAAATTGCCAAATTTGCTACCAGTGCCCCCGACCGTGCCCACCACTGTCGCTCACTAAATCAACTTAATTGGCTTGAATTCCCTAATCTCCTCTCATTCCATCATCTTTCTTTTGCCCATAAACTCCTACTACATCCTGATAAAACCCCAGCACTGTCCTGCCTTCTAAAACTACAGACTAATCCCAGGCAACTTCACTCTAGTAATAAAAGACCAATCAAGGTGACCAAAAGCAAAAACACAGCAGATGATTCCCTCTTCCCTAACTACATAAGTAAAGTTTGGAACTCATTACCTTCTGCCATTACCTCGGCCAACTCGGTGGTTACATTCAAAAAGCTGCTAAAAGAACACCTAAAACTCACGTGGATATGCTCCTGCTTCCCTGCCAGGTTAACCTTCCAAATCACATTCGCCCTCTTCCCCGTTCTCTTTCTCCGTTTCACTTCTACCCCTTGATGAGGAATTGTCACTCCTCCCTATGGTGTTTCACCTGTTTCCAACTAGAAACCCAACTTTTAGTCACATAACATCTCACCCCAACCTTCTCTTAGTCATGTTTGTCTCAG